>NC_133324.1:622383660-623583660 GCF_042186555.1 Aquarana catesbeiana
GCACAGGGGCAAAGCTCAAGTAGCATTCCTACAGGAAACACACTTCCATGCTGATAGCACTCCTAAACTGACCAACGGGACTTTTCCGATGGCCTACCACAGTGTCTCCCCAATCTCTAAATTGAATGGGGTAAGCATCCTGCTGGCAGATGCACAGGGTCGTTTTCTCTTCTTAAAGGGGAGGGTGTCTGATGTGTGGGTCACCTTCGTTAATGTTTACTTCCCTAACGCGGACCATTCACAATTCCTGCAGAGACTTCTTCCTTAGTGCCTGGAATTCTCAGAGGGGGTGCTTGTTTTCGGCGGGGACTTTTATTTTACTATGGATCCATCCCCTGACGTCTCATGCAGTGCCTCCCACCTATCTTACTCGCATCTGAAGCGCCTGAAGGCGGATCTCTACACCTTGCGTTTAGTGGACCCCTGGCGGTTGCTCCATGCATGGGACTGGGACTATACTTTTTTCCCAGGTGCACCACACTTATTCACGGTTAGATTATCTGCTGTTGACATATAAAGACCTAACCAGAGTGGTGTCTACCTGCATTGATGTCATATCTTTCTCGGACCATGCGCCAGTCCACATGACATTTCATTCAGCTGGGACCAGTGACTCGGGCCCCCCCCCCCCGTCCTGGAGACTAAATGTAGCCCTGCTCCAGTCGGAGGAAACCCGCGCCGAGATACTGAACACCCTGCGAGAGTATTTTTCCATCAATGGGGAGTCCGTTACCAACCCTCTGGTGGTTTGGAAGGCCCACAAGGCGGTTGTCAGGGGCACACTGATCAAAATAGGAGCCCGCCTCAAGCAGGATAGAACCCGACGCATGGAAGAACTTCTCACCTTGATACGCAGCCTGGAGTGTTCACACAAGGCGAGTCTTGCACGTGCAACCTTTCAGGATCTCCTCAAAGCTCTGAGGAACTCCGTGCGCTTCTGTTCCATAAAATGAAGCAGAAATTGGCTTGGGTGCATCGTACCATGTACGAATTCTCAAATAAACCTGGTTACCTGAGTCGCTGCTGGCTAGGGCCCTGCAAGGCCCACGTACGAAAACATATATCTCTCATATCCTGGCTTCCACTGGACAAAAGCTGAATACTTTGTCAGACATAGCGATGGAGTTCCGTTCTTTCTATGAAGGTCTCTACTACCTAGACAGGCCCTTCTCTGCTGGCCCCCCAGCAGAAGGTAGTTATACCCCCTAGTCGTACGTAGCTGCCTCAGGCATGTCATCACTCCCCAGTGCTGTACGGGAGGAGCTGGAGGAACCCATCACAGCAGCAGAGCTGGAAGTGGCTCTAGCCACTTCAAAACCAAGAAAGGCCCCTGATGGCCTGACTCCGACGTATTATAAAACTTTCTTTGATACGCTGTCGCAACCTCTAGTCTCTTCCCTCTATTCCATCTATTCCTTTGAGGGCATATATTTCCCTTATCCCAAAAGAGGGGGAAAGATTCGCTGCGGTGTGGGAATTATCACCCGATTGCACTTTTGAATACGGACTTAAAACTCTTTGCCAAAATTCTGGCCAACAGACTACTCCCCCACATACCAAGTCTCATCCATAGAAATCAGGTGGGCTTTGTACCGTCGTGGGAGCCACGGGACAATACCATCCGAGTGGTGAATCTGATCCACATGGCCAGGACTTCTAAACAGGCCCTTCTCCTGCTGTCTACCGACGCGGAGAAGGCCTTTGACCGCGTGGATCGGTCCTTTATACGGGCCACTTTAGAGCACATTGACCTTCGATCATCTATGTTGAGGTGGATACTGTCCCTTTATACACACCCCACTGCAGCGGTCACAGTAAATGAGACGAGGTCTGACTTCTTTAACATCCACAATGGCACACGGCAGGGCTGCCCCCTGTCCCCTCTGATCTTTATATTATCATTGGAGCCCCTTCTGTGCAGAATAAGGGCAGACGCAGGCATCATTGGCTACCCAAAACCCTCAGGGTCCCATAAGGTGGCCACATTCGTGGACGACCTAATCTTCTTCCTAACGGAACCGCTCACTTCCCTCCCTAACCTGCTTCAATCCCTTCAGGAATATGGTACTCTTTCTCTCTTTCAAATCAATCTAACCAAATCCTCCATCCTCAATATAACGGTGGGTAGAGACATTGTTCAACGTTTACGACCATCTTTCCGCTGAGATGGGCGACTAACCTCATCTGATACCTGGGAGTTGACATCACCCCTGATCCTGCCGATTTATATTTGGCAAACTTTGCCTCACTGCTTCTTCGCCTCAAGATGGACCTTCTACACTGGTACTCTCTCACATTGACGTGGTTTGGTCGTTGCAATGCCCTTAAAATGATCCTATTGCCGAGGGTTTTGTACCTGATGCAGGCACTCCCTACCCGTCTACCTCTAGCATTTTTCAAATGAATTGACTCTATGTTCCATGCAATCGTCTGGTCCCATCGCAAGCCATGCATTAGACTTCAACTCCTTCACCTAGCGAAAAGTAGGGGTGGGGTGGGCCTCCCAAACATGAAAGCCTATTACAGGGCGGTTCACCTAACCAGGTTAGTGGACTGGGTTTGCCATGCGGAAGCAAAGCACTGGGTAGCCATGGAAATGGAGGATTCCGTAGACACGGCCAAGAGTTGGCCCTGGATCACCACACCCCTGCCAAGGGACCTAGCGGAACACCCTACACTAGGCAGCACTTTATCAGTGGCTAGAGATGCCTTTTGGCATTCCTCTGTGTCCCCACTGCCCTCCCCCATTTCTTCCCACAGGTATCTAACCTCTGTTGGCGATGTGGCACTGCAGAGGGGATGATGCTACACATTTTTTGGATGTGTCCCAGACTCACCCCTTTCTGGCTCGAGGTGGCTCGCACAATTAGACACTTGACAAATGTCTCTCTGGAGGGGAACCCTGCAGCCTGTTTGCTTCACCTGTTGGAATGACCCATCAAGAAATACAAGACCTCCCTCACCATTCAGCTACTGAATGCTGCCAAGGCTTGTATCCCCCTCTGTTGGAGATCGGAGACCCCGCCGGCAAAGTTCCTGTGGTTTTCTAAAGTGAAAGAAACTGAGAGACATGGAGGATCTCACTGCCACCTTGTACAATAGAGAGGAGACCTTCCCGGAGACCTGGAGACCCTGGCAACATTTTATATACACAGACGCCTATCTCCGAGAGATGACACAGACTAACTGACCCAATGGGCTGGCCCCGCCCCCTAGACAGAGGGCATTACACTACCCTACCTTATTCTACTTTACTCTACTCCTTCTCCATTTCCTGTTTCTAGCTTTCACCATCCACCATGCCTCCCCCCCTCGCCTTACCCCCTTCTCTCCCGATCCCTATCCCTTTCCCACTTTTGGGGTTATCTGTTTCTCTACCTCTTCCCCTCTCCCCTTGATACACACCCCCTCTTCGAAACTCTTTCCCATTAATGGGTTATCTGATCAGATACTGTGAACATCTTAAGATGCATTACATTTCCATATGTCTCATGTTAGGGCCCACCAGATCTTCGGGTTGCTTAGCTCCCCAAACAACTATAAAATGTACATAATGTTGTTGTGTTGCATAACTTGGTATGTGCTATCACTAGCTCCAGGTCAAGCAAATAACTGTTGGGGTGCCTCCACAGCCTCGCACACCATTAGTATTGCTATACCGGGGTCCTTCCCTCATGTGCCTTACACACGGTGCAAGGTCAGAGAATTTGATTTGTTGACCTCGCCTTGTAATCTTGTCTGAATTTTTTGTCTGACTTTTGTTATGTACCTATGCTGGCTATGCTTATTGTTATACACACTTTCTATGAACGAATTACAAAAAAAATCAATGGGAGGCTTTTAAAGCCACCATGAGGGGAGTGTTCACCAAAGAGACGAGAGATCTAGCACATGCCTTAAACTCTGACGTGAAACAGGTGGAACGTGCCGCTGCTGCCACTGAACAGAAATATAAACAGAATCCATTCTCTGATACTTATCATTCTTGGCAGGACCTGACAAGGCAGTTTAAATTACTTTAAAAGTGGCCGCTTACTAGCTTTTCTGGTGAAACCTATGTATGCCCCAACATCTGTACTGCAACTTAGACACCCAGGGGGAGACTTGGTGAATGACTTGCGAGATATTCCGGACACGTTTTTAACCTTTTATGACAATCTCTATCAATCCCAATCCAGATGTACCGATCAGGAACTTTCCTCCTATTTGTAAGGCCTGACTCTTACATCTCTGGCCTCGGAGGATAGTGCTACCTTGGAACACCCCATTACACCGGAAGAAATAGCCAATGCCATTTCTTCCTTTAAACTGGGTAAATCACCTGGACTGGACAGTTTCCTGGCAGAATGGCATCAGCTACATAAGGAGAGCCTAGTCCCATATCTTCAAAAAGTTTTTATAGCAGCAGAAAAAGAGGGTATATTACCAGAATCCATGCGTGAAGCTCTGATTGTTGTGATCCCAAAGCCTGGTAAAGACCCGCAAGAGTGTGAATCATATAGACCGATTTCCTTGATCAATACCGATGTCAAAATATTGGCCAAAATTTTGGCCGGTAAATTGCAATCTGTAATTCTTAAATTGATCAATTCGGATCAAATGGGTTTTATTCTGGGCCGTTGTACCGAAATGAACCTTAGAAGGCTCTATGTAAATTTACAAATCTCCCATATTAATACAGGTAAACGAGTGGTGGCATCACTCGATACTAAAAAAAGCATTCGACTCAGTTGAATGGAACTATCTGTTCTTCCTACTTGTTAAATTAGGCTTTGGACCAAGATTTGTGAACTGGGTTAGGCTGCTCTACAATGATCCCCGAGCAAGTATTAGAGTGAATGGGCTTATATCAAATACATTTAAGATCAGTAGGGGGACAAGATAGGGATGTCCCCTTTCTCCGCTCCTCTTTGCTCTGGCCATAGAACCCCTTGCAGCAAAACTTAGGAGTCAGAATAACATCAAGGGATGGTTGGTTGGGGATCTGGAGGAACGTGTATCATTATATGCGGACGATATGCTACTATATTTGGGAGATCCAGACCTATCATTGTCTAATGCATTCACCTTAATCCAGGAATTTGGAGACTTCTTTGGCTTTCAAATTAATTAGTCTAAAGCAACGCTGTTTCCTCTAGATCCGCAGCCAAATTTAGTGCCTCCCACTCAATGCCCTCTAGCTGTAACAACCCAATTGAAATACTTAGGAATACATATCCAATTACCTGTGGAATCATTCACTGAGGTGAACCTATGGCCTGTAATTAGAGCCTTCAGAGACAGAGTACAGAATTGGAAAGACCTTCCGCTCACATTGTTGGGCAGAGCTAATCTGTTCAAAATGATTTTCCTCCCAAAATTTTTATATATACTCTCTAATGCACCATTATACATCCCTAAAATGACATTCAAATACATTGACTCCTTGTTGACATCCTTTTTGTGGGGAGACAAGGTGGCTCGAGTGTCGCTGGCCATCTTACATCTACCGGTGGGGATCGGAGGTCTGGCAATACCCGACCTCCGCCTGTACTACATGGCATCACAGCTGGTTCAGGCTCACTGGCATATGTTTCCGCAGCTGAGCAATGCTGCTACTGCAGTGGAGGCAGCTGCAGCAACCTCCTATGAGGCACTTTTGAACTTCTTCTTTAGAGGGGAAGTACCCACGGAAGGCGGTATGACTGTGCTTAAATCAGCTAAATGGGTACTTGAGATCTGTATAAAACACATACAGGACAGACCACTACACCTCTCACCAAATGCCCCACTGTGGTTTAACCCTTGTTTGAAGGACTTTTTTCGTTTGGAAGACAGACATAGATGGGCCAAATTTGGCCTTACCTATGTGCACCAATTATTTGACAATGGTGAACTTAAAACATTTGCACAGCTGAAAAGGGAGCTGGGTGTCCCTGATTCATGGACGTATCACTATACCAGGCTGAAGCATGCAGCTCATGCTCAATTTGGAACAGGGTCAGTACTTTTAGAAAACACTAAACTAGAAACACTACTCACAGAGCCTGATCACACCAAATGAATATCTACTTCTTATGCGGCACTCATGGAAAAAAAACAGCCGAGGGAGGAGAAAATGAGAGTCAGATGGACTGATATAATTCCAGAGTTGACTGAGGCTCATTAGAGGGGAAGTTCTGACCTCCTATATGCCCATGGTCATCTCTGCCAGGGACAAACTGATACAACTGAGATACCTTCATCAATTGTATTATACCCCACACAGATTATATAGGATGGGCAGAAGAATTGACCCTATTTGTCACAAGTGCCTGGTGGCAGATGGTACTTTTATGCACATGGTGTGGGAATGTAATAGGATACGACCCTTATGGTCACAGGTGACCCAGTTTATCGCAGATACATTTGATCTCCCGAACATATGTAGCCCATTTTTGGGTCTCCTGGGTGTTATAGAAGATGAAGTAATGAGCAACAATACGAGAACGTTCTTGAGACTGTTTTACTATGTCAGAAAGCTAATTGTCCTAAACTGGATAAAGAGGAATCATCTTACCTTATCTGCTTGGAAAGGACTGGTTAATGCAAATATCATGCTGTATAAAATGACTTATGAAGCAAAAGGTAGTAAGAAAAAATTCAATAAAGTTTGGGGAAGATGGATAAACTTCAAGGAAACTACGCCATATGATACCTAAATTGGAATATCTATATGCGCGGTTAAGTAATATATACTGTAAGGTGATGTTGGGAGAGCTTGTTTTGGGGGTCTGGGGAGATGACGGCACACAGCACAATTGATTTTGGAGGTATCCACCTCCATGGTTTTGTTCTTTACTTTATTTTTTATACCATGTCATAGGCTGATAATTTACATTACAATTATAAAAGACAATTGGTATTTCACAGTAAAAAAATGCTATCTGTACTGACATTTCTCTTATTGTTGGATGTTTAATCCGAAAATCTTAAATGATAATTATATTTTTTTGACGTTTGCAACTAAGAATATACCTTGTATGTAATGTTCTATTCTTTGTATGTGCATTTGGCAAACAAAAACCTTTAAAAAAAAAAAGAAAATAACATGCTTTCCATTGTCATGCGATTCTATTCAACTCAAGTCACGTCAGAAATCATACCGATGTGAACCAGCACTAGAAGATTGTAAATCTAATAGTCTAGACAGTAAAATAATACATATAGACAAAAGGATGTTGCAGTAGTCAAGGTGAAAATGAATAAGGGCATTGGCAAAATATATAATGTTTATCATATCGTGAATAATTAAAGAGACTGTATTTTTTTACCTATATTGTTGGACACCTCTGTGTTCTCTACAGACTAATAACTTTTCTGTATTATATTCAGTACCCTGATCTGTTTTTATTTGATTCCTTAAGATTCAGTATTTGAATGTGTAGTTTTCTGGCAATTCCTGACCTAGTTGTCATACAAAGACTAATAGTGTTCATTTGTTTTAGCTAATGTGCACCTTACTCTTTTTTAAAACAAAAATACACTTACCAGAAAAAAAGAACTTTCATTTTCAATTGAGCTGTCCTGTTTATCTATGTTTATTTGAACTGGCGATGTATGCTTGGGATTTCAATTTCTCAAGTGTTTTGAGTCATATTATAAGCAAAACCTATAATCTGAAAAATATTTTAATTTTTCAGAGGGGTTAGGGAACACGTTTCTTTATGCATTATTTTGAAGACATAATTTTCCCTTGTCACTCTATTAATCTTTGTATCGCTGTAATCTCTGTATTTCTAGAATATAATAAATCTTCCTTTATTTACACCTTTTAACTTTCTTCTCTAAACCAAGTAATTTTGTCCTTTTCCACATTTTCAGATTGTATTGATGATACTGGATCATCTGCACATTTACTGTATATGTGTATGTAAATGCTTTGTGAGAAACATAAATGCCTATGTGGGTAAAATGATGAAAAATGTACTTACATTTGTAATAACTGGATCTGCACTCCATGCAGATGCTCATGTGGTCCCTACCAATGAAATAATCATTGTTTAGGGTTACCCATGAATTCCAGGCTCTGCCTGAACTTTCTGCTCCCAAGATACTTTGTCAGGGGCCATCTGACCTTATAATGGAGAAAGCCCAGCAAAGCAGTTTTTGAATAATTTAATCCACACATTTATTCTTGCTGCTTGGATTATTAAAGTGTATTTAAACCCAAACGCTCAAATGTGTTGTTGCTCATGTTTAGTGATGGGTCGAACACCCCCCCAATTTGGTTTGCACCAGATCTCCCAAACATGGAAAAAGTTTGGACCAGAAAAATCAATAGTACCCATTTTGAAGGCGTATATGCAAGTTATTGGCCATTAAAAAGGTATAAGGGCCCAGGTACTGCCCTGGAGGACAGGTATCAATGCAAAAACTAGCAGTGATGCTTAAAGTGAAGCACTAAAAATGAAAAATTCCTTTAAATAAAGTGCATGGGGGGTCCTCTTAGTCTGCCTGTAAAGTGGTGCATTGGTGCCGTGTATAGAACCTGCTGCAGCAAAACTATATGACATATATGACATATATGAAGTAAAAAATGACATTTAAATTGATTTTCCCAGCTGCAAGCTTTCTTGAAAAAAAAAAAAAACATTGCCAGTGTTGTGACAAAATTACCAATCTGGCAGAATGTGTAACCCGCGTCACTTCCTGTGACATGGAATCAGCTGTAGCTCCAAACTAATTTCAGCAATCGAGTGAGATTATTTAGATAAGCTCACTCGATTGCTGAAATTTCCTAATTCAAAACGGGGTTTGGTGTAGCAAGATATCCGCTGCCCCGCCTGCTTACTGTAGGTGTGATGAGGTCGAGTGTAAGGTATACCAAAACGGGCTTAACAACATAAATTTCGTAAGTGTTAGTTGATTTCCGCCGTGGGCATGCGCAATAGTCGGTCGAGCATT
Source organism: Aquarana catesbeiana (assembly GCF_042186555.1). Taxonomy (NCBI): domain Eukaryota; kingdom Metazoa; phylum Chordata; class Amphibia; order Anura; family Ranidae; genus Aquarana; species Aquarana catesbeiana. The sequence goes on from NC_133324.1 coordinate 622,392,586, forward strand.
TTGTTAGGCAAATTCCTCCGTGCACTGATGTCAACCACTGAAAGGATGCATGTCACGTGGCGCCTGCACAGTGCATCACGGTTTGGAGTTCCAGCTGATTCCACATCACAGGATGTGACGCGGGTTGTAAATTCAGCCAGGTTGCTCATTTTGTCAGAACACCAGAAATAGAAAAATGTTAAAAAACATGACATGCCCCCCCCCCCCCCCCAATCCATACCAGGCTCTTTGGGTCTGATATGGATTTCAAGGGGAACCCCCACGCCAATTTTTTATAAATTCCATCAACCAAAGCACCTTGTCCCCATGTTGACGGGGACAAGGGCCTCTTCCCCACAACCCTGCGCGGTTCTTGTGGGGGTCTCAGGGCAGGGGGCTTATTAGAATCTGGAAGCCCCCTTTAACAAGGGGGCCACAGATCCCAGCTCTATGTGAATGAATATGGGGTACATTGTACCCCTACTCATTCACCAAAAAAGTGTCAAAAAGAAATAAAAGCATACACAGTTTTTGACAATTTCTTTAATAAAAATAAAAAAACAATGTTCCCTGATTTAGATCCATCAACAATCATAATGCCCGCCACACCACTAGACCCGGAAAAAAAAGAAGCTCTGCCTGCACGCTGGGTTAGTAATGTCACATGGGGGCGTTGCCACCAGGTGACATTGCCAGGTGGCCACACCCCTTACCTATTTAAAGTGGTTGTAAAAGCACAAGGTTTTTTACCTTCATGCATTCTATCTATGAAGGTAAAAAAACCTTCTATGTGAAGCATCTCCCCTAATACTTACCTGAGCCCCCTCTCGATCCAGCAATGTCCACAAGATGTCAATCACAGCCAGTGAGCCAATTAGGAGAATAAGGGGGCAGGGCAGGGTCATGGCTCCATGAGTGAATGGACACACAGAACCACAGGTCGGAAGCGCGCCTGCTTGGGTGCCCCCAGAGCAAGCTGCTTGCTCTGGGGGCACCTGGCAGGAGGGAGTGGCCAGGAGTGCCGGTGTGGGACCCGAGAAGAAGAGAATCCAGGCTGCTCTGTGGAAAACCACTGCACAGTGCAGGTAAGTACAACATGTTTGTTATTAAAAAAAAAAAAAAAAAAAACTAGACTTTAATATCACTTTAAAAACAGATGGCAGAGTTTTTTTTTTCTTTTTTCGGGTTTGGCGGTGCGGCGGGCGTCATGATTGACAATGGATCTACATTGGGGGGGACATTGTTTTTTTAATAAAGGAATTGTCAAAAACTGTGTGTGTTTTTCTATTACTTTTTGACACTTTTTTGGTGAATGAGTAGGGGTACAATGTACCCCACAGTCATTCACATAGCGGCAGGCTGGGATCTGGGGCCCCCTTGTTAAAGGGGGCTTCAAGATTCTGATAAGCCCCCTGCCCACAGACCCCCCACAGATCACCACAACCACCGCCCAGTGTTGTGGGGAAGGGTCCCTTGTCCCCATCAACATGGGGACAAGGTGCTTTGGGGTGGGGGGCAGAGCCTCCCTGCCCCAAAGCACCCCCCATGTTGAGGGCATGTGGCCTGGTATGGTTCAGGAGGCGCTCGCTCGTCCGCCCCTTTCCTGGCCTGCCAGGCTGCATGCTCAGATAATAGACTGGTATCTATTTTGGGGGGACCCCACACCATTTTTGGTGTGGGGTTCCCCTCAAAATCCATACTAGACTCAAGGGCCTGGTATGGATTGGGGGGAATCCCACGCCGGTTTTCTTTCAAGTTTTTCTATTGCCGGCAATGGGTTTTTTTCATTCAGCTGTCAGCACCATCCATTGTTAAGGACATGCCGCCCACTCCTTAACAACTGGCAGCTATTCACTGTGCACTCGGCGGGTGAAAATTTAGGTGTTCAGCGAACACCCTAAAGGGTGCTGTTCGGGGCCGAACTGTTGCTTGGCCCAAACAATTTGACTATCTCTACACATTTTACTGCAATGTCAAAAAGTAGATTTTTTCATATATTTCTCCCTTTCAGTTTAATCACTCCTGGTAATCCTACCAGCAATGTTTATCCACAAGTACTTCCTTTTTTGGCGTGACAATGCATATTCAGTTCACCTATGGCATTGTTACCCTTTTCCTGCACATTATCAAGTTGAACTCTAATCATTATTGTCAACCAAAAGTGTGCCAGCACATTTTCACTGCAGTTGTAACATTCAGCTACCAATGGGGTATGCACAGGCCACAGGAATTTCATACATTAGACTACAGGATGCATACAATGCTGGGAGATAAAAAAACTAATCAATAATATGTCCCAATGTAATCCTCTAATACTAGAATAATACCATCCACCTCTGTGACCTTCATGAAAACCATCCACTACATGCCTGCAACACTTCAATGCAAAATATAAACCAGACTCCTCAGCCCACTGAGAGGAAGGGCAAATGCGCAATATAGTTCTAATCCACTCTCATGTTCTTCGCCAATTAGTAAGTGATAACTATGTAACAGAATTTAAGAAGGACCATAGTGTAGAATATAAAACCTTAAAAGCATTAATTTCCCTCTTTCTCTTATTTTGGCAAGTACATTGTAAAAACATATGTAAAACCTCTTTCAGGATGGCTGCCGCACCACTTCCTGTTCCCATCTGACGTCACTTCCTGACATGTTTTCTCGGGTTTGATTTTTTTCAAAAGAGACGCTGTCAGACTGAGAGCTTTCCTTACATACAACACTTCTGTCCTCACTATGGTGCATAGCCACCATTTTGATTGATGCAAACAAGAAACCGTATTGATCAGTGTATAACAAGCGCCGGTGTATAACACGCATCCCAAGTTTAGAAGGGAAGTTTAAGGAAAAAAACTTTTAGGAGGGAAGTTTAAGGAAAAAAACTTACATTTAAAATGCCTATCAATGCAGCCTTATCAGTGTCCATCTGCAGCCTTCCCCAGTGTCCATCTGCAGCCTTCCCCAGTGTCCATCTGTAGCCTTGCCCAGTGTCCATCTGCAGCCTTGTCCAAAAATGCAGCATGATCTTTTACATTTTTAGCGCCGCCGAGATAGACAAAGCCGGATGTCCTGTGTTTATTCGGCTCCTCTCGGCTCCTCTCGCAGTCCCGCACAGTCCCACCCCTTGGCCTGGCTCCTATGATGGACACAACACCGGTCCAATGGTGGGACATAAAGTCTAGGAGGCGGGACTTGGCATGACTGCCAGCGGAGCCGAGTGTGGCCAAGCCTAGCCGAGTACACAGTACACTCGGCTAGGTCTATTTCGGTGGCGCTCGTTCCCTCCTTTCCCTCAGAGACAGCAGGGATCTGCGTATAACACGCACCCATGATTTTCCACTGATTTTAGGGGAAAAAAGTGCGTGTTATACGCTGATAAATACGGTATATCAATCTACAAAATGCCCATATCTAAGTCCTTTTGACTTTGCTTCCTTGTTGACAATATATAAACTACGCAAATAAGTAATTATACACATTTCTAATATCTTATAATCCATATATTAATCAAACAATACAAGAGGAGCTAATTATTATATAAAACCAGCCCACCCCCTCTAGTGGACAGAAATGACAATAAACTTTTATACCTTTAACCACTTAAGGGCGGGAAGATTTTCCCCCTTAATGACAGGACATTTTTTGCGATATAGCACTGTATCGCTTTAACTGACAATTATGCAGTCGTGCGATGCTGTACCCAAACAAAATTGAAACCTTTTTTCACACAAATAGAGCTTTCTTTTGGTGGTATTTGATCACCTCTGTGGTTTTTATTTTTTGCACTATAAACAAAAGAAAGAGTGACAATTTTGAAAAAACAAAACAACATTTTTACCTTTTTGCTATAATAAATATCCCCCCAAAAAATATAAAAAAACAAATTTCTTACTCAGTTTAGGCCGATAATCAGTTGTGCTCGTAAGTTTACATACCCTGGCAGAATTTATGATTTCTTGGCCATTTTTCAGAGAATATGAACGATAACACAAAAACTTTTCTTTCACTCGTGGTTAGTGTTTGGCTGAAGCCATTTATTATCAATCAACAGCGCCTCCGATGACGTCCGTATGACGAAACGCGTAAGGCGGGACTATCTTGGCACGCACAACGTCATTTCCGCGGATCGTGGTTCCGGATATCCGACCGGTGGAACGCAAGCGGCAGTTCACGCTGACGCTGCGGCCCCAGATTGTGTGGAGAGCATACGAGCCTGTGAGCTCTCTCTCCTACCTGGGAACATTTACTGTTTTATTCGCTAGTGTGATATCAGTCCTTTTTGACTGTTTTATACAAATAAAGGAACACATTTTAAACTGAATCACGCTATGTGGAATCCTTCTTTTATTTTTTAACACTTAAGTGGATACCTAGTGGGGATTTTTACTACATCAAGGGACAGGAAGTCCCCACCTCCTTGTATGCAAGCAGCTGCCTTTAGGATTGGGACGCGTGGAAGAAAACTGGCACCCACACAACCGGAGTGACAGGATCAACATCACACGCTCGTACCCCTGCAGGGGTGGGGTGCTCCGGTGAGTGCAACCACATTGGGGGGTGACTACCAGTAATTACAGCAAGGCTCTTTACCATTAAAGAAGAACTCTTTGCACGATTTCTACGGGGTTTTGGTGCATGGCACATTATATTACTATTATGAACATTTTGCATCAAATAGTATATGGGATTTTCTTTGATATATAGTTGCGGTTTTTACACATTATTAATGATTGATTATTGTAAATGGTTTTTGCACACCAATGCACTATGGTTTGATAACCACAGCTTTTGGCACTTATCACTTTATATTTATTAATTAGAAGATTTATATATGTTATATAATGGTGTTGATTTAATATTTGTGTTATCCTTTGCACATACAGTAGCAAATTTTCTTTATCACCAATTAAGGATCTTTCACTAAAATAGGGATATATTGTTGTTGTCTTTGGTAGTTTTGAATCAGAACAAAAAAATTTTTTTCACTTCTAAAATTCTTTTCACTTCAAAATAGTAATTATATTATACACTTGAGCACTTGTTTAATTTACAAGCAACACCCTTAATTTTAACACAGCGCCACTCCCTATACTTTAATCTTCATTTTTTGGGGGGATCACTTAGGTGTCCCTTCACACATAGGGGGGCTGCAGGTGTAAATTAGTCTGTAAGCACGGATCTGTTGATATATTTACAATTATCAATCAGCTGTGTTTACTCTTTTTAAATCATCATGACAACAGAAACTACCCAAATGACCCAGATCAAAAGTTTACATACCCTGGAATGTTTGGCTTTGTTACAGACACAGAAGGTGGCACACACAGGTTAAAATAGCAATTAAAGGTTAATTTCCCACATTTGTGGCTTTTTAAATCACAATTAGTGTCTGTGTATAAATAGTCAATGAGTTTGTTAGCTCTCACATGGATGCACTAAGCAGGCTAGACACTGAGCCATGAGGAGGTAGAAAAGAACAGTCAAAAGACCTGTGTAACAAGGTAATGAAACTTTACAAAGATGGAAAAGGATATAAAAAGATATCCAACGCTTTCAATATGCTAGTCAGTACTGTTCAATCACTTAATAAGAAGTGGAAAATGTGGGGATCTCTTGATACCAAGCCAAGGTCAGGTAGATCAAGAAAGATTTCATCCCATCACTATGCATTAGTTTTCATGCACACACTCAATTAGGTTACTGTCAGTTATTATTTTTTTACACAGGTTAGTTCATTACACATATACATGTCATATTGTTGACCCATTACCCTTTCACACTACCATTTCCATGCTGACTAATTGGTTGTATGTTTATATACCAATTCATTATCACAGCTAGCTGCCATAACCCCGGTATCCCCGTTTTTGTGCGGCGGCCGGCTGTCAGATAAAAGTGGTCCCTGCGGCAGATTCGCAGCGAGATCACTTTTATCGGTGGCGGGAGAGGGCCCCCCCCTCCCGCTGCGATCCGGTGCCCTCCGCCGTTTACCGGAGCTGTCGGTAGCGGCGGAGGCGATCGCGTCCTATCCTGTGGTGTGTCTGGAGACAAGTGAGGCCAAGATGGCGCTCACTCGTCTCCAATACACTGCTGGGCGGAAGCGACGTCAATACGTCACTTCCGTCCACGCCTTTTAAAGGCACATTTTTTCAAATGTAATTTTTCTAAATGACTTTTTTTTTTTTTTTTTTATTGCATTTTAGTGTAAATATGAGATCTGAGGTCTTTTTGACCCCAGATTTCATATTTAAGAGGTCCTGCCATGCTTTTTTCTATTACAAGGGATGTTTACATTCCTTGTAATAGGAATAAAAGTGACACCATTTTTAAAAAAAAACAGTGTAAAAATAAATAAAATATTGTAAAATAAATAATAAAAATAAATTTTTTTTTTTAAAACCCCCCTGTCCCGACGAGCTCGCGCGCAGAAGCGAACACATACGCGAGTAGCGCCCGCATATGAAAACGGTGGTCAAACCACACATGTGAGGTATCGCCACAACTGGTAGAGTGAGAGCAATAATTCTAGCCCTAGACCTCCTCTGTACCGCAAAATATGCAACCTGTAGAATTTTTTAAACGTCGCCTATGGAGATTTTTGAGGGTAAAAGTTTGACGCCATTCCACGAGCGGGCGCAATTTTCAAGCGTGACATGTTGGGTATCAATTTACTTGGCGTAACATTATATTTCACAATATAAAAAAAAAATTGGGCTAACTTTACTGTTGTCTTATTTTTTTATTCAAAAAAGTGAATTTTTTCCAAAAAAAGTGCGCTTTTAAGACCGCAGCGCAAATACGGTGCAAAAAAAAGTATTGCAATGACCGCCATTTCATTCTCTAGGGTATTAGAAGAAAAACCATATATAATGTTTGGGGTTTCTAAGTAATTTTCTAGCAGAAAAACCTGTTTTAAACATGTAAACACCTAAAATCCAAAACGAGGCTGGTCCTTAAGTGGTTAAAGTCCCAACTTCCTACTTTTGCAATTGATACAGGGATGGAGGCACCTATCAGGCCTCGTTTAAAGTCCCAATTTCCCCTTCTCTGCTTTTTTAATTCAAATGTAGGAAATTAACCTTTAATTGCCATTTTACCTGTGTGTGCCAACTTCTGTGTCTGTACCAAGGCCAAACATTCCAGGGTATGTAAACTTTTGATCTGGGTCATTTGGGTAGTTTCTGTTGCCATGATGATTTAAAAAGAGTAAACACAGTTGATTGATAACAAATGGCTTCAGCCAAACACTAACCATGAGTGAAAGAAATGTTTTTGTGTTATCATTCATATTTTCTGAAAAATGGCTAAGAAACCATAAATTCTGCCAGGGTATGTAAACTTATGAGCACAACTGTATATTCTTCTACATATTTTTGGTAAAGAAAAAAAGCAAAGAGAGTATATTGAATGGTTTGCGCAAACGTTATAGCGTCTACAAAATAGTGAATAGATTTATGGCATTTTTATTATTATTTTTTTTTTTTTACTAGTAATGGCGGTGATCTGCAATTTTTAGCGGGACTGCAACATTGAGGCGGACAGATCGGACACCTAACTGACATTTTTGACACTTTTTTGGGAACCAGTGACATTATTACAATAATCAGTAGGAATGGGCCTGATGTTTGACTCGAGCGTAATTTCGAATCGAGCATCGGATGTTCGCCCATTTCCCGAACAGCGAACATTATGGGGCGTTAATGACAAATTTGAAATTGTGTTAAAGTCTATTGGGCAGAACATGAAAAAACCAAAGTACTAATTTTAAAAGCTTATATGCAAGTTATTGCCTTAAAAAGTGTATGGGGAGCTGGGTCCTGCCCAAACAAAATTGACATCCCCCCCCCACCACAAATAGAGCTTTATTTTGGTGGTATTTGATCACCTCTGCGGTTTTTATTTTTTGCACTATAAACAAAAAAAACTGACAATTTTGAAAAAAAAAGCAGTATTTTTTACTTTTTGCTATAATAAATACTCCCCAAAAATATATAAAAAAAATTTCTTCCTCAGTTTAGGCCGATATGTATTCTTCTACATATTTTTGGTAAAAAAATCGCAATAAGTGTATATTGATTGGTTTGCACAAAAGTTATAGTGTCAACTAAATAGGGCATAGATTTATGGCATTTTTATAATAATTTTATTTTTTTAGTAATGGCTGTGATCTGCGATTTTTATCAGGACTGCGACATTGCGGCAGACAGATCGGACACTTTTGACACTATTTTGGGACCATTGACATTTATACAGCGACCAGAGCTAAAAATAGCCACTGATTACTGTATAAATGTCACTGGCAGGGATGAGGTTACTAGGGGGCAATCAAGGGGTTAAGCGTGTTCCCTGGGTGTGTTCGAACTGTAGGGGGGATGGGCTACCTACGACATGACAGAGATCACTGCTCCCGATGACAGGGAACAGTGGATCCCTGTCATGTCACTAGGCAGAACAGGCAAATGCCTTGTTTAAATAGGCATCTCCCCGTTCTGCCTCTCCTTGCCGTGATCGCGGGCCCCCAGCAGACACTGAGTGCGCGCGCCTGCTAGACAGGGATTACGAAGGGATGTACGGGTATATATACATATTATATGTAAATATGCAGTATATATAAGAAGGACATATATATATATATATATAGTGGGGACAAAAAGTATTCAGACCCCCTTAAATTTTTCACTCTTTGTTATTTTGCAGCCATTTGTTAAAATCATTTAAGTGCATTTATTTTTCCTCATTAATGTACACACAGTACCCCATATTTACAGAAAAACACAGAATTGTTGACATTTTTGCAGATTTATTAAAAAAGAAAAACTGAAATATCACATGGTCCTAAGTATTCAGACCCTTTGCTGTGACACTCATATATTTAACTCAGGTGCTGTCCATTTCTTCTGATCATCCTTGAGATGGTTCTACACCTTCATTTGAGTCCAGCTGTGTTTGATTATACTGATTGGAGATTAGGAAAGCCACACACCTGTCTATATAAGACCTTACAGCTCACAGTGCATGTCAGAGCAAATGAGAATCATGAGGTCAAAGAAACTGCCTGAAGAGCTCAGAGACAGAATTGTGGCAAGGCACAGATCTGGCCAAGGTTACAAACACATTTCTGATGCACTTAAGGTTCCTAAGAGCACAGTGGCCTTCATAATCCTGAAATGGAAGATGTTTGGTAGGACCAGAACCCTTCCTAGAGCTGGCCGTCCGGCCAAACTGAGCTATCGGAGGAGAAGAGCCTTGGTGAGAGAGGTAAAGAAGAACCCAAAGATCACTGTGGCTGAGCCCCAGAGATGCAGTCGGGAGATGGGAGAAAGTTGTAGAAAGTCAACCTTCACTGCAGTCCTCCACCAGTCGGGGCTTTATGGCAGAGTGGCCCGACGGAAGCCTCTCCTCAGTGCAAGACAAATGAAAGCCCACATGGAGTTTGCTAAAAAACACCTGAAGGACTCCAAGATAGTAAGAAATAAGATTCTCTGGTCTGATGAGACCAAGATAGAACTTTTTGGCCTTAATTCTAAGCGGTATGTGTGGAGAAAACCAGGCACTGCTCATTACCTGTCCAATACAGTCCCAACAGTGAAGCATGGTGGTGGCAGCATCATGCTGTGGGGGTGTTTTTCAGCTGCAGGGACAGGACGACTGGTTTCAATCGAGGGAAAGATGAATGCAGCCAAGTACAGGGATATCCTGGATGAAAACCTTCTCCAGAGTGCTCAGGACCTCAGACTGGGCTGAAAGTTTACCTTCCAACAAGACAATGACCCTAAGCACACAGCTAAAATAAAGAAGCAGTGGCTTCACAACAACTCCGTGACTGTTCTTGAATGGCCCAGCCAGAGCCCTGACTTAAACCCAATTGAGCATCTCTGGAGAGACCTAAAAATGGCTGTCCACCAACGTTTACCATTCAACCTAACAGAACTGGAGAGGATCTGCAAAGAGGAATGGCAGAGGATCCCCAAATCCAGGTGTGAAAAACTTGTTGCATCTTTCCCAAAAAGACTCATGGCTGTATTAGATCAAAAGGGCGCTTCTACTAAATACTGAGCAAAGGGTCTGAATACTTAGGACCATGTGATATTTCAGTTTTTCTTTAATAAATCTGCAAAAATGTCAACAGCTCTGTGTTTTTCTGTCAATATGGGGTGCTGTGTGTACAATTAGGAAAAAATTAACTTAAATGATTTTAACAAATTGCTGCAATATAACAAAGAGTGAACAATTTAAGGGGGTCTGAATACTTTCCGTCCCCACTGTTTGTTTATATATATACGGTCCTTCTTAAATTCGTTTATATAGTTATCACTTACTAATTGGTGAAGAACATTGGATGGGGAGCAAAAAACTATATTGCAAATGTTGCCCTTCTTCTTAGTGGGCTGAAGAGTCTGGTAAAGTTTATATTTTGCACTGGAGGAAAAGTTGAGACCATGCATTGCCTGGCACACGTGCAGTGGTTCCTAATTAGGTACCCTGGATTTCACGATCAGGCCAGATATCAGGTGTGCAGCCACTTCAGATGGTCATACCTAGCCAGTGTTCACCTGGCTGAAATTCAACAGCAACACAGCCTACTTGCCAGCCACTTGATATGCAATATGTGCACAAACTGGAACTTGACTTTGGCAATGCTTTAGCTACTGCACTTGCAACATTAATAAATAGTTGTTGGAGTACTGGACAAGCACTGGCTCTGGGGAAATTTGTATTTTTCACCAACACAGTGGCTACTCATTCAGGATGAATGAATGATTTGTAAAGCGCTGCAAATGCGAACTGAATCGCCTCAAGGCGCTAAATGCGTTTTGTGTTGCCAGCTTCTTAGAAGAGGAAGTTCTTGAATTTTTTCCTGAAGGCCAGATGGTTTTCTTCCATGCGGATTTGAGTCGGAAGAGTGTTCCATAGCCGAGGTCCCTGGACTGCGAATCTGCGTTCTCCCCTTGCTTTGTAGCGGTATTTGGGAACGAGGAGGAGGTTTTGGTTAGATGATCACAGATTGCGATTGGGTGTGTAGTGTTTTATTTTCTCTCTGAGGTACTGAGGGGCGTTGCCTTGTATGCATTTGTGGGTGAGGCAGAGGGTCTTGAATGTGATCTGATTCTTTACCGTTAGCCAATGTAGGCTCCTCAGGCATGGGGAGATGGACTCCCAGGGTTTTTTTCCTGTTAGCAATCTTGCCTCCGCGTTTTGAATGGCCTGTAGGCGCGCAAGCTGATATTGGGGTAATTCTATGTAGAGTGAGTTTGCGTAGTCGAGACGGGAATTGCATGTACCATCTCATAATTTGAAGAGGCAACTAGAATAGTGAATCACAATAAGATGAGGATCAGTGACACAATCCTTCTAGTGTTCCTGCACAAAAAAGTCCCAGTATAACCACACACCTGAAGTGGTGCTTTATTTTAAATATCTTCTAGTGTTCCTGCTAGAGAAAAAAACACTACATGTTGTAATAGAATGGGCACTGAAGGCACAGATGAACAGCAGCAGAAGTAAGAAAGAGGAGCATTTCCTGGTGTTTCCTGGTGTTTCAGGTCATACCTTATCCTGACTCCATCCCTGTGAGGATGCACCATTCACAAAAACAGCATGAGGAGAAAGACTGAGGTGCCACTGGTGAAATGGAGGACACGAGGTAAGGTTCCAGGAGTACATTTCACCCATCCCAACTCCACAAGTTGTATGTGAGTGGGGCGAGATAGTTGAGAACACTGTTGTTCTTAGCAACACTGAGGACTCATGCTCCTGCAGATGGGCTCATTCATGCTGCAGTGCCTGTATAAGGTCCAGGCCATGAAGGACTAATTGGCCTCACTTTTAAATCTGCGTTAGAGGGGAAAATAACAAGAGCTTATCCTGCCACCACTGAGAGATCACAAAATGCATCTGAAAAACTACTGCACACAAACCACTTAACATTATTTTTAGAAAGTGGGCAATAAGGCTTGGATCATCCAGTTGGTAAAATGAGAAGCAGCCATTATGGTGGCTTCCTAAGAAATGCTTTAATCCTTCTTTAGTACGCATTGCCCAGGCCTGGCTGCTGGCAGCAGTCACAGGCAGTGCTTACAGCATATTAAAGCATTACTCTCTCCTGCACTGCTGCTGGCCTCCCACCATTACCATCCCCTGACACCATCACTACATTCTGCCAATTTCTTACCAATTTCTTCTACTGCTGCTGACTTTGACACCATAACCGTCCCCTGCCACTGCTGCTGGCCTGCCACTGTTACATTTTCCTACCACCATTAACACATCCTGCTATCAATACTAGCTTTTTCTACTACTGCTGCCCTGAAACCATAACTATGCCCTCTCCATGGTGCAGGCCTGGAAGCATTACATCTCATGATGCCTCTACTGCCCTTTTCTGGTGCTCCAGCACTCTCCAGATGCCACATCTAATGATTCTGGAGCTGCTCCTCAGCTGCCAAATTTGTAATTTTGTTTTCTGTAGGGTCAATCCTGCATTGCTCTTCAAGGTTTTCATGGAATTTTGGTGCACTGGCATTGTCAAGGTACCACATTTAATATTTCTGCAGCTGTTTTTTAGCTGTCAAAATTGTGTATTTTTTCTTCAGGGTTAACCCTGTGTTATGCCTCACAGTTTACGGTGTATTCTGGTGCTCCGGAACTGTCCTACACATAATGTTTCCATAGCTGCTGCTCCGTTGCCAAATTTATATGCAAGCAAAAATGCTGTTTTTTATTTTCCTTGCATGTCCCCCTACGATATACAGAGACTGAACTTCCAAGTGCACTTGCAGTGCACTTGTAGTGCACTTGTAGTGCACAGTGGATTTGCCTTTAGTAAATAACCCCCTATGTCTCATAAAGAATACACTCTAAATTTTATTTCATCAATAAACCTATCTTTACCCTATGTCTTACATTGAGGTTAAGTAAAATCATTTAAAAAATGTTCAGCCAGCCTGTACAATATTTCTGGCTGCTGTCTCTGAAATAATACCCCCTAATTTTTATTTCTTGGTAATAAAAAAATATATATATATCTTACATTACATTGCACCCCAATCAAAAAAATACTGTCAAAACCATTGATATGGTCTGTCTATGAATTTAAACCAATCCTGCCCCTTTTGGGAAGTACCACATCCCTACCATTAAAAGCAAAAGAAAAAAGAATGCTATATTTTACTGTTAAGGCAAATAACATATTATCTTCAACAGTATTTCTGCTACAATTGTATAATTTTAATGATATATATATAGTTAAAATATAATAAGGTATGTCCGTAGAGATATCAACTATATAGTATTGCAACAATTTATTTTAGTTGCAACAATTTTTACATTATGATAGATATCCTTTGTTGAGTTATAAATCAAATATCCACTTATGTGACACTGTGATGGGGAGGTGACAAAAATGCATTTCATGAACTAGAAGTCCATACATGCAAATCATCACTTTCCTGGTGGGTGGGGGGGTCTGGGAGATCAAAATAGAAAATGTGCTCACCATGTGTGTAATTGGTATGTATAACATACCATAATTTGGTCCTCCTGGTGTATTATCTAACCAAAACGCACATCAACAGAGATCCTAGCAAATATGCAGTAAACAATCAAAAACGTCTTTGGTGCAACATGTTGGGGTTGTATTACTGAAGGCAAATAGACTGTGCACTTTGCAAGTGTAGTTGCATTCATTTTCCCCTAGAGATTAGTAAATGGGGTGAAGCTTCACGCAATTAGGTGCAAGTAAAATAACATGGAAAAAAAGCATTTTTGCTTGCACATGATTGGGTGATGGCAATCAGCAGAGATTCACCACATTCACTAAATTATGAGGGAAATGAGTGCAACTACACTTGCAAAGTGCTCAATCTATTTCCCTTAATAAATCAACCCTGTTATGTCAGAAAATCATCTGAGATCTTAACAAGTATGATGTGAAATGTTTTCTTAAAGAAAACTTTTAATTGAGGTTTTATGTATATTTATTTGTAACAACAGAACAGTCATAATTAGGACCGTTCTTCTATAATTAGACACCAGATAATATCCCATTGAAATTCGGGAAAACTCATTATACACCACTCAGATAGAAAAACATGGCAATTTTTTTGAGAGCTAAACAAATTAATCCAAATTATCCTAATTTATTTTCCTCTTTTAGAACCTATTGAAGCACTTCAAAGCTAATTTTTATAGAAGATAGTATTGTTCAGACCAATGCTGGGCAAATCCCAGCTGCCACATACAGCAAATACTTCTACAAAGTTACAGCTGGCAGCTAACTTTTTTAATAGAATAGAGTAAATGCTGCATCACTTTTCCTGCCAACTTCATAGTGGTATATAGAATATTGCTAACCTAATGTGCAGCATGATTACCTTTGCAGCCCCCTTGTTGTCTGATACTACTTTGGAACGTGTGCATTGGAGACAACTGCTGACTTTCAATCAATTGATCAGTCAAAAAAACACGTTTACTAAGTTTTTTTATGTTTTAGAAATAAACAACTATTTTAAAAACATACTTGCAAACAAATTGACTCCAATTACTTATGTATGTATTTTCTTCTTAGAGTAAATATTGACACATCTTAAAGCAAAATTGTAAAACCAAGAGATAGAATTACTAAGGCCACATTTGGACAAATAGAAAGAGACAGGTCGTCAATGCTTATGTTAGTCCCATGCCCACCAAGCATTGAATTCTACATTTGTAAAGAGCCCCTTGCTCGCTCGGTTCCACTCTCCCAACACTCCTCTGCAGCTATTGAATCAGATTGCAACGTCTGATGGTTCGGTCATCCAATGCTCCGGGATTAGAACTACAGCTCTGTGCCGTTCTAGTCCAGTTGTGATAGCTCAGAACAAACACCAGGCAGGCTGTATGTAAGTTCAAACAGGAATCTCTCTTTATTGACAAAATACAGGCTTTTATACACTCAAAGTGGAGGTGCAGACCTCCTGCTCATATTACTCTAACAATACAGCTGTAACCTAATTAGCCACTTAAGGACCAGCCTCGTTTTGGATTTTAGGTGTTTACATGTTTAAAACAGTTTTTTTTGCTATCAAATTACTTAGAACCCCCAAACATTATATATTGTTTTTTTTCTAACACCCTAGAGAATAAAATGGCAGTCATTGCAATACTTTTTATTGCACCGTATTTGCGCAGCGGTCTTATAAGCGCACTTTTTTTGGAAAAAATTCACTTTTTTGAATAAAAAAATAAGACAACAGTAAAGTTACCCCAATTTTTTTTATACTGTGAAATATAATGTTACACCAAGTAAATTGATACCCAACATGTCACGCTTCAAAATTGCTCGTGGAATAGCGTCAAACTTTTACCCTTAAAAATCTCCATAGGCGACGTTTAAAAAAATTCTACAGGTTGCATGTTTTGCGTTATAGAGGAGGGCTAGGGCTAGAATTATTGCTCTCGCTCTACCGGTCGCGGCGATACCTCACATGTGTGGTTTGACAACCGTTTTCATATGCGGGCGCTACTCACGTATGCGTTCGCTTCTGCGCGCGAGCTTGTCGGGACAGAGCGCTTTACATTTTTTTATTATTATTATTTATTTTACTTTATTTTATTTATTTTTTCACTGTTTTAAAAAAAAAATTTGGATCACTTTTATTCCTATTACAAGGAATGTAAACATCCCTTGTAATAGAAAAAGCATGGCAGGTCCTCTTAAATATGAGATCTGGAGTCAAAAAGTCCTCAGATCTCATATTTAGACTAAAATGCAAAAAAAAAAAAAAGTCGTTTAAAAAAATGACACAAAAAAAATTGTGCCTTTAAGAGAAGTGGGCGGAGCTGACGTAAGGACGTCGCTCTGGCCGTCCTATGATATAGAGACGGGTGGGCGCCATCTTGGCCTCATTCGTCTCTATACCGAAGCACTGACAGGTCCCGATCTCCTCCGCCGCTACCGACGGCTCCGGTAAGTGGCGGAGGGTGCGGGAGAGTGGCGGGGGGGGGTGGCACCTCTCCCGCCGCCGATAACGGTGATCTCGCGGCGAACTCACTGCAGAGACCACCATTATCGTGTACAGACATGCCGGCCACAAAGATGGATACCTCGGTTGTGGCAGCAGCTGCCGTTACCGAGATATCCATCTTCAAAAAAATGATGTATATATACAGTGGCCGGTCGTTAAGTGGTTAACCTAATTAACATGAGCTAATTAACTAATCCCTTTAGACAGCCTAGATGACTCAGACATGACCGTTAGGCCAGACTGGCCGTCTTGTAGTTCAGAAAATCCAATCAACATTATCACAATCAACATAGACTCTTCTTCACACAATAGCAGAGTTAATTAACACAAATAACAATGAGGATCTAATGACTCTTAGATCCCATAGTAGACTTATTTACAATACACATTTTAGCAGACAATAGACAGACAGTTGTTGGCATTTACATCAGCATCTCCTAACAGTATCTGTCCCAGCATTATGAATCAGCCACTATTGCAATATGGCAAATCCAGGGTCCCCAGAGTCTGTGTGTACTGGGGGACCAGGACCCGAATCCACAGTAATACCACCTCAAGAGTCCCCAGGCATACAGCTCACAAAAAGCACCGTTCCCCCAAATGCAAGGGCCCCCGATCGATCGGCAAGAGGCTAGCATACAGTCCCCTCCAAAAGTCTCTCTCCCGGCTAGGTCTGTCACATTTCTCCCCTTTTGGCAGGAGACTAACACAGGAGGAGACCCCAGACGGGTTGACTCCGAAGTTAGTCAGTAGTTCCAGTCCTCTAATGTCTGTAACCACACAGTACCCCAAACAAATTGTTCCAAACAAAGCATTACTCACCCAGCCAACCTCTGGCTCTCTCAGAGAACATATCTGCCGCTGGGGAGAGGCCTGGACTGGCCCTTCTCCCTGGAGTTCTTTCTGCCGTTGGAGAGAAGACAGGGTGTCTGGGCTCACTCCGTCATGCTGTTGGGGATCTGAGCCGACTGCCCAGCATCCCTGGGGTATACAGGTGGAAACTGAAGTCCCATCCACCTTCACAGGACATCCATGCTCTGTTAGTTGAGGGCAAAGTCCAGCAGTACTCGGCCCTGTTGCCAGCCCTTCTGCTGGAAACCCCACACCATCTGCTCCGGCTAACTGTTGGGGAGGGACGACGAACCACTCCTCTCCCTTCTCCCCCTGTATCCTGATCTGCTGCTGAGAAGTGACCACCTCCTTCTCACCCTGAGCCTCCGGAACCGATGCAGGTGTAGGGCAGAGATCTTGGACCCTCTGTCTGGTTGCCAGCGCTTCAGCTGGGGAAGTTCCTTGTAACTTCACAGATACTTCTGTTGGTGCTGGGCAGAGCATAGTGAAGTTTGGCCCTAATAACAGCTCCTCTTCTGCTGGAGGCTCACCAGGTTGTTCTTCCTCAGCAGAAAAGTCTATCAAATCCCCTGTCTCTGCAACTGGTGTCTGGGGATAATGGTTCACCATCTCCTGTCCCTGGAACCCAGAAGATGCTATCAGTGCTGGGCAGAGGCTAGCAGAGCTCTGCCCTGTTGTCAGCACTTCAGGTTTGGGGACGGCAATCTTCAGATTTTCCACTGCCGATTCTCTGGAATTCTGCTGGACAGGCACATTCCTCCATCCAAGATCATCCAATGCAAAAACAGGTTCATCAAGGTCAGTCAGCACTTGCTGCATCCGTCATAAGACCTCCGCCTCCATAGCTGCGGGGGCAGGTTGGCAAAGTACACCGTTACTCTGCCACATTGTCAACTCTTCAGCCAGGATTTCAGAGTTGTCAACTGGTATTTCATGATAGTCCCAGGCAAAGGGTGCACCACCCTGCTGCTGAGCAGAGTCTAACAGCTGTTTGTAGGCGATCTCCAACTCCCATTCCTGAACGGCCAGAAACTCCAAATCTTCCAGTGCCTAGTGCACTTCTGAGACATTCAGTCTCTGCTCTCTGTGCTCCATTATTTCCTCCAAACGCCACTCCCAATCACTTCCAAAGTCAGGGTCCCTGGACAGCCTCCAGTATAACAATCCCAGGCCATCGTAGTCAAAGCCTTCCGTGGGGCTGTCATCCGCTGTCCATGGGCACACTTGGGCTACATACCACTGGAGGGCTCTGTAGCTCTCGTCCAAATGCATTTCTGCCCGGATCAGCCTGCTTAACTCGGCTGTCCACTCCTGGTTTGGCTGTTCCCCCAAAAACAGCATTCGCACTTCATACTGCGACCAGTACCTCACATGGACGGAGGGGAGAACTTTTCCCTGGTGTCGCTGCTCACGGGCTAGCGCTTCCTTCCAGAGCTCACAGCAGACAGAATCAAACCATCCTAGCAGGACCTGCTCTGATACTGGTCCTCTGTGCTGTATCTCCTCTCGCAACCTCCTTTTGAATTCCTCATCCATGGTGGCTGGTATCTCTCCTCTCCTGCTATCCTGCTACCTTGGATCCAGGTGATGGCTTGGATGTGTTCACGGCAAGGCACGATCCCACCATTCCTTCCACGGCTCTCAAGTAAGTCTTTCAGCGTGGCTCTCCTGCAGGCTGGTTTGGAGTGTCCCAGTAACTGGAGAGCAAATCCCACGGCTGCCAACCAATGTAACGAGCCCCTTGCTCACTCAGTTCCACTCTCCCAACACTCCTCTGCAGCTATTGAATCAGATTGCAACGTCTGATGGTTCGGCCATCCAATGCTCCGGGATTAGAACTACAGCTCTGTGTCGTTCTAGTCCAGTTGTGATAGCTCAGAACAAACACCAGGCAGGCTGTATGTAAGTTCAAACAGGAATCTCTCTTTATTGACAAAATACAGGCTTTTATACACTCAAAGTGGAGGTGTAGACCTCCTGCTCATATTACTCTAACAATACAGCTGTAACCCAATTAACCTAATTAACATGAGCTAATTAACTAATCCCTTTAGACAGCCTAGATGACTCAGACATGACCGTTAGGCCAGACTGGCCGTCTTGTAGTTCAGAAAATCCAATCAACATTATCACAATCAACATAGACTCTTCTTCACACAATAGCAGAGTTAATTAACACAAATAAGAATGGGGATCTAATCTTATTTACAATACACATTTTAGCAGACAATAGACAGACAGTTGTTGGCATTTACATCAGCATCTCCTAACAGTATCTGTCCCAGCATTATGAATCAGCTACTATTCCAATATGGCAAATCCAGGGTCCCCAGAGTCTGTGTGTACTGGGGGACCAGGACCCGAATCCACAGTAATACCACCTCAACAGTCCCTAGGCATACAGCTCACAAAGAGCACCGTTCCCCCAAATGCAAGGGCCCCCGATCGATCGGCAAGAGGCTAGCATACAGTCCCCTCCAAAAGTCTCTCTCCCGGCTAGGTCTGTCACAACATTTATCTGCCCATGGCTGTGAATGTCAAATAATAATCATGACTAGCATATATATTTGTATGTAAACTCTCAGTGACAGGATATGCTTTTTGCCTCACCTTTGGGAATATATAGGTGTTTTATTTATTCTTCACATAGCATTCTTCATATCCACGTGTTTTTTTATCAATGTGTTATCAACAATGAATATATGGTAAGGCATATAAAAAAAAAAAAAAAAACATTGTTTATGTAATCATATATAAGAGCCTCTTTAAAGGACCTCTGAAATTTGGTTTGCAAATTGCCATTAGTGCATAACCTTCTTGAAATCTCAAGCTGCATGTACTAAAGTAAGATCTAGCTAAAGCAAATATTTTTTATCAAGGATTCCCCTTAGGAACAGTCTATCCCGATTTATACTCCTGTGTCTACAGACAAAGCTTTTCTTAGTTTTAGAATAAGTAGGGGTTGAATAGTACCCTGCTTCCGTTTTTCTGTTTGTGCCCTAATGGAGATATTTCTCTTAACTTTCTGTTTTTGGAGACACAACAGGAAGTGAGGGGTAATTTCTTTAGCCTCCCTGGCGGTTTTCCCGAGTGTGGCTCGGGGTTAAAATTCAGTACCATTAGCGGTAACCCCGAGCCACACTCGGGATCGCATTGCAGGATCCTGGGGCAGCGTTACTTACCTTGTCCCCGGGATCCTGCGATGTCACCCGCAGTGTCCGAGGGCTCCGTCCTCCTCCGAAGCCTCTCCGTGCCAGGCTCCGTTCCCTGTGAGCGGCGCGACGCAAGGGGGCGGAGCCTGGCGGCAAATTAAAAAAAAAGTAAAAATCATAACACATATAGTACTGTAATCTTACAGATTACAGTACTGTATGAAATGATTTCACATCCCTTTTGTCCCCAGTGCTTTGTCCAGTGCCCTGCATGCAGTTTTACATGATATACACTGTTCTTTCTGCCTGGAAACTGGAGATTGTCCATAGCAACCAAAAAGTGTCCCTTTACGTCAAAAGTGGCTTTAGACCAGCTAGAAAACAGCGATAGTAAATTAGAACACTTGCAGAATTGAGCGATAGTGAATTGTGGGGAAATTTATTTTATTACTATTTTTTTTTTTTTTTAATTATTTATTTTTATTTATTTTATTATAATTTATGTTTTTGTGTTTCAAACTTTATCATACCCGGGATATCTACTAGACTCTGGTTTGGACAGATTTAAGTGTGTTATTGTTAAGATTTACAGACCTACAATATAAAACGCCAAATTTCCATGCAAAATAATGGTACCGCTTTCAGCACCTAAAATCCGAAATAATCATACCGACAGGGAGGTTAAAGCCGTTATCAGAACAGGTGTCCCCTGTTGGAATGTTCTCTTACCTCCTGTTATGGTTGTAACATTTTGAATTTTCCCCCACTTTCTGCCACAGAGACAATGGTCCCCAGGTCAGATAGAGAGTGTGACTGTTTTAGGATAGGGACACAGGGGGAGATTTACTAAAACTGGAGCACTCAGAATCTGGTGCAGCTGTACATAGTAACCAATCCGCTTCTAATTTCAGCTTGTTCAATTAAGCTTTGACAACAAAACCTGGAAGCTGATTGGTTACTACGCACAGCTGCACCAAATTCTGTGTGCTCCAGTTTTAGTAAATATCCCCCATAGGATTTTCCCCCACTTTCTGCTACAGAGACGATGGTTCTCAGGACAGGTAGAGAATGTAACTATCTGAGAACAGGGAAATAGAAAACAAAATAATCTGAGTTTCCAACTGTTGCCTACTAAAAATACTGAAGTAATTATTGTCATTTTTGCCATTGCCCAGTGTATAGCAAGACATTTCTTACACCCTATAGTGCCCAACATTATAAATGTTGGTTTTCTATTTGCAATTATAAATTAATAATTTTTTCATCAATAACTAGTGGTGGGAGAATCTGCCTGGGTTTTATTCACTAAGGTTTAAGAGAATTGTTTAAAATTCAGCAAACCTGAACTTAGCTGCAAATGTAAATAAAGCTTTGGGGGTTGAATCTTGTTAAATTCTGACTATTTTTAGTGCTAAAAGGGAAACTGCTGTCAGTGCAATGCAATGCAAAAAAATATATATAAAGACGGTAATATGGTCTTTTCAAGTGGCTTTGAGGGCTACGTTAAAAATTACACAAATATTTTAAATAACATGTTTGGGGGAGACCTTAAAGATGTACATGGATGCTGTAAAGCTGTACATAGTTTTACAGAACTAAGTTTTATATTTGTATATTCCTTTCAAATGATACAGCAGTGTGCTGTGAAGAAAAAGAAGCTCCAAGAACAGATGGTGAGTAACAAATGAATGCTCCACTTTGAACACCCCAACCTTAAAAAAAAGTCCTATCAACATAAAATAAAATAAAAAAGCACAAAAAGAAATGAAAACCCCAAAATACCACCCCTGAAACAAAACCTCAAATTTTTAAAGGGAAGCCTTGCAGGAAAAAAACAGCTTAACCTAAAATAAAGGTTCTAACAACATAAAATAAAAACCAATATACACCAAAATAGTGACTCTGACCTCAAATCAACTACAAAATAAAAATACCCCCCACAAAGAAGAACATTAAAAGAGGACAGCAAACAGATTGAAAGCCCAAAGTAGTCAGTTTCTTCACTGACCCTAATCTCTCCTTTTGCAGTTTGTCAACTTTCCTTATGCTTTTTTTTCAACGGTACCATTTCACTGACACTATAGGGTCTACTGTATGTATAAGATATTTGTTGTGTGGATGTGACAAACATCCCCACAAGCAGGACAAAAATTGCCGTACTTCCTTTATTATGTGCAGTTTTCTACATTGGCACTATCTAATGGCCACCATATGTTTTTTTCTGATTGGGGTTTTCTGGAAAAAAAAATACATTATGGCCATGTGGTAATGACCAAATAGGTATATTATAGAGAAAATATACCAATTTTTGTCCTGATTGTGCAAATGTTCATCATATCCGCGCAGTGAAAGTTTTATACATGGACTTCGATAACTTCTCTGTACCCCGCTTTTTATAGTGAGGGGGCTTGCACAACCAAAAGCCTCCTTTTGAAGCCTGCTGGCCACAGTTAAAAAGCCATACAGTTCATTATGGTTTAAATAAAAATTCCCCAGGGTGAATTTGCACATAGATTCACCAGGACCTTGAATGTCACACCCAGGAGATTTGTCTCAAACCCATGATAGTATTAATCCCCAACCTCATCCCTATCAATAACAAGAATCCAGGTTAGGAGGAAATTGGATGAAGTGGGGCAACGGTAATTTATCGATACCATTAAAGGACATTACAAAGTTTTGTTAAAATGAACAAAGTTTATTTTTGTACAAAATACAGTAAAAAAATCCATCAGGACATAATGAATACAAATTGATCCCTCTTGACGGTTTCTACATCCCCACCATTGGGAAGCTACTCCTGAGAAAATGTATTAGTGTAGGCCGTCAGGCTCGACATGCTTCACAGTTTCCCACTTCTTCAGGAGAATATAGGGGGAATAGAGCACAGAAATCCTGTTGCCCCACTTCATCCAATTTTCTCGTCATGATATTTAGGATGTGGGTACCTATATCTTAGAACAATACTCCTCTCTGAGCAGTTATTTCTAATCAATAATCCAGGTTAGTCATTCCTTGTTGCTTCCCTGATATGCAGTTAGTCTACTGAATTAACCTCTGAGTTTCAGTGGGGATTTTCTTTTTTCTCTTTCATTAGCATGAGCTTATCTTATTTCGCCCCTCAAAGAACTAATGGTGTGCAAAAGATTTCTAAAGGTCCCAAAGATGGAGCACATCAGGACCACAATAGTCACAGATGTCTACTAAATCATATTATAAAGGAACCATGTGAAAACCACTATTCACCTGCTAGCTGGAAGTACTTTTTCAGGGAAAATCATACTTATTGCTAGATTCTTTTTTGATACTACCAGACAAGGTTTCTATGGCAACAGCTATCTTCTATCAAGACACCGGCTCTGAGCAATCACTTAAAGCAGTATGTGACTTTCATTCTCTTACTTACTCAGTATAATGTCCACCGTTTTCAGATACAATCATAGGTCACCGCTAATTACCATTTTTCTAAAAAGTATCCACTGTTAGTGTAGCCACTTTCTGTACACACTGAATGGGTCATTCGGGTAAGAAATAGAAAGAATAGTAATAGGTTGTTAGAGGATAATAATGTTGTTAGATGTACTTTTCTAGCAAACACAAAGCTGGGCCCAAACTTGTTTGCTTCATATAGCAAGGTTATGCATAACTTTCAGAAATATAACTTTTCCAAGTGTTGTAGTATTGTACCCATGCCTTCTTATACAAATAGGTTCTCTTTCTCGGAAATTTTACTTTTGCAACTGCTGTAGTATTGTACTCATTCCTTCATCTACAAATAAGTTTTCTTTTTTTTAATTACAGAAAATAGCAGAAGGACTTATTTATAAATATTTTATTGAATTAAAATTCACGGAGGTCCATTAGAAAATGTTTCTCTCAACAGACATCCAAATTGCATGTTTGAACTATGACTCAAATCCTTCACATCACAACCACCACCCCCTCCCCACCCTTAAGTTGCAGTCACCCCTTTACTTCATTGTCCTCAGTCTCCCCTTCGCATCATAGCTCCCCCTTCAGATCGCAGTTCTTCCATCTACATCACAGTCCCACTTCTATACAGCAGTGCCCTCAGTCCCCCCTTCACATCACATTCCCCCTTTATACCAGCCCCTCTTTACAGCACAGCACCCCCCCTTTACAGTGTAGCATTCCCCTTTACAGCATAGCCCCACTTTAATTTACAGCACCCCCTCTTTATATCATAGCACCCCCTTTTTGTCAGGAACTGCCCAACTTTTCATGTTATTTGGGTGATTGGTTGCTTGGATGGCCCCATGTTGTAGTAAAAAATCACCTGCTAGTTCATTTGAAAAGTTGGGCAGCTCCTGCACTCAGTCCAGACCTGTTGTACCTCCTACCCTCTGTCCTGCTATGAAGGTAACAGCAGCAGCAGCAGTGGCAGTGGTGAGAACATTGGCTGAAAACTCACAGGCAGATACATGGCATAGTGGTGGTCTAGATAAAACTGTCACTTGGTCTGAGTCCAGACTTCAGTCCACCATTTAGGGATGCCTGTTTTATACCATACGTTTATTTAAAGGAAAAGCTTTCACCCATATTTCTGCACTGGTTACAACTGTAACGTTTAGGATTCCTCTTTCTTCTGTTCCACTGTCAAAGGCCACTAGGATGGATAATGAGGGTGGGTGTCCACAAAATAAAAAAATAATGGGCTGATTTACCAAAGATAGTCTGTTACTCTTTTCTATTCTATCCAAAACTAGTAAAAAAATTTGTGCCTACAGTTTTGCTTTTGATGTATTTTGCTGTTTCTTTGAAGCTATTGATAAAATTGCATTAACCACTTGGCTACTAAGCACTTCCACCCCCTTCCTGCCCAGACCAATTTTCATCATTCAGTGCTGTCACACTTTAAATGACAATTGCACGGTCACGCAACACTGTACTGATCTGAAATGTTTATCATTTTTTGAGACATACAGAGCTTTTTTTTCTGCGGTATTTAATCACCACTGGGTTTCTTTTTTTTGGTAAACAAATGAAAAGAGACAAAAAAAAAAAAACAACCTTTTTTTCTGTCTCTGTTATAAAATTTTGCAAATAAGTAATTTTTCTTCATCACTGGTGAGCACTGATAGGATGCATTAATGGGCACTGATAGGCTGCACTGATGGGCTCTGATGTGGGGGCACTGATGGGCACTGATGAGGCTGCACTGATGGGCACTGATGAGGCTGCACTTATGAGGCCGAACTGATGGGCACTGATAGGCACTGATGAGGTTATCGGCTTTCTTTTCCTCAGACAAGGACAGTGTTGAGGAAAGGAAATTCTGATAACCGGCATTTGTTTACATGTGATGAGCTGTGATTGGACACAGCTGATCACATGGTAAAGGGCGGCTGCTGTGATTGGCCCTTTACCTCAATCTGTGATCAGCTGTGTCTGAAAGACACAGCAATCAAAGAGCGTGCCGATGCACACCCTAATGGCCTATTGACGTCCTCCCAGAACTGGACGACTGCACTGTAGCCATTATTTGGCTATGGCATGGTCGGCATGTGGTTAAAATGTATGTAAAGGCATTTTTTTAGTTTTTTATAGCTTAGAGAATTTGTTTTTATTATTGTCAGTGTCACAACCTGGAAGAGTCAACTGGGTAATAGGAGAGTATAACTCATTTTTAGGAGGATTCTTTTAACTTTCCATTACATCTCTGGGGCAGGAAGTGAGAAATCTTCCCATGTCACACAGGTATAATAAACTAACTTGTCAAGATTTTTAATCCTTAACTAAAAATTGTTTGGAATATAAATACAGTTTAACTATACATACCACAACTTAATGTGGATAGTTTTTTTTTTGCTTGAAATCATTTAAACTTCTTACCTGTCCACAACTCTGACTCATACAGCTGCCTTTTTAATTTTCATAGACCTGAATCTAAAAGGAGATCTATCATCACAGCATACACTTTCATTTTTTAACACCAGAATTGTAATAGCAATAAAAACATTAGTAATATTTGATAATCCAATATACGCTTACTTGAAAATCTCCTTTTTATTTTGTAAGTGCTGCCTGTCTGCTGGCCATCTCTTTCAATAACTCCCTGGATTCCCTGCAGTCTTTGCAGCTTCTCCTCTGCTGATTAATTTGGTTTATTTTGGATTAATAAGGACTATACATCCCATGGTACCTTGCTGTTTGTAAGCAGTAGTTCCTGTCCTGACTCCACCTCCTGAAAATCCTCCTCTCATCAGCTCTGTAGTTCAGAAGGCAGGCTGTGTGAAATGTGTGACACAGCAGTGCCTAATCACAGGGCTTAGTGAATACATGTCACAGAATTCAAGGAGGTAAAAATGTGGGATTCTTCATAAAGTAATTTTTCAAACCTCATGACTGTTCAGATTCTAGAAATTATTGATCTAATATGATTTTAAATTTTGACCATAGCTACATTTTAGGAAATCGGATTACAAAAATAATTTAAGTAATTTGCAACATGACAATCAGTTATTTTGTGTGTACCATCTGCTGGCTGACAGGGGTCAATATTAATTATTCCTTTGAAATATTTCACATTTTGGTGTAAAAATATGTTTCTGTCTCAAACATAATAAAGCAATAATTTCATGGATTTGTTATTAATAAAATACAGCACTGCAGTATAATTACACATTTGATTTACATTCAAAATGAGAATTATATTTCAAAGCCAAACAAAGGAAGGCAATAGGAATTTACAAAATTCATGAATAAATATGACCATTCTGCAGCTTTTCCTTTCTAGTCCCTCAATTGGGTCCCGGCTGTTGCTCCATGCTAATGAGCTCATTTGAATGCTGAAAAGAAAAACAGTGGCCTAATTCACATGAGCTTTAGCCTGTATCAGAGCAGAGAGTACTGTAAGCTCTTACAAAGCATTTGCAGATGCAAGCTCAAATATTCGGATTGTACTTCAGAGGCTATTGACAGACGGTGAGGAAGCGATGTGGAGCCTCCTCACGCCTGTTTTAACTTCATTTTTGCAGACAAAAAGGGGACCTTCTCACTGTTAAGTTAGTCACTGGTCCTGTAATAAGGGTTAGAGGCAGAGCTCTGTAAATACACTATATTGCCAACAGTATTGGGACACCTGCCTTTACACGCACATGAATGTTAAAAAAAATAGGGATATTTATCACAATAAAAGTTTATTGAAAGATGAAAAAAGTACATAACAGTGTACAATGTATGGTGCCTATCCATAGCAACATACTACACTATATTGCCAAAGTATTGGGAAGCCTGAACTTTAATGGCATCCCAGTCTTAAGCCTCGTACACACGGGGGTTGATTTACTAAAGGCAAATCCACTTTGCACTACAAGTGCACTTCAAGTGCATTTAGAAGTGGAGTCGCTTTAGATCTGAGGAGAAGATCTGAAATGAATGCATGTCCCCCTCGGATCTACAGTGACTGCACTTCCAAGTGCACTTGCAGTGCACTTGTAGTGCAAAGTGAATTTGCCTTTAGTAAATAAACTCCACGGTCTAATTGTTGGACGCCCGAGCGTCTGATTTTTGTCAAAAGCGTGTGTGCAGGATTTTGTCTAGCATACTATCTGCAAATTGTCATTTGACAAACACGAACATAGTGACGTACTTTGAGAGTATATCGAGAAAATTAATTTCTCAAGCGCCACCCTTTGGGCCCCTTCTGCTAATTTCATGTTAGTAGAAGTTTGGTGAGCGTTGATTCGCGATTTTCAGATCGTACAAAACAAATGCCTTTTAAAATACATTTGGCATAACTACATTAGTATCACCAGCAAAGCAGCTTCATTATTATCCCATTAAAGAATTTGAGAATGTGCGCTGCATTTTGACATTTCATCAATTGCCGCGTCACGAATGTTAATTCTAGATTATGAACAGTACTTTACAAGACCAATCTCTTCCCAGTCGTTCCTTGATTCCGAGCATGCGTGTTTGTACTTTTGACTTTTGTGTGACGATTTCTGTACTGACTATCTGAAAATCAGACATTGAGTTCACATCCAACAAAAATTTTATAGCCTGCACATCCAGCTTTTGTCTGACGAAAAAGTCAAATCGACTGTCGAAAGCACCGTACTAATGATCCGAAAATCCACAGACAGCCCGTCTTTTTACGAATTTTCCCTTCTGATTTTCGTATTGTGTGTATGAGGCCTTAGTTTGTAGGGTTCAATATTGAGTTGGTCCACCCTTTGCAGCTATAACAGCTTCAACTCTTCTGGGAAGGCTGTCCACAAGGATTAGGAGTGTGTCTGTGGGAATGTTTGACCATTCTTCCAGAAACACATTTGTGAGGTCGGGCACTGATGCTGGATAGGGATGATCCCAATGTTCGAGTCGAACGTAAGTTTGACTCGAACATTGGGTGTTCACCTGTTCGCCGAACAGCGAACATTTGAAGGCAAATTCGAAAGACTTTAAACACTGTTAAAGTCTATGGGACACTAACATTTTAAAGGCTTATATGCAAGTTATTGCTATAAAAAGTGTATTGGGACCCGGGTCCTGCCCCAGGGGACATGTATCAATGCAAAAAAAAGTTTTAAAAACTGCCATTTTGCAGGAGCAGTGGTTTTAATAATGCTTAAAGTGAAACAATAAAAATGAAGTATTCCTTTAAATATTGCGCCTTGGGGGTGTCCTTAGTATGCCTGTAAAGTAGCACATCTTTCCCGTGTTTAGAACAATACCACAGCAAAATGACACTTCTAAAGGAAAAAATTGAATTTTAAACTGCTCGCGACTGTAATGTATTGTCGGGTCCCAGCAATATAGATAAAAATCTTTGAAAAAAACAGCATGGGGACCTGGATCCTGCCCCAGGGAACATGTATCAATACAAAAAAAAGTTATAAAATGGCCGCTTTTTCAGGAGCAGTGATTTTAATAATGCTTAAAGTGAATCAATAAAAATTAAATATTCCTTTAAATATTGTGCCTGGGGGGTGTCCTTGGTATGCCTGTAAAGTAGCACATTTTTCCCATGTTTATAACAGTGCCACAGCAAAATGACATTTCTAAAGGAAAAAAAGTCATTTAAAACTGCTCGTGGCTGTAATGAATTGTCAGATCCCGGTAATATAGATAAAAATCATTTTAAGGGGAACCCTGCACCAAAATGTAAAAAAAATGGCGTAGGGGTCCCCCCAGAATCCATACCAGACCCTTTTCCAAACCTCCTGAACTGTACCAGGCCACATGCCCTCAACATGGGGAGGATTTTTTGGGGTCCCCCAAAACACCTTGTCCCCATGGTAATGGGGACAAGGGCCTCATCCCCACAACCTTTGCCCGGTGGTTGTGGAGGTCTGCGGGCAGGGGGCTTATCTGAATCTGGAAGCCTCCTTTAACAAGGGGGCCCCCAGATCTCATGCAGCGATGTCTTCGATCACAGTGCAGACGGACCGAGAAAAAAAAACGCAATAACTCCGCCTCCATGGGGGCTCCCGCCTACTGAATCCTCTTTGCGATGACAGCTGTTATATAGCTGAGGGCAAGGCCATCCTGTGAAGTAAATGGGTGACCCCACCCCCTTCTGATGTCGCGGGACAGTTTTTTT
Source organism: Aquarana catesbeiana (assembly GCF_042186555.1). NCBI lineage: Eukaryota > Metazoa > Chordata > Amphibia > Anura > Ranidae > Aquarana > Aquarana catesbeiana. The sequence goes on from NC_133324.1 coordinate 622,422,138, forward strand.
AATAAAGGACTTGTCCCAAATTGTCTACTTTCACTTTTAACATTTTGACACTTTTTTTGGTGAATGAGTAAGGGTACAATGTACCCGATACCTATTCACATGGGGGGGCGGGATCTGGGGGTCCCCTTGTTAAAGGGGGCTTCCAGATTCCGATAAGCCCCCCAACCGCAGATCCCCACAACCACTTGGCAAAGGTTGTGGGGATGAGGCCCTTGTCCCCATTAACATGGAGATAAGGTGTTTTGGGGGACCCCAAAGAATCCTCCCCATGTTGAGGGCATGTGGCCTGGTCTTTGGGTGTCGGTAGCGCCTTCCCACCGTAACCCTATAGAGGTAATCTTGATGAAAGCATAGTCGGTTTTCGACATGCAGCAGTGAGGATGCGTCTCTCCTGAGCTCCGGTGCTGACACCGCATTTAAAGCACTTATTCAACTTCGCAACACCGCTACCCTTTCGGAGAAGATGTGTAAAAGGACAAGTAAGTCCGTACCAAAAAAGGCACCTCTGCAGGCTCCATAAAATGATTTTTGGCTGCAGAACTGGACAAACTGGCTGACATAGATGACCTAGGCCACTCTCCACGTGGCATGAGCTCCGGTGCGGGTTCCACCTCTCGCTACAGACCTGAACCCAGACATTGCTCTCCAGCCTCATCTGCCGGCTCAGAAGCTGAGGGCATTGCCTCCAGACACTCGGAGGTTACAGCTTTAGTGAGCGGTCTGCCTACCAAAACAGAATTGGCATCCATGCTCTTGGGCCTCAAACGGGCCATTAAGAAGGAGGTCTCCGCTGTGCGCTCAGATTTATCTCAGGTGTTGGAATGAGTAGAGGAGACTGAGCAGCGCCTAGACCGACACGCGGCCACCATTCAAAGCTTGCAGGCATCCACTCGCACCCTCGCTATCGCACATAGAATGGCCCTCTACAAAACAACATACGGGGCCTACCCGAGGTGACTGGAAATGAGGATCTTCTCCCATCCATTCAGGGCATCTTTAATGGCCTGTTAGGCCAGGAGGTGGATCATCCCCTGAAAATAGACCAAGTACACAGGGCCTTCCGGCCCTGCAACCTTTCTACAGACACCCCACGTGATGTGATTTGCAGGGTCCACTACTATGCAGAAAAAGAGCTCATTATGAAGAAGGCCAGAGACGCCGCATCCCTGGACTTTGATGGTGCTTATCTTTCTTCCAGGACTTGGCCAGAGAGACCCTGGAGTGTTGCAGGGCCCTGTGACTCCTGACTGAGAAGCTGCGAGCCGCTTCCATCAACTATCGATGGGGCTTCCCGGCGGCCCTGATCGCAAACAGAAAACATGAAATAGTCTATGACTTGTTTGCTGCAAGATGTTAATTGTTTTTTTCTTTTCATACTCTTTCTACTCTTCTCTCTTTTCTACTCTTCCACCCTCCCTTCCTTCTCCCTGCCTCAGGTCCAACTCCCCTGGAAAATAATGCGAGTGAGTCTCCTCTGCTGGTCCCCATGGCTACGATGAACTTATTATCTTTACATGTGAGGGGTCTCCCAGCCCCAGGTCAGGTAAGAGACACAACTTGTATAGAGAGCTGGGTCGTCTGCAGGGAGACGTTGTTTTCCTGCAGGAGACCCACCTCACACACACTACCTCAGTAAAACTTTTTTACACACAGTACCCTACATGGTACTAAAGCCTATCAGATGTACACAAAGCTAAAGGGATGGCCATTGGGTTCCGCAGAGATACTTCATTTGCATTGGAATCCATGTTGAGCGATTCAGCTGGGCGTTTTCTGTTCTTAAGAGGCAGCTTGGGTGGTATGCCATGCTCCCTAGCGACTCTTTATGCCCCCAACCGTAACCAAGCAGGCTTCATAGCGACTACTCTCAAGAGGTTGAAAGACTTCGCCCGCAGATGCATTCTCCTTGCAGGAGACTTTAATAACCCACTGGAGCCCCTCCTTGACACGTCTCAGGGGAGATCTAGCATCTCGCATAAAAGTCTGTCATATATACGCAAAGGTTTGTACGACGCTCAATTGATAGATATATGGAGGCTTATGCACCCGCGGATGAGAGACTACACCCATTACTCCCATGTGCATCATACTTACTCTAAAATCGATTTTTTCTTTATAGACCACCATCACCTTTCACTCCACATAAGTGCTGACATTGAAACCTCCCCTATATCAGACCATTCCCCGACCATGCTTAAACTAAAAATCCCTTCTATGCCGCTTAGGACCACAAATTGGAAGCTCAATGAGGATCTCAAAAATGGAGAAATCGACAAAAAACTGATAGGAGAGGATCTGTCCCTCTACACACACCCTGACATTTCACCAGGTATACTCTGGGAGGCACACAAGGCTTATAATCGGGGTAAACGCATAGAACTAGGTGCCAGGAAAAAGAGACAATGGATGCACCAACAATCTGAGCTAATTCGCGACATAGGTATACTCGAGCAGCAACATAAGGCTGGACAATCCCAGGCAGTATTTCACACTCTCACATTGAAAAGAGAAGAATTGAAAGCCCTCTTTCATGTAGAGCAGAAACAGCAATCTCGCATAGTAGACCAACGTTTGCATGAGTGGGGTAATAAGTCGGGTCCGATATTGGCTAGCTCATTGCAACAGAAAAAAAAACGCTTCCTTCATAGATAAAATTAGGACCTCGTCCACTGCCCTAGTACATGAAACACCGGGTATAGCTAAAGAATTTCAAGCATTTTACCAACAATTATACCATGTCCAACACACTGTAGCAGATCGGGACATTAGGACTGTGCTTATCCAGGATTACCTGGTACAAGCCAATTTACCCAAACTCTCGCCTGACACCCTAGCTACTTTAGAGAGGGAGTTCACCACATCAGAGATGCGCATTGCATTGAAAGCTATGGCCAATGGAAAGGCGCCTGGACTGGATGGCTTTACAGTAGCGTATTACCGATCCTTTGCAGATATCTTACTACCCCGCTTGACCTGTTATGCAAATGCGGGCTCTGTGGATGGTGCCCTCCGACTTGAAACCCTCCACGAGCACATTACTGTGATCCCCAAACCCGGAAAAGATCCCAGTAATTGTGGGAGCTATCGCCCCATCTCTTTGTTGAATATTGAAGCCAAATTGTATACATTGCAAACAGGCTCCTCCCCTTGATCCAACAATGGGTCTCCAGAAACCAAACGGGATTTATCCCGTGTAGGTCCTCCGAGCCCACCCTTTTGTTATCAACAGACATGGAAAAAGCGTTCGATAGGGTGGACTGGGAGTATCTCATGGCAACGCTATCCCATTTGGGTATTGGTATCTCCCTCCTATTTCAAATCTCCATCTTATATAACTTCCCCATAGCCCAATTACGTATAAATGGCACTCTAAGTGACCCCTTTACGCTCTCGGCAAGGCTGCCCCCTCTCGCCCATTTTATTTGCCCTATCACTAGAGCCATTCTTATCAACGGTCAGACATAATTCCTGCATTCACGGGGTTACCATAGGAGGTATAGAACATAAGTACGCTGCTTCTGCAGATAACATTTTGTTTTACATACAACGCTTGATATCCTTTCCTAACCTCATGTCAGCTTTTTCAGCATTTTGTACAATCTCCAATTTTAAAATTAATATGACAAAATCAGAAATCTTGAACGTTTTCGTCCCAGGCAAAATCAGGGCTCAACTGAAAAAGACCTTTCCCTTTAGCTGGCAAGCGTGTAAGATGAAATACCTAGGTATATACCTCACTCCTAACCTGGCCTCCTTATTCTGCATTAACTTTCTGCCCCTGCTAAATGCGATTAGATCGGATCTGCAAAAATGGTCTCAAATGGCTCATTTATGGTTGGGGAGGATTAGTGTTGTGAAGATTAACATACTGCCCAGGCTGCTGTTCTTGTTCCAGAGGATTCCGTATAGAATACATGCAGGTTTCTTTATGTTGATAAGATCAATGATAAGCAAATGTGTGGAACAGAAAGCGACCCAGACTAGCTAGAACTCTCCTTACTAGATCCAAAAGGGAAGGGGGCCTAGCCCTACCGGACCTTAAGAGATATTTCTTGGCAATAGTATTGGATAGAATCACTGATTGGAAGTATCACAGGGACAAGTTAGACCTTTCCACCCAAATTTGGATCCCTAGGAAACACAGAACTTTGTCCTCAACCACTTCACCGCTTACATACTCAACCCTCATGGTATGGGTCTCACTGTGTAAGTCGCATAATTGTACATATAACTCTCCTCTCCTGCCATTGACTGGCCACAACTATTTTCCCCCAGGGAACATAGACCCTAAGATCCACACTTGGAGTCTGGGGACTACGCCTCTACTTCACCAAGTTACTACCCCATCGGGCATTGTGCCCCTGTCCACACTACTACCCTGTACTATGGCAACACCCATGGACCAATGGAGGTACCGCCAATTGGCAGCTTTCGTTCAATCCCTCCCAAAACCTCCCCGGACCATCTCGGATTTAACGACTATAGAATCTGACTATAGAATCTGCTTTTAATGAGGATCAACCAGTTGAGAAGCCTATCTCCTACTTTTATCAAGCCTTGCAAACGTTAGCTTCCACAAAAAATCCTACTTTCCTAACCAACTGGGAGAAGGATCTCCATAAAGAGCTGTTGGAAGTCCAAAGATCCACTATTCTCCTAATAGCTCACACCTCCTCTATGGCTTCCAAAATGGCAGAGGTAAATTACAAATTGCTGACAAGGTGGCACTACACCCCAGTGATACTTCACAAAACCTTCCCACAAGCATCACCTCTGTGTTGGCGAGGGTGTGGTGAACGAGCAACACATGCTCACATTTGGTGGTATTGCCCGCTTATCTGCCCATATTGGCTGACTATTTTACACTGGGCCAAAGAGATACAAGGTTTTGATATCCCCAATGATCCATGGGTTATATTACTCCATTGTACAGGCTCACCAGTGGGAACATATAAGAAATCCATAACACCACACCTGCTTAATGCAGCAAAAGCACTCATTCCTCGATACTGGAAACAACCGGCCATACCTTCATTACGCAAATGGCTAATGGTAGTTGATCATATATACTATACGGAGGATCTCATTCACTCCCTTAGGAATAAGTCTGAGTTTTCAAGGAAAATATGGTTCTGCTGGTTTGCCTTCAAATATACACCCGCCTATGCGGAAATTATGTCTCAAACTAAGTGATGTGATATATGCTGCATATAATGTATAAGAGGAACTGGACCGAGGTAGACAACCTCCCCTTGACCTCCCTCCCCCTTCTCTCTCCTCCCACTCTCTCTCACTCTCTCTTTCTATTCTTTACTCTCTGGATTTCTCAATGTTTTATGTTCTGTTAAGGGCCATTACAGAGAGGCTACTGGTGCCTATGCCCTATGTTATTTGATAATCTCACTGTTCTTGACAAATTGGTAAGAATGGAGTGACTTTGAACCTCGGTACATGTCGCAGAGTTTTGAATAAGCAAATGGATGTATACTCTGGGCACCTATCACCAACTGACTGTTATGTTATTTTAAGGTCCACTCGCTGTTTTGTTCAATTTTTTCTTTTATGTTCTGTATACTATATCTTTCAATAAAAACTAATTAAACAAAAAAATCTTGATGAAAGCATGAATTTGCCTTGCTGTAAAAATTTGCAATGATATGCACCTGTCCAACAGGTGCAGAAAAATTGGTCTGTGGATGTCAGTGGTGCCTTCCCACTATAACCCTATAGAGGTACTCTTGATGAAAGCAAGAATTGGCCTTGCTGTAATAAATGCAATGATATGCACCAGTCAAACAGGTGCAGAAAAATTGGTCTTTAGGTGTCGTGCCCCTTCCCACCATAACCCTATAAAGGTACTCTTGATGAAAGCAAGAATTGGCCTTGCTGTAAAAAATTGCAATGAAATGCACCTATCAAACAGGTGCAGAAAAATTGCCGGGGTGCCTTCCCACAATAACCCTATAGAGGTGCTCTTGACGAAGGAAAAAAAATTTGCAATGATATGCACCTGTCAAACAGGTGCTGAAAAATTGGTCTTTGGGTGTTAATTGTGCCTATGAAACCTATACCAAAAACATTTTTCCAGATGAAATGATTGAACACCCTCAAAGCTAGGCAGCCTCGAAGTCCTGCAGAGTTTCCACATCCCAAAAAGACTTAATCAGTGATATCGGCATCAGGGGCTTCATAGCTGGTAATCCAGGACTGATTCATTTTTATAAAAGTCAAACGGTCCACCGAATCTGTGGACCGACGCATTCTATGATCAGAAACAAAACTCCTGCAGCACTGAATATCCAGGATAACTGGATAATGTGGGCCTTGAGAGGAAAGGAAGTCCTTGTCTTCCTCCTGCTGCTCTACCTCCAGAGGCTGCTCCAGCAGGAACACAACAGGGATTGTGTCACTGATGCATGCACTGTCATGGTTCACCATCCTTGTGGCCTCCTCAAATGGTGACAATACAGTGCATGCATCCTTAATGATCAGCTATTGGCGTGGGAAAAAAAATTCGAGGCAGCCTGAGCCTGTCGTTGCTCCATATTCGCACAGGTACTCGTTGATGTTCCACCTGGTGGGCATGTCACAAATCAGGCGGTTTACGGGCAGGTGGATTTCCCACTGAATTTCAGCCAACCGAGCACTAGCTGTGTATGACCGCCTGAAATGGCTACAGACTCTTATGGCCAGCTTTAGCACATCTTTCAACCCTGAGTAAGTGTTTAGGAAACACTGCACCACCAAATTGAGGATATGTGCCAGGCATGGCACATGTGTCAACTTTCCCTGTCTAAAGGCAGACAGGAGGTTTGAGCCATTATCGCACCCCACCATTCCTGGCTCTAGCTGGCGTGGTGTAAACCACCTCAGGGCCTGTCCCTGCTGAGCTGCAATAATCTCTGCTCTGGTAAGGTTCCTGTTCCCTAAACACACCAGCTGAAGCACTGCATGGTACCTTTTAGCCTGACTCCGGGAATAGCCCTTTGAACGCTTAGGGGGTACCTGATGTTCATAGGACAATTCTGCAGAGGAGGGCATGGAGGTGGCAGAGGAGGTGGAGGTAGAGCTCACAGGTCTGGCAACATCACCACCAGCTGTATGGGGACGGGGGGCACAACAAGCTGCAGCACTGAGCCCTGTCCTGCAGTGTGCTGTGAACTAAATATATCATCCCTGCCCATGCTTGCTGGACCACATGTCAGCAGTAAGGTGGATTTTATGGCTGAATGCCTTGCCAAACGATGCCAGAACATTCCCTTCCACGTGATGGTAGAGAGATGGAACGGCCTTACGTGAAAAGTAGTAGCAATTGGGAACCTGCCATTGTGGTACAGCACATTGTGCAAATTCACAGAAGGGGGCAGAATCCACCAGGCTGAAAGGCAGAAGTTGGAAAACCAACAGCTTTGACAAGCTTGCATTTAGACGCTGGGCATGTGGGCGGCAGGGACTGTATCTTTTTTTACGCTGCAGCAGATGGGGTAGAGAAATTTGCCGGCTACAGTCTACAGCTGGTGGTGTGCTGCTGGAAGATGTGCTGCTAGGACCTGGAACAACCTGTGCTATGCCATCATCCCTGTCAGTGGAGGCTGCTGAGAGGTAATGATTCAGTATAGCAGGGGCAGACTGAAGTGGATAAGCAGGAGGAGGGACAGATTTGTGCCCCTTTTGTGTGGCTTTTAGGTGCTCTTGCCAATGGGCTGAGTGGTAGGACGTTAAATGCCTTGTAAATGCCTTGTTAAGCATGTAATACCCAAATGGCTGGTGTTTTGCCACATTTGATGTACCTGAGACACAGTTTGCAGATAGCAACAGTGCGATCTGCTGCAGATGTGCTGAAAAAGGCCCAGACAGCTGAGATTTGGGGAGTGGGCCAGTAGATAACAGCTGCAGAATGTGATGGAATAGGGTGGCTGCTCTCTACTCTTTCTTGATGTCGGTCTCTTTGGGGTTGTGACCCCTCACCTTCAGTTTCCTCCTCTGCTCTATCTGACAACCAAATCACATCAGTGACCTCATCATCATCATCTCCATCTCCTCCATCAACATCATTATCACTGGAGACAACTTGGCAAAACGCTGCGGTTTTGGAAACATGAATGCCAATTTGTCTACCAGTGTTCTCCTCTCTCTCTAGGCTCATGTTCCTGTTATTCTCAACCTCAGAACCAACATCTGAATCCAGTAATGGCTGGGTATCATCAAGGTGCAAGTGGCTGACACTGTGGTCAAATAACTCAGCTAACTCCTCCATGGCTGATGTTGGGGCTATGGCAGGAATAGATGTGGACAAGGAGGCAGGTTTATCCACTCTGGCAACTGCAGAGGACTGCACACTTGTCTATGCTTGCATGACAGAGGATGAGGAGGATAAGGAAGGTTTAGAAAGCTAGTCCACCACCTCCTCTGCATGCTGTGGCTAGATAGCACAGGCAAGCTCACTAAACAGAGGAAATGATGCCCTGCCTGAGGACTGACCACCACGTCCACCTTTGCCTGTGGACACATTTGTTGCTGGACCCCTTACAGTGCCAAGGGAATGTCTGCCTCTCCTTGTTGTCCTCCCAGACATTATTGGGAGGGAGGGGGCGGTGCTTATAAGCAAATGTAAAGAAGAAGTGGAAATCTGTACGTAGATGCACTTTAATCAATGGTGGTGTTTGTGCACTTTAATTTGAGTGCTCACACTACACAGACACACGCCACGGATACACTATAATATACTGCAATATAATGCGCCAAACATACAGTGAGGGCACAGAACTATATGGCATTAAACTTGCAGTAATGCTCACAGAAGTAAATGGCGTTAAACTTGCAGTAAAGCACACAGAAGTAAATGGCGTTAAACTTGCAGTAACGCACAAAATGATAAGACATTAAACTGGCAGTAACGCACAAAAAACTATATGGCATTAAACTGGCAGTAACGCACACAGAACTATATGGCGTTAAACTGGCAGTAATGCACACAAAACTATATGGCGTTAAACTGGCAGTAACGCACACAAAACTATATGGCGTTAAACTGGTAGTAAGGCACACAGAACTATATGTTGTTAAACTGGCGGTAACACACACAAAACCATATGGCGTTAAACTGGCAGTAATGCACACAGAAGTAAATGGCGTTAAACTGGCAGTAACGCAATCAAATAGCCAGTGTTTAACCGCCACTACACTGACGCTATCTGAACTCTCCCAACTCTAGCTATACACTAATGTAAAGATTACTGACACGGTCTCACTACACTACAGTGAAACTATCTGAGCTGTCCCTACTCTAGCTGCACACTATGCAAAGTTGATTGACGGTCCTCCTCACTACACTCAAACTATCCCTAGACTGACACTAAATTAATATTCTACACTGACAATTGAAGCAAAATAGCACAGTATAGCACACTAACTAATAGCACTGAACAGAGCCCTGTTCTATCTCTCTCCACGCCGAAATCACACTGAAAATGGCTGCCATTGAAAGAATACTTTTATACTGTGGGGCGGGAATTAGCCATGATTGGAAAAAGTCATGATGACAGTATCCAATCATGACTCTGACAGTGCTCTGTACCCTGATTGGCTAAAGCTTTCACTGCTTCAGCCAATCAGGGCTTGCAATGCACTGTTCAGCACCGCAATGCATTGTGGTCAGTTTGGGGGGTCGAACAAACAGTCAAACAACCCGTTTGTTCGGCTGTTCGCTGAACGTCCGAACAATGAAAGTTCGGCCCGAACCACTTGCCCATCCCTATCATCATGGGGACAAGGTGTTTTGGAGGGGACCCCAAAGCATCCTCCCCATGTTGAGGGCATGTGGCCTGGTATGGTTCAGGAGGATGGGGCGCTCTCTTGTCCCCCCCTTTTCCTGCGGCCTGCCAGGTTGTGTGCTTAGATAAGAGTCTGGTATGGATTTTGGGGGGAACCCCTATGCCATTTTTTTTATTTTGGCGCAGGGTTCCCCTTAATATCCATACCAGACCTAAAGGGCCTGGTATGGATTTTGGGGGGACCCCCCGCACATTTTTTTTTTACATTTTGGTGCGGGGTTCCCCTTAACATTCATACCAGACCCAAAGGGCCTGGTAATGGACTTGGGGGGTACCCCAGCCATTTTTTTAATGATTTTTATCTATATTACTGGGATCCGACAATTCATTACGGTCACGAGCAGTTTTAAGTGACTTTTTTTCCTTTAGAAATGTCATTTTGCTGTGGCACGGTTATAAACATGAGAAAAATTTGCTACTTTCCAGGCATACTAAGGACACCCCCCCGGCACAATATTTAAAGGAATATTTCATATTTATTGTTTCACTTTAAGCATTATTAAAATCACTGCTCCTGAAAAAGCGTCCGTTTTTAAAACTTTTTTTTTGCATTGATACTTTTTTTTTCATGTCCCTTGGGGCAGGGCCCAGGTCTCCATGCCAGTTTTTTCAATGATTTTTATCTGTATTGCCGGGATCTGACAATACATTACAGCCGTGAGCAGTTTTAAATTACTTTTTTTTCCATTAGAAATGTCATTTTGCTGTGGCATTGTTCTAAACACGGGAAAGATGCACTACTTTACAGGCATACTAAGGACACCCCCCAGACATGATATTTAAAGGAATATTCCAATTTTATTGTTTCACTTTAAGCATTATTAAAATCACTGCTCCTAAAAAAATGGCCATTTTTAAAACTTTTTTTTTTGGATTGATACATGTCCCCTGGGGCAGGACCCGGGTCCCCATACACTTTTTATGGCAACTTACATATAAGCCTTTAAAATGAGCACTTTTGATTTTTCATGTTCGTGTCCCATAGACTTTAACGGTGTCCGTTTGTTCGTACACATATTTTGCCTGGTCGCATTTTCTGGTGCGAACCGAACTGGGGGTGTTCAGCTCATCCCTAATGTTGGATGAGAAGGTCTGGCTCGCAGTCTCAGCTCTTATTCATCCCAAAGGTGTTCTATCAGGTTGAGGTCAGAAGTCTGTGCAGGCCAGTCAAGTTTCTCCACCCCAAACTCGCTCATCCATGTCTTTATGGACCTTGCTTTGTGCACTGGTCCAAATCATTTGGTGGAGGGGGGATTATGGTGTGGGGTTTTTTTTCAGGGGTTGGGTTTGGCCCCTTAGTACCAGTGAAGGGAACTCCTAAGGCGTCAGCATACAGACATTTTGGACAATTTCATGCTCCCAACTTTGTGGGAACAGTTTGGGGATGGCCCCTTCCTGTTCCAACATGACTGCGCACCAGTGCTCAAAGCAAGGTCCATAAAGACATGGATGAGCGAGTTTGGGGTGAAGGAACTTGACTGGCCTGCACCTCAACCCGATAGAATACCTTTGGGATGAATTAGAGTGGAGCCTGCAAGTCAGGCCTTCTCGTCCAAAATCAGTGCCCGATCTCACAAATGCGCTTCTGGAAGAATGGTCAAACATTCCCATAGACACACTACTAAACTTTGTGAATAGCCTTCCCAGAAGAGTTGAAGCTGTTATAGCTGCAAAAGGTGGGTCAACTCAATATTGAACCCTATACACACAATACGAAAATCAGATGGAAAAATTTGTAAGACGAGCTGTCTGCGGATTTTCGGATCATTAGTACGGTGCTTTCGACAGCCAATTTCACTTTTTCATCAGACAAAAGCTGGATGTGCAGGCTATAAAATTTTTGTCGGATGTGATCTCAACGTCTGATTTTCGGATGGTCAGTACAGAAATCGTCACACAAAAGTTGAAAGTACAAACATGCAAGATCGGAATCAAGGAACGACTGGGAAGAGTTTGGTTTTGTAAACTACTGTTCGTAATCTAGAATTAACATTTGTGAAGCAGCAATTGATGAAATGTCAAAATGCAGCGCACATTCTCATCTTGTTTATTGGGATAATAACGAAGCTGCTTTGCTGGTAAAACTGATGTAGTTATGCCAAACTTATTTTAAAAGGCATTTGTTTTGTAGTGATATAAGTAATATTAATATTATTTTTGCTTTTTGATTTTTTGGGGACGTTACCATCCCTGAGTTTTTAAGATCAATGATTCAACTATGTTGGTGTCCCTTGTTAATTTTCCATTGTGTTATTTTTAATGTAACAGGCTGCTCCCAAACTGTCATTTGAAGAAAAACACATAGACAAGTATTATTCTACACAATTTTTTTATTGTGCAGAAAAAAAACCTACAGAAATTAAATTAGAGATGCTATCTGTCATTCAAATAAAAATAACTTAACAAAAAAGTCAAAATCAACACTCACCAAACTCCTACTAACATGAAATTAGCAGAAGGGGCCCAAAGGGTGGCACTTGAGAAATTAACCTCCTCTTTATACTCTCATAGTACGTCACTACGTTTCTGTTTGTCGAACGACAATTTGCGGATAATTAGTATGCTAAACAAAATTCTGCACACGTGCTTTTGACAAAAATCAGATGCTCAGTTGTACAACAATCAAACCGTGTGTACGAGGCTTAAGACTGGGATGCCATTAAAGTTCATGTGCGTGTAAAGTCAGACTTCCCAATACTTTTGACAATATAGTGTAGTATGTTGCCATGGATAGGCAATTGTACACTGTTATGTACTTTTTTCATCTTTCAATAAACCTTTATTGTGATCAATATCCCTATTTGTTATTGCAAAGTTTGCTATAAGGTTTAGAGGGTTCATTCGGTATTTTTAGTGTTAACATGTGGCCACACCCCTTTAGCACATGATAGATTATATGCATGTACAAGCAATTGGGATCTGAGCAAAGGCATATCTTGTTTCAGTTGTATTGCAGGTCAGTGGCCAAACCTAAACCTAGTAGCTCTCCCCCATTTTGTGTCAGTTTGCCCCATGTTGGCATTGTGTCCACAGTAGCATTTGCAGTGGCAGAGCAGAGTAGGACTGGCTAAAGAGGAATTACTTTGAAGCAGTTGACCAGCTTAAACATGTATTGCAATATGTGTTTGTAGGAGTACCCCGTAGGGGCTGCTGAGTGTTGTGGTCCAGCCATCACCCTGCCCAGCAAGGCACACAGTTCTCATTCACCCTCAGGCAGAAAACCAGACCTTGAACTTTGTTTTTGTATTTTTATTGAGGAAATTTAACTTGAATGGGGATGGGATATTCATGAAATGCCCAATTGATTGCTCAAAGATATATGGGACCAACTATATACACAACCTCTTTGCTTCCAGCTCCAGCACAACTCTTCAATTCACTCTCCAGTACTTTACTTTGCTCTTAACCTCACTCTTCAGGACCAGCTAGCACTGATAGATAGGCCTGACACTGGCTCAGCCAGGCCTAAAGCAGATGCCCTTTACAGGCAGGGACTGCGGGCCCCTATGGTGTAGCAAAAGGTAGGTAGTCCCAGTGCTAGCTGTCCACGTGGCTCCCGAGCCCAGTACCACATCTTCAGGTCTTGCCAGACCTCCTGGCTGCAGCTGCCTCTCTCTCCACTGTCTATGCCATTACAGTCCACTCCACTGGATCTGCACCTATCCCAGACTGCAATCTTCCCGTCCTCTTAGGCGTGCCTCCCAGACTTCCCAACTCTATAACACTCACCAGCCCTCCCGAATGCAACTTGTAGTTCCTCCTGGAGACTTGCCTGGCAGTGCTCTCCTGTTGTTCTCTCCATGCTCCTGTGCCTCCTGTCCAGGACCCCTCCATGTGTTCTCAGAGGATCCCATCTGCACCTGAGCCCTGGCCCAAGGTCACCCTCCTGCCAGACTAGGGAGCTCTCTCCAAGCTCATGACAGTCTAGCTCTACATCTCCAGCTTCCACCCCGAACTGCTCCTCCCCAGCTGGGCTGACCCTGGGTTTTAAAGGAGGCCTCCCCCCTGCCAATCCAATTTGGGGATTGGTCAGGACTCCTCAGAATACCCCAGGCAGCTCCACCTCTCCTCCTTCCTTTCTAGAAGATACTAGAACATTCTGGAAAGAAGTGGGAGAGGTCTTGGTGATGCTGCCTGTGAGTCACCCAGCTCTGCCTTGTTCACTCCCAACCCAGATCAAAACAAACAGGCCAGGCCTGGAATTTACCTACACTAACAAAACCCTAGCCATACAACTTTTAGCTCACTAGAGGGTGCTACATGTGAACTTAATATCCCTATTTTTTATTGCGAATATTGCTAGAAAGGGTATAGCAGTATGCAGAGGGTTCATTCATTATTTTAAAATAATTCTGTTGACTCCTCCATGCCAGTTTGCAGAGCTTTGGGCTTTGGGAGAGATTAGCAGAAGAGGGGGAAAAAAAGAGGATGCATTAGCCGACAACTCCCTGCCTTGAATCTGGGAGGAGAAAGAAGAGAAAGGCATTGCTAGCTTTTCAACTACTTCCTCCTTGTGCTCTGGCTGTATAACATAGCCACTCAGGAAGTAAGGAAGATGTACCCTGTTTCTAGATGGTGCCAAAAACCATAAATATGTTCCGTAGAACCTGCTCACACCCTGCCATCTTTGCGTGAAGAACCTCTGCCTAATCTTAAAGGTTTCTAAGGCAATAGGAGTAATTTAGATGTGGTGATTTGGTCACTGAAGATGTGGTGTACCATACTTTCTACACAGGTATACACTGAATTGCTACAACAAAGCTTTGCCTGTGTCAGTAACAAGTGTGCACTGCAGACCCTGTAATAAAAAAGACCATAATAAAATCTAAGATAAAATAAACCCTGAAATGCTAATCCCCAACTTTTAACCCTACAGAATATACTGTATATATATATATATATGTGTGAATGCATACTTTCCAACAGTCCTGATTGGGCGGGACTTTACCACATTTACACCTTTGTCCCGCTATCCCTCTGTGCAGGGCCTTTGTTCAGCATAATTATGTTGATTAATATCAAATAGGACCTCAGGTTCAATACGACCTGGCTCAATAGGACCTATAGCAGTGTAAAAATCCAGCACAGCCAGGGATTTGCAAACAAGCTGTTTGGATGTGCACTGTGCAGCCATGATGAGAGACTGCACCTGTCAGATCCGAGCTGTGATGTCGGGAATGGGCGGGACTTCTACCCATATTCGCCCCCTTTGTCAAACAACCAGTGCAGTTTATAGGGAAAGAGGTATTCATACATTGCTGGCCAGGGAAAAGATTTTTTTTTAAATGATTGTGCTGGGGTTTGTATGTATCCCTGGGACTCTTGCTTGTGGCACAGCAATCAAAGCATATTTTATAGGTACAAGGAAATATGGGTTTTGTTTAACCACAGCCATTAAGCCCCTCCCACTGTTAATTTTGGTCACACCCACTTTTGCAGCAGTGCACGTAGTGCGCCGCAGGTTTCTTCTTCCCTCAAGTATTCCTCATTCTAAAGTTCAAAAGTTGGGAGGTTTGTAAACGTGAAGCAAAAAAAAAAACAACTATAACAACAAAAAGAAAAAACTGTGGAAGGCTGGCGGAGGGGGGGGGCAGATGTATTTGACACAACAAAGGTTGTTCTAGAAAGGACTGCTGGGGTCTCCGCACTGTGAACACACATAACAAAGTCCTCATTATTGGCCATTGCAAGCCACCTGACCAAGTTCAAAGACCAGGAAGTGCATATTGGTAGGCAGTTGCAACAGTTGCAATCGTGGCAAATCACACATTAATTTGCTGTGTCTGCGAACAAGTCAGGTTCACTTTGAATTCTTACTTGACCTAAACCTGAACTTCTTTACTACACAGCAGTTACTGCTTACCTCAAGGATTGCTTTGTCTTACTAAAATTACCATCTGACACTTCTGATAACGGATGAGTGGATGTGATGGACTGTAAGATTACATTTATATGAAAAATCTAAAGCTCCAATGTCTAGCTAGAAAAAAATATCCATTTCTATCCCACAAATAGTATACTGAGGATTTCAGAAACGTGTTGTGTACCAAAATCCCAACAATACAGTATAAAAATAGTGAAGGGAAAAATGTGCTTTCAATGTACTAATATATAAAAATTACTGACATATACAGGCAGTCCCCTAGTTACAAACATCTGACTTACAAACGACTCCTACAGCAAAAGAAAGGTTACAGGGGTGTTAACCCTTCCCTATGCTATCCAAAAAGCTTAAAAATAGATTTATTTGGCTGGAGCTACACTTAAAAAATGTACCTGTTACGACTTGCAAACAGATTCAACTTAAGAACAAACCTACAGACCTTATCTTGTTTGTAACCCGGGGACCGCCTGTATCTGTTAAAAATCATAAATTTTTTTAATTACAAATAATCCATAAAAATGGCAATAAATAGGTAATGATATTATAATATCATAATTCCAAAGAGCATGTTGAAGTTATGTATAATGGGAATCCTGCACTCTCCACATGTTTCTTGAACCAACAATCTACTTCAGAATCATTTATATTGAACATAATTGCATCCTATTATGTAAGCCAGAAAATATACTAAAGCGCTAATATGGACTTAATTAGTGATATAAAAATCTAGTTCAGCTGCATCTATTTAATGTGTTCTGGTGACACAAAGGTACAAAAAATGACATATATGTATCAGTGTGCTTAAACCTAATTATAATAATAATAAATTATTGCACAATACCAATAATCCTAGAATTGCATCCACAAAAATATATATAAATAATTAATTAATCGTGCTTTCTCCTCGGTGCATAGAAACAATCATTTACACACAGAAGTATATAAACTACACAATAAGTATGTGAAAAGTCCCAATTATATAAACGATCATCACCCGAAAAAGTGATATTCCCAAACCACCTTCAAATAATAAATCCAGTCACAATGATACTCTCCAGGTCTTGGATTCCTGCTCCAATGGGATTGTGGATTCCCGTGGTTCAGAGGGTCTGTTATTATCTCAGCTGTTAATTTCTAAAAAGATGCTCGCAAAAATAAAAACATATCATTGTGCAGGATTGCTGTATGATTAAATACACCCCCAGGAAAATGTGGACTTATCTTATGAATACAACAGAAAATATTCATGTGGATAAAGCATCAAGCTATAAAACTTACACCATGCATGTTACACTTAATGAAATTGTCATTAGATGTAACATGCATGGTGTAAGCCTGTTCCATGCTTGTTTGTGTATGCATATATGCTTATTTAGCTAGAAAAATAAAAAATATTAATATTTAATATTTCAAATTTGATCTTTTGTCCTAACCTTTATAAACAATGAAAATGTGTAGGATATCATAGTACTGTCACATTACTTTTACTCACATTTACCATATATATCTTTCCAACTCTGTTTTAAACTAACATACAACAACATGCTACAGTATATGCTGTATATATTAGGTATATAATCTTTTAACTCAGTGATTTTTTTTTTGCCCTTAAAAAATATTTTTTTCAGCTTTTACTTTTGTTACATTTGTTCTATTTCTTTACTTTTTGGGTTTCTTTTTTTTTGTTTAAATGTGGAAAAAAAAATATTGAACAATATGCCATTATCTTCACATGAGAATCTTTTTTGTTGTTTAGGTGTTCTCTGGTCATTTGAGATGCAAGCTGTGTTTCTGAAGCAATTTTAAGGCAAGATAAGGATAGTTTCACTTGTAATCTTCTTTGTTCTCAGAATAAATAGAATGCTTGACTTTTGTACAGTAACTGGTCATTTCCTTACGCTGCTTTGTAGGTATTGTAACATAACTATACCAGTTAGTATTTTTATTTTGCATGAAAAAGAAAAAAAACAGAAATTGCCATCCAGTGTTTGTAGAAATACTTAATATTTATTTTGTAATATCACAACATACATACTAGGGTTGTCACTTGTCAATTAATTTATGGACAGTTCATAAATAAAGTTGTTTTGTTCCTGTCCAGATGTAAAAATGTCCCCTTCACTAGTAAAAGTAGAT
This sequence comes from Aquarana catesbeiana, assembly GCF_042186555.1. NCBI lineage: Eukaryota > Metazoa > Chordata > Amphibia > Anura > Ranidae > Aquarana > Aquarana catesbeiana. The sequence goes on from NC_133324.1 coordinate 622,439,991, forward strand.
TGTGCATGCGCATTTTCCAAGTCAGCTGATTGTAGATCTACTGAGCTTGGGAATGTACGGATATGATGGTATCACTGCAGTCAGGGTCAGAACAGAATTTGCACAGCACAGCTTATTGAAAGTCAGTCTGTCTCTGCCTTCTTCTATACTTAAACAGCCAGCCAAAAGTACCTTCACTACTGCTTGTGTGTAGTTCTACAAGCGGCTCCAGAATGACACCTTAAACTTGCCACCTGCTGAAGACAATGTTGAGGGCCTCAGTTTTGTTTTCATGGCAGATGAGGCCTTTGCTCTGGGGAAATATCTGATGTAGCCATTTCCTATGAGGAACCTCATCCCAGAGCAGAGAATCTTCAATTACAGGCTCTCTCGTGCCAGAAGAGTGGTTGAAAATACCTCTGGCATCCTATCGAGTCGTTTCAGGCTGTTTTTTACTCCAATCAACCTGGCACTCTACAAGATAAATCATGCGTATGTGGTCCTGTGCTGCTGTATTCTCCATAATTTTTTAAGGAGGAATGCTACCAGCTACCTAACCTCACTGCCAAGTGACATGGACCCTGAAATGGCAGGCCCAGCTGAAGAGGCTGCAACTTGTCCATCTGTGGGCGTGCTGATGGCTTTTGAAAATGCCCATGCTGGATTGCCCTCACAAATTGCCAGAGATTTATGGCAGAAATACCTGGAATATTTTGTGGGCAGAGAGGCAATGTCTTGGCAGAAAATTGTAGCTGATATTTTAGAATTTTTTTGGAAGATCATAAACTCCTATTTCATTTTAACTACTGTTGTCTGTGTTTCTTATATGTCTAATATGTTCCCAAATGGGCTTTATTTTGGCCACTTACTCCAATAGTGCAAATGTACCTTAATTGCTACATTAGGTGATAATATCTTCTTCACTTAAATATTATGGTGTGCTGTGGGTCTGCTACACAAACACAATCTTTTTGTTTTTAATGGATCTAATGCACAAAGTTCAAAAACATTATGCTTTTACAACTCCTTTATTTTTTGAGGCCTCACTCCGACGCACGGTGACTTGACGGGACTTCCCTGTGGCGTCACGGGGAATGCCACAGGGAAGTCCCGTCATGTCCCCGTGCGTCAGAGGGGGGCAGGGTCACCGGGTGGCCCCCCGTTATTTAAGAACCGTCAGAAGAGGAGAAGCGTTACACAGCGGGAGCCTCCCTCCATGCCGTCATGGATGCAGAGCGGCCCGAAAAGAAGATGAAGAGAAGAAGATAAAGAGAAGAAGATGAAGAGAAGAAAATGAGGAGAACAGCGGAAGCCTCCCTCCATGCCATCATGGATGCGAAGCGGCCCAAGAAGAAGAAGGGAAGAAGACGCCGCGGAGGAGATGCTGGACTAGAACACCGGAGGAAGAACCAGAAGAACCAGAAGAAGAAGAAAATGAAGGAAGATAGAAGATAGAAGAAAGAAGAAGCATTTAAATAAAGGAATTGTCTCTTGTCATTTTTAACATTTTTGACAGTTTTTTAGTGAAATGGTAGGGTTACCATTTCACACGGGGGGAGGGCCGGGATCTGGGGGTCCCCTTGTTAAAGGGGGCTTCCAGATTCCGATAAGTCCCCCGCCCGCAGACCCCCACAACCACCGGCCAGGGTTGTGGGGATGAGGCCCTTGTCCTCATCAACATGGGGACAAGGTGTTTTGGGGGGCTACCCAAAGCACCCTCCCAATGTTGAGGGCATGTGGCCTGGTACGGTTCAGGAGGGGGGCTGCTCTCTCGTCCACCCCTCTTTTCCTGCGGCCTGCCAGGTTGCGTGCTCGGATAAGGGTCTGGTATGGATTTTTGGGGGGACCCCAAGCCGTTTTTTTTTTAATTTTGGCACGGGGTTCCCCTTAATATCCATACCAGACCTGAAGGGCCTGGTATGGAATTTAGGGGGACCCCCCACGTCTTTTTTTTTAAATTTTGGCTGGGGTTCCCCTTAATATCCATACCAGACCTTAAGGGTTTGGTATGGAATTTAGGGGGACCCCCACATCATTTTTTTTTAAATTTTGGTCTGGGGTTCCCCTGTGGGGAATTCCCATGCCATTTTTGTCAATGAACTTCTATGTGTATTGTCGGACCGGCAATGCATTAATAGCCGCGAGTAGTTTTAAATGACTTTTTTTCCTTTGAAATGTCATTTTGCTGTCAGACTGTTCTAAACACAGGAAACATGCGCTCCTTTACAGGCATACTATAGACACCCCCCAGGTACGAAATTTAAAGGGATATTACACTTTTATTGTTTCACTTTAAGCATTATTAAAATCACTGCTCCCGAAAAAACGGCCGTTTTTAAAACTTTTTTTGCATTGATCCATGTCCCCTGGGGCAGGATCCAGGTCCCCAAACACCTTTTATGACAATACCATGCATATAAGCCTTTAAAATTAGCACTTTTGATTTCTCCCATAGACCTTTAAAGAGTGTTCCGCGGCATTCGAATTTGCCGCGAACACCCCAAATTGTTCGCTGTTTGGCGAACTTGCGAACAGCCCATATTCGAGTCAAACATGAGTTCGACTCGAACTCGAAGCTCATCCCTAATCTTGATGTATAACATGTATGTTTTGCATTATTTCTCCTTTTTTGTGGCTAAACAGGCATGTTCTAAAACATTAGATACACATCCCAAACTCAGTAACTTACAAAGTTTTGAGTTTGGTAAAATGAAGGCCAAACAAGACATTAGTATCCCAAGACTGTGTGGATGTTACCTTCCTCAGATTGGGTGATCTCACCCTTCTAAAAGCCAAAATTTGAAGCCACGTACATGTAGAGGCATAGCAATTAAATGTCCCTTATGATCCCATGCCTAAAATGTGTGTAGTTACAAACATCTATTTTTCTAAACACACAGTGTGTCAACATGTGCTATCTCTCATCACGGGGTATCAATGGCCGCATTTTGGGGGTACAACCCCCAAAGCGTAGCCATTGATACCCTGTGATGGGAGATAGCACATGTTGACACACTGTGTGTTTTGGGGTTTTTGAAAAATAGATGTATGGAACTACACACATTTTAGGCATGGGATCATGGGGGAAATAAGAATGTTAAGGCCCAATTTGGGGGCACCTTCAAGTTTAAAAACAATTAAACATTACAATTCACATTAGTTAGGGCAGTGTTTCCCAACTCTCCTCCTCAAGATGCAAACCCAGCTCATGTTTTCGAGTTTTCTTGAATTTGGCACAGGGGATGTTGTCATTTTCACTGTTAGTAATTCGCACAGTAATTTTTAGACTGAGGAAAATCTAGAAAACAGGACCTGGTGGTGCACATAGAGTAATGGAGTTTAGAAAGACTGAGTTCTGTCACTAAACTTTCACATTTAAAAGTTATAAAAACATGGTAATTAATAAAAGGGCAAACAGGAGCCAACACGTGGAACAATAAACTTCAGACCAGGCAAGAGGAAATTAAAATTTGGCACGCATGTCCACAAAATATCTTACTCTTCGCTGTAAAGCTGTGGCAGCCTCCTTGATTTGCTCCAGGTCCTTCACACAATGCAACATATCTGCATTCATTCTGCCAATAGTACATCATGGAAGATCGTGACCTAGTAAGAAGAGTAAAAAGTATTAAGGGAATGATGGTCAAGCGGCAGAGGCACTACATAGTGAGTTATGGTCAAATTAATAGTCAAATTCAGGAAATACTTACCTACCCAGTCTATTGTTGCTTGCAACCTGCTTGCCCTTCAGACACCTACACTACTAGGAATGTACACACTGCAACTACTCTATAATCTTGGCCTGGTGCCTGGTTCTTCCAAACTCGGGTACCTAGCAACACTGCCAGCTCCTTCCACCTCTTCCTTCCCCATACTAATGTTAAGGCACTACATACTTTCGTAATGTGTAGAGTGGGTGTTTGGTTTGGAAATCTAAACACTCAACATGTATACACATTTGAAGCAAGATTCCAAGAATACTTTCTTGCGCAAACAAGAGGCTCCTGAATACTTTTTCCCTCTTCTGGTTCACTTTGGCCCTCACTGTGACTCATGTCAGGGGATTTGACGACCACAATGGCAATGTCTGTGCTGGGTCCAGGAGTCAGATCCCATGGCTCCAAAGAAACATCCTGGGTGAGCTGACCACACTCACTTTCCTCTAAAAAGAAAAATACACCATTCATTAAGCCACCCCAAGTCACATCTGGTTCTAGCATCCATTTTGCTACATTAGTTGACCAACCTTGCACTTGGTCTGATGTCAACGTTTGCTCCTGCCTAGTGGACTCCACCATGCTGCACTCTGTTTTTTATACTGTGAAAAATGCATAGAATAGAGAAGGTGATGGCATTTTCCAGAGTGCAAACACTTGACAAGTGCCAACATTGAAAAAGTCCTACAGTTGCCCCCCACCCCTCTTGTCTCCTATGGGATACGGGATATATGATGACCATCCTAGCAGGCATAATTCTGTGTGACTGGGAGCCCCAGGGCCATTCCTCTACCCATGTCTATACTGGCAAGGCTGCATTAATGGGCACTGATGAGCCAGGCAGCAACCAAAAAGTGTTCTTTACGCCTTAAGTTCTGCCCTAAGCCCATGGCCTTTGGCCCACCTAGAAACATTCCTGTTGGTGGTTAAATGAGTATGTTTGAAGTTGGCCCTTACATTTTTGGGGGGAAGATGGCCTTGTTGCCTCCCCTGTTGGGACCCGAGCGAGGGTAGCCTCCCTTCGTCCTTTCTGGTGGCTTGGCTGGAGCCTCCTTTTTTGGTGCCTCCCTGTTGAAAGAAGAAAAAACAATAAGTTCCAAAAAAAAGGAATGCCCAAAAACATGACCAAATAAGAATGTTCATACAGTATATGCTTTATATTTACCTTCATCTTTGGAATCCCAAGTCATACAAAGATTTAAGAAAAGCTTATATAGCATTCTTTAGAGCTACTTGTTTAAAGAACATATACAGACAGATAATTTCCAAATATACATATAGTTTAGATACAAATATTGCTTACTTTTTTATGATCTGATGTATGTACTCCATCTGGTCTTGTTCACTGTGTTTGAGATCAGATCATCGTTTTCGGATTTGGTCCTTTGATCGTTCCACCAAAAATTTGCACTGCAAAAAGGCGATGACCTTCTCCAAAATTAGGTCCTTTCGGCTGTTGGGCCTTTCATAATTGCGCATCTTGCAGTCATAATCGTGCTAATCTAGGATGCGCACCATCTTCACCATCTCACCCTTGCTCATGGGGGTTGCTTTGTGCCTCCTATGAGCTCCACCACTGCGGGGCTGGCTGTAATCCGCCAAATCTGCCATGTTGTGCCTCCTTAATGTTCCGCCGTCTGTGTCGCATGCAGAAGAGAGATGGTCACACCCCAGCGCCATGACGCACTGAGAGTGGAGTTTGACGCATGCGCAGTGTATATAAAGCAAGAACGCACGGTTGATGGAATGATCTAGTAATGAACTTGGGGTGGAGAATGAATGATCACCAACGCAAGAAAAGAGGCATAGAACAAAGGTACAATTGGAAATTGGGGCATAGGTGGGTAGTGGCCTATACTGCTTAGATTGAGGCCTATATTGGGACCAGCTTATGGGTTAAGCCAGACATTATGGTTTGTCTTGTGTTCTGTCTTGCAGGCATCATATCATTTATCATGACGGATACATTTACTTCCCCTGAATTTCTACCCCAATTCATTGACCTGTACCGGGAGCTGCCTTGTCTCTGGAAGGTCAAGAGTAGATACTACTCCAATAAAATATTGAGGAAGGCAGCTTTGAAGAAAATGGTCGAGTTGGTCAAACCAATGTACCCCAGGGCAGACATCAACTATGTAAAGCAAAAAATTGCTAACCTGAGGACGACATTTGAAAGGGAGCTGAACAAGGTTCTTGAATCTGAGAGGTCAGGAGCAGCAGTGGATGATCTATATGTCCCCAGGCTGTGGTATTACCACAGCCTGCAGTTTTGACTGACCAGACAGAACCCAGGCCATCGCTGTCTACACTCCCTTCGACAGTTGCTGAGACCACAGCTCCTGAGGTCCCCACAGGTCGTCCTGATGCACATGATGAAGATGTGGAGGAGCCCAGCTTGTCCCAGGTATAGCATTCAAAAATACAATGATGGTAACTAGACATTATTAGTAAAATATTTCTGCCTTAACAAAGGTTTCCATATCAATAGACTGTAGTGACCAAAAATGATTTGAACAAGAATGAAAAATGCATGGCGGTCAGTGGCAATATCAGCCACAAGACCCCCAACAAGGCCGCTGGACTGGGGATTTTCACCCCTTCACCACTTACTAATTTCTTTTTTTTAATTATTATTATTATAATGACTTTGGGGTTGATTTACTAAAGGCAAATACACTTTGTACTACAAGTGTTATTTTTAAGTTTTATTTTTTTCTGAACAATAAAAAAATTTTGTACAATAATACTTGGCTATGTGTTTTACTTCAAATGACAGTTTGGAAGTAGGCAGTTACATTTTACAAAATACAATGTAAAATTAACAAGGGACACCAACATAGTTGTATTTTTTATCTTAAAAACAACGGGATAATGGTGTTGTGGTAACTTGCCCAAGAAAAACAAACAACAAGCATTATAATAATATTCTTGATATCACATATCACTAGAAAACAAAAGCCTTTTAAAATACGTTTGCTATAACTCCATCAGTATCACCAGTAAAGCAGCTTCATTATTGTGCCATTAAAGAAGAAGAGAATGTGTGCTGCATTTCGACATTTCATAATTTGCCACTTCACGAATGTTAATTCTCCATTACGAGCGCTATTTTACAAGACCGACTACTTCCGGCTTGTTCCTTGCTACCGATCATGCGTGTTTGTACATTCGACTTTTGTGTGATGGATTTGTGTACTGACCATATGAAAATTAGACAACAGACCGTTGTCTGCCGAAAATTTACTAGCCTGCCATCCAACATTTGTTGGCCGAAAGTTGGACAACAATTGTCAAAAGGAGCGTACTAAGGGTAAGATTTTAGGATAACAGTCTGTCAACAGACAATCCCCTGCCAACAATTGCATCGTGTGTACGAGGCTTAAGGCTGTATTCACACTATGTGTGGAGCCAAAAGGACACCAAAAGGACACAAAGAAAACTATTTCTGTGTGTCCCATTGACATTGCAATGCAGACCAGAGCTGCACTACAGCGAGCTGCAAAAAATGAAGACATTGTGCATTTTAGCACAGTGCACTGTACAGGATCTCTGCGGAACAGTGACATGAATGAAATGTGCTTTTTTACACTTCAAATAAAGTTGAGTGGGGGAAAAAAGATAGCCATGTTATGCACTGAATCGCACACCACACCGCCCCCTACCACAGCCAGAATGGACAGTTGCCGAAGAGGAAGCTGCTGTGGTACCTCTCCGGCAGCTGTCTTTTGTGTGTGGATAGAGTCTAATACACATTATAAACGCTTATTTAAAGCTCAGTTGTACATTCCTGTACATGAACAAAACTTTAATGTTTTCAAAATGACTGTTTAACCACTTTAGTACTGGACACTTTCACCCCCTTCCTGCTCAGGCCATAACTTATACATTGCCACTCTGTTTCATTTTTATATTTGTGATCAATTTTATGTACCACGGTTTTTTAGTAATAAACAACCCTGATTTGCACTATGTGGAGGCATTCCCCTTTTTTTCCACATACTTCCGGGATTTGAGAGAATGTTTGAACCTTAGAACCGGTCCGGGCTATCTTCCTGGCGATTCAGCATTGACATCTTGGCTCGCAGACGTTCCATCGGTCCTTGACCACTTCATACATCTGCCCTTGGTGGCATACAGCTCGATTGACTCTATGCTGACGGCAGTAGAGTCCAACAGTTCCGGTAAGCGTACCTACATCCACCTATTGCTTTGATGACATCCGAGCCGATATTTGGAAAGCTGATGGAATTTCTACACTGATTGCATTGTATTTGTCATAGACTCTTGTTTTTTCTGACAACACTCCACCATTGGGACATTTATATATGTTTGCAGAGACATTTACTTCATACCACACATGGTGTTTTACTTCTTTTAGCGCTACAATTTATCTATTATATATATATATATATATATATATATATATATATATATATATATATATTTATATATAAACCATCTTCCGGAATTGGAATTTGGTACAGAATGAATTCGAATTTGAATAGAAAAGATTAGAATAGAATATATTATGTTTTTTTCTATTCTGTTCTACTGTTTTTCTATGCTATTCTTTTATATTATTTTCTATTCTATTCTAACCTTTTCTATTGGAATTCGATTTCATTATATACGAAATTCGAATTTCACAAAATGGTTATATATAGTTTACTTTTTCAAATTCGGTCAAATTTTTTCAAATGCGGTAGAATTTTTTCGAATTTGATAGTTTTTTTTTTCGAATGCGGTAGAATTTTTTCGAATTTGATAGTTTTTTCAAATGCAGTCGAATTTTTTCGAATTTGATAGTTTTTTTTCGAATGCGTTAAAATTTTTTCGAAATTGATAGTTTTTTCGAATGCGGTTGAATTTTTTCTAATTTGAATACGAAACTAAACGAATTCCGAAAACGAATGTAACGAATGCAATGAATTTGACTAAACAAATTTAGTTAAATAACGAATCGAAATGAAACTAAACTAAACAAATTTTTTCATCCTGCACATGTCTATGTTCCAGTAAGCCCATCCCTGCTACAGTTAGAACACACCTAGGGAACACATTTAACCCCTTGATTGCCCCTAGTGTTAACCCATTCCCTGCCAGTGACATTTACACAGTAATCAGTGGCTATTTATTACTGATCTCTGTATGAATGTCAATGGTCCCAAAAAAGTGTCAAAAGTGTCCGATCTGTCCACCGCAATGTTGCAGTCCCGCTAAAAATCTCAGATCGCCGCCATTATTAGTAATATATATATATATATATATATATATATATATATATATATATATATATATATATATATATATATATATATATATATATATATATATATATATATATATATATAATAAAAATGCCATAAATCTATCCCCTTTTTTGCAGGAGCTATAACTTTTGCGCAAACCAATCAATAAACGCCTACTGCAATTTTTTTTTACCAAAAATATGTAGAGGAATATACAGTGGGGATGGAAAGTATTCAGACCCCCTTAAATTTTTCACTCTTTGTTATATTGCAGCCATTTGCTAAAATCATTTAAGTTCATTTTTTTTTTCCTCATTAATGTACACACAGCACCCCATATTGACAGAAAAACATGGAATTGTTGACATTTTTGCAGATTTAATAAAAAAGAAAAACAGAAATATCACATGGTCCTAAGTATTCAGACCCTTTGCTCAGTATTTAGTAGAAGCACCCTGTTGATCTAATACAGCCATGAGTCTTTTTGGGAAAGATGCAACAAGTTTTTCACACCTGGATTTGGGGATCCTCTGCCATTCCTCCTTGCAGATACTCTCCAGTTCTGTCAGGTTGGATGGTAAATGTTGGTGGACAGCCATTTTTAGGTCTCTCCAGAGATGCTCAATTGGGCTTAAGTCAGGGCTCTGGCTGGGCCATTCAAGAACAGTCACGGAGTTGTTGTGAAGCCACTCCTTCATTATTTTAGGTGTGTGCTTAGGGTCATTGTCTTGTTGGAAGGTAAACCTTCAGCCCAGTCTGAGGTCCTGAGTACTCTGGGGAAGGTTTTTGTCCAGGATATCCCTGTACTTGGCCGCATTCATCTTTCCCTCAATTGCAACCAGTCGTCCTGTCCCTGCAGCTGAAAAACACCCCCACAGCATGATGCTGCCACCTCCATGCTTCACTGTTGGGACTGTATTGGATAGGTAATGAGCAGTGCCTGGTTTTCTCCACACATAACGCTTAGAATTAAGGCCAAAAAGTTCTATCTTGGTCTCATCAGACCAGAGAATCTTATTTCTCGCCATCTTGGAGTCCTTCAGGTGTTTTTTAGCAAGCTCTATGCAAGCTTTCATGTGTCTTGCACTGAGGAGAGGCTTCCGTCAGGCCACTATGCCACAAAGTCCCGACTGGTGGAGGGCTGCAGTGATGGTTGACTTTCTACAACTTTCTCCAATCTCCCGACTGCATCTCTGGGGCTCAGCCACAGTGATCTTTGGGTTCTTCTTTGCCTCTCTCACCAAGGCTCTTCTCCCCCGATAGCTCAGTTTGGCCAGACGGCCAACTCTAGGAAGGGTTCTGGTCATCCCAAACATCTTCCATTCAAGGATTATGGAGGTCACTGTGCTCTTAGGAACCTTAAGTGCAGCAGAAATTTTTTGTAACCTTGGCCAGATCTGTGCCTTGCCACAATTCTGTCTCTGAGCTCTTCAGGCAGTTCCTTTGACCTCATGATTCTCATTTGCTCTGACATGCACCGTGAGCTGTAAAGTCTTATATAGACAGGTGTGTGGCTTTCCTAATTAAGTCCAATCAGTATAATCAAACACAGCTGGACTCAAATGAAGGTATAGAACCATCTCAAGGATGATCAGAAGAAATAGACAGCACCTGAGTTAAATATATGAGTGTCACAGCAAAGGGTCTGAATACTTAGGACATGCAATATTTCAGTTTTTCTTTTTTAATAAATCTACAAAATGTCAACAATTCTGTTTTTCTGTCAATATGGGGTGCTGTGTGTACATTAATGAGGAAAAAAAAATGAACTTAAATGATTTTAGCAAATGGCTGCAATATAACAAAGAGTGAAAAATTTAAGGGGGTCTGAATACTTTCCGTCCCCACTGTATATCGGCCTAAACTGATGAATAAATTCGTTTTTGTTTTTTTGGATATGTATTATAGTAAAAAGCAAAAAAAAATTTTTTTTTTTCTTTAAACATTTTTGCTCTTTGTTTATAGCGCAAAAAATAAAAACTGCAGAGGTGATCAAATACCACCAAAAGAAAGCTCTATTTGTGGGGAAAAAAGAAGGTCAATTTTGTTTGGATACAACGTCGCACGACTGCGCAATTGTCAGTTAAAGCGACGCAGTGCCGTATCGCAAAAATATGACCTGGTCATTAAGGGGACAAATCCTTTCGTGGCTGAAGTGGTTAAAGGCATTTTTCATTTCAATTTTTCACTGTAAGCATCATTAAAATCACTGCTACTTGAAAAACTATCTTTTTTCATTTATTTTTTTGCATTGATACATGTCCCCTAGGGCAGTACCCGGACTCCCATGCCCTTTTTATGTCCAATATCTTGCATGTAAGCCTTCAAAATGGGGACTTTTGATTTTTCAAATTCGGTTTCATAGACTTAAGGTTTGGGTTAGGGATGGGTCTGAAGTTCTGGTGCGAACAGAACTGGTGTGTGTTCGACCCAACTATAGTAACCACACTTCCCCCATATGTAATCCATTGAAGGCTCCCCCTGCAGTTCCGTTACCCATAGAAACCTCTTAAGCCTCTTCTTCTTTTTCTGTTACATCTTCCTCTATGCTCCCCAGTACTGTTACTACTTTTCCATCAGCAGTACACTCTGGTCAGCACAATGCAACTACTTGTATTTTACAGTATCTAAGCCAAAAACATTTTCTCCTGCTCATACAATCCTGCCATTATCTTCTGCTGCCTCAAGCATTATTCAGCTAGTTCATGCTTCCATGCTGCCTGCTGATGGGGTTCAACCTGCTTCTATGCTACCTGCTGATGGAGTCCAACCTGTTTCCATGCTGCCTGCTGATGGGGTCCAACCTGCTTCCATGCTGACTACTGATGGGGTTCAACCTGCTTCCATGCTGCCTGCTAATGGGGTACAACCAGCTTCAATGCTGCTTGCTGATGGGGACCAAACTGCTGCTATGCTGCCTGCAGATGGGGTCCATCCTGCTGCCATGCTGCCTGCTGGTGTAGTCCAACCTGCTGCCTGCTGATGGGGTTCAGCCTGCTGCCTACCGATGGGGTTCTGCCTGCTGCCTGCGGATGGGGTTCAGCCTGCCTCTATGCTTTCTGATGGGGTTAAGCCTGCCTCTATGCTTGCCGATGGGGTTCAGTCCGCTTCTATGCTTGCCGATGGGGTTCAGTCCGCTTCTATGCTTGCCGATGATGACCTGCTGTCCTCTTCCAAGCCTGCCGATGGTGACCTGCTGTTCTCTGTCAAGCTTGCCGATGCTGTCCTATTGTCTGCTGCCGAACTATGCTGATTTCCAAGTCGCTGCCCAGTCAGACTATGCTGACTCATGTTGTAATTGTTGCTCAGCTGGACTGTTGATTGGGTTAAGCTCCTACCTGCTGATGTGTCTGAGGTTACTGAGTTTACATTGTTGTGTCGCTTAAATTAGTTGTCTAGTTTAAGATCCCTACTGTTGCCTGTCCCGAGTTGTTTTTGTAGTCAGTTGAACCTGTTGTGCCAAGGCTGGGAGGTCCAGACATCCAATTTGAACATGAGAGCTGCTTCTACTATTATAGTCCCAGTAGTAGAGGTCCTCTTGGGAAGGACAGAGTTCCAAATGAATCTTGTCCTGACCCAGGTGTTATCTCTGCAATTCCAGGTGCATTTGGGGACTTGGGTTGGGTAACCTATGCCTTGGGTAGACCTGAGCGGCAGATAAAAAGTGGAGCAGTCTCTAGCAACATGGGGAAGGTCCAGTTGTGATGGGACATCCTGGCATCAGGGTATATGTATGAACCAAGGAATCTGGTGTTAAGCCTTCAGGTTGCCTTCAGAATCCCAGCATTGGAATGGATGCTGCATTAAGGAATTGTAAGCTCCAAATATTGCACCTCCTCAGGGATCTGATCAGCAGAGAATGCAGCCAGTGTTCAGACTTCGGTGGTTGGGTACCCTGTCAGCTTACAGGCCCCCCGGCAGTGGAGCATGGTGGAGCGGCCGGAGGCCCCTCCTTGAGGTGAGGGAACTGTTAGGATTGAATTTGCCTGCTACTGGCACTATGGTGCTCTGGACTGATTGCTGCAGTTCCAGTGTCCACCAGCAGGTGTCTCCTAGAGGCCAGCAGCCCCCAGTAATCAGTTCCAAATGGTCTCAGCTGCTAGCATGACATATAATGTGGCACATGGTGCCTCAGTGTTTTGGCTGCTCTTGCCTTGTACTTTGCTGTGCTGCTGCCAGACTCTGTTTCCATTTGTCTTGCTCCTGCCCTGCACCCAGTAACCTGCTGGCTTGTTCCCTTCCCGGTCCCCCCCCTTCCTTTTGTGTATGTCATTTGTAAATTTGTATATACAGTTAGGTTTGGTTAGCCATTTTGTTATTTTGTTTTACTTTTAATGCATTATCGTGTTTATTGCTTGCTGCTGTGTGATTATCTTTCATTCACTGTAAATAAATCTCACTTTAAAGGTACGAAGTGATAATATACATGGTCGTATTCCAGTTTCCTTGTGTAGCTACATTTATCATTCCTCTGCTGACTCCTGACTAGTGTTGGGCCTGCTGTTCGAGTCGAGCGTAAGTTTAACTCGAACATTGGATGTTCGTTTGTTCACTGAACAAACGTACAAACGGGGAGCTCAGTGGGAAGTTCGCCGCCGCCGAGTGCCCCATAATGCACTGCGATCTCGTAGTGCATTGATTGCTGCTGATTGGCCAAAGCATGCACCTGACCTGTATGCTTTGGCCAATCACAGCACAATGTACAGGGACTAAGTCCACGTCCCACACTATATGAGGCTGCTTACACGGCGACCGTGTATAGTGTGTGATAATGGATTAGGCAGGGTAGTTAGTGCATTGTGTGTTCGGTCACTTTAATGCAGTCAGTGTAGTGTTGTGAATAACACAGTGTAGTGGTGCCACTGAAGTGTTGGTGTGTACAACACGTCTGTGTCACCCCACTGATCTCTTTTTTTTTTCACAGCATTAGGTTCTGTTGCTGCATTATTAGTACGCCCCATTCTGTGTTGCAGGTGTTATTCCTTCTGCGTCACCACAGCGGTGGTTTCCTTTTTTTTTTTGGCGCAGCAGCACTAAGAATATTTAGAGCTTAGTTGCTGTCCCCTCTTCAGCATCACAGATGTTCCTCTTTCTGCATCAGCAGTGGTATCACCAGCAAAAAATAATGTCTCCATAATTGCTGTTCCTTTTTTTGAGTCGCAGGTGGTCTTCCTTCTGCGTCATCATTGTTTTTTGAATTTTTTTCTTGGCTTTCTTAATTTTTTTTACTTTTATTCTATTTATTTTGCAGCAGCAGCAGCAGTTAAAACAATTCTCCAAAGTTGGTGCACCCTTATTTTCCTATTAAAAAAAAAAGCTATAATAAAAAGGTTTATAGTGCACCAAGCACAAAAGTATTGCACCCAAGCACCATATTTCCATTCCAAGTTATAAAAATCCCCCCAAAAAATCCTCATCTTGTCCGAAAGGCCAACAAGGAGAGGCAGACGCTCACAGGCCACTAAAAGAGGGCAAGCAGTCTCTGTGTCTACAGTGAAAAGTGGTGGTCGCTGACAGTGGCGGCTGGTGCTCGATAATTCGGGGGGGGCAACCCCCCCGGCGGGAGACAAGTTGGTTCACCCCCCTCCCCGGGGAAATTAATGTGGGGAAAGTGCCCCCCCCGCAAGACCTGTGGCCTCTTTACCTTCCCCCTTCGATCTACTCTCCTTCCCCTGTCCGAGCCAGGTCAGCAACTAATCAGTGGCGGCTGGTGGGTCGGCGGGTCTTCTCCTCTGGCCGTGCTCTCCGCTCTCCTCCTCTTCCCTCCTCCTGGGTGTCCAATAGGATCGCCTATTGTTTAAGCTAATCGGGAAACGGGTCTCATAGCCTGCTTCCTGATTGGCTGGGAGGAGGATTAGTATGAGAATAGTGAATATTCATTCACTGTTGTCACGCAACTGGGTGGGCTTGGAGCGCAGTGCTTTTTTGAAGCCTATTAGAGCCGCTGGCTCTAATTACGTGCTTAAAAAAACCCACCCCCCTCATTGGAATCCATGATCCTGTGTCCCTGTATGTAGATCAGGGGGTCGGACGCATGGATAGAGGGGGCGGTGCCTGTGTACCCTCTATGGACGGGCCACCACTGGTCACAGACATGGTGCATCCTCTGCAGGCAGGGCACGCTTCTCCTTTTTTTCCGGTGCTGGCCATGTTATTGAACCCTAACATGCAGAAGAGGCCACATTTTTCTGCACCTGTTTGACAGGTGCATGTAATTTCAAATTTTTTTTTTTCTAATTTTTAACAGCAGGGCCCATTCCTGCACCCAGCAAGAGTTATGCCCCGTACACACGGTCGGATTTTCCGATGGAAAATGTCCGATCGGAGCGTGTTGTCGGAAATTCCGACCGTGTGTGGGCTCTATCGGACATTTTCCCACTCAAAGTTGGAGAGCAGGAGATAAAATTTTCCGACAACAAAATCCGTTGTCGGAAATTCCGATCGTGTGTACACAAATCCGATGGACAAAGTGGCACGCATGCTCAGAATAAATAAAGAGATGAAAGTTATTGGCCACTGCCCCGTTTATAGTCCCGACGTACGTGTTTTACGTCACCGCGTTTAGAACGATCGGATTTTCCGACAACTTTGTGTGACCGTGTGTATGCAAGACAAGTTTGAGCCAACATCCGTCGGAAAAAATCCTAGGATTTTGTTGTTGGAATGTCCGAACAAAGTCCGACCGTGTGTACGCCCTATAACTGTGAGAGGTTACAGCAGGGATCCTCAAACTACGGCCGTCCAGCTGTTGCAGAACTACACGTCCCATGAGACATTGTAAAACTCTACCATTTACAGACATGACTAGGCATGATGGGAATTGTAGTTCCTGAACAACTGGAGGGCCATAGTTTCAAGACCCCTGGGTACAGAGTGGTCAGGCACCACTAGGGATGGGCGAAAGGTTTGGGCCGAGCATAAGTTTGGCCTGGACATCGTCCATTCAGGTACTCACCTAACACCTGAACTTTCTGGGCACTTAGTGGGATGTTTGCCCACCGAGCGCACACTCAATAGGTTGTTAAGGCTTCCCCACTGAGAGCTAAATTTAACAAAATAATTGTAAAAAAAAATGGCGTGGGGGACCCTTTTGGTCTGGTATGGATTTTAACCACTTCCCTACTGGCGCATTGTAAAATAACGCCATCAGGAACACTCCCTCCCTATTGCAGCCCATCAGAGTACCCGAGTACCTGTTTCCAGCCCGTTAGACTACCCAAGTAACTATCTACAGCCCATCAGAGTAACCGAGCACCTATCTGCAGCCCATGCATCATAGAATATACTGTGCTAAAATTATTAAAAGTTCATATAAATGACATCAAGGGGATTTCTCCAAGTCCTTATTTCAAAGTGAAAACACCACCACCGTGCACTTCTAAGCAGTAGTGACAATCCACCCTAGTAGTAGAGCCTGCTTACCAGATGGCAAGCATAAAAGGGCAAGTGGCTTTAGCCTAGCCAAGGCCTTTTAGCTTGCTGGAACACAGACATCCCACCAGGTTTTTCGTGTTGAATGGCGACATGAGGATAACCTAAGGGAGCCTGGAGATTTACCCCCCATAGGAACACCGGGAGCGTCAGCAAGCTAAAAGGCCTTGGCTAGGCTAAAGCCACTTGCCCTTTTATGCTTGCCATCTGGTAAGCAGGCTCTACTACTAGGGTGGATTGTCACTACTGCTTAGAAGTGCACGGTGGTGGTGTTTTCACTTTGAAATAAGGACTTGGAGAAATCCCCTTGATGTCATTTATATGAACTTTTAATAATTTTAGCGCAGCTTTTTACAGGACTCTAGATTTTGGTGTGATCGCACTATATGCTGCTGCTTATATGTTTTTGTGTTAGCGCGGTTCTTCCTATTTTACATCATAGAATATACGTTGGGGTGTTTTCTTTCCAAAATGGGGTCATTTTGTGGGTAATTCCACTGTCCTGGTGCACCAGGACCTTCAAATGTGTGCAAGGTAGGAATGAAAAGAATTATTAAAGCAAAGAGGAGGCAAACGGCCGGTGGCCTCCCAGGAGGCGGAGCATTTATTTATTTATTTATTTCTATTTTTCGGGTCTAGTGGGTGACGTGATTGATGATGGATTACATTGAGGGACACTACTTTTTGACACTTTCTCGGTGAATGGGTAGGGGTACGATGTACCCAACACCCATTCACTTTGGGTGGGGCGGGATTTGGGGGCTTCCTTGTTAAAGGGGGCTTCCAGATTCTGATAAACCACCCACCCACAGACCCCGACAACCACAGCCCAGGGTTGTCGGGAAGAGGCCATTGTCCCCATCAACATGGGGACAAGGTGCTTTGGGGTGGGGAGCCCCCTGCCCCAAAGCACCCAGCCCCCCCATGTTGAGGGCATGTGGCCTGGTATGAGTCAGGAGGGATGGGCGCTCGCTCGTCCCCCCCTTTTTTCCTGACCTGCCAGGCTGCATGCTCAGATAAGGGTCTGGTCTGGATTGTGGGGGAGCCCCCTCATGCCATTTAAAAAAAAAAATTGGCATGGGGTTCCCCTTAAAATCCATACCAGACCCGAAGGGTCCCCGTCCCACCGTGCTGATGTGAACGCATAGGTTACTTCCACACGCATATGTAAACGGTGATCACATCACGCATGTGAGGTATTGTCACGAACATCAGAGCAATAATTGTAGTACCAGACCTCCTGTGCCACTCTAAACTGGTAACCTGTAAAAGCGTTTAAAGCGCCTCCTATGGAAAATTGTAAGCACCGAAGTTTGCCGCTATTCTACGGGCAGAGGCAATTTTAAAGCATGACATGTTAGGTATCTATTTACTTGGCGTAACATCATCATTCACATTATACAAAAAAATTGGTTAAATTTAATGTTTTGTTTTAATTCATGAAAGTTGTTTTTTTCCCAAAAATTTGCGTTTGAAAAACTGCTGCGCAAATACCATGTGACATAAAAAATTGCAACACCCACCATTTTATTATATAGGGTCTCTGCTAAAAAATATATATAATGTTTGGGGGTTCTAGGTAATTTTGATTTTTACATGTAGGAGTGAAGTGTCAGAAATGGCCCAGATGGCAAGTGGTTAAATAATAAAAATTACACAAATATTACTGCTAATAATCCGTATAAACACTGTGTCCAGTGGTTACACATACAATTTTTTTTTTGTGATATTGCAAAACATCCAAATGACATTTGAAATTGATAACAGTCCACTACGTGAAATAAATCTTTTGAAGGTGAAAAAAGAATAGCTGTGATATCCATCCATATAAGGGTAACTGTGTGTTAGTGAGCCATCATGACACCTCTGGGTGCAGTGCCTGCTCATCTTAGATTCAGACCCACTAAAGGTTTTGCTGCGCCTTTAGGATCTTTGGTAAACAAGGCATTTCCATGTTCTTCCTAGCAACATGACAGGGATCTACTGCTCCCAGTGATTGGGAGCAGTGATCTCTGTCAAGTTCTAGTGAGCCCATCCCCCCTACAGTAAGAACACGCTCAGGGAACACACTTAACCCCTTGATCGCCCCCTAGTGTTTAACCCCTTCCCTGCCAGTGACATTTACACAGTAATCAGTGCATTTTTAGAGCACTGATCGATGTATAAATGAAAATGGTCCCAAAATATTGTCAAAAGTGTCCGATCTGTCCGCTGCAATGTCGCAGTCAGGATAAAAATCGCAGATCGCCGCCATTACTAATAAAAAAGATAAATAATAAAAATGCCATAAGTCTATCCTCTATTTTGTAGACGCGATAACTTTTGCGCAAACCAATCAATATACGCTTATTGTGATTTCTTTTTACCAAAAATATGTAGAAGAATACATATCGGCCTAAACGGAGGAAGAAATTAGTTTTTTTATATTTTTTTGGGGATATTTATTATAGCAAAAAAGTAAAAACTATTGCTTTTTTTTTTCAAAATGTTCGCTCTTTTTTTTGTTTATAAAGCAAAAAATAAAAAAACGCAGAGGTGATCAAATACCACCAAAAGAAAGCTCTATTTGTGGGTAAAAAAGGACATCAATTTTGCTAGGGTATAATGTTGCACACTTGTGCAATTGTCAGTTAAAGCAACACAGTGCCGTATCGCAAAAAAGGGCTTGGTCAGGAAGGGGGTAAATCCTTCCAGGGCTGAAGTGGTTAAAAAGTGCAATCCGTGCAGAAATATATGGCAAAAGTGATGAAAGTGCTGTGCTCCCCTTCCTCCTGTGCCCTCATTTACCAGCTATCCCTGTAAAGATTGCCTGTACTGATGAAAAATATCTTTCATAGATGTGTCTTTTTCCTCTTCCACACGTCCCCAATAGTTAGACGTACTCATAGGGTAAGAAATAGAGCATACATGGCGTGATATCGTTTAAAAAGGTCTTATTATAAAATAATATCCACTCACATGTTGATCTTTAATGACAAGCATATAAAACGTTGTACAATCTGCATTTTGCATTCCAAAATTGAGGAAATTACATCACCGGAAGTCCCTGTACCTAATGCATTTCACTCCACCCCTGGACGTGATTGGCGATTGATTACATCGAGGGACACTTTTTTTTTTTTTAATAAAGAACTTGTCAAAAACTGTTTAATATGGATATTACTTTTTGACACTTTTTTGGTGAATAGGTAGGGGTATGATGTACCCAATACCCATTCACATGGGGGGGCAAGATCTGGGGACCCCCTTGTTAAAGGGGGCTTCCAGATTCCAATAAGCCCCCCGCCAGCAGACCCCGACAGCCACAGCCCAGGGTTGTCGGGAAGAGGCCCTTGTCCCCATCAACACGGGGACAAGGTGCTTTGGGGGGCACCCCAAAGCACCCTCCCCATGTTGAGGGCAAGCGGCCTGGTATGGTTCAAGAGGGGGGCACTCGCTCGCCCCCCCTTTCCTGGCCTGCCAGGCTGCATGCTTGGATAAGGGTCTGGTATGGATTTTGGGGGGAACCCCACACCTTTTTTTTTGTAATGTTGGCATGGAGTTCCTCTTAAAATCTATACCAGACCCAAAGGGCCTGGATTTCGGAACGCAAACCGTGGATTGCATAACGTTTTATATGCTTGTCATGAAAGACCAAATTATGAGTGGATATTATTTTATGATAAAACCTTTTTAAATGATATCACGCCATGTATGTTCTATTTCTTACCCTATGAGTACATCTAACTATTGGGAATGTGTGGAGGAGGAAAAAGACACATCTATGAAAGATATATTTCATCAGTACAGGCGATCTTTACTTGGATAGCTGGTGAGTGAGGGCCCAGGAGGAAGGGGAGCACAGCACTTTCACTTTTGTGCAGGAACTTCCTATACTAATTCTTAATTGAGTACACACCTTTTTTTTTGGCAGCAGTCAAAATTTAATTTAATTTAAACTTATTTAAGCACACCACAGAACGGGGATACTCATATGCCCTGTACGCACAGTCGGACATTGATCGGACATTCCGACAACAAAATCCATGGATTTTTCCGACGGATGTTGGCTCAAACTTGTCTTGCATACACACGGTCGCACAAAGTTGTCAGAAAATCTGATCGTTCTGAACACGGTGACGTAAAACACGTACGTCGGGACTATAAACGGGGCAGTAGCCAATAGTTTTCCTCTCTTAATTTATTCTGAGCATGCTGTGCATCGGATTTGTGTACACACGATCAGAATTTCCGACAACGGATTTTGTTGTCGGAAAATTTTATAGCAAGCTCTCAAAATTTGTGTGTCAGAAATTCCTATAGAAAATGTGTGATGGAGCCTACACATGGTCGGAATTTCCGACAACAAGGTCCTATCACACATTTTCCATAGTAAAATCCTATCATGTGTACAGGGCAATACAGTAGTATAACTGCTTCTTGTTATCAGCACATAAATATATAAAATACTCCATGAGAGATCACCTCCTCACTGCTGCTTCTGGGTACCAGAGACACCAGAAGTGACATCATAGGCTCTGCCCGACGCGTTGTGTCACTTGTCACGTGACTTTCTCAGGGTAGAGAGCCCAGTGACGAATGCCAGCATTAAATAACTAGTGTTTACTAGTTGTCGTAGTGACTTAGTGGTTCATCGGTACATACAATTTCACTTTGCAGTGTTATTTTAAAACCAATGCAAGACATATAAAAAAAAAATCCTATAATTATATACATACAATTTTAAATGTAATTTGGATGTTTTGCAATATCACTAAAAAAGTTTTTTTTGTATATGTAACCACTGGGCATGTTGTTTATACAGAATACCTTGTATAAGGGCTTGTTTAAACTAGTGGTTGAGGAACAGTAACCCAGGAGATCTTTTTTTTTTTTTTTTCTGTGTTATTTAGGTAGATCTCCACCACTTAAAGGTTGCCTACCCCTGGTATAAGGGAATCAAAAAAATGTTACTAGGATTAGCCACATCATGCAAACTGGTACAACCAAAGTTCATTCCTTGGTTACATGAATTGTTTTAATTCTTTCTAGAATATGCTATAAAATCTATTCATTAATCCAGAAGCAGAGCTGTGCTGTTATACATAAAGCTATACAATATGTAAAATGTCTTTCCAATAGTAGTTGTTAAACTGTTTGAACTTGAAGTAAAACCTATGTTTAAAAGGCTGTACTGTACTATAAATATGTTTGTTGCGGCACAGATAAATTGTTGCATTATACAGTCATGTCAATTTGACAATGACCTCCTCAGTTTGAAGCTGGAGATCAAAAACATATATAGCAGTTTTTAGATAAATTATCTATTACCTGACATGTGTCTGATATAAAAGCTGTGATCTCCTGATTTTAATTAAAAACTGTAGTACTCAAAGTGGCATCTGCCCTTGCATCAAGAGATAAATGGCTGCTCTATTTGTTTATATAAAAGATTGTAAGGAGTTTTCATTCCACAAAAAGCAGCAAGTTTTGACAGACTATTTACTTGAAAAATAATAATTTGATGCAAATCTCCACAGTTTTTTTTTTGTTTGAATGTTTAAAAAAAAAAGACAGAAATAATGTTATCATGTGATCAAAACACACTTTGGTTACATTATCTTCACCAGGGATGGCAAAAATCCAAGGTTCTAGAGGTCTTTTTATGTATAAGTCTACTAACGAGGCAGTAAAGGCTGGCTAGTGGCTAACTTCAAAACAGCTTTCATAGTCCGTCCCCTTTTCACCCCATGGCACTACATGCCCGTTACGTACAAGGGTGGGAGAAAAGTTGAGAGGGAGAGAAGTTACTTTCCATCAGCTTCAGCAGGCATATTGGAAGGGGAGAGGACCTGGAGCTGTGTGTTTATGTGATCGCATGTAAAAAAAAGCACTGAATAAATGAATTCACACATTGATTTGTGATAAATGGTATGCAAGGCCATGGACAGAAAAGGGGATGGGATATTTCAATTACATTTTTTGGTAAGCCTTTTCTTCCTATTATGCTATTGGTTTCTTATATAGTAATTGTTTATTATGCCCATTAGCATGTGAGGCAGCTTTGTTGCTTCCGAGCGAATGTATTTATGAAGTGTAAGTTAAGAAGCAGCTTTCAGTGCAGTATAGTTATCCCTTGGCTTAACCAACCCAAAAACCCTGGAGTTGCAGCATTATTCAAAGAGGCATGTCACACTGGCAATTTTGCCGCTGGCACCTCGTTATGATATGCAGAATCACTGACACATTCTCTAAAGAAAATCACTCCCATGTTAGCTGCAACTCTTTATATTGTTGCTTGCTATAGACAGAGTAATATCTTTATATTTAGGACAGCAAGTAATGGAAATTTAGCAAATTTCCTGTGTTACATAGGTCTCATCTCTACTCTTTGACCTGTCTGGTAACGGTGACCCTACCAGGAGTACAAGTTCTCCAGGTAACAGAGAAATGCAGGCTTCAATATGCACAAAAAGAAGTTGATCCATCTGGTAGGACACACATTCATATACAAAGAGTTTATGTAAAACACTGAAAAATGGAAAAACCCTGCACTGAAAGCTGCTTCTTAACTTACACTTGGGACTCCTAACTGACACAGGATCAACCAAGTAGACTCCCATATCACCATTAGTCATTGAGCAGAGTAGTTTTTGACTGCTGGATTGCTGGGTTTTCCCAAAGAGATAAATAATGTCTGTAGTGCTACCCCCGTAGGAGCCACTTGAGTATTACACAGATAGTCCTTACTTTTTCATTGGCAGCCAGGTACAAGGTATTTACTGCAGCCAGGCACACACAAAATTAGGCTTGATGTATTCAAAGACATGTCTAGGGGTGTTGTTTTGTTTTATTTTTGAGGGAATTGGATAGGGTAGGGGATTTTTAGTAGGATACTGCAGAATAAAACTATGCTCAACTTGAGGACTCTAGCTGATCTAGAATTGAGTAGTAGGTGAAGTCCTTTGCTGGGAGCAGATGACAGACTTCTCCTGTGTAGCAGTGCAGAAATCAATAGCATTAGCAAAGTCTCTTGTAATGCAGGACAGGTAGACAAAGCTCTTCAGGTACAAGCCAGTTACGGCAGACAGTTTGACAGTCCAAAAGTAGTGGGACTGAGCAAAGTTCCATGCAATTGCAACAGTTGGACAAGCTCTTCAGGTCACTAGCTAGTGATCCTTTTATTTGGACCCTTAGCTGACTGTACTAGCAAATAAGGGGTAGCCAAAAAGAACAGGCCCCTAGATCATTGGTATGTACTCACAATCCCAGCATGCTCAGGGGCACCTCCACTGTAATAGGCTGGGACTGCTACATACGCATGCTGCCTATTTTCCTAACTCCCATTCATGTTCCAGAAAGCTCTACTAGTTTCTAGAAGGCTGGATGAGTCCAAGCCAACTTCAACAGCACCAGAACACAGGAGCAACCCTAACTAATACATTGCAGCATTCTGTTAAGCAGATCTGCTGAAGGTAGATTTGCCTCTAGCCCCACCGTTCGGCGGAAGGGCAAATTACTCTCATCTAACTTTTTACATCCTAGCACCTAAACTAGAAGTGTGCTACACGTCGTAAGAAGCACATTTAATTAAAGGGAAACCAAAACAGTTGATAGCACATTTCATTTGAGTTTTTTCAGGAATATATTTTATTTTATAAATTAACATTTTCTCCAAGAACTTAATATAACACAGTGGGCTCCATACACGAAGCAGTATCTTTTACCACATTTTAAGAAATGTGGTAAAATACCACTCAGCATTTTTCAAAAAAATATTGGTATTTAAAGAAAATATTGATATTTGGCGGGTTTAGTCAAATTACCACAGGAAACTGCAGTAATTTACTGCAGGTGTCATCATATCCAGCGGGCATCACTATTTTTCTGGTGCACACTTCTCAGGGCCCTGGCAAAAGTGATCGATGGCGGAGGAGAGCTCAGTAGAAGAGAAGCCAAACATTCTGGATCTGGTGGAGGAGCATATGGTAAGCCTTTCAACAGCCTCATTTGTCTTCTCAGTTAATGCACTTTCATGTTTGGCTTGTAGCATATGTTTTTATCTGTATTTCCTGCCGCATTTCGGGTGCCTACCTTGCTTGTAGCACACGTTTGTTTTGCATGCTTAGACCCCTTTTTAGCTGTACACTTCTGCTGTGTCCCTCACTGCTTGCTGCACACATGTTTCGTGCTTGTTTGCCCATATATGTACACTGTGAATATTTAGCCTTTCTTCCCAATTTGTTTGGACTTGTGAAGCATGCCCCAACATGTTTGCTGTGCATTTGTTTGATATGGTTTAGAATAGGAAAATTAGATAACCACAGACTACATGTAATCCTAATTTTTAATTTTTTTTTTATATCCAGCTCCAAACATCCAACTTTGAGGCAGACTTATCAACAGCAGAGGTAAATATTTACAGTACATGCTTGTGTATTTCTTTTTTTATGTTCTCTTTACTGCCAATATACATTATAAGTCATCCATTAAAAAGTTTTTTTTCTCTTCTTAACTGCTTCCGGACCGCCCACTGCATGTATACTGCGCGCAGGGCGGCCCTGCTGCACAAAATCATGTACCTGTACCTGATTTTGTGCACGTGGTGATTGGACACAGCGGGAGACAATCAGCAGGTCCAGTGGCCACGATGGCTGCCGCGACCCGCTGATCATTTCGTGGAGAGACGGATCAGCTGCGTGAACAAGGCAAACCGCCCATCTCTCAGGGAGCAAAGTAGTGATCTTGGTGTTTCAGCTAAGCTGAAACACGATCTCTCTTTTCCTTCAGTGTATCTACCCCCCACACAGTTAAAAAGCACCTCTTAGCACACACTTAACCCCTTGATTGCCCCTGGTGTTAACCCCTTCCCTGCCAGTGTCATTTATACAGTGGTCAGTGCTGGTCCCCAAAAAGTGTCACTTAGTGTCCAATTTGTCCTCTGCAATGTCGCAGTCCGCTAGAAATCACTGATCCCCACCATTACTAGTAAAAACAATAAAAAAAAGTCCCTAAATATATCCCGTAGATTTTGGACACTATAACTTTTGCGCAAACTAATCAATATATGCCTATTGGGATTTTTTTTGTTACCAAAAATATGTAGCAGAATACATATTGACCTAAATTGATAAAGATTTTTTTAATTCTATTGGGAATGTTTTATAGCAGAAAGTAAAAAATATTTTTTTACTTTTACAGCTTTTACAGCTGTTTGTGTCTGGGAACAGCGTGAACATTTAGTGCATTTGCATTATCACGCTGTCCCCTCAGGAACTGTATGGTTTAGCCTGTAATCTCAGGTAGTAGGGGGTTTCATAGGTGCTATAGGGGTGTGCTACTTATTGGGGTAGGGAGGAACCTCCCCCGCCTGCGGGCTTCCTCGCTTTTCTATGAGGGATCATATTCTGTTTACAGGGAGGGTTTAGACAGATTGGTGGGATTCCCTTTACCGGTATTCCCACCATATCTGTCTTTTAGGGGTGGTTGTTCGATAAATTAGCGTGCGACAGGCCACTAGGGAGGGAGTCCTGTGCTGACGTGAGGATGGGCCAGGAAAGGAAAATTACAATAAGTATTTGATAACAATTTTCCCTTTTCCTGGCCCACCTCCCATCAGCACACAACGGGATATACCAAAGCTGATATAGGGCGGGAGAGAACAAATGAAAAGAGACACTGACAATCAAAGAAAGCTGCTAAAGCCAGAAAGAATTGATCTCTCTTGTCCGAAACTTGCTGGTCACATATTGGCTTGTAAGGATGAATGTAGGCAGCTAGCCCTTACCTATATCTTCCAAGCAATCCTGGCATAACTGCCTCAAAGGCTGCCACCCCTCTCATCAAATAGGCTTGCAATTGTTGCAGAAAAGCATACTTTCTGCTTGCCAATCACCCTGGTAACCATACCTCCCAACTTTGAGATGGGAATGAGGGACACCTATCAGCAGAAGTATGCAGGCATAGGACACACCCCTCGCCACACCCCCTTAAAAAGGAGATTTTTACACCACTACTATTCCTTGATATTGGCTTTTTGAATTTACAAATGCAGAAATTTAGAAACTGGATAAAAGTTCCAGTGCTGGAAAACACTTTTTGATAGATAAAAAGTACATTTTATAGACATTTATATAGATCAGACCAAAATGAAGGAGAAATGAGGGACATTGTTCCAAATTAGGGACAGTCCCTCGAAATCAGGGACAGTTGGGAGCTATGCTGGTAACCCAAGAGTGGATGACTCTTGAGGGCCTGATGGCTAAATGAAAAGATTGCACACTTTCCTCTTTTGACCAAGTACACTGTTAATAACTCGACCATGTGTAAGAAAACTGAAGTCTTCCTGCTGTGCACCCAGTGACTCTGGTGTGAAACTTGGAGGGACTACTTCCAAGTTTTTCTGGAAACTGGATACCACTTTAAAATTGAACTTTGGAGACAGAAGTGGTATCCCTATCTCTGGTAAAAGGAATAGAAAAAAAAAGACACCAAAGGGTCCTTGCAGGAAAGTGTTGCAATCTTCAGCATCCTTCTGTCTGAAGTAGTTGCTGTCAGGAGAACTAGTTTTACCGTGAGGTACTTGGAAATGGAACAATGGAATAATGGAAATGAAACCTATTGGAGCAACGGGTGCTTTCAGATTCAAGCCCAAGTCCCACAGAGGGAACAAGGATTTCCCTCAAGGTCATGTATAGATTGCCATCTGGAAGAAGCATCTGGTCACTGACTTTTGCATCTATCTGCAGCCTGTGAAAAGATAAAGTAGAGATCTGTACCTTAACTGGAGTTGTATGCCAGACCAACCTCTAGCGCTGACTGTAAAACGTCAAGGATGTTGGCTAGAGCAGGAAACGCAGGAGAGAACGCATTCGCTGAGCAAACAAAACAATCCTCTTTCATATCCTCTACTATGTATTGTTCATGGATGATCTTTTGATCACAAAGGTAGAAATTCTGCCTTCCCTCTAGTGGCATAACCATAATGCTCTCATAGCAGTGACTGAGTGCGTCAGCGCTTGTAATAGGTCTACCAAAAAGCATCAACCAAAAGTCAGTTGCTAGATTTAACCCTTTCTGGAAACTATGCCAAATCTTGTAGTTTCCTGTGTTGAATACAATACCATTTCTGAAGTTTATATAGCGAATTTAACTCTGTTGCTGATTGGAAGGCAAAATCTGTCACTGTATAGATTCTGTGCAAGTCTGATGGCCAGATTGCATCAAAAACACTCATGCAGAAAAACATCTGGAACATAGTAATTGTGGCATTCTCAATGCGTTTTTCCACTTTCTAGATGTGTTCCATACAGAAACAATGCAACATTCTACTTTTGTTGACTGCACAAGAATGCTCTGTACTGGTGTGCACTAAGCAATTGAAATCAAATGTAGACACTGTCCATGCATTCTTTATGCAGAATAAAAACACACTGGACTGCATCTGATGTGAACAAGTCCATTTTCTCAACCATAGGATCTCTGAAGACAACCGAGTTATAAAAAGGCAGACACTTGCTGTGCCAGACACTAGAGGGCAGCATCCACCCCTGGGAGTGCAGGGCATAAACCTTCATCAGCCATCCTATTTGGATAAAGTTCAGAGAACCTGTTACTGCAAATTGGTCTTCTGACGAGGTCTCGATCATCCTTCATCAACAAGTGATTTATGCTCTTCCTTTATGGGAAAAGACCATCTTCCATCATGAGCGATTTACACTCTGCCATTGTGGGGAGGGAAAAAAGACCTTCCTTCATGAATGAGCGATTTACGCTCTATCGTTATGGGTGTTGTTTGTGGCATGGATATTTGCAACATACTTTCTGCTATAGCCGCCTTAATAGGCCTCAGAATTTTGCACAACCCCCATCCTTGTGAGGCAACCTGTGCAATTTAATTTCTCTGCCGCTGCAGACTGCATGCAGGCCCCAAAAAGCACCCTGATCTTGGCAAGGCATCTTCTATCATGCTGGTATAAATGCATGTGCCAATCTCCTGGATCCTATCCCTTCACAGGCTAAGTGGAAACAGCTCCTTTAGAGTGTATTGATCACATGCTTAATGAATGTGACAACCTGTTAGGTGTCGTCATCCTGCAATCGTTGGCGGTTGTTATGTTTTTTGGAGCGTTTGTGTTCAGGGTTTCTGCTCCTCAAATAATGCAAAACACCTTAACTTGAATATTTTCCTTGGGCACTCTTTTAAGAAACATGTCCCACGTCGCCCCCTCCTACCTTTGCTAATCTTCTGTGCCTCTAACAGGTGTGACAAGCTCATATTTGCACAAAATATATGGAGAAAAGTATCTTTCCTCTCACCAAAAACATGGATCCCTGTCTCTTTAAGAGCCATCTGCCTTCATCCACTCACTTTAAAGCATCAGCAGGTGAGCTTCAGGCAGCATTTCCAGGCAGACAGCAGACACAGTTAGAGTCTGAGACAAAAAACAGTCAGACTGTCAATACAGCACATCCAGAGACAGACAGGAGACTCAGTCAGAATCTGAGGTAAGTCCTTTAGCTGGAAGGACTGCAGAGAGAGAGGGAGAGAATCCCTCCCAACTGCAGACCTCCAAAATCATTAACCCCATTGCATGGTGCCTGGCGGTTCCCATCCTGTGCTTCCCATCTCCCCACACTCTGTAAGACCATTCACAGCCACTCTCAGACTGACAAAGCCAGGAGAGCAGTGTGGTGTGCTGCATATAAAAAGACAGGAAAAAAAACCCCAAAGGGAGAGGCAATGGTGACATTGCAGAGCTCATCTAATACCACACCTGTACAACATCAATGCTGTTTAAGCATTATTTTGCCCGCAGCCTTAGCACAAGGCACCTCAGTTTTTAGAAAGATTTACTTTCAGCATTCTGGGTCTTCCAACTCCATGAGCTCCATGGCCCCAGAGGAGGTATTAAGCCGTTGTGTGCTGACGGGAGGTGGGCCAGGAAAAGCATCTTCATTTTCTTTGCTTTGTAGACACCCAAAATATTCGGCACAGAAAATACCAAGGGAAAAACATCTCAGAATGGCTAATTCCCCCAAAAAGTGCCAGACTGTATTCTTGTGAAGGTATTTACTCCTGTTCAACTAAACATACTTCACATTTCTCCATCTAACTGTGCATAACTTTGTGATTCTATTGTAGTTGAAGGATGCATTATCAAAAAAAAAACGCAGGAAGGATGGGCTTGTTAAAACTGGATTGAAGTTTGTACCGACCGGCTCATGTACATACAAGTCGGCAGTAGGGATGAGCTTCGAGTCTAACTCATGTTCAACTCGAACATCGGCTGTTCGCCAGTTCGCTGAATTTGGGGTGTTCACGGCAAATTCGAAAGCCGCGGAACAGCCTTTAAAAGTCTATGGGAGAAATCAAAAGTGCTAATTTTAAAGGCTTATATGCAAGTTATTGTCATAAAAAGTGTTTGGGGACCTGGGTCCTGCCCCAGGGGACATGGATCAATGCAAAAAAGTTTTAAAAGAACTGTCAGAAGAGGAGAAGCGTCACACAGCGGGAGCCTCCCATCATGGTCGGATGCGGAGCGGCCCGAGAAGACGAAGGAAAGAAGACGCCAGCGCCGCGGAGGAAGATGCCGGACGAGAACACCACAGGAAGAACCAGAAGAACCAGAAGAAAAAGAAGATGGAGGAAGAAACCGAAGGAAGATAGAAGAAAGAGGATAGAAGAAAGAAGATGCATTTAAATAAAGGAATTGTCAAAAACTGTCTCTTGTCATTTTTAAAATTTTTGACACTTTTTGTGTAATGGTAGGGGTACTTTTGTACCCCCTTACCATTTCACACAGCGGGGGAGGGCCGGGATCTAGGGGTCCCCTTGTTAAAGGGGGCTTCCACATTCTGATAAGCCCCCCGCCTGCAGACCCCCACAACCACCGGGCAAGAGTTTTGGGGGGCTACCCCAAAGCACCCTCCCAATGTTGAGGGCATGTGGCCTGGTACATTTCAGGAGGGGGGGCGCTCTCTTGTCCCCCCTCTTTTTCTGCGGCCTGTCAGGTTGCGTGTTCGGATAAGGGTCTGGTATGGATTTTTGGGGAGGCCCCACGCCATTTTTTTTAGAAATTTTGGCGCGGTGTTCCCCTTAAAATCCATACCAGACCTGAAGGGTCTGGTATAGATTTTGAGGGGGACCCCACGCCATTTTTTTTTTAAATTTTGGTTCGGGGTTCCCCTGTGGGGAATTCCCATGCCGTTTTTATCAATGAACTTTTATGTGTATTGTCGGACCGGCAATTCATTAATAGCCATGAGTAGTTTTAAATGACTTTTTTTTCCTTTGAAATGTCATTTTGCTGTCAGACTGTTCTAAACACGGGAAACATGCGCCCCTTTACAGGCATATTATAGACACCCCCCAGGTATGAAGTATAAAGGAATATTACACTTTTATTGTTTCTCTTTAACCACTTGCCGACCGCCTAACGTAGATATACGTCGGCAGAGTGGCACGGGCAGGCAGAATCACGTATATATACGTGATCTGCCTCCCGCGGGCGGGGGGTCCGATCGGACCCCCCCCCGGTGCCAGCGGCGGTCGGCATCTGACTGGGAGCGTCGGGAGGCGAGGGGGAGACCATCCGATCGTGGCCCCCCCCTCGCGATCGCTCCCAGCCAATGGGAATCCTCCTCTGCCTGTGTGTAGTTTCACACAGGCAGAGGATGTGATGTCATCTCTCCTCGGTCTGGCAGTTTCCGTCCAGCGCCGAGGAGAGAAGACATGTAAGTGCACACAACACAAACACACACAGTAGAACATGCCAGGCATACCTTACACCCCCGATCCCCCCCCGATCGCCCCCCGATCCCCCCCCAATCACCCCCCCCCCTGTCACAAACTGACATTAGCAGTATTTTTTTTTTTTTTTTCTGATTACTGCATAGTGTCAGTTTGTGACAGTTACAGTGTTAGGGCAGTGAGTGTTAGGCCCCCTTTAGGTCTAGCATACCCCCCTAACCCCCCCTAATAAAGTTTTAACCCCTTGATCACCCCCTGTCACCAGTGTCACTAAGCGATCATTTTTCTGATCGCTGTATTAGTGTCGCTGGTGACGCTAGTTAGTGAGGTAAATATTTAGGTTTGCCGTCAGCGTTTTATAGCGACAGGGACCCCCATATACTACCTAATAAATGTTTTAACCCCTTGATTGCCCCCTAGTTAACCCTTTCACCACTGATCACCGTATAACTGTTACGGGTGACGCTGGTTAGTTCGTTTATTTTTTATAGTGTCAGGGCACCCGCCGTTTATTACCGAATAAAAGTTTAGCCCCCTGATCGCCCGGCGGTGATATGCGTCGCCCCAGGCAGCGTCAGATTAGCGCCAGTACCGCTAACACCCACGCACGCAGCATACGCCTCCCTTAGTGGTATAGTATCTGTACGGATCAATATCTGATCCGATCAGATCTATACTAGCGTCCCCAGCAGTTTAGGGTTCCCAAAAACGCAGTGTTAGCGGGATCAGCCCAGATACCCGCTAGCACCTGCGTTTTGCCCCTCTGCCCGGCCCACCCAAGTGCAGTATCGATCGATCACTGTCACTTACAAAACACTAAACGCATAACTGCAGCGTTCGCAGAGTCAGGCCTGATCCCTGCGATCGCTAACAGTTTTTTTGGTAGCGTTTTGGTGAACTGGCAAGCACCAGCCCCAAGCAGTGTCAGGTTAGCGCCAGTACCGCTAACACCCACGCACGCAGCATACGCCTCCCTTAGTGGTATAGTATCTGATCGGATCAATATCTGATCCGATCAGATCTATACTAGCGTCCCCAGCAGTTTAGGGTTCCCACAAACGCAGTGTTAGCGGGATCAGCCCAGATACCTGCTAGCACCTGCGTTTTGCCCCTCCGCCCGGCCCAGCCCGGCCCAGCCCAGCCCACCCAAGTGCAGTATCGATCGATCACTGACACTTACAAAACACTAAACGCATAACTGCAGCGTTCGCAGAGTCAGGCCTGATCCTTGCGATCGCTAACAGTTTTTTTGGTAGCGTTTTGGTGAACTGGCAAGCACCAGCGGCCTAGTACACCCCGGTCGTAGTCAAACCAGCACTGCAGTAACACTTGGTGACGTGGCGAGTCCCATAAGTGCAGTTCAAGCTGGTGAGGTGGCAAGCACAAGTAGTGTCCCGCTGCCACCAAGAAGACAAACACAGGCCCGTCGTGCCCATAGTGCCCTTCCTGCTGCATTCGCCAATCCTAATTGGGAACCCACCGCTTCTGCAGCGCCCGTACTTCCCCCATTCACATCCCCAACCAAATGCAGTCGGCTGCATGAGAGGCATTTTCTTTATGTCCTCCCGAGTACCCCTACCCAGCGAACCCCCCCAAAAAAGATGTTGTGTCTGCAGCAAGCGCGGATATAGGCGTGACACCCTCTATTATTGTCCCTCCTGTCCTGACAATCCTGGTCTTTGCATTGGTGAATGTTTTGAACGCTACCATTCACTAGTTGAGTATTAGCGTAGGGTACAGCATTGCACAGACTAGGCACACTTTCACAGGGTCTCCCAAGATGCCATCGCATTTTGAGAGACCCGAACCTGGAACCGGTTACAGTTATAAAAGTTAGTTACAAAAAAAAGTGTAAAAAAAAAAAAAAAAAAAATATAAAATAAAAAAAAATAGTTGTCGTTTTATTGTTCTCTCTCTCTCTATTCTCTCTCTATTGTTCTGCTCTTTTTTACTGTATTCTATTCTGCAATGTTTTATTGTTATTATGTTTTATCATGTTTGCTTTTCAGGTATGCAATTTTTTATACCTTACCGTTTACTGTGCTTTATTGTTAACCATTTTTTTGTCTTCAGGTACGCCATTCACGACTTTGAGTGGTTATACCAGAATGATGCCTGCAGGTTTAGGTATCATCTTGGTATCATTCTTTTCAGCCAGCGGTCGGCTTTCATGTAAAAGCAATCCTAGCGGCTAATTAGCCTCTAGACTGCTTTTACAAGCAGTGGGAGGGAATGCCCCTCCCCCCCAACGTCTTCCGTGTTTTTCTCTGGCTCTCCTGTCTCAACAGGGAACCTGAAAATGCAGCCGGTGATTCAGCCAGCTGACCATAGAGCTGATCAGAGATCAGAGTGGCTCCAAACATCTCTATGGCCTAAGAAACCGGAAGCTACGAGCATTTTATGACTTAGATTTCGCCGGATGTAAACAGCGCCATTGGGAAATTGGGAAAGCATTTTATCACACCGATCTTGGTGTGGTCAGATGCTTTGAGGGCAGAGGAGAAATCTAGGGTCTAATAGACCCCAATTTTTGCAAAAAAGAGTACCTGTCACTACCTATTGCTATGATAGGGGATATTTACATTCCCTGAGATAACAATAAAAATGATTAAAAAAAAAAAAAATGAAAGGAACAGTTTAAAAATAAGATAAAAAAATAATAATAATAAAGAAAAAAAAAAAAAAAAAAAAAAAAGCACCCCTGTCCCCCCTGCTCTCGCGCTAAGGCGAACGCAAGCGTCGGTCTGGCGTCAAATGTAAACAGCAATTGCACCATGCATGTGAGGTATCGCCGCGAAGGTCAGATCGAGTGCAGTAAGTTTAGCAGTAGACCTCCTCTGTAAATCTAAAGTGGTAACCTGTAAAGGCTTTTAAAGGCTTTTAAAAATGTATTTAGTTTGTCGCCACTGCACGTTTGTGCGCAATTTTAAAGCATGTCATGTTTGGTATCCATGTACTCGGCCTAAGATCATCTTTTTTATTTCATCAAACATTTGGGCAATATAGTGTGTTTTAGTGCATTAAAATGTAAAAAAGTGTGTTTTTTCCCCAAAAAATGCGTTTGAAAAATCGCTGCGCAAATACTGTGTGAAAAAAAAAAATGAAACACCCACCATTTTAATCTGTAGGGCATTTGCTTTAAAAAAAATATATAATGTTTGGGGGTTCAAAGTAATTTTCTTGCAAAAAAAAATTTTTTTTTTATGTAAACAATAAGTGTCAGAAAGGGCTTTGTCTTCAAGTGGTTAGAAGTGTGGGTGATGTGTGACATAAGCTTCTAGATGTTGTGCATAAAATGCCAGGACAGTTCAAAACCCCCCCAAATGACCCCATTTTGGAAAGTAGACACCCCAAGCTATTTGCTGAGAGTCATGTTGAGTCCATGGAATAATTTATATTGTGACACAAGTTGCGGGAAAGAGACAATTTTTTATTTTTTTTATTTTTTTTTGCGCAAAGTTGTCACTAAATGATATATTGCTCAAACATGCCATGGGAATATGTGAAATTACACCCCAAAATACATTCTGCTGCTTCTCCTGAGTATGGGGATACCACATGTGTGAGACTTTTTGGGAGCCTAGCCGCGTACGGGACCCCGAAAACCAAGCACCGCCTTCAGGCTTTCTAAGGCCGTAAATTTTTGATTTCACTCTTCACTGCCTATCACAGTTTCGGAGGCCATGGAATGCCCAGGTGGCAAAAAAACCCCCCAAATGACCCCATTTTGGAAAGTAGACACCCCAAGCTATTTGATGAGAGGTATAGTGAGTATTTTGCAGACCTCACTTTTTGTCACAAAGTTTTGAAAATTGAAAAAAGAAAAAAAAAAAATTTTTTTTCTCGTCTTTCTTTATTTTCAAAAACAAATGAGAGCTGCAAAATACTCACCATGCCTCTCAGCAAATAGCTTGGGGTGTCTACTTTCCAAAATGGGGTCATTTGGGGGGGGGTTTGTGCCACCTGGGCATTCCATGGCCTCCGAAACTGTGATAGGCAGTGAGGAGTAAAATCAAAAATGTACGCCCTTAGAAATCCTGAAGGCAGTGCTTGGTTTTCGGGGCCCCGTACGCGGCTAGGCTCCCAAAAAGTCCCACACATGTGGTATCCCCATACTCAGGAGAAGCAGCTAAATGTATTTTGGGGTGCAATTCCACATATGCCCATGGCCTGTGTGAGCAATATATCATTTAGTGACAACTTTGTGCAAAAAAAAAAAAAAAAATTTGTCACTTTCCCGCAACTTGTGTCAAAATATAAAACATTCCATGGACTCAACATGCCTCAAAGCAAATAGCTTGGGGTGTCTACTTTCCAAAATGGGGTCATTTGGGGGGGTTTTATGTCATCTGGGCATTTTATGGCCTTCAAAACTGTGATAGGTAGTGAGGAGTAAAATCAAAAATGTACGCCCTTAGAAATCCTGAAGGCAGTGATTGGTTTTCGGGGCCCCGTATGCGGCTAGGCTCCCAAAAAGTCCCACACATGTGGTATCCCCATACTCAGGAGAAGCAGCTAAATGTATTTTGGGGTGCAATTCCACATATGCCCATGGCCTGTGTGAGCAATATATCATTTAGTGACAACTTTTTGTAATTTTTTTTTTTGTCATTGTTCAATCACTTGGGACAAAAAAAATGAATATTCAATGGGCTCAACATGCCTCTCAGCAAATTCCTTGGGGTGTCTACTTTCCAAAATGGGGTCATTTGTGGGGGTTTTGTACTGCCCTGCCATTTTAGCACCTCAAGAAACGACATAGGCAGTCATAAATTAAAGGCTGTGTAAATTCCAGAAAATGTACCCTAGTTTGTAGACGCTATAACTTTTGCGCAAACCAATAAATATACACTTATTGACATTTTTTTTACCAAAGACATGTGGCCGAATACATTTTGGCCTAAATGTATGACTAAAATTGAGTTTATTGGATTTTTTTTAGAACAAAAAGTAGAAAATATCATTTTTTTTCAAAATTTTCGGTCTTTTTCCGTGTATAGCGCAAAAAATAAAAACGGCAGAGGTGATCAAATACTATCAAAAGAAAGCTCTATTTGTGGGAAGAAAAGGACGCAAATTTTGTTTGGGTACAGCATTGCATGACCGCGCAATTAGCAGTTAAAGCGACGCAGTGCCGAATTGTAAAAAGTGCTCTGGTCAGGAAGGGGGTAAAACCTTCCGGGGCTGAAGTGGTTAAGCATTATTAAAATCACTGCTCCTGAAAAAACGGCCATTTTTAAAACTTTTTTTGCATTGATCCATGTCCCCTGGGGTAGGACCCAGATCCCCAAACACTTTTTATGAGAATAACTTGCATATAAGCCTTTAAAATGAGCAAATTGTTCGTGTCCCATAGACTGTAACGGTGTTCGCGTGTTCGAACAAATTTTTTGCCTGTTCGCATGTTCTGGTGCTAACAAAACAGGGGGGTGTTCGGCTCATCCCTAGTCGGCAGTTTGAAGATGGATATCTCGGTAATGGCAGCAGCTGCTGCCACAACCAAGGTAATTATCTTTAGAGCCGGCGGTTCTGTTTACGATAATGGTGGTCTCTGCGGTGGATTCACCGCGAGATCACCGTTATCGGCGGCGGGAGAGGGGTGGCACACTCTCCTGCGCCCTCCGCCGCTTACCAGAGCCGTCGGTAGCAGCGGAGGTGATCGGGTCCTTTCACATCTGTGGTATGGAGATGAGTGAGGGGAAGATGACCCCCACCCATCTCCATACCATAGAAGGGCGGAAGCGACGTCAAAACATCACTTCCGCCCATAAGTCTTAAAGGCACATTTTTCTGTTGTCATTTTTTCAAATTACATATTTTTTTTCTGCATTTTAGTCCAAATATGAGTTTGATCCCAGATCTCATATTTAAGAGGTCCTGTCATGCTTTTTTTCTATTACAAGGGATGCTTACATTCCTTGTAATAGGAATAAAAGTGACCCTTTTTTTTATTTTTAAAAAACAGTGAAAAAATAAATAAAATCAAGTAAAATAAATAAGAAAAAAAAATGTTTTAAAGCGTCCCGTCCCGACGAGCTCGCACGCAGAAGCGAACGCATTTGTGAGTAGCACCCGCATATGAAAACGGTGGTCAAACCACACATGTGAGGTATCGCCGCAATCTATAGAGCAAGAGCAATAATTCTAGCCTTAGACCTCCTCTGTAATGCAAAACATGCAACCTGTAGAATATTTTAAAAGTCGCCTATGGAGATTTTTGAGGGTAAAAGTTTGATGCCATTTCATGAGCGGGCGCAATTTTGAAGCATGACATGTTGGGTATCAATTTACTCAGCATAACATTATCTTTCACAATATAAAAAAATTGGACTAACTTTACTGTTGTCTTATTTTTTTATTCAAAAAAGTGAATTTTTTCCCAAAAAGTGAGCTTCTAAGACCATTGCGCAAATACGATGTGAAGAAAAGTATTGCAATGACCGCCATTTTATTCTTTAGGGTGTTAGAAAAAAACAATATATAATGTTTGGGGGTTCTAAGTAATTTTCTAGCAAAAAAAAACCTGTTTTAAACATGTAAACACCAAAATCTCAAAACGAGGTTAGTCCTTAAGTGGTTAGTTGAACAGTAGTATTTAAATACCTATACAAGAATGCAGTCTGGCACTTTTTGGGGGAATTAGCCATTTTGAGATGTTTTTCCCCATTGGTATTTTCTTTGCCAAATATTTTTACATGTCAAATATAAAGTGAATTAATCAGAAACTTAAAAAGTAAACCATGTTTTTTTTTTGTTTTTTTTTGTTTTTTCTGGTTATACGACTTTCCTTGTCAAAAGAAGTTTATTGAGTATACAATGTTATAAAGATACATAAAGTAAGTTTACAAGGATCTATAA
This sequence comes from Aquarana catesbeiana, assembly GCF_042186555.1. NCBI lineage: Eukaryota > Metazoa > Chordata > Amphibia > Anura > Ranidae > Aquarana > Aquarana catesbeiana. The sequence goes on from NC_133324.1 coordinate 622,477,955, forward strand.
AGTAAGCTCATTGTTTTACAGTAGGGTTTATATAGGTAAATATCATGAAATTTCAAATATTAAACATTGGGTTCACGTAAACCTAAATTAAAGATATATATAATTTCCTTAGTTACTTTTGTAGGTATTTAAATGATTTATACCTACTATACATATTGTTTACAAGTAGAGTGTATATAGGTCAAATAAATTCTGATAATGAGCTTTAATCGTAAGGTGGAGAAAAGGAAAGAGAAAGAAGAAAAAGGGTTGAAAGCTAGAGGTATGGTCCACAAGGTTGTCCCGCTCGTCAGTTTATTATTCTTTTTAGTTCTCTTTGAAGCCTTAGAATGGGTGTCTCTGTAAGTCATTTAATCTGTTACCATGGCAACAGGACAGAGTCATTGAAGTTTGACAGGAACTGTTGTTTTATCCAAGGATGCCAAAGTTTTTCAAATTTTGGAATTTGATTTTGATCGATGGCTACCATCTTAGCATGGGACATTGTATTTTTCATTCTGTGAATTGTTTCTGCTAGTACCAATGTTGGAGATTTCCATGCCTTGGCCACTGTTTGTTTTGCATCCGTTATTAGTTGGATCACTAGTTTGAATTGAGAGAGTGTTAACCATTCCGGTTTTAGATTAAGTAAAGTTAAATATGGATCTGGTTGTATTATTTTTTTAAATATTTTAGATGCAATCACGAAGACTTCCTTCCAGAAGGTTTGGATTACTGGGCACGTCCACCATATGTGTAAATATGTGCCTATTTCTGGGCATCCTCGAAAACAAAGAGCTGAGGTATTAGGTGAATATTTTGCCACTCTAGCGGGTACAAGGTACCAGCAAGTTAGGACTTTATAATTTGTCTCCAGTGCTAAGATGTTGGGTGAAGATGACTTAGATGTGAGCCATATGTTAGACCAGTCCGTGTCTTCTAAAGTTCGTCCCAGGTCCTCCTCCCACCTCTGAACGTAAGAGGGTCTATTAAGATTTGCTACTCCATATAATTGATTATAAAGTGATGAAATTGTACCTTTAGCAAATGGATCTTTTGTACAGATTGATTCAAAAATGGATAATTGGGATAATGGTGTATCCCCCTTTAGGAATGGTGTATAGAAATTTTTGATTTGGAGATATCTAAATATCTCAGAGTTTGGTAGATCATATTTTTCTCTAAGCGATGGGAATGAAAGGAATGATTTAGATGCTATGAAGTCATTTAGTGTCTGAATGCCTGATGTTGTCCAAGCTTTAAAAGAATTTGGGTAGATCCATGCCGGATAAAAGGCCGGATTTCTGATAAAAGAAAGGAGAGGATTGTGTGGAGATTGTAACTGATATTTGGTTTTTAGTTTATCCCAGAGAGATAAGAAGTGTTTAGTTATGGGATTATGAATTTTAAAGCGGTCTTTAGGATCAAGCCATAATAAATTTGATATTAATAGAGGGTCATTTTCTGAAGCCTCTATAAATACCCATAATGGGATTTCCTGTTTTGCATGGTATTTGGACAGACTGGCCAAATGTGCTGCTCTGTAGTAGTTAGTAAAATTAGGGTATCCCAGGCCTCCTTTATTTTTGGGAAGATGTAGTGTGTGTATAGGTATACGTGGTTTAGAAGAGCCCCATATAAACAAAGTTGCTCTTTTTTGTACTATTCTCAAAAAATAGGAAGGAATTGGAATAGGGAGGACTCTGAATAGATAAAGCAATTTGGGTAGAATAGTCATTTTGATTGCATTAATCTTCCCCATCCAGGATAAAGGAAGTTGCAACCATTGTTTTATTAGATTTGTGATCTGTCTTAATACAGGAGGATAATTGGTTGAGAATAAGTCAGAATGAGATGCTGTTAAATGAATTCCAAGATATGGGATTGATTTTTCTGCCCATGTGAATGGGAGTGCAGCCCTAGCCGGGATCAATTCCATGTTTGTGAGTGAAATATTAAGCACTAGGCATTTCTTAGGATTAATCATAAGGCCGGATAGGGCTGCAAATCCATCAAGAGCTGGTATTAAGTTAGGACCAGAGACCTGTGGTGATGATAGAAAAAGTAATATATCGTCTGCAAATATACATAATTTGTGTGTAATACCTCCTACTTCATTGCCAGTTATAGTTTGGTTTGTTCTGATGTATTGGGCCATGGGTTCGAGTATAAGGGCAAATAATAAGGGAGATAATGGGCAACCCTGTCGGGTACCTCTTTCGATATTAAAGGCTTCAGATTTGTATCCAGCATATTTTATATAGGCTTTGGGTTTATTATATAAAGCTTTGATCCATGTTAAAAAGTGGGGTCCAAAACCCCATTTTTGTAATGAATATTGCATATATTGCCAGGATACTGTGTCAAATGCCCTCTTAATATCGAGAGATAGAAAACATAAAGGGATTTTCCGTTTTTTAGCAATATGTGCCAATAACACTGCTCTGCGTATATTATCGCCTGCCTGTCTATTTGGCATGAAGCCTACTTGATCTCTATGTATTAATTTTCCTATAATGCTATTGAGGCGTTTTGCTATTATTTTTGCTAATAATTTAATATCGAGGTTTAACAGAGAGATAGGCCGATAATTCACACAGGAAGTATCATCAGAAAGGGGTTTTGGGATCATACAAACAATTGCCATTAGTGTTTCTTGCCGAAAAGAATGTCCATCTAGAAGTTTGTTAAAAGTTTTAGTGAGAATGGGAGAGAGTATTTCTGAGAATGTTTTATAGTATAAAGCCGAGTAGCCGTCTGGGCCTTCCAATCTAGATTTTTCCAGATGAGATTTTGTACTCTGAGATGGATTATCTTGAAATGATACGTAGGCTGCATTAAAATTGAGTTCTAGTTTTTTTGCTAGATTTTTGCGTTCCCGTTTAAATAGTGCCATTTGTCTTTGTATTGTACCACGCAAGACAGGCTTATGAGCTTCCCACAGTGTTATTGGTGAGATGTCTGTTGTATTATTAATTGATATGTATTCCTTTAAAGCTTGTTCAATGGCCATCTGATGTAGTGGGTGTTTGAGCATTATGTCCGGTAAGTACCACGTTGGGTCATGCGCTTTTGGTATGGCTGAGGCTATAGTAGTGTATACTGCATTATGGTCAAACCACGGAATCGGAATTATATCTGATGCAATAATTTCTGGTATCATTCCTATTGTAGAAAAATATGATCTATTCTGGTGAAGGTTTGATGAGGGTGCGAGAAATAAGTGAATTTCTTTTTCATTGGGTTACTTTCTCTCCATGAATCTACCAGATTGTATTTGGAAAGAAGTTGAGAAAAAGGTAATCTAGAGGTTATTTTGGATGGTGTAAAAGGTGATTTATCTAGAAATGGGAGGAGGACCTGGTTCGAGTCCCCACACATTATCACTGTTCCTATTTTGTGTGTATTAATCACTTGTAATATATGTGAGAGGAATGGTGTAGGTTGTTTGTTAGGAGCGTAGTAGGAAATCACCGTGATTGCTGTATCCATTATATAACCCATGAGTATCAGGTATCTACCTTCTGGGTCTTTAATTTCTGATGATAAGGTGAATGGTGTGGATCGGTGAAATGCAATTAGAGTTCCCCTTTGCTTGGTACAGGCAGAAGCCGTGTAAATTTGTTGATAAAAAGGAGAAATATATTTTGGAGTAGAATCTTTGGTGAAGTGTGTTTCTTGGAGGCATACTATGTGAGCCTTCTTGTTATGGAAAGTACGGAAGGCTTTGGTCCTTTTTTGAGGGACATTTATTCCCTGAACATTCAGGGAAAGTATATTCAGTGGTGCCATGGCAATAGATCAAATAGTTTTGACTTACTTTTTGTTATGCAGAGCTGACTGCGCAGATCAACCTGTGTGGACTGAAGAGATGAATAGATAGAAAAGAAACCAGTGAATTCTGGAGTAAAGAGTAAACAAAAAACATATGAGATTAGATGATACATTGTATAAATTATTTTTTGCAAGTAATCACAATTTACCCGTGAAAGAGAATAAATATTTCTCTCAGGGGAATAAGTGCCTTCGTCACACTCCCACATAATATGGTTGGGAGAATGAGGAGGGCTAATGGGGGTACACGGATCTTCCGCTTACAGGAGAAAAGTGCTATGTCAAAAGACATCAAAATGATGTTTCATTAATTGGAGTGCAGAATATAGTTTTTGTTGAAATTATTTATTCCAGGGTGGTTGTATATGGTTAGTCTTGCCCTAGGCTAAATAATTCAGTTAGAAAGGTACTGTTAATAACTTTGGTATTGATGAAGATAGTTTGAATTATTTTGGGATTTTAACCCTTTTAGAGTAAACAATTACATATTTTATTCATATGTAACTGTTTAGATATGTTAACTCATAAAATTGAGGTTGTATTGCTTCAGATTAGAATAAACAAAAACATAATTCTAGGAACTAGTTAGGTAATAATATATTTGTTTTAAGAAAAGAAAGAAAAAGCTTCCATTACTTCTGGATTATTGAACATATTTGTCCTAAAAAGTAATAAATCTATTATTATTACCTGATAATATATAACTGAACAATAATTTCCTTATTTCACTTATATATTCTAAGGCTATATGAATCAGAAGTAATAAGAAATATAACTGGAATGTAACATGATCCCACACAGTGTGTGACTATCAGAATGCAGTTACATTCAGTTATAAATACAGGTTTTTTATAGAGAACCATCTCTTAGTATAATAAATGAAGAGATATCAGGAATTAGGATGTCAGTCCATTGAATCTTCTTGGTCCATGGATGATGTGGCATAACGGCCTCTTTTGTGAGAATGATGATTCCCATTTTGTTCTGAAATTTTCTGGGTGCTGCCTGAAGGTGAAGATGATGCCATTCTTCTGCGTGTGGAAGTGTTGCTGCTTGTGGGTTCTGTCAGATTTAATTTTAAAAGGGTTTGTTGTAGTTCATCTGCTGATCTGCTTCTGTAAATTGTACCTTGGTAGTTAAATCTGACTGAAAAGGGGAAGCCCCATTGATACATAATGTTGTGGCGTTGCAGTTCCATTAGTTGGGGTTTCATGGATCGTCTTTTAGTAATAGTAAGTTGGGATAGGTCATCAAAAATTTGATAATTGTGTCCATGAAAATTAAGTTCCTTTTTTTCTCTTGCAGCAATTAGTATTTGTTCTTTCGTTCTGTAATAATGAAATTTTGTGATTATATCACGTGGGGGTCCGTCTTTCTTTTTGGCTGTGAGGGCTCTGTGTACTCTGTCCAGTTCTAAACGTTCAATAGGGATATCTGGCTTTAGTTCTTGTAATAGAGCAGTAATAGTAGATTGCAGGTCTGTCACAGTTTCAGGTATTCCCCTTATGCGCAAGTTTGAACGTCTGGCTCTATTTTCGTAATCTTCGAGCTTAGTTTGAAGTATTAAATTCTCTTCTTTTAATTGTTCCAATTCTGTTATATTTTCTTGGGTTGTAATTTCAATTTCATTCATTTGTATTTCAAAGGCTGCGGTGCGGTTTCCCAGCTCTCTTATTTCTTTGGTTAGGCTTTTTGTTATTTGGTCTGAGGTTTGTTTTAAAGCCTTATGAAGCATCTTTTCAAATTGTAATAATATTACTGGGGATGCTGAGGAAGCTTGTGGAGAAGTTTGTGAGAGGATTTGTTCTGTATCTGACTCAAATGGAGAGTCTTGCTGTGACATTTTCTGTCTGTGAGAGCGCCCTGATGCTGTATCTTGTGAGGTGACTGGAGCTGCTTCAGCTGCAGTGAGTGCCTGTGAGCTCTTTGTGAGGTGATTTTTATTTCTGCCACGGTTTCCTCCCAGTACCATATTTCCTGCCCAAACTTTCACAGTTTGTTCCCAGGGGCAAAAAGGTTCAAATGGATACCTTTTGAGTCTGCAGGCTTCGCTTTGTCCTTCTCTTCTCTCCTCAGCGGTGTGGAGCTCTAACAATGCATGTCTGCTCCGCTAGGCTCCACCTCCTGCCCCCCGTAAACCATGTTTTTTATGTCCTGTAAATTTTTGGTAAAAAAAATCGCAATAAGCGTATATTGATTGGTTTGCGCAAAATTTATAGCGTCTACAAAATAGGGGATAGATTTATGGCATTTTTATTATTATTTTTTTTTATTAGTAATGGCGGCTATCTGTGATTTTTATCGTGACTGCGATATTATGGCAGACACATCGGACACATTTGACACCATTTTGGGACCATTGTCATTTATACAGTGATCAGTGCTATAAAAATGCACTGATTACTGTGTAAATGACACTGGCAGGGGAGGGGTTAAACACTAGGGGGCGATCAAGGGGTTAAGTGTGTCCTAGGGAGGTGTTATAACTGTAGGGGTGTGGGCTTCCACTGACATGACAGCGATCACTGCTCCCGATGACAGGGAGCAGTAGATCCCTGTCATGTCACTAGGCAGAATGGGAAAATGTCTTGTTTACAAAGGCATCTCCCCCTTCTTCCGCTCCGTGACACGATTGCGGGCCCCCGGCGGACATCAAGTCCATGGGACCCACGGGCACGGAGCAGGCAGCGGGCGCGCGCACCCACAATGCCGCAATTCAAAGGGGACGTACCTGTACGTCTATTTGCCCATTGTGCCAACATACATCATCGTGCGCTGGTCGGCTAGTGGTTAAGAGTGACCAAGCTTGCTAGAAAAAGCAATGGAAACTGATTACAAGAGTTCTAAATGCAGTGGGAGTAGCACCCTGTAGTGAAAAAAATGTGAAAAAGAGATAACAAGGCATCAAGGGCAACATAAAGAAGAAAATGGCCTTGGTCAGAAAGGAAAGTTTAGTCTAATTGTGTGTACTGACATTATAAAGCATGACTTCAAATGTCTTGAATTATTCTCAAGTAAATGCACTTCATCTTTTCTACATCTTAGATGACTAACTTGTTTTCTTCATTGCTTATCTCTTTACCTTTATGCAAAATAACTGGTGGCGGATCACAAGTTTCTGTTTAAATGCTGGACTATGAAAACAGGCTGGTGCCCCACATCTATGAAGAGATAGTTACAGGGCTGGCCAAAGGTTTGTATACCTTACGCAACAAGAGGTAAGTACATTGTGTTTGTGAATATTCTAGATATTAACGATGCATGTTCATTGTTGATGCTGGGTTCTCCCTTGCTGCCTACTGTATGCTGGCAGGAGGAACTGCCTCCTCCTTCAGAATACAATGCTCTTTTGGGCAAACCTTCCATAGAGGGGATCATGGAGCATCTTTGGCCAGCGCTGGATTTCTCCTGGACTTGGGTGAGTTTTTAAGAAGGGAAGGGCATGGGCAAACTTTGACTTAATCAGTATCTGTTCTCTTGCAAATGACCCCATAGAGGAGTGCAACATCCTACTCTTTTCTAAGGCAGCAGATGTTCAAGATTTAGGCTTCTCGGCATCTGTCAATAATAATGACATTGGCCAGTCTCAAGAACAGCAACCAAATGTCAGTGTTGAGGTATTCAACCTTCTGCCACTGCCTTCAAGTTCTCAAATCAAAGAAACCAATTTAAAGTGTTATCCACAACAGTAAAACCAGTCTGTATATGCAGTAAAGCATGCTTGTTATACTCACTGTGGAACCTAAAGGGTTTAATCCTCTGCATTGTGTAAAAAGGATGTTTGATCCTGTCTCCTCTGATCCTCTACTCCTTTCACTATCCCCAATATATTTCCTGATAATACAGAGCCAGGAGACAGACTACACATGCTTAATTTGGTGTGTATTACTAGAGAGTTTTTTTTTTTTTTCGTGGGAGGGTGCATGTGATCAGCAGTGATCAGCAGTGTCTAGACAGAGGGTCAGAGGGTCCTGCATCCAGTCAGTGCAGAATGAACTCTCCTCCTATAAGTTTTAACCAGACACTTATAGAAGTCACAAGACTGCTATATACTGCTGATGAGAAAAGGTATTCAGCAGTTTATATTTACTAAAATAGTGGCATTTCTATGTTCTGTGTACTGTGGGAGATCAGATATAGTGAATGCAGGGTCCTGGGTTTGTAATACTTTAAGCCAAAGTTCATCAGATGGTAACTCCAATTTGGGTTCGGCCACTGCAGGCAATCGACAAACAACGTACCAGTATTTTATGTCGCACAGAACAACTTGTTTTTGAGCAACAGCAGAGTGAGAGGTTCCACCGGGCACAGCTAGAACATTGTGAAATCTTAAAAGCCATTAAAGTAGAAATTAAGGGCATGAAGGCATGTATGCAAGAATTCTTTAAAGTACAACAGAGTATCGCCAAAAGAAACTTCTTCTGAGATGAATCCACTGCCTGATTTTGCCTCTCCCTTGGCTGTTGCCTTTTTATAAACTTAAAGCGGAGGTTCACACATAAATTGAACCTCAGCTTTTTGGAAACCTCCCCCCCTCCGGTGTCACATTTGGCACCTTTCAGGGGGGAGGGGGGTGCAGATATCTGTCTAATACAGGTATTTGCACCCACTTCCGGGTGTAGACTCCCACGGGAGTCTACGCTACCTCCCGTCCCCCCGCGCTGTCTGCTGGGGGACACACGGGTCCCAGAGACAGCAGGGACCATTCTGATTGCGCAGCGCGACTTGTGCATGCGCAGTAGGGAACCAGGAAGTAAAGCCACAAGGCTTCATTTTCTGATTCCCTTACAGAAGATGGCGGCAGCAGCACCCGAGAGGCGAGCGACGGTTCGGCCTTGGGTGCCGACATCGCTGGACCCTGAGACAGGTAAATGTCCTTATTTTAAAAGTCAGCCGCTGCAGTATTTCTAGCTGCTGACATTTAAATGTTTGTTTTTCGCGGGACTCCCTCTTTAAAGTAATACTAAAGTCTCCTTTTTTTTTGTTTCAAAATAACAAACATGTTACACTTACCTGCTCTGTACAGTGGTTTTGCACAGAGCAGCCCAGATCCTCCTCTTCTCGGGTCCCTCTTCAGTACTCCAGGCCCCTCCCTCCTGTTGAGTGCCCCCCACAGCAAGCAGGTTGCTATGGGGGCACCCAAGCCAAGATGCAGCTCTGTGTCTCCCTTCAGATACAGAGCTGTGGCCTGGCTCTGCCACCTTTCTCTCCTCATCGGCTCTTTGACTTTGATTGACAGCAGCGGGAGCCAATGGCGCTTCGCTGCTGTCTTAGTCAAGTAGGAGGGAGAGTCCCGGAAAGCCGAGTCTTTTGTGCAACATCACTGGGCGAGATGGGACTCAGGTAAGTATTAGGGGGACTGAGGGAGGGCTGCTGCACACAGAAGGCTTTTAATCTTAATGCATAGAATGCATTAAGGCTACTTTCACACTGGGGCCATGAGGGCGACATTGGTAAAGCGCCACTAGCTTTAGCGATGCTTTACCGTAGCCGCTAGCGGGGCGCTTTTAACCCTCGCTAGTGGCCTGAAGAAGGGGTTAATAGTGCCCATGTAGCACCACTGCCAAAGCACTTTACAGGCACTTCGGCAGCGCTGCCCATTTATTTCAATGGGCAGGGGTGTGTAAATCGCCCCAGAGATGCTGCTTGCAGAACTTTTTTTAACGTCCCTCAAGCGCACCACTCTAGTGTGAAAGCACTCGGGCTTTCACACTGGAGTGACAGGAGAGGCGCTTTACAGGCGCTATTTTTAGCGCTAAAATATTTGTAAAGCGCCTCAGTGTGAAAGTGGCCCAAGATAAAAAACCTTCTGCCTTTGCAACCATTGTAATCTCTAGCCACCAGTTTCTTGCCCTATGTGTCTTTTTTAAATGTGACTTTTGTATTGCAATGCAAGAAAGTGTAACTGAAGGTGACATGTTTTTTGTCAGAGAGGGGTAAGAAAATGTGTCCCTTTTTTCTTTCTGTCTGTGCCCTCTATTTCTACTGTGTATTCTTATCAGTGAAAGGGCTGTAAAAAACTACATTTTGTCATGTCATCCAAGCAATAGAGGGTGAATCTCACCAATGGGACTCAGATGGCGAAAACACACTGACAGGGGTTCTAACACTCCATTACTGTATCCAAAATGAAAAAAAAAAACAGGTTTGCCCTTAGTTACGATTTCCAAGTCCTTTCGGTTGGTTTTCTTTTTTCAAAGTAATTGCTATATCTTGGCACATGTGTACTTTTTGAATACGGAGAATAGGCATTGGGTGCTATTTACTAAAACTGGAGCAAGGAGAATCAGGTGCAGTTGGTCATACTAACCAATCAGCTTCAATATTCAGCTTGTTATATGAAGCTTCGGCAATAACATCTAGTAGCTGATTATTTACTAGGCCCAGCTGCACAAGATTGTATTTGCTGCAGTTTTAGTACACCTCCACCATTGTCATTCTAGACGATATTTAGCCTAGTTTTTTGAGCCGAAACATCTCCTCATTATTTCACAGAAGGCCAAAAAAAGAAACCGATTACCGATCTTCTGTTTACATCACATGATTAGCTGTCATTGGCTGACAGCTGATCACGTGGTAAGGGGCTGGGACCAGCCCCTTACTGCGATTTGTGATTAGCCGAGTCTGACGTCCTCCCGGCAATTTTTTTTTTTTAAATTGCAGGAAGTTTGTTTATTGTCGAAAAGATATACTATGCTTGTTTTTTTTTTTTCTTTGTTTTGTGTGTGCATTTGCAGCTCATTGTACAATCCTAGCAACAACTAGGTTCTGAGATGAATGAGCTCCCATGCACATTTGCAGTAGCTACATCATCCCAGGTTGGCCACTTGAGGACATTGCTTGCGGACATTGCACTGTGAAGGTGGGCAAATGGAAAAGAAAGTTTTTATCTCCCTTACCCTGAACATAATAATGAAAATACATACACAAATAATTATTTGCAAGAATCCTGTTCCTGAGTGACTTTAGCACCTCCAACCAACTCTCATCCCCACACATACAATGGTAACATTACCCAGTTATCTGCATGTGATTTTCCATGTGAACATTAACATTTCATAGTGCCTTCATTCTCCATGTATTTCCACCTTTACTGACAGTGTTAAGAATAACACAGATAGCTTGGGTTATCCTTATACAAACATTAATATATTTAAAGAACTGGATGTTACTATAGACAGGATCCACCACCTGCCTAAACCAGCATATTTCCCTGACCAGATACCAAGAGATGTTATAATGCGTTTACATTTTTACCACACCAAAGAGAAACTAATGACAGCAATGTGTAGCAAGGAGTAGAAAAGAACATTTTTATCCCCCTTACCCTGAACATAATAAAGAAAATACATACGCAAATAATTAAGATAAATAAGATTCTGTTCCTGAGTGACTTTAGCACCTCCAACCAACTCTCATCCCCTTTTCCCTGTTTAGTCCTGGCTGATGTATAATGTTGAAACTTTCCATTCACATATTAAAAAAAACACATAAACTGCCCACAGGAAGGAACTATGGCTCATTTGTGACCCAATGGGCATCCTAAAAGGCCCAATGGGCTCCTGTTTTGCCCAGATAAATATCAGTTGAGACACGAGGTCTAGGTGGCTAGAGCATGTGTACACCCATGCATACACATATACAATGGTAACATTACCCAGTTATCTGCATGTGATTTTCCATGTGAACATTAACATTTCATAGTGCCTTTATTGTCCATGCATTTCCATCTTTACTGACAGTATTAAAAATAACACAGATAGCTTGGGTTATCCTTATACTAACATTATTAATTTATTTAAAGCCTTTATGAAGGGGGCGTGGCCGGCCGCGGACCAAGATGGCAGCGTGAGTGCTGAGCTCCGCTTCCCAGGGATAGACATCAGCACAAAACAGCTTTCCAGGGGGCCTTTTCAACCCACCAATGGAGTGATCTACACCCCACCAGCCCAGGGACCATGGCGAGAAAAAGAAAAGAACACAGGAAGCCTCAGAAGCTGACAGAATTTTTTACATTGTGGCCACTTGGAGGTAGGCAAGATGGATGAACCAGCATATCTCCCTGACCAGATACCAAGAGATGTTATACTGCGTTTACATTTTTACCACACCTAAGAGAAACTAATGACAGCAATGCGTAGCAAGGAGCACATTCCTCCACAATACCAAAACCTGCAATTTTTTGCTGACCGTTCACAGTATACACTCCAAAAGAGGAGAAATCTCACCACTATTACTAAAGCCCTCAGGAACCACAGGATCAACTACAGATGGGGATATCCCACACAGATTACTATTACCAAAGAAGGGAAGACCTTTATCATAGACTCACTAGAAAAAGGCCTAACCCTACTTAAGGAGTGGCAGATCATCCCAGAACCTGATGGCAACTCCAAATCTCCCAGAAATGTTCCACATGCAGAACTGGAATGGAAAAAGGTCACAGCAAAAAATGCTAAAAAACACTGATGAGCCTGGAGAGCAGAAATTAATCATCCTCAACTCCCTGGGGAGAGAGGTCTCTCTCCCACACGAACTTACCCCTCAGAGTTTAATTGAGCAGCAGAGCGCTGCATTCGGGTACAAATTAACCTTTTCTGGTTTTGAACGTTAGTACACAATGTTTATACTTCTCCGGGGAACTGGAGATTTCTTGTTAACACTGCAATTTTCTCTTTTTTGTTTTATTCTATCCTTTGTTTTATCTTTTCAATACAGTCAGAAATTAAGGTTCTATCTCAAGCTCCTAGACATCTCTACAGGTACCTCCTCCAGCCTAAACCCATCCCGGAGACATCACCAGAACAACCCGGCGAAAAATCAACATCATACCCAGGAGTGCCAAGTATCACATTATACAGGAAAATCCAATATGAGACAGATACTTCAATACAAAGACCTCTCCCAGCAGACTTCTCGTCCCACTAGGACAACAAAATGAGTTCATAATGTGAGTACTAAAAATATACAGTGTAACCTTGGATTATGAGCATAATCCATTCCAGGAGAATGCTTGTAATCCAAACACTCGAATATCAAAGCGAGTTTCCCCATAGAAGTCAATGGAAAACGAAGATAATTCGTTCTACATTGACTTCTATTGCATGCAATACCGCATGTGGCCAGAGGTGGGGGGGCTCTGTAGAGCCTTTAGAAATACTTGGGGACAGCTCGGCTGAACTCAGAAACCCTCGGAAAGGCTCGAAAACACTCGGGAACTAAGTATTTCCGAGTATTTCCAAGTATTTACAAGTGTCACTGGCACCCCCGCACCTCTGGCCAAATAGGGTACTGCACACCCCACTGGCTTGAATCCTGCTCGTTTTGCGAGACAACACTTGCAAACCGAGTCAGGATTAAAAAAAAAAAAGTTGCTCGTCTTTCAAAGCGCTCGTTAACCGCGTTAGTCGTAAACCAAGGTTTTACTGTATGGTCTTTACACAGGTTCCACAACATAACCTACTCCAAACTTAACCACAGGAGGATGCTCTGTACACACAGCCAACTTTACAGTGACACAGAATATCACATTAGGGTGTGACCACATGGGGGTGACATTCCTTTCTATTAACACAAAAGGACTTAACCACCCTGTCAAAAGGAAAACAATGTAGAAAGAGGCCCAGCAATTCCAATGCGATGTTTTATGCGCACAGGGACACACTTTAACAGCATTGCACCTCCTAAATGCTCCAACAAACACTTCCTATATATCTTCCCCGCCAATGCGGACTCTAAGAAAAGGGGTGTACTCACTGCAATTAGAGACACTGTCTCCTTTCAACTTCATGAAGAACTAAAAGATCCACAAGGACGGTATATAATCCTAATATGTGATATCAACTTCACAACATATACCATTGCCAACATATACGCTCCAAATTCCAACCAAATTCGCTTTCTCAACAAAATTATATGCAAAGTCCAACGCCTGTGTGGTTGTAGGTACAAGTCTAAAATCCCGTTCATTATACATCCCCTTACTAAGGACAAACACTACCACCCCAAAGACATAGCTGATGCCTTCAGCCACTACTATGGATCATTGTATAACCTAGCAAATGACCCAAATACCTACCAACCCACTCCTGAATTAATAAACAACTTTCTAAAAAAGGTTTCCCTCCCCCAGCTAACCCCAGCTCAATTACTCCATCTCAATTCACCCATCACGAATCATGAAGTGCTTCAAGCAATTGACACATTGCCACTGAATAAATCCCCAGGCCAAGATGGATATATAGGGGAATACTACAAGACTTTCAAACAAATACTAGAACCCTACTTAGCCAACATATATAACGCTGCAACTGCCTCCTCTTCCTTCCCCCCAGAAACGCTGAAGGCACTAATAATAACATTACCCAAGCCAGGGCAGAAACCATCTACCCCTCAGAATTTTAGACCTATATCACTCCTTAACAATGACTTAAAACTGTATGCTAAACTAATTGCTTCATGATTAATAGATATTCTCCCTCAGCTTATACATCTGGATCAATTACTAGAGGCCGCCAGACCACTGATGCCACAAGATGCCTAATAAACATTATTCATCATGCAAACCTAAATGGAACATCTTCTCTGCTACTGGCTTTGGATGCAGAGAAGGCATTCGATTGGATACATAGGGGGGACTTATCCAGGGTGTTAGAGGCTTTTTGCTTCACGGGTCCAATATTTTATGCAATTATGGCCTTATATACTAAACCTTCTGCCCAGGTGTAGACCTCTGGCGTCCTCTCTACCCCATTTAACACCATGAATGGAACTCGCCAGGGATGCCCACTTTCACCACTAATCTTTAACCTACTTATGGAACCCCTGGCGAGTTACATACGCAACCATCCCCACATAACGGGGTTAAAAGAGGAGTTCCACCCAAAAATGGAACTTCCGTTTTAAGGGAGGTGACCCCCTAACATGCCACATTTGGCATGTCATTTTTTTGGGGGGGGAGCTGGTACCCTCTTTTTAGAGTGTCCCAGCTCCCACTTCCTCCCGGTGCACCGCAGCACCGGAAGGGAGATCTCCTCTCCCCCCTCCCTCTCGGCAATCATCTGGGACACATCACAGGTCCCAGTTAATTGCCCGGACAGTCATGGTGCGTGGCTCGTGCATGCGCAGTGGGTGCCCGGCTGTGAAGTCACAGCCGGGCGCCCACAATTACAATGCCGGCACCGCAGAGAGGAGGGGGAGATGCCCGCATCGCTGGACCCTGGGACAGGTAAGTGTCCGATTATTAAAAGTCAGCAGCTGCAGTATTTGTAGCTGCTGACTTTTAATTTTTTTAATTTAAGCAGAACTCCACTTCAAGCTCCAATATTCAGCACACACCATCAGCTTGTTTGCTGATGCCATCATTCTCATGCTCACAGATGTAGAGACTTCCTTGGCTTCAGTACACCAGGTACTAAAAATGTTTAACAGCCTTTCTTACCACAAAGTAAATGAAACCAAATCATTCATTTTGGGACTTAATGCCCCCCCTAAAATACAGCACAAACTTGCAGGATTGTATCCATATACGTGAAGTGTCACAGGGATAACCTATTTAGGAATCACATTAACACCAAAAGTGGAAGAACTGTTCAAGGCGAATTATTTCCCATTCTTGGACAGATTACGTGCCAAACTCCAAGACCTAGCAAAAACAGAACTCTCCTGGTCAGGTAGGCCAGTGGCCTTTAAGATGATGCTACTTCCCCAATTCCTGTCCTTGTTCAGAACGCTCCCTATTCCTGTACCTAACACCTTTTTTACTAACGCCCAATCAACAATCAACCGCTATCTATGGCAAGGTAGAAAGGCGAGGTGCATATTCTCTAGACTAATCACAACTAGGAAAGCAGGAGGAGTGGGACTAGCAATACTTAAAGACTACTACATTGCGTCAATCCTAACGCAACTTAAAACATGGTTTCCCCAAAGTACCAGTACTAGGTACACAAATACAGGGAAATAAAGTATACCACTTCCTCCTTGCTAGCCAACATAGTACCCCAAAATCTACAACAATGTCCACTACCATAAGAGCCTCTCTCCAAGCTTGGAGAGCACTTTTAAACACTCCCTTCCAGGATTCCACACCATCTTCACTCCCTCTGCCGCTCCTAAGCTTACCCAACATCATTCTTGAATTAAAAGTAACCAGATGGGTTGAAAAGGGGATAAAGGGATTAGAAGACATAATGATAGGACCAGCCCCCAAAACCTTTAGGTCCCTACAGATAGAATATGACCTAGCCAATTCAGAATACTACAAAAAAACATCACGTGACAAGCACAAAGAAACTCTTCTGTAAGGACAAACCGGTACTAAAGGTATAAATATTTATTCAATTAACTATCCAAAGTATAAACATATACATCTAAATCAAATATCAAACAACAACCCTTATTCCCAAAGCACATTAAAAAGACCTAGTGTCTGAAGGAAATATTGGTGGCCACCAATTTGCAAATAAACCTCATCGATCTCTCATCCTCACATCCACATACACCATTCAATCAGGGTCGCTCGTCAATTCTGTCTAAATGCTAAGTGTTCTCATCAGATGATTGTGGGATTGGTCAGTAGAAATGATGCACATGCTAGATCATCATAGGCAGTCCCATTCACTGATGATATATTCACAATTAAAGCAGTCTTATGAAAGATTTGAAGTGCAGGTGTGGTGAGACAATTCCAAATAGACTCCGTGAAATTAGCTTAAAACAATTGCGGCTTTGAATACAATCCAATGTCAGTGATCTGATTAATTCAATAGTAGCCAGCAGTGAGGTAACACAGCATATAAGGAGTAGCAAAAATGGAGATAAATCTGATATTACCGTAGGCTGGAAGCTATTATTTAGCGAAACATGTAAGCATCATGAAGGTGATATCCACAAGAAGGATCTATGGATGGCCACACACCTATAATTCAATTTTTCCTCAAAACCTCTCTCCATACTGAACGTGGAATAGCATCAGAGCCTGACACTTGCGGCTCACTTAGCGGGTCTAGCACCTGTTATAGCATTAAGGAGATGATGTCCGTACAAACAGCTGATGGAGACTGACATCGCAAACTGTGGATGAGTATATCGAGACCAACACAAGGGATCTCCCTGTCCAACCTCAGTGACAGCGGTCTACAGCTCGTCAAGATCTCCTCGTAAAAAGCCGGCATCTGTATGCTGATCCCGCTGACACCTGACTTGAGGTGACGCTCCCTGGTCTGTTCCAGCCTACGGTAATATCAGATTTATCTCCATTTTTGCTACTCCTTATATGCTGTGTTACCTCACTGCTGGCTACTATTGAATTAATCAGATCACTGACATTGGATTGTATTCAAAGCCGCAATTGTTTTAAGCTAATTTCACGGAGTCTATTTGGAATTGTCTCACCACACCTGCACTTCAAATCTTTCATAAGACTGCTTTAATTGTGAATATATCATCAGTGAATGGGACTGCCTATGATGATCTAGCATGTGCATCATTTCTACTGACCAATCCCACAATCATCTGATGAGAACACTTAGCATTTAGACAGAATTGACGAGCGACCCTGATTGAATGGTGTATGTGGATGTGAGGATGAGAGATCGATGAGGTTTATTTGCAAATTGGTGGCCACCAATATTTCCTTCAGACACTAGGTCTTTTTAATGTGCTTTGGGAATAAGGGTTGTTGTTTGATATTTGATTTAGATGTATATGTTTATACTTTGGATAGTTAATTGAATAAAGATTTATACCTTTAGTACCGGTTTGTCCTTACAGAAGAGTTTCTTTGTGCTTGTCACGTGATGTTTTTATGATTAATCATAACTCAGAGGACAACTAAATCCTTGCGTCTCTGATTTATAACCATTATCCGAGACGCAGGTTTTAGATGGTATAACCGGTTTAGAATCCCCGTTAGAGGTCAGGGCCAATGTAAGGCCACCTAGCTTCCCAGAGGGAGGTCCGGTTTGGTATATAGGAGTAGTTGAGTCATCCTTTTGTGTCTTTCTTCATTTTTATTAATTCAGAATACTACACCTATCTACAGATAATACACTTTCTCCGCTCCAACTTGAAAACCACCATAACCCTACCATGGCGTGTAATTCAATACTATACCAAGCCTAACACCAAGATTAAAGGAATATAATTGTTTTATAATCTACTTAATAATAAAGATATCTTTCTCAAAACCTTGCACATACAAGCATGGGAAAAAGATCTAGGCACTAATTATTCTTCTGAACAGTGGCAAAAGGGCACTCCACATCACATACATAGCGACCAAAAGTGTAAACCTGTGGAAACTAACAAAAAATTCTACTCAGGTGGTATCTAACACCCTACAGGATTGCTAAATTTTCTCCACATACTCCTCATACATGTTGGAGGAATTGTGGAGCAGTAGGTACATACTTTGGTCTGCCCTGCTATCGCCACCTTCTGGACGGGAGTATTTCGTATATTTCACACAAGTGCTGAACATAAAAAAACCTATGTCACCAGGCTTTGCACTTGTGTCACTAGACATAGAATCATTACCGCCAGATGCCAGAAATATAGCTTCCCACATTCTTTTGAGTGCAAGACTAGTATTAGTGCGCCATTGGAGAGATCAACTAGTCCCATCAATCCAAGAAGTTATATTGACAACTAACACTCACACTGCATATGACATGTTGTTTGCCTCGGCACAAAATAGACACCAAATGGCTGCAAATATGTGGAAGAGATGGGTAGACTGGTACGAAACAACATTTAGGAACTAAATACGATTTCTTATCAAAAAACATAAATTAAAAGTTAATACTTTGACTGTATTACACTTGTTTCACTTGGTTACTCAGTTAAGTCTTCCTCACCTTCAATATTTCTCTTTTTCCTTTTCCTAAACTTGGCTCAGTCCTGGATGTTAGTACTAGGACTGACCACAAACATGTATAGACACCATAAATACAACAATGGTCTCTGGTGATTTTAATCCTGAATATCTAAATTCTGTACCTACATCATTACTTTTGAAGCTTTTTGCAAATTTGTATGTCTTAAATGTCCGTAATACTTTTCTTCTGTATTGACAACTTGTTGAAAATCAATAAAGAGACATTGAAATATAAAGCCTCTTTGAAAACACTTCATTTTAAAGCTTGCTATACTCTGTGAGATTGCTAGTAAAATGGGTCTTTGATAAAGCACTATAAGTCCTTAGCTTTTCAAAGAAATAATAAAAGTATTCTTCCCATGGATGAGAGTCTGTCAACAGAATGAATTGACGTTTTGTGTTGCTTATTCAGTGAAAATCTGTTTTTTTTTTTGTATGTTGGTTACTTGGTAATTTTACTTTCAAACTAACCATTCATAGCCTAGATTTTTCTTTTCACTCCAACAATATAGATACTTAATGAAATAAGCTACTTTTGATTCCAACTCTTTTTTCATAAGGACAGATTTATCAGTCCTCAATTTAAAAGGAAATATCTGTCAAATGATTCGGAAGGGCTTTCATGTAGTCCAAGATGTTGTAGAAGAATATCAGACCACTGTTTTGACTGAATATCTATCTATCTATCTATCTATCTATCTATCTATCTATCTATCTATCTATCTATCCTATCTATCTAATCCATACAAGGTTGAAAGTCCCTGGGGTTCCAAAGAAGAGGTCACCACAGCTCAGCCCTAACTCAGTTACAGACTGCACACAGTCCTCACACAGCTCATGTCCTGCTGCACTCCATCATAGACACCTGCTGACTGGTTTCTGCTCTTTTCGTGCCTCTCCTGCAGGCAGATTAACACTTTCAGGATATTACAGTTTTTCTCCATTGTTTTGGCTCATTTCTTGAAACAGAAATGACATTCTCAAAACGCTAAGTTCATTTGGCAAAACAGTCTTACAGTTCAGCACAACTCTATAACTCATGTGCAAAAGCTCATATCTCTCCCAAAACTGTTCACTCATGCTTCAAAACCATATTCCTTTCCCATATAAAGAGTCAGTGCTACCAAAATGGCAAAGATTCTCCTCAATTGCTTTGGCTCATTTCTTGAAACAGACCAGACGTTCTCAACTCTCTTGGTGCTTTTGCCAAAATAACCTGGATGGTTCAGCACAACACCATGGTTCACCTTCAAAAGCTCATATTTTTCCCAAAACAGTTCACTCATGTGTCAAAAGTAAATTTCTTTCTCATTCAAATAGTCAGTGCCCCCAAAATGCTTCGTCCCTTTGGCATTGTGTAAGCACTGCACGTCAAAATGTTTAGATGTTTTGTCTCTAAGGCAGAGGACCATTGAAATATCCCTCATGTCCACCTTTCAGTCTTAGCCCAGTCCTTCATTGACAATGGTTACTGTACAGTTTTTGTCTAGCTAACTGAATACAATTGTGTATAAAACTGAAAAAAACAAAAAGATTTTAGGGTAAGAGTAGCCTCCAAGGTTTGACATCACACATTGCGCTCATACTGCCAAGGAAAAATTACTTTACCGTATTGTAACCATTATCATTCACACACAAAGTAACTTCCATACATCAGAGTAAAAAGAAAATGTATACAGCATAATATACGGAAATATAAACACACAAACAAAAAAACAAGGAAAATTACAACTACTGTAACATCTCTTCACTGGCCACCGTCCTCACCCTCCTGCCCATCCACACGCTGCTGTCTGTCTGGCCACAGATTCTCATCAACATCGCAGCGTATATCCTCCCTTGCGATGCAACGAGGGAAGAAATGGTGTGCATGTCGCAACCATCCCCTACACTGATCTCCTGTAATATCCTCACAGGCAGCGTCCATTGCATGGAGCAGGGACCTCTGATCTTGAGCCCGATGCTCATACACTCTCCACCTCCAAGCGGAGAAAAACTCCTCAATAGGGTTGAGGAAAGGAGAGTAAGGTGGTAGGAACACCATATCCATCCTTGGATGAGCAGTGAACCAGGCCCTGATAAGCAGGCCATGGTGGAAATTCACATTGTCCCATACAATTATATATTGTGGTAGGTGAGGCCCTATGAGACCTCTCTTATTTTCAGGGATCAAATCCAAATTAAGGTGGTCCAAGAAGATAAGGAGCTTCTGTGTAATGTATGGGCCAAGACTGGGGATGCGAGTGGCCACACCATTCTCAGAAATGGCAGCACACATAGTTATATTGCCCGCTCGCTGGCCTGGGACATCCACCGTGGCCCGGTGGCCAATAAAATTTCGGCCATGTTTTCGGCCCTTAGCCAGGTTGAAGCCAGCCTCATCCACATACACGAGTATGTGAGAGGTCTCCTTTCCTTCCAATGCCATTATTCTCTACAATAGAGTAAAAAAAGAAAACATCAAATCAGTCATACAGAAGAGTCATACACTACAGTTACAGACAGTTACATAGGAATGTTCTACACAAGTTCAATATATTATTGGCCAGTATTCCAGTGGTTCCAAACCTGGGGTACATGTACCCTATGCAGAGGTACTACAGGGGGTATTTGACAGAAAGGGGAGGGGAAAAATTATCAACGAGTAGACTTACCGAAATGTTACAGTAAAACCCACAGTATTAGATAGATTTACATGGGAGGCACTACTGTAATTGCTGCTCTTTGACCCTTTTTCTTACTATATGTTATATTCTTCAAAATAAGGATTATAATGATAATTGCATCATACAGTAAGCTGCAGTTTTTAGACAAAATGTTTATAAATCAGATACGTAAATCAAATACTTTCATACCTGGATTACCTAGATTCAGAAATCAGGTAAAGTGGGTACTGAAACCAATACATTTCGGGAACCACTGCTTATGGTACTTGTAAAAAGGTTATCTTGGTGGACAACCAGTGACTGACTTACATGTACATACTGGTACCACAGCTCTTTCACTCTGTCAGAGTTCCTCTCAAATGGTACCCTGTAAATTTGCTTCATTGTATTCTTAAAAAGTGGGCATCACCGTCTCCCCCTAGGGTGGAGGCGTGGGACTCCACTGTAAATGCTGTGTTACCTCTATATAAGATGACTTACACCAATAGAGGCTGTCCGCAGAAGTTTGATCGGTTTGGATGATAGAGAAGACTGTAGAGCGAGGCACATTAGGCTGCACTCGGCGACCTTCCTTCGCCATTGTGAGGCCATGGATGATGACATGATCTATAATTGTGGCCCGAATTTCATCAGGGACAGCATAGTGTCTTCGTGCTCTTCGGCCTCTTCCCCCTATTCTACCACCACTCACCCTTACTCCTCTTCCTCTTCTTCTTCCTCTTCCTCGAGCAGGCAGTTTCCCGTGTTCATTTACTTGGCCAGGTGCCTCCATGTTCAGAAATTGTACTGGTCCTGCACGGTCAAGCTCTATATATACATGTTTGGCAGCATTTACAATCATGGACAGCACCTGTCAGGTAACTAAACATACTGTTTGATTGGTCATCTGAGACCAACTCCGACTCCTCCTTTGTTAGTCAAGTTCTAGTTGCACCTGACTTTCAATTGCTGTAATCATTTTATCAAATGTTCCAAGAGATTCATATATGGTATTCATGGTATTATGTTCCTGAATAATTTTGACAATTGAACAGACTATTGTGCATGTGATGATGTAAACAATGAAATGAAGCTGACACGTTTTGGAGAGAACAACCATTAGACTGAGAATTGACAATCAGTTTAGATCAACAAGATCTATTCACTTGGAAATTGTGCTAAATGTAGGCTACTTGTACTTAATCATTTGAAAGATGTACTGAGACATTGAGACATGTACTGAGACATTTGCAATTTTGATGAAATGAATGAGAAATTCAATTCAGTTGTGAACAATTGCCAAGTGGTTTGGAGATTTGTCCATGTTGTTTTGAGAATGTCATTTCTGTTTCAAAAAATGAGCCAAAACAATGGAGAAAAACTGTAACAGCAAAAAGAAAGTGCTAGATTGCTTACATATCAAGGATGAAAACAATTATACATAAATTGATAGGCAGTTAATTACAACTGTACATGGTAAATACAGATGGTTCCAAAGGAACGAATAAATCCCATTGGTAGTATGGGGAGCTCCTCTTCTTCAGGGCCTCTCTTCCCTGCTCCTGGTCCCTCCCTCCTATCGAGTGCTCCCATAGTCAGCAGCTTCCTAAGGGGCACTGGAGCCGAGTCTCAGCTCTGTGTGTCCATTCAGACACGGAGCCCCAGCCTGGCCCCGCCCCTTCTATTCCCTGATTGGCTGACTTATTTTGATTGACAGCAGTGGAAACTAATGGCACCGCTGCTGTGTCTCAGCCATTTAGGTGAAGTGTCCCGGACGGCTTAGACATTCGTGGACATCGCTGGAAAAAGATGGGGCTCGGGTAAATAATTAGGGGGTTGCTGGGGGGCTGCTACACAGAGAAGTTTTTTTATCTTAATGCATTACAACCCCTTTAAGAGAATTCTCTGTTTGCTCAGTGGAACACATTGTCAACCATTGTTTGTAATGAATATTATAGAGCTATGCATTTTACAAAAATATTTAAACCCTAGATGTATAACATTACATCTAAAGTACTGTATATCATAAACAATTGCCATTTTGTTATTTTAGAAAATACTTGTTTTCAGTTTTTAAAATGTTTTTTTCCATCTTAGTGATGCTGGTCTCCTCCAGCCTCTTTCAGCCACTTAATGTCTACATGAACTTGCTCCAGCATCGGCTGTACATAATTGCTCCTTACCAACTTCCTGAAAATATTGGACCAAGTCTGTACATTGTGTATTGGCACGGCAGCTTGTAGTATCCATGTGGGGAGAATTCATGGGGTGACAAAGCAGGAACACTTTTAGATCTAGTTATTACCATAAAACAGAACATGCCTGAAACAAGGACCTAAATGACAGGATCAGCAATTATTATTTTAATTAAAGCTGCAAATATGAAAATATTGCAAATGATTTTGAAATTATATTTACATGTTCTTTTCTGGCAGTACCTTTTTGAAGACATTATTCCTGAGATGTGTACACAATCACTGCCTGTTTTTTTTTTTAGGCCACATTTGTGGCCAAAAATAGTTTTTTTTTTGCTAAAGTGATTTCTGTGCTCTCCATATTGTATTTTAATAATCAGGTTTATTGTTAAAGGCATTATAAACCTTCTTACCTGCACCTTGTGTTTTTCCCCTACATAAGATGTACATTGATCAAGGAAACCCCGTAGTAGGACGCAGGCTAGGCGCAGGGCTATCATGATTGGGGCAGCAGGGAAACCAGCAGTGAAAGGGGGTAACAGTGAGGGAGTATGATGGCCATGGTAGGGGATGGTACTAGGAGTTATTTCCTGGGGGTAGGAGGGGCCAAGGTCTGGTGCTCAGTCTCTGATCATCGGATGAAGAAGCAGCTGCACGTGCCTGTGTGTCTCTCATCTCCCTCCCCCTCCATGCTTCATGGCAGGTATGGAAGCTTTCTTAGTGCAGCTGAGGGTGGCTGCAGCGTCCCAGGGCTCTCAATGGCTCCAGCGGCAGATCACCGCCATAGAGGAGGAGGAAGCGGCAGGCACGTCAGGGGCCGGCACGCTCAGAGGTCTCGGCCTCCGGAGCACTATTCACCCCCCTCATCTCCTCAAGCTCCATGCCAACAAGGGAGTCTCTCTTTGAGGGGCCCTCCAGGCACACTGGTTACGCCGACTACACAGGCGGCCGATGCTAACTCTGGGAGGAATCCCCGGGGAGGCGGAGCTTATCTGGCAGGGACCGCGGTTCTGTATCCCCCCGATCCCGCCAGCACGCCAAGGGAGGCAGGATCGTGCAGCCATCTTCCCTGGTGAGGCTCCTACCAGGGGGATGGGCCGTCGAAGGAGAGGTCATTTATCGGGCGTCGGCCAGTCAAGCAGAGCGGCCGGCGGCCCCCCACCCACCATGATGGTGGGATCCTTAGGTCAGGAGGCGGGGCCAGGTGGACGCCCCCTTTCCGGGCTACAGCAATTCCGCAAAGGAGGTCTACGAGGGGTTCTGATGGCCTTGTTGGCGCGGGAGCAAGGTGCAGCCCGGGGGCTAGAACCAGCATTTCCGTACCTGGTGCCGGGGCTTCTTCAATGAGCGTCCCTTCTGTGGCAAGTCGAAGAGATGCGGCTTTCCTCCAGTCTGTGGGTGAGCTGTCCAGCTCAGAGGATGAAGTGCCAGTTCGGGTGGCAGCGGTCGATGCTGCTAGTGCGGCTGTGGGTCCTCTTCCTGTGCAGCCTGATGAGTCCATTACTAATGCTTTTTCATCCTTACAGGCAGTGTAAGCTCAGGGGTGCAGGACAGTGGGGGGCAGGGTGCATCCCCTCCCCCACCGGTATTTCCTAATTGAGGTGTATGTTTGTTTCAAGGGCCCATTAGGAGCACATCTCAAGCCCAAAGTAAGGGAGAAAATATGGAAGGGTGAGTATGTGGATATTTTTTCCTTACTACCACTTGAGAAGTTTAATCTGGACAGGGTGAAACTGGATGAGTACAGAAAAGAGGAGGAGGAAAAGCGCTGTTATCGCCTTATTCCTCGCTCCTTTGTGAACTGGCTTCAGGCATTTGCAATTTTGGCAAGTGTGATTGGCGAAACACAGATGCTCAGTGCTTTTTTGCTACTTGGATGCCATTGGGGAAGCGCAACAGGTATATGGGGGGCAGGCAGTTTCATCAGAGAAAAGCTATTCGCCAATCCTTACGCTGGGACCATAAGGACATCATCTTATGGATGAAGCTTATGTCCTCGGCGCCGGGGAACCCACGATGTTTTTTCCCAACAGGGTCGATGGTTCAGAAACACCAGGACAGCCGGCCCCCAAAAGTAAAGGGGTGTGTTGGCATTATAATGAAGTAGCGTGTAGGTTTGGAAATGATTGCCGTTTCAAACATGAATGTTCCAGCTGCGGGGGTAGTCATAAGCAGGGGAGGGGCCTTCCCAGGGATTCTTCAGGAAAGAGGGATGACTCCGGTGAGAGTGGAAAGCATGCTTCCTTTTCTAAGTAGATATCCAGACCGGGCAGCTGCCCGACTTTTGGCATCAGGTTTCAGGAAAGGTTTTCACATTCCGTGTTCATTACAGTGCATCCCCCTTGTCTGGAAATTTACGGTCAGCATTACAGCATCCTTCGGTAGTAGCAAAAAAGTTGGGAAAGGAGGTGGCATTGGGCCGCATGAGCGGCCTCTTTTCAACTCCTCTGCTGGCAAACGTAGTGGTTTCTCCATTGGGGGTAGTGCCTAAAAAGGAGCTGGGTAAATTTTGTTTGATCCATCACCTGTCCTTTCCAAAAGGGGGTTCTGTAAATGACGCCATTGATCCGGAGGCATGCTCGGTATCATATACTTCATTTGATGCTGCGGTATGTTGGGTCTGGCGCTATGGTCAGGGTGCCCTTATGGCAAAAACGGACGTGGAGGCTGCATTCCAGTTGCTGCCAGTTCATCCAGACAATTTTTACCTGTTGGGGTGTCAGTGGCTGGACATGTTTTACACTGATCATTGTTTACCTATGGGCTGTTCAATCTCATGCTCACGGTTTGAGACTTTCAGTTCATTTGTAAAATGGGTGGTTAGGGATGTGTCCGGCATAAACCCCATTATTTGGATGATTTTTTATGCGTGGGCCCTCCTGCTTCCAGATCGTGTGGTTTATACAAGTAGAAGGCACAAAAACTAAAACAATTATTATCCCTAATATACTATATCGATGTGCTTGGTGAGCATAGTAATATATACATACAATAAAAGGCCTCAAGTCCACAATCTATATGATTGTATTAACCACTTGCCGCCCGCCCTATTAACAAATGACGGCAGCAAAGTGGTTTGATATTCCTGATCGGATGTCATATGACGTGATCAGGAATATCGAGCCGCTGCGCGCCCCCGGGGGCGCTCATCGCGGTGATCGTTGTTGCGAGGTGTCAGTCTGACACCCTGCAACACCGATCTAGGTAAAGAGTCTCCGACGGAGACTCTTTACCACGTGATCAGCCGTGTCCAATCAGGGCTGATCACGATGTAAATAGAAAGAGCCGGTGATCGGCTTTTCCTCACTCGCGTCTGACAGACGCGAGTAGAGGAGAGCCGATCGGCTGCTCTCCTGACAGGGGGGGTCTGTGCTGATTGTTTATCAGCACAGCCCCCCCTCGGATCCCACCCAGGACCACCAGGGAAGCCATCCACACTGGACCACCAGATATGCCCCTAGACCCCCAGGGAAATACCACTATGTGCCCAGGCAGCTGCCAATCTGTGCCCAGGCAGCTGCCAATCAGTGCCCACTTCAATGCCTACCACTGCCAGTGCCACCAGGGATGCCCATCAGTGCCTCATATCAGTGCCACGTATCAGTGCCACCCAGTGCCACCCATCAGTGCCCATCAATGCCGCCTATCAATGCCCATCAGTGCTGCATATGAGTGCCACCCATCAGTGCCGCCAACCAGTGCCACCCATCAGTGCCGTATATCAGTGCCCATCGCCAGTGCCCGTCAGTGCCCGCTCATTGGTGCCACCTTATCGGTGCCACCGTATCAGTGCCTGTCAGTGCCGCCTTATCAGTGCCCATCAGTGAAAGAGAAAACTTACTTATTTACAATTTTTTTTAACAGAAACAAAAGCAAAACTTTTATTTTTTTCAAAATTTTCGGTCGTTTTTTATTTGTTTAGCAAAAAATAAAAACCGCAAGGTGATCAAATACCACCAAAAGAAAGCTCTATTTGTGGGAACAAAATGATAAAAATTTAGTTTGGGTACAGTGTAGCACAACCGCGCAATTGTCATTCAAACTGCGACGGCGCTGAAAGCTGAAAATTGGTCTGGGCAGGAAGATGTCTAAGTGCCCTGTATTGAAGTGGTTAAAGAAGGTCCATGATTCAAATGGGTTAATAATAAAAGTAGGAGGGGGGAGGAAAAGGGGGGGAGGAAGGGAGATTATCCACGCTCACGGCAGCCATTCAGGGGTAACAGAAACCATGTTCCCAATATACTGAAAAAACAAGAAGGGGAGAAGAGTCGCCTCTGGGTGCAGATTTTTATACAGGTTTAATATAAAATGAGTAATCAAATGGCAACTCACATTTTGAGAGTTAAAAACAGGCATTAATGTAGTCCCAACAACGGGGGGATAATCAGTGTGGTCAGTCCCTCATTATTCCAGTGGAGGTGCACTCTGTCATCTTCTCATACACCGCTGGATGGTTCTCTGTCGGCTGTGGTGGAGCATGTATCAGCACGAGGCTTGAAGCGCAAGCTGGTATCCAGGCAAAAGAGAATGACGTCACTGGGGTGCGATGCATTTCCTGAGCGTATGGGCCGCGAATGACGTGACGGCCGCGCTCCTTCTTCAAAGCTGTTGAAGCTTTAAAGAAGGAGCGCGGCCGTCATGTCATTCACGCCCCGCACGCTCAGGAAACGCGCCGCACCCCAGTGATGTCATCCCTTTTGCCTGGATACCAGCTTGCGCTTCAAGCCTTATGCTGATACACGCTCCACCGTGGCCGGCAGAGAACCATTTAGCAGTGTATGAGAAGATGACAGAGCACACCTCCACTGGAAGAATGAGGGACTGACCACACCCATGGTGTTCATCTTAATGCAGTGGGCATCGATATGTGGTGCTTGGGACTGCAGGATGGCATTCAGAGAGCATTACGTTGTTTGGGGTGTCCTCAGGTGTAAGGTGTCACACCTGTGGTCTGTGGTGACTGGGGATCTTTGGAGGCATTAAAAAGTAAGTACAAGATGGCATATGTGGGGAATAGGGATGAGCCGAACACCCCCCTGTTCGGTTCGCACCAGAACTTGCGAACAGGCAAAACATTTGTTCGAACACGCGAACACCGTTACATAGACACAAAGTCTATGGGACATGAACATGAATAATCAAAAGTGCTAATTTTAAAGGCTTATATGCAAGTTATTGTCATAAAAAGTGTTTGGGGACTTGGGTCCTGTCCCAGGGGACATGGATCAATGCAAAAAAAAAGTTTTAAAAACGGCTGTTTTTTCGGGAGCAGTGATTTTAATAATGCTTAAAGTGAAACAATAAAAGTGTAATATTCCTTTAAATTTCGTACCTGGGGGGGGGTCTATAGTATGCCTGTAAAGGGGCGCATGTTTCCCGTGTTTAGAACAGTCTGACAGCAAAATTACATTTTGCTGTCATATATATGAGAGTATGGTTAAATAAAGGTTATGTTGTTATGTCAATAAAATGGCCGTTGAGGCCAATTTACTCCAAAATGGGTGTTGTCTGGTTATTTAA
The DNA here is from genome assembly GCF_042186555.1 of Aquarana catesbeiana. Lineage (NCBI taxonomy): Eukaryota > Metazoa > Chordata > Amphibia > Anura > Ranidae > Aquarana > Aquarana catesbeiana. Next base: position 622,507,006 of record NC_133324.1, read on the forward strand.
GAGGTATTCAGGATGTTATGGTATTTTAGGTAATATGCAGTTTATCATAGTCATGAAGTTTCATGGCATATATTGTTGCCTTGTATGAACAAACTATAGTAGAGATCTTCACATTCCTATGCCAGAAATGTCTGTTTGTATTCAAACATGAGGTATGCTGCATGACACTGTACAAGTTAATGCATGATCTCTGTCAATAGAAACAATATATCCATCCCCCAATCCCCGCGTCTCTCAATATAGTGGTCTAAAGATGAGAGCTTAAAGGGGTTGTAAACCCTTAAGGTTATAGAATGCATTGAGGTGAAAAATCTCCTGTAATGCTGCAGCCCCCCCCCCCGAGCCCCCATTTTACTTACCTGTACCCTGTATCTTGCGCTGTGGACGAGCACACCAGCAAAAGCCAGTGTCTCGGGTCCTGATTGGATGGATTAATAGCAGCGCAGCCTTTGGCTCCTGCTACTGTCAATCAAATCCAATGACGCTGGTGTGTGTGTGTGTGTGGGGGGGGGGGGGGCAGAGTCCGGCATTCTTTCTGTGTCTATGGGCGCAAATGCTGGACTCGAGAGTACGCGCGCATGGTAACCCCCTGGGAGAGCGCTTCTCCTAGGTGGTTTCTAGATGAGGGGAGGAGCCGCGAGCGCTACCAGGGGACCCCAGAAGAGGAGGATCGGGGCCACTCTGTGCAAAACGAACTGCACAGGGGAGGTAAGTATGATATGTTTGTTATTTTTTTTTAAAAAACAGCAGCCACAACATGTGAGCAGGGCCAGCACTACCACTAGACAAACTGGGCAACTGCGTAGGGCATACTGCTACCTAGGGCTCAGCCACAGCCGATAGGGGTGTTGAAAATAATCGTCAGAGACCAGCTGAATCGCGATTGCGTGCCCTGCCTCTCCTGACATCCTCCCACCCCACTCCTTCAGTCAGAGTCACCCTCTCCCCCTTGTTTGCGGTTCCTCAGATTGCTCAGTAACTCCTCAGAAGGCAATCTGCGGGGCACGGAGTCTTGTTCTGTCCGGATTAGAAAGGAAGATGAATGAGGAACTCTAAAGGGTGGAGTTGTATGACATCACAAGGAAGCGGGGTTGGATGGTCTGGAGTCAGGAAGAGGGCGCAGTGTATGGTTGGTAGTGGACAGCGGAGTTGGTGTCCAGTGATGTGAGGAGCCAGAATGGGGCTCCGTACTCATCACACTGATCGTCATCTGCCTGAAGATGAATCAACTCTCCACCCAGACTGACTGCCCCGTGTGTGTGAGAGAACCTACTGCAAGGGGGACACCAACCTCCTTACACAGCTGTCTTCCTACCCACTGTGCACAGGGGGGTGTATTCTACACTCCTCGCACCACCCTCTACCTGTATACTGTACACCCCCTGCCCCCACCTGTATACTGTGCACCCCCCTGCCCCCCCCCCACACACCTGTATACTGTACACCCTCCCACCTGTATACTGTAACCCCTGCCTCCCACCTGCATACTGTACACCCCTGCCCCCACCTGTACACTGTACACCCCCTGCCCCCCACAAACGAACACTTGTATACTGTACAACCCCCACCTGTATAGTGTACACCTTCTTCCCCCCCACACACACACCTGTATACTGTACACCTCCTCCCCACCATACACACACACACACACACACAAATCTGTATACTGTACACCCCCTACCTGTATACTGTACACTCCCTCACCCACACACACACACCTGTATACTGTACACCCCCTCCCTCCCCATACACACACCTGTATACTGTACACCCCCTCCCCACACACACATATATATATACAAAATGCATGTCCTTTGGCAACTGTGATTATCCTACACATGTTAAGTATCAATATGCACACCGCAGTGAGAGCAATAATTCTAGCATCAGAAACCCTGTATAATGCTAAACTGATGACCTGTAGGGGCTTTTAAAGCATTGCCTATAAAAAAATATATGGTACTGAAGTTTTTTGACGTTTTTTCGTTTGGGTGCACATACGCAAAGTTCCTACAGGTCATCAATTTAGTGTTACGCAGGAGTTCTGGTGCTAGAATTATTGAATTAATTTTGAAGTTTTTTTTTTTTTTGGTTTTTTTTATAGGGGGGGGGGTGCAAGTAGCTAGTCTTGCCTAGGGGCAAAATAGTCAAGCACCGGCCCTGCATGTGAGCCCATCGTTATAAGGTAAGGAGTATTCCTGTACACTCCATACCAGACCCTCTGCTAAGATAAGGGTCTGGTGTGGCTGTTGAGGGGAATCCCAGGCTGTTTTTTTACAGAATTAAGAGACCAGGAAATGCCATTTTAGTGGCAATTTAAATGGTATTTTTTGGCAATGTCATGTTTGTTTTACTACAGATTTTGTACAGATGTGCCACCTCATGTGCAAGTTTAAGGCATGCCCCATGCTTGTTATCTAATAAAATTGTGTTTTTTATTGTTGCCCTTTAGGCATTACTAAAAAAGCTTCTCTTCACTGAATGATCTTTTTTAAATGTATTTTGCATTGTTACCCCATTTAAATCAATGGGAGCTGTATCTGTCAAATTAAAAATACCCATTTTTTGGGGTTAAGAGGCAAAGGGGTGTCAAAAAATAGCATTGGGGTGGGCACTGCCCTGGGGAACATGTACCATTGCAAAATAAAATTTGATGTGACGTGCCTGTTTATCACCCATTCATTGTAAGTGCATATACTTTATTAAAACTACTCAATGTACTGGTTTACACTATTGTGAGTGTTTCTCTTTTCCTTTATGATACCATCACCATTGATTATCTTTATGACACCATTACCATTAATTTCCTTTATGATACTATTATCATACCATGGAGCTTGATTGCATATTTTTCTGTGGGAACACAGCGGAGTGGTTATCCAGGAAGGTACTTGAGAGAAGCTGGATGTCTCCTGGAGTGTACTGAGTGCTGTTTGACCACTCTTTGTTGATGGTCATCTAGTTTTGGTAATCCCTCCTTTTTTAAACACTGAGTTGGTGTGCGGTCTCACTACTGGGAAGTTTAGAGACTGTTGGGATTTACATCTGTCCTCCTCTTGATATACACTATGATATCAAAAGTATTGGAATGCCTGCCTTTACACACACATGAGCTTTAGTGGCATCCCAGTCTTATGCCCCGTACACACGGTCGGACTTTGTTCGGACATTCCGACAACAAAATCCTAGGATTTTTTCCGACGGATGTTGGCTCAAACTTGTTTTGACTACACACGGTCGCACAAAGTTGTCGGAATTTCCGATCGCCAACAACGCGGTGACGTACACCACGTACGACGAGACTAGAAAAGGCCGGTTCAGAACCAAGCGCGGCACCCTTTGGGCTCCTTTTGCTAATCTCGTGTTAGTAAAAGTTTGGTGAGAGACGATTCGCGCTTTTTCAGACTCGTGGCTTTCAGATCGTTTTCTGCCGTTCAGTTTGTGCTTGTGGGTTTGTATCTGCTCTTCAGTGCGTGCAGTCAGTTCGTATCAGAGTTTTCTGTGTGATCTTGCCCGCTCGTTGCTGTTTTTCAGGTCGCTCTTCACAGGCCTTGCTGTTCTTCAGTGCGTTCTGTTACTTCGTTCTGAGCAGCCGACCGTTTTCTAGCCATGTTTCGTAAGCGTACTCCTCGTAGAGTTCGTGCTGTGCGGGAGCTTGGTGTTGGGGTCCTGACCTTGACACAAGTCCAGTCCATGAACAGGGTGGGGAGGAGTTCATGGACCAAGAATTGGTTGCTTCAGCGTGACCAGTTCTCTCATATGCCTTTGCTCCGTGAGATCCGTGAGAATAATCCTGATGATTTCAGGAACTTTCTCAGGATGACGGACCCCGTGTTTCACCGTTTGTTGGCTTCGCTGACCCCCTATATTAGCAGGCAGGATACCTGCATGAGGCAAGCCATCACTCCGGAGCAGAGGTTGGTCGCTATCTTGCGGTATTTGGCCACAGGGAGAAGTCTGCAGGACTTAAAGTTCTCGACAGGCATCTCCTCCCAGGCTCTGGGGATCATTATCCCAGAGACCTGTTCTGCCATCATACAGGTCCTGCAGAAGGAGTATATGAAGGTAAGATTTTTATGCTTTAATATCACATTTTATTGTATTGAATGTTTGATAATATATTGTATTTCTTCCCTCATTCCCTAATTACCATGATTGTAATATGCTGTGAATGTCCCCTTTGTTCTCATGCATGCTGGATTTTTATGTAATTATTATTTTATGTCCTTCATACATATTTGCCCTTCAATAACCTCCCCAGCATGGTGTCTCCTGCCCTATATTCACCTCATGTAGTCACTTAACAATGTATTTTATCAGCTCTATAGTAGTGCTTTACCCCAAACACCCCCTAAAATGTTTGGAAATGTGATTTTTTATTTCAATTCAGGCAGAGTGCCAGAGGGTTTTTTTTGTGGTGTCCCCCAAATTTTTTTAACCCTCCCTCCCCCAACTGCTAAGTCAGCTGATCCCAATTCTCTATCCTCAATCATCTATCTGCTGACTTTGCCAAACCCATACACACTATACCCATCTCTTTACTGGTCAGATTTATGGATGAATTCCCCAAAGCATGTAGTGCAAGGGCCTGCCTGTATACTTTCCAATGGTACTGTTTAAAGTTTTGTTATTCTATTATTATCTTGATAGGTAATAGCAGAATGTCCAAATGTCCTCAAATGTGTACAGTGTGTATTTATATCTTTGTATTATGACACTTCTTACCTGTCCAGTGGGCTGCCAATAGTGTAACTAAGGAGGGTCTGTTACAAGTAATACCCATTATTTAGGCATTCATCTCTCAATGAAGTGAAGAGGGTTACCTGTCCAAGAGTTCCCCCCCCCCTATAATGTTAGAAATGGCCCATGAGAGGGGGGGAGGGGGAATATGATAGGTGTACCTTATACTTTGGCTTAAATTCCCCTTAGTAAATGCTATCTGGAGGTTGCCCCATAATGTTTGTGTATAATCTGCTTGCCATGTATCTTTGAAAAAATAGTAATGTTTATTGTTTTTTCCTCAACAGTTTCCTTCAACGCCACAGGAATGGCAGACTGTGGCCTCCCACTTTGCCCAGCGGTGGGACTTTCCTAACTGCGGAGGGGCAATTGATGGGAAACACGTCCACATCGTCCCACCACCCAACTCGGGGTCGTACTATTATAATTACAAAGGGTTTAATAGTATAGTGATGTTGGCGGTGGTGTCGGCTAATTACGAGTTCTTGTATGTGGACGTGGGGAAGAATGGCCGGATCTCCGATGGTGGAGTGATCGCCCAGACGGAGTTCTACAGGCGTCTCCAGAATGGCAGCTTGGACTTGCCACCTCCAGAGGACAATGTTGAAGGTCTCCCATTTGTGTTCGTTGCTGATGAAGCATTTGCGCTGGGGGACCACCTGATGCGGCCATTCCCGATGAGGACCCTCACCCCGGAACAGAGGGTTTTTAATTACCGGCTGGCCAGAGCCTGAAGAGTGGTGGAGAACACATTTGGAATCCTGGCCAGCCGGTTCCGATTATTTCTGACACCCATCCATATGGCGGAGTATAAACTGAACCATATAATACTTGCCTGCTGTGTTCTCCATAATTTTTTAAGAAAACATTCAGCCAACTATGCTGGCTCAGTTGGGCCTGAGGCCGGAATCCCTAATCCATCAACACTGACGGCGCTTGAAAGTGGCCGTCCTGGCTTGCTCTCCCTGAATGCCCGTGATGTCCAGTTACGCTACCTGGAGTTCTTTGCGGGTAGGGGGGCTATCAATATGCCAGACAATCTGTGACACCTTTTTCAAATAAAAAACAACCAAAAGAAATTCTTTGTGGACATTTACTGCTTGTGTTTGTTTTAGCTGACCCTGACAGAAATGTGTTGAGTGCAGAAAATGTCGTGATTGGGTAACCTTATAAAAAACAGTGTTGGCTGGTACTTCCTAAATGCCAAAACACATTTCACTACAAGTGCACTTGCAACTGCACTGAACCTGCACTTGTAGTGCAAAGTGTATTTGCCCTTAGGAAATAACCCCCATTTTTGCATAAAACAGCAATTACATCACCCCAAAAGTGTTGTAGTGTTGAGACAATAATCCAGACATTCTTGAGAAAGGCACTTTTTTATACCTGCACAATCACATGTGCATTTCCCAAAGGTTTTTAAAACAAACCAACATGTTTGTTGTATAACAATGTTTGCAGTAGCATTATCAAAAATCGAAATATCCATTTCAGATAAAACAGGTCTGTGTAAAACCAACAAGAAAGCCAAAAAACTTGAACTTACAAAGTTCACATATGGTAAAACCTGAAGGCTATATCAGACATGAGTATTTATGAACTGTGTTTGATATAGCGTTCAGATGGGGGGAAATCACCCCTGGAAAAGCCAAATTTGGAAGATGCACACCAATTTACGAATGTCAACATGTGCTATCTGCCATCAGGGGGGATCAAGGGACGTGTTTTGGGGGAGCAAGCCCTTCCTCAATGCGACTTTATAATTGAGGAAGGGGTTGCACCCCCAAAACGCGTCCATTGATCTCCCGTGATGGCAGATAGCACATGTTGGCACACTGTGTGCATCCTCCAAATTTGGCTTTTCTAAACATTGAAAAAATTTTCGTAAGATAAAACAGGTGATTTTGTGGGGTTTAAATTCGCCCCAAAACATTAATGATGTTATTATTTTTTTTAATAACATCACTGATTTGTTGCTGGATGTTTTGCAATTGGAGATTACACCCCATGATCTCCCCGATGAGTATCTGGGCACTTTCAGATGTAAAGCGTTCTGGATCACGATCACCTAAAAAGAGATAAAGAACAAAAAAAAAGGTCTCAAAAATCTGCCACCATCCATCTCTTTTACCTGAGCCTGTGGTCGCAGACACTCACCTGTTGTGGTGCCAATCTCCACCACGTCTTCTTCTTCCTCCTGCTCAGCTTCTTGGGTTGGTATTTCCCCTTCTTCCAGAGGGGGGGGTCTTTGGTTTCCTCGGATGAGGGGTGTCCTCCGAGTCTTTTCTCCCCTATGTAAAACAAAAATGGTATACTTAGCACACAGATATTTGAAGGCAGAACTAGAAATAGGAAACATTGCTTGGAAGTGGGGTACAATTGTCTATTTTAGCCGAGTTCCAAGATGTATATTTTTTAGTGTCCTTTGTCAAGCTGCAATACTTTACCTGTTTGGTAGAAGCTTCACAGATGTAGCCCCCCCTATAGTATACACTGGAGCACCTGTGTGCCCCCCCTAATAAAAATGGTGTTCTGGGGTCCCACACTAGTGCTCCAGTGTCCAGATGTGAAAACAGCTGCTCAGTGTCCTCTCCTTACACACAATCTAGTTTGCATTTCATTCTAGTAACAAACCCATCTACACAAATATTTGGCATCCAAGTAGGCCCCCAAAAATGTGTGAAAATGCATATGGCCTAAACAATGGTGTTCTAGAGGCCGAAAGAAAAATGTTTGATACGAACGAATAATGGGCCCATGAACAACTACTTACTTTTTTGCAGCACTCTCCGGATCTTTCGGTACTGCTCTGGCTCTCTCAACTTCAGGTCCGACCACCGCTTCCTGAGCTGATCTTTTGATCTTCGTACCCCAAAATTCCTCTCAAGACTCCTGACCATTTTCGCCATGATCTTGGCCTTTCGGATGTTGGGGTTGGGGTAAGGCCCATATTTTCCGTCATAGTCGGACTTCTTCATGATGTCGACCATCTCCAACATCTCCCCAAACGACATATTTGTGGCCTTAAAACGTCTCCTTCTGGATCGGGACGTGCCTGGATCCGGGCTTTCCTCCTCCTCCTCCTCGTTGCTAGAATTAGCACGCACCTGTTGTAACTCCGCCATGTGCTCTTCACCCACTGCGCCGAATGAAAAGGGGCGGGGAATACACTAGAAAGAACGTCAGGGGCGGGCAGAGTTACACGCATGCGCAGTGTGTATAAAGCGTAACACGCGTGCGTATTACGTACGATCTGTGAGCGGAGGAAGGAGCATTGGACGCGCCGATCGTAAGAACGAAGGTAAGAGACAAACTTGTGCCTATACTGCTTCTAGATTGAGGCCTATATTGTAACAAGATTAGGAGAGTTTTGTCTGACATTAGGCTTTGTCTTGTGTTCTGTCTTGCAGTGAACATGGATATCTTAATGAAAGACAATGACTTCATGTCAGTATTCGTAGAGATGCTAAGTGAGCTGCCCTGTCTGTGGGAGATTACCCACCCCCATTTCAAGAACCAAGCAAAGAGGAAGGCAGCACTGGAGCAATTGTGTGAAATTGTGAAGCAGGTGATCCCCACGGCAGACATCACCTATTTAAAGATCTTCATTGGTGGCCTGAGGAGCACATATCTGAGGGAGCGCAAGAAAGTCCTGGATTCACAGAGATCCGGAGCAGCAGATGACATCTATGTCCCCAGGATGTTGTACTACGACAGGCTGCACTTTCTGGCAGGCCAGACTGAACCCAGGCCATCCCTCTCTAGTCTTCCTTCCACGCTTCCTTCCCCCCCGGCTGAGGCTTCTGATGCCCAACCTGGGCCTTCCAGGCCACATGTGGAGGAGCCCAGATTGAGCCAGGTATAGCATTCCTCTAAATATTTCTGCTTGTCCAATCAATGATGTTAACTAGATGTTAGTTGGGAGTACTAATTTAGGATTGTGATTGATGAAGCAACAACTAAAACCATGTCCTTTTTTCATACACAGGGAAATCTCAGCCAGGAGGTGGCCGGGCCGAGCCGGCTGGCTGATATCAAGGTCCCTCCACCCCCCTGAAAAGAGAAAGTGGCAGTAGGACGAGTACCCTAGAGGAGGCGGCTATAGCATTCTTTTGGAGGGCTACAGAGGTCCTGGGAGCACCACACACCATGCAGGAGAACATTGCTGCCTTCATAGCATATAAAATGCAGAGGATGGAGGAGGGCCAAAGAGTCTTGTGTGAGGCCCTCATATCGGAGGCTCTGGAGAAAGGTATGAGGGGCCAAATTACACCTCACACACATCTTTGGGATGGTCCTCCTCCTCCTCCTGCAGGTCCTCCTCCTCCTCCTCCCTCTCCTCCAGGTCCCCCCAGTCCTCCTCCAGGTCCCCCCAGTTCTCCTCCTCCTCCAGGTCCTACTCCTCCTCCTGCCACATCTTCAACTGCACAGCCACAGCCCGGAAGGAAGCGTGGAAGGAAGACCAGACAGTGATTGGCCTGGGTTCAGTCTGGTCGGCCAAAAAATGCAGCCTCTTGTGGTACCACAGCCTGGGGACACACATGTCATCTGCTGCTATCCAGATCTCTGCGAATCCCGGACCAGACTGCCCTCCCTTAGATATGGACTCCTCAGGCCACCAATTTTGATGTTGAAGAATTGATGTCTGCCGTGGGGGTCCCGGGCTTCGCTAATTTCTCTTGTTGATCCAGTGTTGCCTTCCTCTTTGTTTGGTTCTGATCCCTTAATAAAGGATTTTTGTTTTGAATTATACTCTCCTATGTGTTTTACTTCAAAAAGGACAGTTTTTTTGTGAGGATTCAGGTACATTTCAAATATCCAATGTGAAATGAACAAGGGACACCAACACCAAACAATCTCCTGGAGATTAAATAATAAAAGATATCAATGGTGTTGGGGTCGGTTCACACTGGGGCGACTTGGGATCCGACTTGTACGCCCTCAAGTCGCCCCAAGTCGCCCCAAGTCGCTTTGCATTTAGGTTAACATGGTAGGCAATGGGAGCGTCTTAATTGACACTACTGAAGTCGCTCCGACTTCAGAAAAGACTCCTGTACTACTTCTATCCGACTTGTAGGCGACTTGTACCCATTCAACTCAATGTAAGTCGCCTGCAAGTCGGATCCCCATCTAAATGCAAGCGACTTTGACAGGAAATAGAAAAAAAAAAGCTCATGCTGCCCCTCCCTCCCTCCCTCCCTTCCTCCATCACTCTGTCACACTGTCACCATTTTGTCTTGCCGACAGTGGTATAGAGCAGAATGACAGGCAGAAGGGAGGTGGTTCACCGCGAGCCAATCGACAACGAATGCCTGATAAGGCTTGTGAGACAGCGCCCATGTCTCTATGACAAGGACGATCCCACGTATAGGGATCAAATCAAGAAGGACAATGCGTGGCTGGAGATCTGCCGTGGGTCCTTTGAAGATTGGGACATCATGACCAACAGCCAACATAGTGAAAAACGTAAGTTAAAAATTTTCTAATGCCTGTTTATTATGCGTTGAGCCCTTGCACACTGGGGCGGTTTGCAGGCGCTATTGCGCTAATAATAGCGCCTGCAAACTGCCCCGAAAGTGCCGCTACTGTCATTCCAGTGTGAAAGCCCCGAGGGCTTGCAGACTGGAGCGATGCGCTGGCAGGATGGTAAAAAAAGTCCTGTCAGCAGCATCTTCGGAGCGGTGTGTATACCACTCCTGCCCATTGAAATCAATGGGACAGTGCGGCTATACCACCGGCAAAGCGCCTCTGCAGAGGCGCTTTGCGGTGGTATTTAACCCTTTCTTGGCCGCTAGCGGGGGGTAAAACCGCCCCGCTAGCGGCCGCATACCGACGGTAAAACACCGCTAATAATAGCCGCATTTTACCGCCGACGCCACCCCCCGCCCCAGTGTGCAAGGGCAAACAAATATGAACGACTATGTTTCCACTATTGTGTCCTCAAACATGCGTGCATTTCAATAAATTTTTGTTTCGTTAACGCGACCTGAAGCAATATCTGTGTAATGACATACGACTTTTCATGCCCAAATCGCATGAAAAGTCGCACAAGTGGAAACATAGCCAAATCATGGTGTATGCCTTGTCGTGTGACTATATTCATTGGGTACCACATGACATACGACTTTTCATGCCCAAATCGCATGAAAAGTCGCACAAGTGGAAACATAGCCAAATCATGGTGTATGCCTTGTCGTGTGACTATATTCATTGGGTACCACATGACATACGACTTTTCAGGCCCAAATCGCATGAAAAGTCGCACAAGTGGAAACATAGCCAAATCATGGTGTATGCCTTGTCGTGTGACTATATTCATTGGGTACCACATGACATACGACTTTTCAGGCCCAAATCGCATGAAAAGTCGCACAAGTGGAAACATAGCCAAATCATGGTGTATGCCTTGTCGTGTGACTATATTCATTGGGTACCACATGACATACGACTTTTCAGGCCCAAATCGCATGAAAAGTCGCACAAGTGGAAACATAGCCAAATCATGGTGTATGCCTTGTCGTGTGACTATATTCATTGGGTACCACATGACATACGACTTTTCATGCCCAAATCGCATGAAAAGTCGCACAAGTGGAAACATAGCCAAATCATGGTGTATGCCTTGTCGTGTGACTATATTCATTGGGTACCACATGACATACGACTTTTCAGGCCCAAATCGCATGAAAAGTCGCACAAGTGGAAACATAGCCAAATCATGGTGTATGCCTTGTCGTGTGACTATATTCATTGGGTACCACATGACATACGACTTTTCAGGCCCAAATCGCATGAAAAGTCGCACAAGTGGAAACATAGCCAAATCATGGTGTATGCCTTGTCGTGTGACTATATTCATTGGGTACCACATGACATACGACTTTTCAGGCCCAAATCGCATGAAAAGTCGCACAAGTGGAAACATAGCCAAATCATGGTGTATGCCTTGTCGTGTGACTATATTCATTGGGTACCACATGACATACGACTTTTCAGGCCCAAATCGCATGAAAAGTCGCACAAGTGGAAACATAGCCAAATCATGGTGTATGCCTTGTCGTGTGACTATATTCATTGGGTACCACATGACATACGACTTTTCAGGCCCAAATCGCATGAAAAGTCGCACAAGTGGAAACATAGCCAAATCATGGTGTATGCCTTGTCGTGTGACTATATTCATTGGGTACCACATGACATACGACTTTTCATGCCCAAATCGCATGAAAAGTCGCACAAGTGGAAACATAGCCAAATCATGGTGTATGCCTTGTCGTGTGACTATAATCTGTAACACATAATATATATGTCATAATGAATGATCAATATCAATACAGCCCAAAACAAAGTATGATTTTTTTTATTATAACAGTTTATTTCTATAAAACCAACTAATAGTATGCAATACATTATCCACAGTATAGTAAAGTATTAAACATTTATTACAAAACTTAAATCATTACCTATACAGTCTTTCAGAAAACAGACAGATCAGAAAAAAAATATATTTAAATAACTGAGTAAAATTAGTTTATTAAATAGCATCCAACTGCCATGCTACTTCACCAGCCGGTGAAACAAAGTATGAGGTAAATGCCTCTCGAACACTGCTGCCATCGATAGTTCCCCTAGAAGCACTGAGGTGTGCACTCTCCAGGTCGTGCATTAGGGAATCTTCAAAACAGTACCCATCACGTACCCTAACAAAGTTATGGAGCACACATGCTGCTTTGACAGCAAGAATTGCATTCTCAATGTCTAAGGCTATAGACGTGTGTAACACACGCCATTTATTAGCCAGAATGCCAAAGGTGCACTCAACCACCCTTCTTGCCCTTGTGAGACGGTAATTGAAGACCTTCTTGGGTGTACTCAAATTCCGGTTTGAGTAAGGCCTCATTAGGTGTTGCCCCAATGCAAAAGCCTCATCAGCTATAAAGACATAGGGTAGTGGGGGTTCACTAGTGCCAGGAAGTGGACAGTTGTCAGGAATCTGTAGCTGGTCATTTCTTAGCATTTGACCAAGAGAAGAATTAATGAAAATACGGGAATCGCAGGTACTTCCATACGATCCAATATCAATATAGCTGAAGCAGTAGTTTGCATCTGCCACGCCAAGTAATACAAAAGAGCAGTATTTTTTATAATTAAAATACATACTGCCACTACCAACAGGCTTAACGACATGTATGTGCTTGCCATCTATGGCTCCAATACAATTTGGGAAGTTGCAACGACTCCAAAATGCTCTTGCAATATCCTGCCACTTCTCCTGTGTCGGTCTCTTCATCACGATTGGGTTCAGCACGTCCCATATGACTTGGCATGTTTCTCTGATAATATAACTGATAGTCGAGCTGCCCACCATGAACTGATAGTGAAGGCTAATTAGTGAATGACCGGTTGCAAGGTACCTGAAAGACAAAATACATAATTGGTTATTTTTCAATTTCTTTTTTTGCAGTTACAGCAATACAAGTAAGATGGAAGGGCCTGAGAGACTGCTACAAGCGTTATTTACGCAAACTCTTGGAGGCCAGAAGTGGATCAGGCAGTAAAAGGGTGGTACCCTATGTCCATGCAGAGGAGCTGGAATTTTTGAGACCAAGCATGGAGCTGAGAGAGTGAGATAACATATTTCATATTATCAAAGTGCTACTATACAGTTATATAAACAAGGTTGTGCCTGACAGTATTTTTTCTTTCTTACAGAACACAATCCAGTTGGCAAGTGGCTCAGGAACGTCAGGAGGCACCTCCGGAACCTCAAGGGCCGCAGGAACATCAATCGGAGGATGAAACGATGATCCAGGAGAACCCCGAAATAGTGGATACACCGCAGACAGCTGGCCCTAGTCACGTACAAAGGCCTGAGCCTGAGCCAATGCAAGCAAGGTCAACACGTACTGCTAGACCACGTGGCAGTCATGTTGACAACATGCAAAGATTTGCTGACCTTATGGATCGCCTAAATCAGAAGTTAGACGATTTGGATAAGGAAGAGCATGCTTTCGGGCTCTTGGTGGCTGGAATGCTCAAAAAAATTCCAGAGGACAGAAGACATAACGCCAAGAAAGCGGTGATGGATATTTTACATGAGCAATATATTGGCTCCTCCCCAAATTTTGGACCGCCGCCACCATCCGGTGCTCATCATTACTCCAACCCCCCACCGCCCAGAAGCCACCAATATTATCAATCTCGCTTTAGGCCATACTCAGATGAGTATGGCACTATGCAGAATTTTTCCCGTCCACCAATCCCGTATCCATCTCCTTCCCCGATTCCCTCCACCTTTGCTGCACCATCCCAAAGCCCTTCCACCAGCAGTGTCACCTCCTATTCTGAATATGTCCCTTCCTATCAGCAATTGTAAATAAATATAAAATTTAAAAAAGAAGATCGCATGTTTGGTAGATCTAATGTTTGAGTTTAATTAGATTAAAATGTTTTACTAAATTTATGGATGTTTGTGTGTTACATTTGTTCATTTTTGTGCATCCAATTAAATATAGATTACCTTAGCGTGATTATCAGTCTTTCAGTCGGTGAGATACTCCTCCTCCATGTTGTGTTCTGTCGCTCCAGATGGATGGAAAGCAGACCAAGCAATTCGTCAAAACTGTTAAAAAAAATGGTAATTTAATATGTCCTAATCTATAGGGTCAATGATAAAAAAAACAGATATCTAAAAGGGGGCTCAGAAATTCTTTATCTAGGAGTATAAAACAAATATATAAATCAAAGTGTAGTTAACCACTGCCCAACAGCGCCACATACCAGTGACCACAGTGCTACCCATCCGTGCCTACAGTGCCACCTCACAGTGCTGCCTATCATTGAACGTCTGTGATAGCCACCTATCATTGCCCTTATTTTTTGCGTTATAAATGAAAAAAGAGCGAAAATTTTGAAAAAAAACTAATTTTTCTTAGTTTCATATAAAAATAATTATTTGGTCTCTGTGAAAGTTATAGAGTTTACAAGTTATGGTGCAAATCCAAAAAAAAGGATCACATCTGAAGTACTGACGGCCTATCTCATTTATTGCGACCCGAACAAGTCAGGAAAGTACAAATACCCCCCAAATGACCCCTTTTTTGAAAATAGACATTCCAAGGTATTCATTAAGATGCATGGTGAGCTTTTTGATGTGGTCATTTTTTCCCACAATTCTTTGTAAAATGAATATTTTTTTTTTCTCCCACAAAATTGTCATTGTAATTGGTTATTTCTCTCACATGGCATGTGTATACCACAAATGACACCCCAAAATACATTCTGCTACTTGTTCTGAGTATTACGATACCACATGTGTGAGACTTTTTCACAGCCTGGCCACATAGAGAGGCCCAACATGCAGGGAGCACCATCAGGTGTTCTAGGAACATAAATTACATATCTAACTACCTATTACATTTTTGAAGGCCCTGGAGTACCAGGGCAATGACACGTGACACTGACGTGGCACTGATGACAGATGGCACTAATACGTTGCACTGATGACAGGTGGCACTAATGACAGGTGGCACTGATGACACGTGACACTGATGACAGATGGCACTAATACGTGGCACTAAGGTCTTGCAACCTTTCCTCATAACACTGATGACAGGTGGTACTGATGACACGTGGCACTCATGACAGGTGGCACTAATACGTAGCACTGATGACACGTGACACTGATGACAGATGGCACTAATACGTGGCACTGATGACACGTGACACTGATGACAGATGGCACTAATACGTGGCACTGATGACAAGTGACACTGATGACACTAATACGTGGCACTGATGACAGGTGGCACTGATGACACGTGACACTGATGACAGATGGCACTAATATGTGGCACTGATGACAGGTGGCACTGATGACACGTGACACTGATGACAGATGGCACTAATACGTGGCACTGATGACAGGTGGCACTGATGACAGGTGACACTGATGACAGATGGCACTAATACGTGGCACTAAGGTCTTGCAACCTTTCCTCATAACACTGATGACAGGTGGTACTGATGACACGTGGCACTCATAACAGGTGGCACCAATACGTGGCACAGATGGAACTGATGACAGATGGCACTGATGACGGCCGCCCGGAAGATAGCGTCCGCGCTGCAGCCGTCTTTTGGCTGTAGCGCGGTCGCGAAGTGGTTAAGTAAAGAACTATGAAACATTTTTTTTTTGCATATCCACATATCACATTTTACTTACCTTGCAATAGACATCCTGGTGTAATTAAAGAATTTGTCATCGTAACCACGCAAATTTTGGAACATGGCCCAGAACTGGCCTCTGGTATCTCGGTTGATGATTATTGGATGTATCCAATATCGACGTCTCCTTCTCATCCTTATCCTCTGCTTCCTTTCTTTCTCCTCCTCTTCCACCAACACTGCTACACCAGCAGTTATGACAGCTGTCATTAAGGAACGCAGAGCCAACATTCTCCTCAGTTTACTAGGGGACTAGGAAACAGGAAGAGAACAGGAACAGGAATTATGTCACAAAAGCTGATTAGCTATGATTGGCCACAGGCAAAGTCGCCTATAGTGGGGGCGACTTGAAGTCGTGTTGTAATCTTTACAAGTCGCGTTGAAGTCGCGTTGAAGTCGCGTTGAAGTCGCGTTGCAAAGTCGCGTTGAAGTCGTGTTGCCCCAGTGTGAATCGAGCCTTGGGGTAACTTGACACACAAAACACACACAAAAATATTCTGGAGTAAAAATAAAAATAACATTGAACAAAGATCAGCCTTGGAAAAAATCCAAACATTATAAAGAAAAAAAAAGGCTTAAAATCCAAAATAAAAAAAAATGAAAAAATATAAAACTGTCAGATGTGACAACTAATAACAATATATTCAGGGAATCCCACTAAAAAAACACAAATAAAAGTTTGTGAGAAGTGTGTGTGAATATGAGCAGCAAAACGACTTAATTCTTGTCACATTATAAAGAAGAAGAGAGTGCGCTGTATTAAACCATTTTGAACATTGCAGCGTGACGAAAGTGCTGTTTCCATTGCGAACGCTAAGTTTACCAGAACGAGCTGTCCCGTGTCGGAATTTCTTCTGAGCATGCGTGGCACTTTGTGCCTTCGGAACAGGCCACACACGGTCGGAATTGACGCGATCGGATTTTGTTGTCGGAAAATTTTATCTCCTGCTCTCCAACTTTGTGTGTCGGAAAATCCGATGGAAAATGTCCGATGGCGCCCACACACGGTCGGAATTTCCGACAACACGCTCCGATTGGACATTGTCCATCAGAAAATCCGACCGTGTGTACGGGGCATAAGTCTGTAGGGTTCAATATTGAGTTGGCCCACTCTTTGCAGCTATAACAGCTTTATTCTTCTGGGAAGACTGTCCACAAGGTTTGTGTCTATGGGAATGTTTGACTATTCTTCCAGAAGTGCATTTATGAGGTTTGACACTGATGTTGGACGAGAAGGCCTGGCTCGCAGTCTCCACCATAGCTCCCAACTGTCCCTGATTTCGAGGGACTGTCCTTTATTTGGAACAAAGTCGGGGGCGTGGCTGGAAGTCAGACTGGTCAGCCTGGGCAGACGTGTCTGTGAAGCGCTCCAGCCATCCTTAGCCATTTCTCACTCCCCAGCAGACTTTCCCTGCTATCCCTACAGACCGCTGAGTCCCCCGGGCTGTCGATACACAACCTGGGGCTGTTGGGGCGGAGCTCCTCTTCGCTCCAGCCACCTGAGGTATGGTCCGTGGCTCTGGCCTGTGCATGGGGAGCAGTGGCCATCTTGCTCTACCCGGCTGCTATACCACCTCCCGGCCTTCCTGGCTCTCCTGCGCCCGGCTCCCTCCTCACAAGGTGATCTGGGCTCCCCAGCTGGTTATCTGCTGTCTGCGGTCCTGGTGGTGCAGCTTCTGAATACCAGCCTGGTGGAACAGTGGAGATCCAGCAAGTGAGCGGCGACCATCTTGCTGCACCCTGGCAGATGCTTGAGGCCTCCCCAGCTCTTCTGAGCTAGATTCAGGCCCCATCCCACCACCGGGTGGCCAGACGGAGTGAGGCAATAGTAGGGGATTGAAGAGGTTATCCTCCCCTATTTGTGGTGCGGGTAACAGCTGCGGCCCTGACCCCAGAGTCATGTGTGGTGGCCATCTTGCTCCACCCGGCCGCAGTGTTACTGGGGTTTTCCTTACCCCTCTGCACCTGAATTGCTCCCTGCATTACAATCAGAGCTACCTAGCCTGAAAGACTACCACCAGCAGTCATCATTAGAACTCTTCTGCTTCCACAGCCGCATGAAGAGCAGTTCCCAGCAACAATCCTGTGAGTAGCAGCCATCTTACTACACCACAACAGCTTATTTTTTTGTGCTCCCTGACTCCTCTGTGCCTGACCCTTGCTCCATCAGGGAGCCACAGCTCCCCCACCGGACTGCTTGTTACCACACAATAGTATGGCAGCTACTTCTTAATCTGTGATGGAGTTGACGAGATGAGCCAAGGCCACTCTTCTAGCTAAAAGGGGGCGCATGCGGGGCGAGATGTAGATCAGCAACTATATGTAGGAGCTCTGTCGGATCAGCTGGGATTTAACGCACACTGCAGGGAGAAACCACAGCAAATCACCCCACTTTCCATCACCACACCTGCAGGACACTCCAGTGCATGCCATTGAGCAAGAAGGGTCACCGTCGCCATTCACAACAGCACTCTTTGACCACTTATCTGCTGCGCAAAAAGGAGCAGAAGAAAATGGCTCAAAAAGGCGCTGGCTCTCCACAGCCTGTACAGTCTTCTACAACAGCGGGCGGCCCTCTGCAGGAGTTTGCTTCCACACAAAATAACAGTGAGTACTCTTCTCAGCTTACAAAAGCTGATTTAGATGCAAGCTTAACTAAGATTTATAAAAAACTTGCTGATAAAATATGGGCTCCAAAAAACAACAAGCACACTCACACAAGAAATAGCAACCCTCAGGGGATGCACAGACATTCTAGAAACCAAGCATGATGAGCCATCACTTGCACATAATGATCTTAGAAAAGATTTTGAACTTCTAGCTGAAAACTACTCATATTTGCAATCACAGGTGAAAGATTTAGATAATTGAAACCGCAGGAACAACCTAAGGATTCGTGGTATCCCTGAATCAATTTCTGACCTGATGCCTGCAGTATCTAAACTGTTCCACAATCTCTTTCCTGAGTCACCTCCTTCATTTGCTTGTGACAGATTCCATATGTTACAATCGGCTCACATAAGATACCAGTGGGGATTACCATTTAAATTAACAGTGCCACACAATGGCACTATCTACACAGTCTTTAATGTCTCGAAAGGTAAGGATCTCCTGGTAAAGTTGAGACTTTTGGATTTGGTTGCAGAAGCAACACCTCCTTGTCATGGTTATGCAGTAGTGTGTGTCTGTCAGCTTACCTCTCCATGTGTTCAGATTAAGAGGCCAGACACTCTCACCTGGCTGCTTAAATAATCTCTCCTCAAAGCATGGCTCCACCCCAGCCCCCATCAGGGAAATCTATATTAACCTGTGCACTGCAAGCCAGCCCTGCTGATGAACCATTGTGTGTTTAGCTTTTGTGTGTGACTTGCTGTGTCTTCTACGTCTGATTCCAGTTACAGATCTTGGCTTGTTCTTGACTATCCCTGCTTGCTTGTGACCCTGACCTTTTGGCGTGTTCCCTGTCTATCCTTGTCTGCTAGTCACCCTGACCTTTGCTTCTCCTTACTATCCCTTGTTGTCCTGAGCTGCTGCTTCCGTTCTGTCCTCCTGTAGCCTACCATGAGCGTGAGCTGGGAGACCCTGGGGGCTGCGACCTGGAGTCAATTGCAGCGCAGTCCATCCTCACCACTAGAGGATCTGGTGAACACCTGCTGGCTCTTAGACTCTGCGCCCTGGGGAATCTTATGGTCTAGCTCCCAGTGGGATCCATGTTGGTCTGCAGTGGACCTGCCTTCCTGAACCGCCCAGAGTTCCATCCGCAGCAGTCAGCCGTAGGGTTCCCTACCTTAGCAGTGCACTCCTGACTCCAACGGTGTGCATCTGTCACCTGGACTCAGGTAACCTGACACTCCTACAGCTCCCCACACTTCACCTATTTGGGCTACCCCAGCCACACATTGGGATCAAAGAAGAAGGTGACAATCTTTCAGAAATATGGATGCCTGAAGAAGAAGATGTCTCATTCCTTCGGCGAACATGGTTTTCCGTCTTCAAAAATACAACATCACAAAAAAGATAGGAATTTAGAGGAAACAATGAACAAAGATTTCCATTTTTTCCATCAAGCTCAAAGAAAAGTTATAAAAGTTTTGAAAGTTTGCAAGTTTAAATGACAGCTCAAAGTAAACAGCTGATCTACTCCTTTAAAAGGACACTAGTTGGTATATCATATTACCTTTTATATGAATATAACATAAAATTGTTCTATAGAATCTCCGCTGAGGCTTATTTGCTCCGCCTCTGTTAGTTTGTCCCCCAACTCACAATAGGATCCCAAAATATGGTTCAGTTTGTGGCAACTCTTATGCAACTGATCACATTATCCATTGTTTTAATGGATAGGGCTTCTTATGTGAGTTTCTGACATTATTGTCCACACCAAAATGGTTCTTGGTCAGGTGGTGTTGTACACCCTGACTCCTAATTTATTAAAATTATTTCTCACAGTTTTACTAAGTTACTATATTTTTACAAGTTTTTTAAAAGGTCTAACGAAAAAAATGTATTTTTCCTCAAGGTGTTATATATGCTTAACCTTATGCAATGCAACGTTAATATATAATATATTTCCTAAGGTTATCACTTCGGATGTTCTATTTGACAGATACTCTATTCTCCATTTTTTATGAGCTTAAGAATAATTTAAGTAAAAATGATGGTTATACAATTCTAATTTTAGTAGTCCCTACTATAGTGAATATTGTTTGCTATCATATCGTACCAATCTCTATCTATGGTTGCTACAATGGTACTTAAAGTATTATCGCACAATGTTCAAGGTTTTAATACACCCAGTAAACGTAAAAAAGCATTCCGTAATTATAAAAGATTAGGAGCAGATATTATTTTACTGCAGGAAACCCACTTCGCTACAATAATCACCCGCAATATTTTGACAAGTCTCATAGATAACATTATTATACAGACTATGTCTCCAAGACTGCCATTTTCATAAGGAGATCACTAGTCATGGAAATACACAACATATACAAGGACCCAGAGAGTAGATTCCTGATTCTGAAAGGCACCCTTAGAGGTTGCCAAATAACTATTGCCTCAATTTATCCCCCAAACGAGGCACAATTTCGACATCCTTAACAGATATCACTCCCCCTACCTTATAGTAGGGGGGAGACTTTAAATTGGCAGCAAACTCAGTACTTGATAGAAGCAGAGTTGTCCCTTCGTCAAAAGCATTCCCTAAATCTCTTTCCCACTCCCTACACAACCTTCAATTAATAGATACATGGAGAACTCACAATGTTGGCATTAGGGAGTATACTTATTATTCTCATCCACATGAAAGCTATGCAAGGTTAGACTATATTTTCAGAACCTCATTCCTTTTAGCTAATTCATCCATTGCTGACATCCATACATGCCCATGGTCTGACCATCACATTGTTTTCTTCACTTCCTCTCACATTGACCTGGCCCCTACATATAAATGGTGTATTAATGACTCTCTATTAACAGACTACACAATTACCCAACAACTTACAACACAATTAACATTACTTTACTCATAATATAACTCCAGGCATACCTTCTACCACTGAATGGACAGCACATAAGGCAGTCATGAGAGGTCACCTAATTAATACAGCCTCAGCCAAAAATAAATCAAAATTAATGGATATTAATACCCTATCTAAAGAATTAACAAATTATATTACAAACATTTCCATTCCCCATCTCCAGATTTATATAATCAAATCCAAGATAAAAGAAGAGCCCTTGACGCATTGTTGTCTACTGACACAGAAAAGGCCTTGAGACGGTCCAAAGCGAAATTCCTATTATATAGCAACTCTGCCTCTACTGTGTTTGCTAGAAAGCTAAAACAATCTACAAACCCCCCACATGTCTATAAATTAAGCAATTCTAACGGAAATTTAGTCTCCCACCCTAAAGATGTTATGGAGATTTTCTCTGATTTCTACAAGAATTTGACATCTTCTCCTCATTCTTTACCAAGGCATTCTTCTTTGGATTGGCTTGGAGACATTTTGCTTCCCACTCTGTCTGTCCAGCAAATTGAAAAACTAAACTCCCCATGTACCGCTATTGAAATAAGTGAGATTATTAAGTCCCTAAAAACTTCCACTGCACGGGGGGCGTGGCCAACCGGAGAAGAAGATGGACGCTTACAGCTCTTCAGCCAGGGGACACAATCCGCCTCAACAGACCGCCATCACGACCCAAATCCGCACCATCCTTGCCCCAACTACTTACCAGAGCAAGATGCAATCATCCAGGAAAAGAATTACGGAGCATAAACCCCAAAAACTCACAGAATTTGCCTACAGCCGGGGCACACTAACTCGCAAGATGGCGCCGACCAGGCCGCGCCATGAGTCTCCTACACTGATCTCCCGGATGCCATCGCGGACGAACAACTAAATCCAGGTACCGCTGCTGAGCCCCACTATCCCCCTGACGGTGATCCTCTCCCTGCCAGCCCAGCAAAAGCTAAAATGCGGTTAGACACACCGCCGCACTGGACGCAGTGCCCACAAATTGAGGCCCAGGCTCCTATCCCCCTCTCCATAGACCAGGCCTTACACTCATCCATGGCAGCCTTCCCCACCTCAGGACAGCCTGTTATGAACACAACACTAAAAGATATGGTCCTCTCCCTGCAATCCTCCTTAATGACAGACCTCTCATCTATGTTTCACAAAATCACCTCTGACATCCACTCACTGGATGACAGGGTGACTAACACTGAAAAAGGCCTAAATGCCTGTACCTCCACAGTGAATGACATCATTGATGCTTATAATGAAGTCAAAGAGGAACAGTCATGGATGCGCCCCAAGCTGGCCGATTTAGAAGACAGGTCTCGCAGGAACAATGTCAAACTGAGAGGAATCCCTGAGAGTGTACTACCTGCAGACCTCCCGCGTTACGCAAAAGAATTGATGGACATAGTCATACCCGAAGCATCTCCACGAGATGTCATTATCGATAGGATACACAGAATCGCTAAACCGTCACACCTTGCAGCCTCAGTCCCCAGAGACGTGCTGATGAGGGTCCACTTTTACTACATCAAAGAAAAACTCCTCATAGGAGTAAAAGCTAAAACACCCTTACCAGCTCCTTACACTGGAACTCAGTTCTTCCCTGATCTGTCCAAATACACTCTCCAAATGAGAAGACAGATGAATCCGATAACTAAAAGCCTACAAAATCACAAAATACCGTAAAAATGGCGATACCCAGCCACCATCCTCCTAGTGCGCAATGGCCAAAATCACACAATCGGAAATCTTGAAAAAGGCCTAAAACTTCTCCAATCCTGGGGAATAATTCCAGAACTGCCAAAATAAACCCCTCCAGACAGGGGATCCACTACATCCCGTAGACATCTGGAACGCACTTTCCACTGACGGATGATTCCTTCAATGCTACGCCTGGCCAACAACCACCATTACAGCTTCCCTGAGTTCTGACAACATGTTACTCCTGACCTCTTCTTCCCGTGTTATTAACTTTGTGTACCGCACTTAGAGGAAACCACGGTGCTCAGCACCCCCTCTTAGTTACCGTTTGCTACACTAATAGCGAAAGCTACACCGAATCTTCCAACAACGGATCATTCCACTTGTATTGCTTTAAGTTGCTATTTTATTTCTGGTTATTCTTTTCTTTTCTTTTTGAGCTTAATGTTCTCCTGTTGACTCCCACTACTGTGCTGTTTAACATATTGCTCTATTCGCAGTCTTATGCCCCGTACACACGGTCGGATTTTCCGATGGACAATGTCCGATCGGAGCGTGTTGTCGGAAATTCCGACCTTGTGTGGGTGCCATCGGACATTTTCCATCGGATTTTCCGACACACAAAGTTGGACAGCAGGAGATAAAATTTTCCGACAACAAAATCCGATCGCGTCAATTCCGACCGTGTGTGGCCTGTTCCGACGCACAAAGTGCCACGCATGCTCAGAAGAAATTCCGACACGGGACAGCTCGTTCTGGTAAACTTAGCGTTCGTAATGGATACAGCACTTTCGTCACGCTGCAATGTTCAAAATGGTTTAATACAGCGCACTCTCTTCTTCTTTATAATGTGACAAGAATTAAGTCGTTTTGATGCTCATATTCACACACACTTCTCACAAAGTTTTTTCGTTACTATTTATCGGGATTCCCTCAATATATTTTGATTTCTCACATCTGACAACATATTTTTTTTTTTGTTTTTTTACTTTAATGTAGAATCTTTTTTTGTGTTTCTCTTTTTATTTTTTTTTTTTTTTGGTGATTTTGATTTGTACTCCCGAAAATGTTTGTGTGTTTTTTGTGACAAGTTCCCACAACACCATTGATATGTTGTTCTATTTAATCTGTAGGAGATTGTTTGGTGTTGTTGTCCCTTGTTAATTTCACATTGTACTTTAGAAATGTACCTGAATACTCATCAACAAACTGTCCTTTTTGGATGAAAACACACACAGGAGAATAGAATTTACCTAAAAATATTTTATTAAGGGGTCACAACTATAAACAAAGAGGGAGGCAACGCTGGAGAAACTGCAGAAGTGGGCGAAGCCTTGGACTCCCAGGGCAGACATCAATTATTTAAAAGCAAAATTGGTGGCCTGAGGAGTCCATATCTAAGGGAGTGCAGTCTGGTCCAGAAGTCCCAGAGATCTGGAAAGCAGCAGATGACATCTGTGTCCCCAGGCTGTGGTCATACGAGAGACTGCATCTTCTGTCAGACCAGACTGAACCCAGGGTCATCACTCTTTGGTCTTCCTTCCACGTTTCCTTCCAGCCTTTGGCTGTGGTGGTGGAGTTGTGGCAGCAGGAGGAGGAGGAGGAGGAGGAGGATGATGGTCCATCTCAATGACATCCGTCTTGGGTGTCAGTTCCCCACTCTCCCCCTTACGAAGGACTTTATAAATCAGGTCCTCAGAAATCTTGCGTTGGCCCTCCTGCATGCCCTGCAATTTGGTGGCAGCCATGCAGGCAAAGGCCTCTTCAGGACTGGGGAAGGCTCTGAGGGACGCCGAAGCCTCCTGGATCAGCCTGTACGCTGAATCCTGCACAGGACTGGGAGTGGCCTTCCTGGCCCTTTTATATGGCAGGCGGAGGGGAGGGACCTGAGACTCAGTCAGGCTGCGACTTGTCCCTGGCTTCTCTTGGCTGACACTTAGCCCCGCCTCCTCCTGGCTGCCACTAATCCCCGCCTCCTCCTGGCTGCCACTAATAATCCCCGCCTCCTCCTGACTGCCACATTCCACAGCCTCCTCCTGGCTGAGGTCTTCCTGTGTATGAAAAAGGGACATAGTTTTAGTATTGTTTTCATCAATCACACACAATTTTCACCTCCTGACTGCTGCAAATTCAATGTTAACAAATATAACAGACTATCCTTCTGAGCCCAGCATTTTGCATTCTTGTCCCAATTTTGGGTGCCCACTACTGTCTATTGATATGTAAAACACTTTATGAAATCAGCAATTAGTGATCAATAATAACATCTAGTAAACATCATTTATTTATTGACCAGAAATCTGTAGAAGAATGCTATACCTGACTCAAGCTGGGCTCCTCCACTTCTTCCTGGCTGGAAGGCCCAGGTTGGACATCGGAAGCCTCAGCTGGGATGGAAGGAAGCGTGGAAGGAAGAGTAGAGAGGGATTCCCTGACTTCAGTGTGGTCTGACAGAAATCGCAGTCTCTCATAGTACCACAGTCTGGGGACATAAATGTCATCTGCTGCAGCTCCGGACCTCTGGGAATCTGTGACCTTCTTGCGCTCCCTAAGATATGTGCTCCTCAGGCCACCAATTTTAGCTTTCAAATAAGGGATGGTTGCTGTGGGGACCACCGGCTTCACCAACTCCAGCAGTTTCTCCAGCGCTGCCTGCCTCTTCTGTTTGTGATTATAGTGGGGGTGTCTGACCTGCCACAGACAGGGCAGCTCTCTGTACTTGTCAATAAACAGGGGCAGGAAATTGTGGTCGTTGAACCCATCCATTTTCTCTGCAAGACACAACACAAGACAAACCCTAATGTCAGGCCAAACTCCCCTAATCTTGTTACAATATAGGCTTCAATTTCGAAGCAGTATAGGCCCAAGTTTAGATCCTACCTTCGTTAGCACGATCGGCGTCTCCGATGCTCCTTCCTCCGCTCACAGATCGTACGTAAGACGCGCGTGTTACGATTTATACACACTGCGCATGCGTATAACTCCGCCCGCCCCTGACGTTCTTTCTATTCTATTCCCCGCCCCTTTTTGTTCGGCGCAGTGGAGGAAGAGCACATGGTGGATAGACAGCAGGATTGTGCTAAGTACAGCAACGAGGAGGAGGGGGAGGAAAGGCCGGAGCCTGAAACGTCCCGATCTAGAAGGAGATTGAAGGACTCAAATATGTCCTTTGGGGAGATGTTGGAAATGGTGGACATCCTGAAGAAGGCCGACTATGATGGAAAGTATGGGCCTTACCCCAACCCCAATGTCCGAAAGGCCAAGATCATGGCGAAAGTGGTCAGGAGTCTGCACCGGAAATTCGGGGTACGACGATCGAAAAATCAGCTCAGGAAGCGGTGGTCGGACCTGAAATTACGAGAACATGAGCAGTACAGAAAGATCCGGAGAGTGCTTCAAAAAAGTAAGTAGTTGTGCTGTGTTCCTATTGTTCTTGTGTTTATTACGTTCGTGCTGCTCCATGTGCTTTTAGGAACTGTTGTACAGTTTAAAATGGCAACTTTCATGTTCATGGGCACATTATTCGTTCGGATCACACATTTTTTTTCGGACTATAAAATACCATTGTTTAGCCCATATGCATTTGGCCACCATTTTGACGCCCTATACTTGTCTTCAAAGAATTGGGTTGTGTAGATGGCTTTGTTACTAGAATGAAATGCAAACTAGATTGTGTGTAAGGAGAGGACACTGAGCAGCTGTTTTCACATCTGGACACTGGAGCACTAGTGTGGGACCCCAGAACACCATTTTTTTTAGGGGGGCCACACAGGTGCTCCAGTGTATACTATAGGGGGGTCTCCATCTGTGAAGCTTGTACCAAACAGGTAAAGTATTGCAGCTTGACAAAGGGCACTAAAAAAGCTACATCTTGGAACTCTGCTAAAATAGATCATTGTACCCCACTTCCAAGCAATGTTTCATCTTTAGAGTTCTGCCATCAAATATCTGTGTGCTAATTATACCATTTTTGTTTTACATAGGGGAGAAAAGACTCGGAGGACACCCCTCATCCGAGGAGACCAGAGCCCCCCCCCCCTCTGGAAGAAGGGGAAATCCCCCCAACACAAGATGAGCAGGAGGAAGAAGACGTGGTGGAAGTAGTCACCACAACAGGTGAGTGTCTGCAACCACAGGCTCAGATAAGAGATGGATGGCGGCATTTTTTTTAGACCTAATTTATTTTGGGTTTCCTCTCTTTTTAGGTGATCATGAGGTTGTGGATGAAAATCCTTTCACATCCGAAAGTGCCCAGATCCTGATCGGGGAGATCATGGGGTGTAATTTACAATTGGAAAACATCCAGCAAAACATCAATGATGTTATTCCAAAATATAAAAACATCATTGATGTTTTGGGGCGAGTTTAAAGCCCCTCCAAATCACTTTCTTCTTTTGTCTGCTACAATGTGCGAAATGTTTTTGTGATTTTTCCCAAAGCCAAATTTGGAGGATGCACACAGTGTGTCAACATGTGCTATCTGCCATCACGGGAGATCAATGGACGCGTTTTGGGGGTGCAACCCCTTCCTCAATAATAAAGTAGCGGTGAGGAAGGGCTTTCTCCCCCAAAACACGTCCCTTGATCCCCCGTGATGGCAGATAGCACATGTTGACATTGGGAAATTTGTGTGCATCTTCCAAATTTGGCTTTTCCAGGGGTGATTTCCCCCCATCTGAACGCAATATCAAACACAGTTCCTAAATACTCATGTCTGATATTGCCTTCCAGTTCTACCAAATGTGAACTTTGTAAGATCAAGATTTGTGTCTTTCTTGTGGGTTTTACACAGGCCTGTTTTCTATAAAATGCACATTTTGATTTTGGATAATGACACCACAAAAATTGTTATACAACAAACATGTTGGTTTGTCAGAAAAAGCTTTGGTAAATGCACATGTGATTGTGCAGGTATTAAAAAGATTGCTCATCAAGAATGTGTGGATTATTGTCTCAACGCTACAACACTTTTGGGGTGATGTAATTGTTGTTTTATGAGAAAATGGGGGTTATTTCCTAAGGGGAAATCCACTTTGCACTACAAGTGCAGTTTCAGTGCAGTTGCAAGTGCACTTGTAGTGAAAAGTGTCTTTGCATTTAATAAATAACAGCCAACAGTGCTTTGTATAAGGTTACACAATCACAACATTTTCTGGACTCCACACATTTCTGTCAGGGTCAGCTAAAACAAACACAAGCAGTAAATGTCCACAAAGAAGAGCCTGGGGGGAGATGCCTGTCGAGAACTTGAGGTCCTGCAGACTTCTCCCTGTGGCCAAATACCACAGGGTAGCGACCAACCTCTGCTCCGGAGTGATGGCTTGCCTCATGCAGGTATCCTGCCTGCTGATATAGGGGGTCAGCAAAGCCAACAAACGGTGAAATACGGGGTCCGTCATCCGGAGAAAGTTCCTGAAATCATCAGGATTATTCTCACGGATCTCACGGAGCAAAGGCATATGACAGAACTGGTCACGCTGAAGCAACCAATTCTTGGTCCATGAACTCCTCCTCGCCCTGTTCATGGACTGGACTTGTGTCAAGGTCAGGACCCCAACACCAAGCCCCCGCACAGCACGAACTGTACGAGGAGTACGCATACGAAACATGGCTAGAAAACGGTCGGCTGCTCAGAACGAAGTAACAAAACGCACTGAAGAACAGCAAGGCCTGTGAAGAGCGACCTGAAAAACAGCAATGAGCGGACAAGATCGCACAGAAAACTCCGATACGAACTGACTGCATGCACTGAAGAGCAAATACAAACCCACAAGCACAAACTGAACGGCAGAAAACGATCTGAAAGCCACGAGTCTGAAAAAGCGCGAATCGTCTCTCACCAAACTTTTACTAACACGAGATTAGCAAAAGGAGCCCAAAGGGTGCCGCGCTTGGTTCTGAACCGGCCTTTTCTAGTCTCGTCGTACGTGGTGTACGTGACCGCGTGGTTGTCGATCGGAAATTCCGAAAACTTTGTGCGACCGTGTGTAGGCAAAACAAGTTTGAGCCAACATCCGTCGGAAAAAATCCTAGGATTTTGTTGTCGGAATGTCCGAACAAAGTCCGACCGTGTGTACGGGGCATTACAGTCCGCCCTCCATACAGCTATACAGGCAACCACAAGCCTGCAAATGAGTCTCGCTTCCAAGACACCTCAAAGCCATGTCGCATCACCTTTCTTCTACTAGCCTGAACGACTTACGAATCTCGGGCTCCAGCACATCTACACTTGGACTCCGGTTCCAGATCTCTTTAGAACCTCAATACAACATCTAACCGTAAGTGCCGTCTACACCTCTTACCACCCACACTTCCACAAGATGCCGTTCAATATCCTATCGTTAAACACCAATGGGCTAAACCACCCCGCTAAACGCCACTCACTTTGGAAAACTGCTGCAGTGCTCCATAGTGACATACTGTGTGTCCAGGAAACACACCTGTTATCCGCCCACTCCTCCCTCTGTAAAAATCATCAATTTCCCCACATTTTCTACGCATCACACTCCCTGAAAACCAGAGGGGTTATGATCGCAATTAAGGACACAGTGGACTTCCAACTAATAGATGTACTCACTGATCCTGAAGGTCGCTTTATTATTTTAGTCTGCATCATTAACAAAGTGACTTACTATGTCTATGCCCCAAACTTTCGTCAAATAAAATTTCTACGCAAAGTTCTCAACACAGCCAGACCTATCCAAAAGGGTTACATGATTCTATGTGGAGACTTCAATCAAGTCCCAGATGCAACCATGGACTCCACGTCAGCAAGAAAGAGAAGGGAATCACCCCTAAAAAAATTTATCTCCTCCCAAGATCTGTACGATGTTTGGCAGTGCCATCACGGCTCCGAAAGGGACTTCACTTTTTTTTCTTCCAGACACAATTTGTATTCAAGAATAGACCTTTTTCTCACTGATAAATGTATTCTGCAAAAAATATCCAGCTCTGTGATTCACACCACGATATGGTCGGACCATGCCCCTATCTCAATTACAATACAAGACTCCAACTTACAACACAACACATTTTTATGGCGAGCAAACAACTTTATTATTCAACATGACAAATATGTGCCAGAAATATCAGAACAAATCACTGATTTTTTCACACTAAACAAGGGCTCAGTGTCCGACCCTGCCGTGGTGTGGAGCACGCACAAGGAGTATATGAGGGGAATGCTAATTAAATTGAGCTCCCATCATAAACGTAGGAGGACGCAGCGCATAGATGAATTAACAACTCAAATAACGGCCCTAGAATCAAGGCATAAAAAAACCCCTCAAGACTCTCAGACGAATCAACTTCTATCCCTACGACAAGAACTCAGATCCCTACTCCTGCACTCATATTAATTCCTTTTAAGGAAAATTAAAGCATCTACCTATTCCACCTCAAATAAAGCAGGGAAGAAATTAGCACAACGCATCAAAGGTAGACGCACAAAATCTAAAATTGCCCAACTAATTCACCCACACACGAAAATCTCCCTAAGTAATCTCCAAGATATAGCAGATGCTTTTAGTGCATATTATGGAGATTTATACAACCTAAAAAGAGACCCTCATACCCCACAACCCACACTAGCTGACATAGATGCATTTCTTAACAAAATAAACCTACCCAGACTGACTATGGACCAACTATCCGCCCTTAACGCTCCTTTCACTGAACATGAACTTAACACTACCATAACCTCACTACCCAGTGGAAAAGCACCAGGACCAGACGGCTTGACAGGGGAATACTATAAACAATTCTCCCCACAGTTAACCCCACACCTCACTGAGCTTTTCAACAACGCTGCCTCTTCTTCCAATTTCTCTACTGAATATTTAAAAGCTTTGGTTATAACGCTCCCGAAACCAGGGAAGCAGTCGAACGTCCCACAAAATTTTCGCCCAATCTCCTTGCTAAACCTGGATCTCAAAATATACGCTAAAACAATGGCAACAAGATTAATTACGATCATGCCCACTCTTATCTACCAAGACCAAACCAGGTTCACGAAAGGCAGACAGACCTCCGACGCCACTAGACGGATGATTGACCTCATCCATTATATAGAGTGCACTGGAACGCCTTCTCTGCTTCTATCTTTGGATGCAGAGAAGGCATTCGATAGAGTTCACTGGTCCTACTTAAAAGCGGTCCTACAAAAATTTGGGTTCCAGGGCAACATTCTGAGTGCCATTATGGCACTTTATTCCAACTCTGAGGCCCAGGTATATACAGAGGGCATGCTCTCACGACCATTCCCCATTACAAATGGTACCCGTCAGGGGTGTCCCCTATCCCCCCTCATATTTAATATGTTAATTGAACCACTAGCGGAACATGTCCGCTCCCACCCAACTATTTCAGGTCTTAAAATTGGCAGCTCCCACCACAAAATCAGTCTATTTGCCGACGATGTGAGTCTCATCCTTTCCATTCCGACTGCTTCCCTGGTTGAAGTGCAAAAATTACTAAACTGGTTCAGCTCGATATCATACTATAAAGTGAATACGACTAAGTCCTTTATATTAGATATTAATATAGACGCTACAACGAAAAACCTTCTACAGCTACAATACCCATTTGCGTGGGCCGACACTGACATTACTTACCTAGGCATCCAATTACCACAGAAAACCAAACACCTATAAAACCTAATGTAACTTCTTGCCCCTACTTCGGAACATCCAATCGACATCACAACAAATAGCAAAACACGAAATCTCATGGACAGGTAGACTGGCGGCATTCAAGATGATATGCCTTCCCCAAATCTTATACCACTTCAGGACTCTACCCATCCCCCTACCCGTCTCCTTCTTTAGATCTCTTCGAACGATATTTAACAAGTTTCTGTGGAAAGACAAAAAAACAAGATGTGCCCATTTGGCTCTGACTAAACACAAACTAGCGGGCGGTACGGGCTCTATAGACTTTGAGGACTATCACTTGGCAGCTATCCTAGCCCAACTTCTATCCTGGTTTCAAACCTGTCCGTCAACACTATGGGGACAAATAGAGAACGCTTCACTCACCCAGAACGCTTCACTCTCAGACACCATCTCATCTGCCTTAAACCGTCCACGGGAACTTTTCAAAATAGTGGCTCAGTCTATGAACCCGACCTGCTTAGAGCCCCCAGGAAACGATACTCAAGAATTCTGCAATGAGTTATCAGATTTCTTCATCGACAAAATCGACAACATTCAGAAATCAATCCATCAGAAAACAACTATCACCCTCACTGAACCAAAGCAAAAAGAGGATATCGACACAAACATCACTCAACCACCGAATTTCTTTTTGTCCCCAATCACCATAGACACAACTAAAAACATCATCAGAAGCCTTCGAGACAGCACATCACCGAACGACATCATCCCCACTAAACTGCTTAAAGAATGTTCCGACATCTTGGCCCCTATCCTAACACAGCTCATAAATCAATCATTCAAAGAAGGGACTGTGCCAACCTCCCTCAAGCAAGGCATCATCAAACCTCTGCTAAAAAAAGCCAATCTCGACCCTAAGGACCCTAACTGCTGCAGACCAATAACTAGCCTCAACGCCATGTCCAAGATCATGGAAAAAGCAGTAGTACAGCAGCTACAACACCACCTGGACACACACCTCCTCCTGGACCCTCTGCAATCAGGCTTCCGCCCAGGCCATGGCACAGAAACAGCACTTCTCAAAATATGAGACGACGCCCTTGAAGCAGCAGACGACGGAGAACAGAGTCTCCTGGTACTGTTAGACCTCAGCGCAGCATTCGATACAGTGGACCACAATACTTTACTTGTCCGCCTCGCTGAAGTAGCAGGAGCTACAGGTTCTGCTCTAAAATGGTTTACATCCTTCTTAGAGAATCGCTCCCAGACAGTGAAACTAGGAACATTCACCTCGGAAACCCGGGCAGTCTCCTGATCGCAGATCACCCTTGTCACCAGTACTATTCAACATATACATCCGCCCACTTCTCAATATCATCAGGAAAACCGATCTTTGCTTCCATTCATACGCTGACGACACCCAACCTTCGCATCAACGGACAAAAAGACCTTCATCAGCAATTACAGAAATGCCTCACCTTAATAGATGACTGGATGTCCACTAGCTCCCTCAAACTTAACGGATCAAAAACAGAGCTTCTTCTCCTACATGCCAACAAAAATTCCAAGATAGAGACTCCGTGGACACCTCCCACCATCCTTGGACAGACCATCTCCCCAAGCACCAAATCCAAGAGTCTCGGAGTCATTTTTGACTCAGGAATGACAATGGATGCACAAATAGGATCAGTGGTGAGCGGATCCCCCCATCTTCTCCGCCAACTACGTAGACTCATCCCCTTCATCCCAGAAGAGGACAAAGCGGCAGCTGTGGGAACAATCATCAATTCCCGACTCGACTACGCAAATTCGCTCTACGTAGGACTACCCCAATATTAGCTTGCGCGCTTACAACTCATCCAAAACACGGCGGCAAGACTGTTAACAGGAAAAAAACCCTGGCAATCCATCTCTCCCTCCCTAAAGAGCCTACACTGGCTAACCATGAAGAATCGGATCACATTCAAGACCCTCTGCCTCACCCACAAATGCGTACAAGGAAACGCCCCACCATATCTCCGCGAGAAAATAAAACACTACACACCGAATCGCAGTCTTCGATCAGCTAACCAAAACCTCCTTACCATTCCCAAATACCGCTACAAAGCAAAGGGAGAATGAAGATTCGCAGTCCAAGGACCTCGACTATGGAATGCTCTTCCAACTAACATCCGCATGGAAGAAAACCACCAGGCCTTCAGAAAAAAACTAAAGACCTTCCTTTTCTGAGAAGCTGACATCAGAGAATGCATCCAGCGCCTTGAGGCGATTCAGTTCGCATTTGCAGCGCTTTACAAATCATTAATTCATTCACTCTAACCTAAAAACATGGATACTTAGCATACCGCTTGGTACCATAGTTCCGACAGTTATATCACCAACTATGAAAGCCACGGTTCATGCGTGGAAGAAAATGACAACCCTCTTACCATTTACTCCCACAACGCTGCCAACCCATATTCCCTTAAATGCCTTACTGCACCTGATGCCCGAACTCTCCTTATCAATATGGAACCTCAAAGGCATCCACTTCCTACATGAGTTATTGCATGATAACCACATCAAACCATTTCCCCAACTACAATCAGAATACACTCTTCCTTCAACCGAATACTATACCTACCTCCGTATACACCACTGCCTGAAAACTATCCCCCTCCCTCTATACTGTATCCACCCTAAACCTGGGATTACCTCACTAACCCTAATACAAAAACAAAAGGAATCTCTTACTTTTACAACAACCTACACCAAAAATACATCTTCTCAAAAATGAAACCGCATCACAGGTGGGACATTGATCTTGCCTATACCTACACAAATGATCAATGGCAACAAGCTCTCAAGTCCATATATAAAGCCACCAAATGCGTGGCCCTCTGGGAATTAACTCAGAAGATATCCTTGCGTTGGTACATGACTCCAGCCAGAATAACATCCTTTAACCAACAAATCCCAAACACTTGTTGGAGATGTAAATCCTCCTCAAGCGACCTATTTCATGTATTCTGGTCATGTTCGGCTCTTAAGAAATTCTGGGAAAATGTCTTTCACTTAATATCACAAGTAACCCGAACCAAGATCCCCCCATCACCGGCACTTGCAATTCCAAACTTAAACATAGAAGACATACACCCTACATTCAGACTAGTAATTACACATATTCTTCTGGCAGCCAGACTCAATATTGCTAGACAATGGAAATCCGACAATCCCCCGACTTTGACCCAAGTTGTCGACATAGTGGCCCTGCACTGCAGCTATGAGATTACAGCTGCAGAGCACACAGGCCAAGCAGCAAAAACACGCAAAAACTGGCAACCATGGACTGAATGGACTAAAACTGCGCACCTCACATAATAGCATGACATTTTAGATCTCGCTTTCTTGACCGAGCAATATATGCAACCCTACTGGGAGACATTTATACTTAAATCAAATAGATCCTAATAGATAAGTGCGGTGAACATGTTTGGTTATGCGGACAGGCCCTCTCCACTTCTGGGGCACTAAAGATCCCATATGGGGTGTCCCTCCAGCGGAATGGACCGATTGTACTCATTAATACCCTCACCGACGCATGTTTACTACTGGTTACCTCTGAACACTGTTTGTGAACTTATGTTTATATCATATATTGTTTATTCTAACGTCGTTGCACGACGTACACTATTGAATTGTACATTGTATTTCTTATGTAAAATCAATAAAAATATTAAACTAAAAAAAAACTTCCAAGTAAACTTTGATCGCCCTCACCACATCCAGTGAGTGAAGCGACCTTTCCTCCCTAGTCTTAGGATTTGTAAAAAAGGAAGGTAAAATGAAATCCTGATTCAAATGAAATTTGGAAACTACCTTCGGTAAAAAATCCGGACGAGGGCGCATGACCACTCTGTCCTGATGAAGAATCATAAAAGGTTCTTTGCAAGAAAGGGCGGCCAATTCTGACACCCTTCTAGCCGATGTTATAGCCACCAAAAAAACTAATTTTCTGGTCAATAGGACAAAAGGAATATGCCTAATAGGTTCACATGGTTTAACCGGCGGCCTCAGGTGTGTTACTCCCTTGACAAAGGTTCGCACCAAAGAATGGGATGCAATCGGTCTTTGGAAAAAAAACGATAAGGCCGAAATCTGTCCTTTAATTGTCCCTAAAGCGAGCTGCAAGTCTACTCCAGCTTGAAGAAAGGCAAGAACCCTTCCAATCGTATACCTACGAGGGTTCCATTTCCTCTCCTCACACCAAGAAATGTACGACTTCCAGACTGTATAATAGATAGCTCTAGAAACCGACTTTCTAGCGTTTATCAAGGTAGACAAGACTGAACCCATAAGACTACGTTTTTTTAACAGTCTGGTCTCAATAGCCAAGCCATCAAATTCAGCAACCATAAAGAAGGATGGAAAATGGGTCCTTGAGACAACAGGTCTGGACGGCATGGAAGGACCAATGGGTCCCCTACTGCCAACTTCACAATCTCCGAGTACCAGGATCTCCGGGGCCACGCTGGAACCACTAGGATCACTGGTTTTTGCTCCTCCTGTATTCTGCATAATAAGTGCGGCAGAATTTGGATTGGGGGAAAGGCATATATCAGAGAAAACTGATCCCAAGGAACTACTAATGCGTCTATCCTGACAGCAAGCAGATCCTTGGTCTTGGAGACAAACCTGTCCAGCTTGGCATTGAATCTGGATGCCAGCAGATCCACATCTGGGGTCCCCCAGTATTGGCAGATCTGTAGAAAAACCTCAGGGTGCAGGGACCATTCCCCTGGCAACAATTTCTGGTGACTTAGGAAATCTGCCTGCCAATTGTCCATCCCCGGGATAATGTCCAGCCCTGGCACATGTTCTTCTGCCCAAGTCAGTATATGGTTTACCTCTCTCTGGGCTGCCCGACTCCTGGTACCTCCCTCGTGGTTGATATATGCCACCACCGTGGAGTTGTCGGACTGGACTCTGACAGGAAGACCCCGCAATCTGGATGTCCAGAATCTCAGAGCCAGATGAGCTGCCTGAATCTTCAATAGATTGATGGCCAGGGTCCTTTCTGTCTGGGACCATATCCCCTTAACAGACGCCTCCTCTAGGACTGCTCCCCAGCCGAGAAGACTGGCGTCTGTGGTTACGACTTTCCAGGCTACTGGTGGGAAAGATTTCCCTCTTTTCAAATTGCTGGTTCTTAACCACCAAGAGAGCTTCCATAGTACCTGTGGAGATAGAACCATCGGCCCATCCAAGGTTCGAGCCGACTTGTCCCAGGCCTTTAGAATACCGTTCTGGAACACTCTGGAGTGGAACTGTGCATCATATGGCACTGCGCTGAAGGAAGACACCATCTTGCCCAGTAACCTCATGCACAGCCAAATAGAAGGTGTGAAGTTTTTTTTTCACCTTCTGGACAAGTTCCACTATGGAGGCGATCTTTAAGGGGGGCAGAAACACCTTTTCTTGGGCGGTGTCCAAGACCAGACCCAGATACACCAAGGCTTGGGTTGGACAAAGAGCTGACTTGTCCAAATTTAGAATCCAACCTAGGCGTTGTAAAACCCGTACTGTTCTTGACACGTTTTGAATCAGCATGGGGCAAAAGCAATCCCTTAGGAGAAGATCGTCCAGGTATCCTACTATGGAGACCTTCTGAGACCTTAGGGAAGCCAACACCAGAGCCAGAATCTTTGTGAAAACTCTGGGGGCTGTGGCCAGACTGAATGGTAGTGCCACGAATTGAAAATTACTGCCTTCTACAGCGAAGCGTAGGAATCTTTGATGTGAACCGAAGGCACATGAAGGTACGCATCCTTGATATCTATGGACGCTAAATAGTCTCCCTTTCTCAGGGATTTTATTATCAAACGAACCGACTCCATGCGGAAGAATCGAACGTCTATAAAGACGTTGAGAGCTTTGAGGTCCAAAATGGGCCTTACTTCCCCATTTGGCTTCGGCACAGTGAATAGGTTTGAGTAAAACCCCTTGAACCTTTCCACGTGCGGAACCCTTACAATTACCCCCTGCAACAGCAGATGCTGTAAAGCTAGGAATAGGCATCTTCTTTTCTTTTAAACCGACGGAACCCTTGAGTACAGAAACCGATTTGGGGGGAATTCCCGAAACTCTATTCTGTAACCATATTTTACAGTGGAAATGACCCATCTGTCTCGAACTAGTTCTTCCCAGGCATCCCCAAACAGCCGAAGCCTGCCCCCCCCCCCCCACATGAGAGCGGGGGCGCCCCTTCACAAGGTAGACTTGGAGTTGGGCATGGGTGTCTTTTGGGTCCAGGGTTTCTTCTGACCCTGGGGTCTTTTAAACCTAGACGGCTGAGGCCGTCGATACCGCTTAGGGGAAGAAGCACTAGGTCCTGGAGCATTGGGAATTTTAAAAGAGGGTTGCTTCCCTTTCTTTTTAATAGGGAGTAGGGCACTCTTTCCTCCAGAGATTTTTTTGGATATATTTATCCAGATCCTCGCCAAACAAGCACTCTCCATGGAATGGAAAAGCTGCGAGTAGCCTTTTACATGGCGTCTCAGCAGACCAGTTCTTTAGCCAAAAGACTCTGTGCATATGGATTGACAGTAAAGCAAAACGAGACATCTGTTGGATTGAGTCCTTCAATGCATCTACTGCAAAACATAAGGCATGAGGAATCTCCGATAACTCCTTGGCAGATTCCTCCTGGCAAGGTATGTTCTTTACAAACCTTACCAACCAGCTGCAACTGCTGGCTGAACTGCTGCACCAGCCACCAGCTTTTTATCAGCCGGATCCTTGAATACCTGGGCATTATCCACTGGACAGGTTAAACTTTTATTTACAGAAGATATGGCAGCGTCCACCAAAGGTGTGCCCCATTTCTTCCTGAACTTCTCCTCCATAGGATATAAGACAGAAAACCTTTTTGGAGGTAAGTATAGCCTGTCAGGGTGTTCCCAGTCTGTGTAAACCACCTGCTCCAGTAACGGATGCAAAGGGAACGCTTGGGAAATTTGCTGAGGTCGCAAAGATCCCAAAGTAGAACAGGAGAGTCCAGACTCCTGAACCGGGGGTAACTTAAACCCAATTCGTACCATCTCAGTTAGAGATTGGATAAACAATTTTTGTAAACGAGAGGCTGAAATTGGCTCTTCAGAGCCAGAGTCCTCAGCCGGGATCCTTCAGCCTCTCCTTCCTCCCGGTCTTTTATGACCACCTCTTCCAAATCCTCCGCCCATTCCGGTTCCAGATCACCTGGACCCATCTGGCTATAAGAGTCCTGGTGCTCTAGTGACTCTCCACTTGGCCCAGGCTCAGGGGAGGGAGATTTATTACGCTTCCTCCCCCCCTGTGTTACAGAGGCAATCATGCCAGCTATTTTGCCCTCAAGGCCCGCTAAGGCAGATGCCAAATCATCCTTTGTAACATAAGCCGAGGCAGGTATATTGGTAGTGGCCACTATGCCTGACAAATGCAATGGCTCAGCCAGGCCAGATGCCGTAGGTCTTTCAGGAGAAACTGAGGCTGCATCAGCATGGGGTTGGTCTCCTGTTTTTAAAGGAGGTACTCTAACCCCTGTGCTAGCCTTGTTCCCTATATCTCGTTTTCTGGAAGACATTGCTTACACACGAGGAAAAAAAGGAGTACTCCCCACAAACTACAACCAGCCTTCAACCTGTCATCACTGTGTCCAATACCTCCAGACTCACGTGCCCAATATCGCTCTGTGCTGTCCATGCACACGCCAGGAGCTCCATCCCTATAAAGCCTTAGCTCGAGAGTGAGCGCACGCATCAGCGTGATCAGCGGCATGCCTGCCGCATGGCGCATGCGCCGTCCTGATGCACATGGCGCATCT
The DNA here is from genome assembly GCF_042186555.1 of Aquarana catesbeiana. NCBI lineage: Eukaryota > Metazoa > Chordata > Amphibia > Anura > Ranidae > Aquarana > Aquarana catesbeiana. The sequence goes on from NC_133324.1 coordinate 622,546,653, forward strand.
ATGATGCGCACAGCAACAGCGCACGCACACACCGACGGCATGCACACCGAAGGTGCACACACACGCCGGTTGCGCGCACGCGGCACGCACGCAGCGCTTGCGCACATTCGCGCACGCCCGATCAAAACACGCGCCATACTGCCCTTTTGTAACTCCAGACACAAGTTTCAAGGTTTACCAGCAGGTTTCAGAGGGAATACATACATATATATAAAAAATTCCCAAAGGGAGTACTCACCATCCCAAGCAGCAGGGCCTGTTTTACCAGGCCCAATCTTCCCCTATCACAGCGGGTAGTGCCTCTAAGGACCTTCAGGGACCGGGTCCCCCATATTTTGGGGTCCACACCTCTGGACCTGTAAAGCACCCTTTCTGGTTTTACCTTGGACAAGATTGACCAGGAATACCAACTTAACAAGAGTCCAGCGCCTATATAGGACACATTACAAGCAACACCTCGTTCTTGAACCGAGATTCGGGTACCATTCACTTTAGCTTTTGTTATGCCATCCGAATGGATCTGATTATAATGTCCCCAGTGGGACATCTTTGAAGAAAATTGAAGAGCTTCAACAGCCATGATCATCACCTTCAAGACACTGGCGAAAAAACGGAGGTGCTTCCAGTAAAGAAGGGGTTATATGGGAGGAACTATTGGTTGCCAGTGTCCAATCACCTAAAGGTAAGCGTATAACCCACATAGTCATTATTATGGTGCTCTGTGTCCCGTGATGTACGATAAAAAAATGGCGTAGGAGTCCCCCCCCAAAATCCATACTAGACCCTTCAGGTCTGGTATGAATTTTAAGAGGAACCCTGCACCAAAATTTTAAAAAAGTGGCTTAGGGGTCACCCCAAAATCCATACCAGACCCAACCTGGCAGGCCACAGGAAAAGAGGGGGGACGAGAGAGCGCCCCCCCCCCCCGAACTGTACCGTTATTTTTTTATTTTTTAATAAAGGACTTGTCCCAAGCTGTGTCTTGTTTTTTTAACATTTTTTTTGTAAAATGGTAGGGTACAATGTACCCGTTACTATTTCACACGGGGGGAGGCCGGGATCTGGGGGTCCCCTTGTTAAAGGGGGCTTCCAGATTCCGATAAGCCCCCCACCCGCAGACGCCCATAACCACCGGGTAAGGGTTGTGGGGATGAGGCCCTTATCCCCATCAACATGGGGACAAGGTGCTTTGGGGGGCTACCCCGAAGCACCCTCCCAATGTTGAGGGCATGTGGCCTGGTACGGTTCAGGAGGGGGGGTGCTCTTTTGTCCCCCCTCTTTTCCTGTGGCATGCCAGGTTGAGTGCTCGGATAAGGGCCTGCTATGGATTTTGGGGGGGACCCCTACGCCACTTTTTTTTTAATTTTGGCGCAGGGTTCCCCTTAAAATCCATACCAGATCTGGAGGGTCTGGTATGGATTTTGGGGGGGCCCCTACGCCATTTTTAAAAAAAAAATTTGGTGCAGGGGTCCCCTTAATTTCCATATCAGACCCGAAGGGCCTGGTATGGATTTTAGGGGGACCCCCACGCAATTTTTTTAAAATTTTGTTTTGGAGTTCCCCTTAATATTCATACCAGACCTAAAGGGCCTGGTAATGGACTGGGGTGGATCCCATGCTCTTTTTTTCAATGAGACCCGACAATTCATTACAGCCGCGATCAGTTTTAAATGACAATTTTTCCTTTAGAAATGTCATTTTGCTGTGGTAGTGTTCTAAAAATGGGAAAAATGTGCCACATTACAGGCATACTATAGACACCCCCAGGCATGATATTTAAAGTAATATTTCATTTTTATTGTTTCACTTTAAGCATTAAAGAAATCACTGCTCCCGAAAAAACGGCCGTTTTTAAAAATATTTTTTGCATTGATACATGTCCCCTGGGACATATACGCTTATATGCAATAAATTGCATATAAGCCTTTAAAATTAGCACTTTTGATTTTTCATGTTCGTATCCCATAGACTTTAACAGTGTTCGTGTGTTCTGACAAATTTTTTGCCTGTTTGGTATGTTCTTGTGCGAACCGAACCGGGGGGTGTTTGGCCCGTCCCTGATGAGGGGCCAGAATATGGGAACTTTTTTTATAATATAAGGTAGAATATCCATCTGGACCTGGTGCAGTGGAAGTTTTTAGGGACTTAATAATCTCACTTATTTCAATAGCGGTACATGGGGTGTTTTGTTTTTCAATTTGCTGGACAGACAGAGTGGGAAACAAAATGTCTCCAAGCAAATCCAAAGAAGAATGTCTTGGTGAAGAATGAAGAGCAGATAGCAAACTTATGCTCGGGCCGAACCGTTCGCCCATCCCAACCCCTCGATTATCCAAACTATACAGTTATATTTTACAAGGCAATAAATTCCCAGAGGAAATGCTTCTAGCCAAAATGTGTGTATTACCCAAGCCCCACAAAGATCACACTTCACCACAGAACTACCGCCCAATATCAGTTATAAATAATGACCTCAAACTTTTTGGCCGTTTGCTGGAGGACAGAATGGCTGCGGTCATCACCTCATTAATCCACCCGGACCAAACGGGTTTTATTCCAGGCAGAAAGATTACTGACAATTTAAGGCTTGTCACAAATATAATACAGGATGCTAATCTACATGAAAACCCAGTAGTTATCCTTAGCCTTGATATTCACAAGGCCTTTGACAGTGTCAGTTGGTTGTACTTGGAACTATTACTCCACAAATACAGTCTTTGCAATGAATTCATGCATGGTTTTAGAGCTTTGTATCAAAATCCTCAAACCAGAATAATGCCGCGTGCACACGGTCGGAATTTTCGACAACAAATGTTCGATGTGAGCTTGTTGTAGGAAATTCCGACCGTGTGTAGGCTCCATTGGACATTTGCTGTTGGAATTTCCGACAACAAAAATTTGAGAGCTGGATCTCAAATTTTCCGACAACAAAATCCATTGTCGGAAATTCCGAGCGTGTGTAGACAATTCTAATGCACAAAATTCCATGCATGCTCGGAATCAAGCAGAAGAGCCGAACTGGCTATTGAACTTCATTTTTCTTGGCTCGTTGTACGTCTTGTACGTCACCGCGTTCTTGACGTTCAGAATTTTTGACAACATTTGTACGACCATGTGTATGCAAGACAAGTTTTAGCCAACATCCGTCTGAAAAAAATCCAGAGTTTTGTTGTCAGAATGTCCGATCGTGTGTACGTGGCATTAGACTTCCAGGTGAAAATTCAGAGTTCTTTGCATTAGGTAGAGGAACTAGACAGGGATGCCCCTTTTCCTCTCTCCTATTTGTTCTGGCCTTTGAACCCCTTGCTTGTGCCATTCGAAATAATGTTAATGTTAAAGGCTATACCAAAGGCCTAAAAGACTTCAAACTAAGCCTATACACCAATGACTTTTTGTTGTTCCTTTCAGACCCCTTAATATCCCTCCCAAACCTTATCAAAGAACTAGAAACATTCCAAACGTATCCAAATGCACTGCAATGCCTATAAATATTCCACCATTGTTAGCGACATCTTTGCACTCTTTGACATCATGCACATTAAAAAAAAATGGTCCCCTTGAGGCATACCACTTCCTTAATCATTATATATATAGCCTAATAATACATACCATTATAGAACAAAATTGTGTTTTAAATTATACTACCTGATAGGAAAAATCCATACTTAGATCTCACCATTATTGTTCTTATGCTGTATTGCTATGTTATTTTTATATGTACTATTCACCTCATCTTAAGTACATACTTGATATATTGGATGTACCTTTGTTTCTGTTACATATTTGCACTAAACTACGACCTTCTACAATAATAAAAAAGATTATGAACAAAGTCCCCCTGTCCCTCTTTCCTCCTCATTTGTCCCTCATTTCGTTCTGATCTAAATAGTTGTATACAAAATGCACTTATCTTTCATACAATTTCTAAATTGCTGCATTTGTAAATTTTAAAGACCAGTATAAAGGGATGGTAATGGTTAAAGAAAAAGCAGTTTAACAAATATTTTTTTTATAATTCTCCTTTAAGGGGGCGTTGCAGGGTGTGTGTCCTATGCCTACATAATTTTGCTAATAGGTGTCCCTCATTTCCATCTCAAAATGTTGGGAGGTATGGTCTCCGCTTTAATTCACTCCAAAGGTGTTCTATCGGGTTGAGGTCAGGACTCTGTGCAGGTCATTCAAGTTCCTCTACCCCAGACTAGGTCATCTATGTCTTTCTGGATCAGAAGAGTTGAAGCTGTTATAGTTGCAAAGGGTGGGCCAACTCAATATTGAACCCTACGGACTCAGATACCATTAAAGTTCATGTGCGTGTAAAGGCAGGTATCCCAATATTTTTGGTAATATAGGTATATAAGCACACTGGAATGGCTTGGGCAGAAAAGACATTAGAAAAAGATTCTATTTATTATAAAAAGTAAAATTCTGCCTGAAAGGTGAACTTAGCCTTTAATCCACCTAATGTGAATGCTTCGCTGAATGGCTCAATACACTCTTTCAGATCTGGGCATCACAGATTGGGTTTGTGATTTGCAGTAAACCCTGCTTTGTAATTGTAACACTTTCTACTAAAACTGAGGCAGCGCTGTGAAAGGCCCAGAACAGGCTCCCAAATTTTCCTACTCTCTTCTCAATTTGTGATATTATGTATCTCTGTAGTATGTATACACAAAGATGTGTGAAAGGGTTAAAACATTTTTTTTTTTTATTTCAGCTATATTACTGCAATCTGTAGTCTTGAGTTGCCATTATTTGCACTGCTATCAGTCTTGTCATATCCAACCCGTACCTGCCTTGGAAACATTGTTTGTCATCCTGCAGAATTACCTTATTGAAGGAAACATCTGCTGTTATGCACATGTGATAGCCATTTCTCAATCCTTATCATCTCTTGGCAGAACGTTAAAGACACAGTTCACTCGAGTGAATGATCTTTAAAGGTTAATCGCTCAGAAATCAGTGATTCCATGCGATGAAGCAATCAGTTTTGGTCACCATGCTGTACACATGAAAGTGTTATTCAGTTGTATAAAAACTTTAAGGGCTTTAAATCTATTTTACCTCATTAAAGTTAATTCATTATCTTGTCATACAAGCCAAATCAGCAGGAAATTCAAGCTGGGCTTACACAACATTGCAGTCCTAAAAGCTAGACAAGGTGAGTTAAATTAAAATTTAGATCAATACCTAGATGGATCTTATTTCATAGAAAACAGAAATACCACAGCACTCAACATCACCTATATACTGTAAATATACAGGGCCGGTGTAAGGATTTTTGATACCCTAACCGAAACCCCATTTTGCCGCCACTGGCTCTGAGGCACCTCTCCGCCTATTTCTTCAGCCGTGGTCCACAGGCCCGCACCTGTGCCTCTAGACCCGGCCTGAAGACAAATAGTGGTGGCATGCCAGCCATGGTCAGCAGGTATATGGACATGCTAGGGTAGTATATGGACAGGCTAGGGGAGTATAAGGACAGGCTAGGGGAGTATATGGACAGGCTAAGGTAGTATATAGACAGGCTAGGGTAGTATATGGACAGGCTAGGGGAGTATATGGACAGGCTAAGGTAGTATATAGACAGGCTAGGACAGTATATAAACAGGCTAGGACAGTATATAGACAGGCTAGGGTAGTATATAGACAGGCTAGGATATTATATAGACAGGCTAGGGTAGTATATAGACAGGCTAGGACAGTATACGGACAGGCTAGGGTAGTATACAAAGCGGCTACAGTTGTAAATAGACAGGCTAGGCAGTTTACAGATGAGTTAGGGTAGTATATGGACAGGCTAGGGTAGTATTTGAATGGGCTAGGGTAGTATATGGATAGGCTAGGGTAGTATATGGATGGGCTAGGGTAGTATAGGGGTGGGCTAGGGTAGTATAGGGGTGGGCTAGGGTAGTATATGGATGGGCAAGCTTAATATAGGGGTGGGCTAGGGTAGTATATGGATGGGCTAGGGAAGTATATGGATGGGCTAGGAGAATATATGGATGGGTAAGGGTAATATAGGGGTGGGCTAGGGTAGTATAGGGATGGGCTAGGGGATTATATGGGTGGGCTGGGGTAGTATAGGGGTGGGCTAGGGTAGTATATGGATGGGCTAGGGGAGTATATGGATGGGCTAGGGTAGTATAGGGGTTGACTAGGGTAGTATATGGATAGGCTGAGTGTGCTGGGGGTCCTGTTGGTCGGGGTGTTGGTCCCGATGGGACAGTGAAGGTGTACAGAGGAGCGGAGTGTACGTATTGCTGGAGGGGTTCACCTCCGATGAGTGGGAATGTGGAGCGAACAAAGAGTGGGGAGCTCCTTCTGCAGAGAAGGACTGGCTGTGAGTGGCAGTTGGGCAATCCAGGACAGACACAGAGCAGACTGCTACTTCCAAGTAGCAGAGGAAGAGCCCGGCCTGGCCGGTTGGGCTGTGTGCTGGAGCTCTAGCAGACTGTTAGGTGCACATCCCAGCCCACAGCATCGGTCCAGATACCCTGCTGTACCTGCTGTGCTAGGGATGAGGAGGATGGAGCCTGCTGGAGCCTTGTGGTGCAGGTCAGGACGGAGTGAAGCGGCCCAGGGGGCCCTGGGAGGCTGAGGAGGAGCGTGAACAGTAGCCCCCAATTCCAGCTTCACAACTGAACTACCATGCTTCCGTGCCCAAGAACGAGCCAGCAGGACCCACGTGATCTCCGTCAGAGCCACCAATCAGGACCTGGGAGAGGCAGGCCTGCTGGAGTACTTCATGGAGGCTTTCTTTGACAACTGCTTCTACTGATGGCGACCCTGGTGGGGAACATCAGCAGACCAGCGGCCGTGGCTTTGCCCCAGGTGGCAGTGTGCCCTAGGCGACTGCCTAGTTTGCCTAGTGGTAGCTCCAGCCCTGTAAATATATATATACAGCTGTCATGTCAATCAAATGGTTAAAGCAACTCTACTCTACTACTCAGCATGGAAGTGAGCTCAGCTGCACTATTGTTGGAGTGTCCATATAGACGCACAATGAATTCTAAAGAATGTTGTAGACACTCTATGACCTCCCATCTTTTTTTTTTTTGCTGCAGCATGTGCCTCTTTCTTATTACCTTATAAACTATTCTCCCAGGTTGACATCTCTGCAGCTATGAGATAATAGGAGTGCCTAGGTACACAGACTAGAAAGTGCATTGCTATTTATCAGGAGTTAAAATGGTTGTAAACCTCAGACATGAAATATGATCAAAGTATATACCTGTGTACTTGTCTAAACCAGAGCACTAAGCGTCATTTCTCTCTGCTGTCTTGTTGCTCTGAAATCAGCATGAGTCATGTCTGACAAGTTTTCCTGACACCAAGAAAAAAAAAAGGTGACAGGGGAGGGAGTTCCAGCACACAGCTAGTAATAATTGACAGCCTCAGCTGGCACTATCATTTTACTTTTTTTTTTTTTTTTTGCTCTATAGATAGGCTAAAAGTATATTAGTATATTAACCATAATGAGATTGTTTGTTCTTCTCTCCATACCTTCTTTTGTTTATATGGACTGGCCGATTAAATAAAGAATTGTAAATTGTTTAACAAATCAAAGTGAAATGAAGAAAAAAAAAGTCCATGAAGACACTAGAGCAGGATGCCCAATAAAATTAAATGCACTGTCAGCGTGGTTTAGATCGCTCATTTGGAGAGGAGAACCTGGGACACTTCGGAGGGTCCTTCTTGAGGCTGCGCTGATCTACAGATAGAGTTAACCGCTTCCCGACTGCCTCACGCAGATATACTGCGGCAGAAGAGCACGTACAGGCAGATTAATGTACCTGTATGTTGCCCTCTAAGAGGCAGCTCGCGGGTGCACGCCGCCGTGAGCTCCGTGACCGCGATCGTGGGTCCCGCGGACCCGATGTCCTTGGGGATACTCGCGATCGTCTCACGGTGAGGAAGAACAGGGAGGTGCTAATGTAAACAAGAATCTCCCCGTTCTGCCTAGTGACACTGTCACTGATCAGCAGAGACCTTCAAATGCCATATTGCCAAGGCGCCATACTAAAATGCCACATTTTGCCCATTTTTCGGTGAAATGCCATATTTCGCAGATTTTCGGGAAAATTACACATTTTGTGCCATATTTTGCCTTATTTGGGCCAAGAAAAAATAAAAATATTCTAATATTCTTCAAGTGGGACAGTAATATTTGTCAGCAATATCTTCATATAGAAATATGAAGATTTAATACCACCTTACACAGTGTATTCCATGTGCTTGTCTGTGAGAGAGACACACAGACTGTCATTGGCAGACTTCCCTATTGTTTGTGTAATGGGAGGGAATGTGGATTGTGCCTGTCTCATTGTTAAATGATAAACTTATTATGGGATGTATATGTGTATGTGGATTGGCTGCTAAGGGGGAGGGGGGATTGTCCCACAGTGTATATCTTTGTGTACACTGTATGTAAAAATCCATTAGCAGGGGGGAGGACCATAGGGAAACGCGTATATACAGTATATCAGCTCCCTTTCCCACATCCTTCATACCAAGCTGAAGTGTATTACTTAAGTCATCGCTCGTGTTTTACATTTTCGGGTTTTCCTAATTCAATATACCTAAAGTTGCTAGTTCAAACGTAACCCTTTTCAAGAAGTGGATTAATGGTGACAGTAATTTTGCCGTGGAAGGTGGGAAGATATTATGCAAGTTGTGCACAAAATCGGTAAGTTTTTATTCAGTTTTCTTTGAGAACTTTTGAAATACGCGCAATGAAATACGCGCCTGGAACATCAGCTGATGTAGAGAGGACTTTTTCAAAATTAAAGTACATCCTCAGCGATCGTCGCCTCAATTTTTCTATGGAGAGCTTAGTCGCTCACGTAAAATTATACTATGGTTAAAACTAAAATTGTTGTAAATACCTGTAAATAGTAATAAAGTAGTTAATATGATTCAAGTTGCACGATTTAATATCCCTTTTACGATGGGAAGGGGGGTGGAAAGTTGAAAAATAAATGCCACATTTGGTCAAAATAAATGTCAAATTTGGCCAAAATAAGTGCCATATTGCCACATTTTTTACTGCCACATTTTGTAAAAATAAATGCCACATTTTGAAGGTCTCTGCTGATCAGCTCTCCCTGTAATCGGGAGTGTTGATCAGTGACGTGTCACACACAGCCCCTCCCCCCCACAGTTAGAATCACTCCCTAGGACACACTTAACCCCTACAGCGCCACCTAGTGGTTAACCCCTTCACTGTCAGTGCCCCTTCACTGCCAGTAATCAATGCAATATTTTAGCATTGATCGCTGTATTAATGCCAATGGTCCGAAAAATGTGTCAAAATTGTCAGATGTGTCCGCCATAATGTCACAGTCACGATAAAAATCATTGATCGCCGTCATTACTAGTAAAAAAAAAACTATCAATAAAAACGCCATAAAATTATCTCCTATTTTGTAGACGCTATAACTTTTGCGCAAACCAATCAATAAATACTTATTGCGATTTATTTTACCAAAAATATGTAAAAGAATACGTATCGGCCTAAACTGAGGAAAAAAAAATCTTTTTTTAAATATTTTTTGGGGATATTTATTATAGCAAAAAGTAAAAAAATAATGCGTTTTTTAAAAATTTTGTCGCTATTTTTTTGTTTATAGTGCAAAAAATAAAAAACGCAGAAGTGATCAAATACCACCAAAAGAAAGCTCTATTTGTGCGAAAAAAAGGACGACAATTTTGTTTGGGAGCAACGTCGCACGACCGCGCAATTTTCAGTTAAAGCGACGCAGTGCCGAATCGCAAAAAGTGCTCTGGTCAGGAAGGGGGTAAATTCTTCCGGGGCTGAAGTGGTTAAAGAGGAACTGTAGTCTGCTCACATAATTTGTAATAAAAACATCTTTGCCATTCTGAAGCTTCCCTCCAACCACTTTGAATATTATTTTATATATACTGTGATTCTGTACTTGCCAAATATGCTGCAGAAATCTCCCTCCACTAAGTCTGGATGCAGCCATTTTAACTGTGGGCAGCTGAAGCTGCTGCCTGTTCACTTCCTGGATTTACACAGACACAAAGAGGCACACCTCCAGCTCTGCAGCCCTGCAGCTTTCATTGGCCGTCTTTTGACTCATCCCTCTTCCCTTCCTGGCAAACTCTCACAAGAGTGAGAGAGAGAGAGCTGTGCATGATGTCATAAGCCTAGTCTAATGACCAAACAAGAAACAGGAAGTGGGCTGTATAAGGTATTTACTGGCAGAGATATGCCTAAGTGAATTTAATCTGGTGAAATAATGTGGAGCAGACATTTTAAAAGGCTTTGCATCTGTGGGATACTTCTAATGAGTAGTCAGTGAAGAGTAGGATTTTATTGCCATTAGTTTGCAGAGAGCAATTTTAATGGAATCGATGGAGAATGGCTGATTTGTCTGCATAACTGAGATACCGCAGGGCGAGGTGTCCGGCAGTCAAGGCTTCTGGAATGTGTGTTGCATATTATTATGTTAAGGAAGTCAACTTAAAGGATTCAGGCAGGCCAATAATTCATAAATTGTTACGCCTGGATTGGTTTTGTAAGTCCTCTAGTTTTTCTGATAGGATTCTTTGATTTTAGATTGCTGTTGCATGGTGGAATGAACCTGAATAGAGTTCATCCTTTCATTGTGGAGAGCCTGATTTCAGCTTCTGATAAGCAATATGAGTGTTCTCCTAACTCCTTCTTGAACTGCAGTGATTGTGGGAGAAAGGTGAGAGGCTACAATCTGTGTGATTTTTTCATAGGCAGGATCGTCTCCTATGGCAGGTGTGATGAAAGGCTGAGAGCTGCTGTCACCCTACTCCATGTGTGATCCATTCACCATGTTTAAATCAGAAGCTGTTTCTGAGGGGGAGGCTGGGAGAAAATTGGCTGAGATTGTGACCTGTTCCTGTCATGGTACTGCTCCAAAGCCTTGCCTAAAGGCACAGGGGGAGAGTCTGAGTGGCAGGAGAGCTGCAGGCAGCTTAGTAAGCTTTTTTCCCCATGGCTTGGTGGGAGCTGCTGTCTTTAGCAGCTATTCCATGCAGCACCAGAAGCCCTTTTTAATGTTTTCATTGATTGTAAATAGTTTTGTATGTTATTTTTTATTTAATATGTTTTTTATGTTAGGCCACATGTCCTCAACATGGGGGGGGTGCTTTGGGCCAGGGGGAATTTGCCCCCCATCCTGCCCCAAAGCTCCTTGTCCCCATGTTGATGGGGACAATGGCCTCATCCCCAAAACCCTGGCAAGTGGTTGTGGGAGTCTGAGGGCAGGGAACTTATCAGAATCTGGAAGCCCACTTTAACAAGGACTGCCTGCTTCTCTGTCTGACATTTCTTATATAGCTAAGGGGCAGAGTCACCAGTTGACATCAGCGGGTGACCCCGCCCCTTGTGACTTCACTGGCTGGGGCATGCTGGGTCGATGACGTTAGCCAGGTCAGCAGATGAATGCGAGCATTCACTTTGCTGATCCCTGATGAAAAGCAAGTTTGGTTGTCGTGAACTGTATGTACCTTTTGTTATAGTTAAATTGAGATAAGAAGTGTGGAAAATATATGTCAGTGATTTAAAGGAACAGTGCAATACTCATTTCAATCTGTTAAATTGCTGTTGGTGTCCTGGAAGAATAACATAATATCCACTGTGGCCCTGCTAAGGACAGACTGTCTATATCCCTTAAAGGTACAGTGCACTTCTGTGTACATTTGAATCTACACCATTGAGAACTTGATAAAGGTGTTACCCCAAACTAATGCTGTGCAGCAGCAGACTTTGAAAAAGATCCTGGCCAAGCAGTAAAAATCTACTGCAAATGTTTCCCCTTGTGACACCCATTTAGGTAAATTATGCCACCTCCTGCAAAGGATGACATCCCAAGATTATGAGGAGGCCTTCTTATGTACTTTTGGGAGGACTGCAGAAAGACAGGATAGGACAGGAACCCTGGACAGTAATTGCTGTGCCATTATGAGCAGGAAACTCCCAAAAGGTGTACTTCGACATGACCTCTGAAGATGCACTAGGCTATGACAACTTAAAAGTAGAGATCTTGGGGTGCCTGGGAGTCACAACTTTGGTGAGGGAGCAGTAGGTACGCAGCTGGAGCTACAAGACAGTTGGGTTTTCTGACTTCCAAATGTATGACCTAATCAACCTGATCAAACATTGTCTGCAGCCCAAAGTTCTTACAGGGCCTAAAATCACAGAGGGAGTCACCATGGCCTCATTTCTGAGAGCTCTACCTTCAGAGCTATGGATATGGGTAAGGCAAGCCAATCAAGAGTTGGCTGATCGACTGCTTGAGCTGGTGGATTGCTATTTTGCCATGGAGAATCTCTTGACTAGTCTACAACTTTGAGATCCCTGACCAAAAATCTGTCTCCCTCAGCAACCAGTTCAAAACTAGCACCAGAGCTGACAAAGCTACAAAGGGGAAGTATCAAGCAGCTGGCAAGAGTGGTCAGAGGGTCATCTTCTGTTGAGAGGCCCATTTGGGAAACTCAAACAGAAACTATGGCATCTCCAGTGTTGGTGTTGTGCTGGGTGGGGTCACATTGCTGCCAAATGCCCCCAGAGCCTATGGAGTATTGCCCAGTCAAAGGGCTGTCCTTGTTTCCCTGCCTTAGTGGCAGATCCAGACATGCCAAACTCTGCGGTGAAGATAGGTGGGGAAAAGTGTGCATGCCTTCCTAGACTGGTTAACTTAGTCCGTACCTGGTTCATGCACCCTAAACAGTTGACCCTGTGCCAGGTAGGAGTGATGTGCATGCAGGGGGACTGTGAGAAGTAGTAGGGGACTTTGAAACTAGCTGGGGACCTGTTTACAATGAAGTGGCTTTGTCCCCACTCCTATTGTATAGTAGAATATTGGGGATGAGCTTTCCACTGTTTCGGGAACTATGGAGTGGTAAGGAAAAGGGCCCAGACCATTAACATACTATGGGGAGCACCTGACCCCTTTGAACATAGTGTTAATGATGATGCTGTAGGGGTTACCACTGATGAAAATGTTATTTTTTCCTCTAGTGGTCTTTGTGTGTGAACCAGAGTTGTCTTCAGAGACCCTGGAGATACCTTTGGAACTGCCCAGTTACATGACCCTACTGTTGTAAAAACCTGTAAAAAAATAAAGCAAACAACAGCAGCCCAGTAGATCATGGGCTTGAAAATGTATCCTCATATTGCAGTTCAGCATGACCTGTTGTACCAGACTGACAAATTCAGCATGAGGTTTTGAACAACTCATGGTGACAGGTCAGTATTAGTCTTTACTGCCACTTTAAACACACGTTCAGATCTGTATTACCTCTTTGCAAGCTCTATGGTTGAAACTGATTGCCCACAGTTCCCATTAATTGAAGTATACCCCCTTCCCGCCGACCGTACGCAGATATGCGTACTCGGCTTTCTGGGGTTATACCGGGATGATGCCACTCGGTTGTTATACCGGAGGAGCGGGAGGGGACATCCCCCCCTCCCGCCGCCTCCCGCCGCTGTTACCGGGCCTCCCGTGCGATCGGGAGGCCCGATGTCCGATCGGGTACCTTCGGCGGCTGGGGGCGGGCTGGAACGAAGCTGTGGGCGGCTTCGTTCCAGCCTTCTCGTTGTAAACGCGGAAGCGACGTCATGACGTCACTTCCCGTTTACTCGGCTGCCAATGGCGCCGAATTTAAAAAAGTACACAGTATTCAGAATCGCCGTTTTCGGCGATCTGAATACTTTGAAGTGTAAAGGAGGGATCGGAGGTCTTTTAGACCCCCGATCCCTCCATAAAGAGTACCTGTCACCACCTATTACTGTCACAAGGGATGTTTACATTCCTTGTGACAGCAATAAAAGTAAAAAAAAAAAAATTTTTTTAAAACACAATTTATAAAGTAAAAAAAATAAAATAAATAAAAAAAAAAATTTTTTTTAAAGTGCCCCTGTCCCCGCAAGCTTGCGCAGCGAAGAAAACGCATACGGAAGTCGCGCACGCATATGTAAACGGTGTTCAAATCACACATGTGAGGTATCGCCGCGATCGTCAGAAAAAGAGCAATAATTCTAGCCCTAGACCTCCTCTGTAACTCAAACCTGGTAACCGTAAAAAACGAGTGCGTGCAATTATAAAGGGTGACATGTTTGGTATCTATTTACTCGGCGTAACATCATCTTTCACATTATACAAAAAAATTGGGGTAACTTTACTGTTTGGATTTTTTAAAATTCATGAAAGTGTCCCTTTTCCAAAAATTTGCGTTTAAAACACCGCTGCGCAAATACAGTGTGATAAGAAATATTGCAACAATCGCCAATTTATTCTCTAGATTCTCTGCTAAAAAATATATATATAATGTTTGGGTACTCTAATTAATTTTCTAGCAAAAAATACGGATTTTAACTTGTAAACACCAAATTTCAAAAATAGGCTTAGTCATGAAAGGGATACAGAAGAAACACATCCATTAGGTAGGTCCATGGCCATATAAACAATGGACATACAGTAAAAAAACATACTTTAACACACCCAATAAACAATGCATTGCTATATATATTGATCAGCCATAACTTAATGACTACTAACAGGTTAAGTGAATAACATTGATTATCTCATCACAATGGCATCTAAAATTCAGAGTAATATGTTAGGCATCAAGTAAAAATGCTGTATCTAAAGTTGATGTGTTGAAACCAAATAAAATGGGAATCACAGTGTGCTGTGTATGGAGCTGCATAGCCGCTGGCAGGTCTGGTTTCCCATGCTGACCTGCGTCCACAGCCAAAAGTGCCTACAATGGGCACGTGACCATCAAAACTTGACCAGAGACTAATGGAAGAACCTGGCCTGGTCTGATGAATTATATTTTCTTTTAAATGTGGATGGTCAGCTTTGTGTGTGTCACCTACCTTTGAAAGAGACAGCACCATGATTCTAGTATGGGAAGAAGGCAAACCGGCGGAGGCAATGCTCTACTGGGAAGCAATGGGTCCTGCCATTAATGTGGATGTTACTTGACACACACAACCTACCAAAACATTGTTGCTGACTAACTTATAGCAGTTCATTGTATATTGAAATGTTGCATACCTATCTTGTGTATTGTATGCTATTAACAAAATGATCCTGCATAAAAGACTTTATTAACCACTTCAGGTCCACCCTTTAGCAGTTTTACTGCTTCAGGGTCACACCTGTGTGCTGGATCATATATATATATATATATATATATATATATATATATATATATATATATATATATGTGATCCAACTCTTCTGGGTAGGGGGTGCTGCACATGCACGCCATCGGCGGTTCACTTCCACTGTGGTTACACACAGCGGAAGCCAATCAGCGGGTGTAGGGTACTTAATATCCTCTGGCACCCGCCGATCGTCATGCAGAGACACAGAACTGCAATCTGCCTACGTAAATATGGCAGATCACTGTTCTAACACAAGGGAAGGGATAGAGTTTGTGTCCCTGCAAAGCAGGGAATAAATTCCATCTCTTCCCCTAGTAAAAGCACCTGACACAGTATAGTAAAACACTGGCTAGCCACTTGCGGACCATCTAACTGTAAATATATGTTATGATTTTGAGGTTAAATACTGGGGTTATGGCTGCAGCTCAGGTGGTTGACTTTCCCATAAAAGTGATCCCAGCGGCACATTCACCGCAGACCGCAGTCAGCATGGGAAACCAGACCTGCCAGCGGCTATGCAGCTCCATACACAGCACACTGTGATTCCCATTTTATTTGGTTTCAACACATCAACTTTAGATACAGCATTTTTACTTGATGCCTAACATATTACTCTGAATTTTAGATGCCATTGTGATGAGATAATCAATGTTATTCACTTAACCTGTTAGTAGTCATTAAGTTATGGCTGATCAATATATATAGCAATGCATTGTTTATTGGGTGTGTTAAAGTATGTTTTTTTACTGTATGTCCATTGTTTATATGGCCATGGACCTACCTAATGGATGTGTTTCTTCTGTATCCCTTTCACTTTTAGAAGCAAAGGGAGAGGTGCCCTCTGGGCTAACATTACCGATTGGTAGCTCCGGGAACCATCAGGCATTGACAGGGTTTTTCCATAGAGATAAGGGTTGGCTAGATGACCACCGCTCATCTCTATGCCCATGGAGGATCTTGCGCCATATAAACATGATTTGTTTTGGATCTTTTGCTTTTAGGGTAGAGGAGAGATTTGGGGTCTTTTAGACTCCAGATCTCTCCATAAAGAGGACCTGTCGTGCTGTATTGTTATCGCAAGGAATATTTACAGTCCTTGCAATAGCAATAAAAGTGATAACTTTTTTTTAAAGGGACAGCGTAAAAATGTAAAATAATAATAATTAAAAAAATGAAAGCGCTCCTTCCCCGCGTACTTGAGCGCAGTAGTGAATGCATATGTAGTCACGCCCACATCTGAGCGAGAGCAATAATTCTAGCACTAGACCTCCTCTGTAACTCTAGTTTGGCGCCATTCCACGAGCGCGTGCAATTTTAAAGCATGACATGTTAGGTATCTATTTACTCAGCATAACATCATCTTTCTTACTATATAAAAAATTGGGGTATATATTATGTTTTGTTTTTTTTTATTATTCATTAAAGTGTTTTTTTTTTCTGATTACTGCATTTATGTCAGTTTGTGACATTTAGTGTGGTAGGGCAGTTAATATTAGCCCCCTTTAGGTCTAGGGTACCCCCCTAACCCCCCTAATAAGGTTTTAACCCCTTGATCACCCCCCGTCGCCAGTGTCACTAAGTGATCATTTTTCTGATCGCTGTATTAGTGTCACTGGTGACGCTAGTTAGGGAGGTAAATATTTAGGTTTGCCGTCAGCGTTTTATAGCGTCAGGGACCCCCATATACTAACTAATAAAGGTTTTAACCCCTTGATTGCCCCCTAGTTTACCCTTTCACCAGTGATCACCGTATAACTGTTACGGGTGACGCTGGTTAGTTAGTTTATTTTTTATAGTGTCAGGGCACCCGTCGTTTATTACCAAATAAAGGTTTAGCCCCCTGATCGCCCGGCGGTGATATGCGTCGCCCCAGGCAGCGTCAGATTAGCGCCAGTACCGCTAACACCCATGCACGCAGTATACGCCTCCCTTAGTGGTATAGTATCACTGTCACTTACAAAACACTAAACGCATAACTGCAGCATTCGCAGAGTCAGGCCTGATCCCTGCGATCGCTAACAGTTTTTTTGGTAGCGTTTTGGTGAACTGGAAAGCACCAGCCCCAAGCAGCGTCAGGTTAGCGCCAGTACCGCTAACACCCACGCACGCACCGTACACCTCCCTTAGTGGTATAGTATCTGAACGGATCAATATCTGATCCGATCAGATCTATACTAGTGTCCCCAGCAGTTTAGGGTTCCCAAAAACGCAGTGTTAGCGGGATCAGCCCAGATACCTGCTAGCACCTGCGTTTTGCCCCTCCGCCCGACCCAGCCCACCCAAGTGCAGTATCAATCGATCACTGTCACTTACAAAACACTAAACGCATAACTGCAGCATTCAGAGAGTCAGGCCTGATCCCTGCGATCGCTAACAGTTTTTTTGGTAGCGTTTTGGTGAACTGGCAAGCACCAGCAGCCTAGTACACCTCGGTCGTAGTCAAACCAGCACTGCAGTAACACTTGGTGACGTGGCGAGTCCCATAAATGCAGTTCAAGCTGGTGAGGTGGCAAGCACAAGTAGTGTCCCGCTGCCACCAAGAAGAAGACAAACACAGGCCCGTCGTGCCCATAATGCCCTTCCTGCTGCATTCGCCAATCCTAATAATTGGGAACCCACCACTTCTGCAGCACCCGTACTTCCCCCATTCACATCCCCAACCAAATGCAGTCGGCTGCATGAGAGGCATTTTCTTGATGTCCTCCCGAGTACCCCTACCCAACAAACCCCCCCAAAAAAGATGTCATGTCTGCAGCAAGCGTGGATATAGGTGAGACACCCGCTATTATTGTCCCTTCTGTCCTGACATTCCTGGTCTTTGCATTGGTGAATGTTTTGAACGCTGCCATACACTAGTTGAGTATTAGCGTAGGGTACAGCATTGCACAGACTAGGCACACTTTCACAGAGTCTCCCAAGATGCCATCGCATTTTGAGAGACCCAGACCTGGAACTGGTTACAGCTATAAAAGTTACAGTTACAAAAAAAAGTGTAAAAAAAAAAAAAAAAAAAAACACAAAAAAATATATAAAATAAAAAAAAATAGTTGTCGTTTCATTGTTCTCTTTCTCTATTCTCTCTCTATTGTTCTGCCCTTTTTTACTGTATTCTATTCTGCAATGTTTTATTGTTATTATGTTTTATCACGTTTGCTTTTCAGGTATGCAATTTTTTTACTGTGTTTTATTGTTAACCATTTTTTTGTCTTCAGGTACGCAATTCACGACTTTGAGTGGTTATACCAGAATGATGCCTGCAGGTTTAGGTATCATCTTGGTATCATTCTTTTCAGCCAGTAGTCAGCTTTCACGTAAAATAAATCCTAGAAGCTAATTAGCCTCTAGACTGCTTTTACATGCCCCCCCCCGTCTTCCGTGTTTTTCTCTGGCTCTCCTGTCTCAACAGGGAACCTGAGAATGCAGCCGGTGATTCAGCCAGCTGACCATAGAGCTGATCAGAGACCAGAGTGGCTCCAAACATCTCTATGGCCTAAGAAACCGGAAGCTACAAGCATTTCATGACTTAGATTTCGCCGGATGTAAACAGCGCCATTGGGAAATTGGGAAAGCATTTTATCACACCAATCTTGGTGTGGTCAGATGCTTTGAGGGCAGAGGAGAGATCTAGGGTCTAATAGACCCCAATTTTTTCAAAAAAGAGTACCTGTCTCTACCTATTGCTATCATAGGGGATATTTACATTCCCTGAGATAACAATAAAAATGATTTAAAAAAAATGAAAGGAACAGTTTAAAAATAAGATAAAAAAGAAAAAAAATAATAAAGGAAAAAAAAAAAAAAAAGCACCCCTGTCCCCCCCTGCTCTCGCGCTAAGGCGAATGCAAGCGTCGGTCTGGCGTCAAATGTAAACAGCAATTGCACCATGCATGTGAAGTATCACCACGAAGGTCAGATCGAGGGTAGTATTATAGCAGTAGGCCTCCTCTGTAAATCTAAAGTGGTAACCTGTAAAGGCTTTTAAAGGCTTTTAAAAATGTATCTATTTTGTTGCCGCTGCACGTTTGTGCGCAATTTTAAAGCATGTCATGTTTGGTATCCATGTACTCGGCCTAAGATCATCTTTTTTATTTCATCAAACATTTGGGCAATATAGTGTGTTTTAATGCATTAAAATTTAAACAAGTGTGTTTTTTCACCAAAAAATGCGTTTGAAAAATTGCTGCGCAAATACTGTGTGAAAAAAAAAATGAAACACCCACCATTTTAATCCGTAGGGCATTTGCTTTAAAAATATATATAATGTTTGGGGGTTCAAAGTAATTTTCTTGCAAAAAAAAATAACTTTTTCATGTAAACAATGAGTGTCAGAAAGGGCTTTGTCTTCAAGTGGTTAGAAGAGTTGGTGATGTGTGACATAAGCTTCTAAATGTTGTGCATAAAATGCCAGGACAGTTCAAAACTCCCCCAAATGACCCAATTTTGGAAAGTAGACACCCCAAGCTATTTGCTGAGAGGCATGTCGAGTCCATGGAATATTTTATATTGTGACACAAGTTGCGGGAAAAAGACAAATTTTTTTTTTTTTTTGCACAAAGTTGTCACTAAATGATATATTGCTCAAACATGCGGAATATGTGAAATTACACCCCAAAATACATTCTGTTGCTCCTCCTCAGTACGGGGATACCACATGTGTGAGACTTTTTGGGATCCTAGCCGCGCACGGGACCCCGAAAACCAAGCACCGCCTTCAGGCTTTCTAAGGGCGTAAATTTTTGATTTCACTCTTCACTGCCTATCACAGTTTCGGAGGCCATGGAATACCCAGGTGGCACAACCCCCCCCCAAATGACCCTATTTTGGAAAGTAGACACCCCAAGCTATTTGCTGAGAGGTATAGTGAGTATTTTGCAGACCTCACTTTTTGTCACAAAGTTTTGAAAATTGAAAAAAGAAAAAAAAATTTTTTTTTTCTTGTCTTTCTTCATTTTCAAAAACAAATGAGAGCTGCAAAATACTCACCATGCCTCTCAGCAAATAGCTTTGGGTGTCTACTTTCCAAAATGGGGTCATTTGGGGGGGGGGTTTGTGCCACCGGGGCATTCCATGGCCTCCGAAACTGTGATAGGCAGTGAAGAGTGAAAGCAAAAATTTACACCCTTAGAAATCCTGAAGGCGGTGATTGGTTTTCGGGGCCCCGTACGCGGTTAGGCTCCCAAAAAGTCCCACACATGTGGTATCCCCATACTCAGGAGAAGCAGCTAAATGTATTTTGGGGTGCAATTTCACATATGCCCATGGCCTGTGTGAGCAATATATCATTTAGTGACAACTTTGTGCAAAAAAAAAAAAAAAAAAGTGTCACATTCCTGCAACTTGTGTCAAAATATAAAATATTCCATGGACTCAACATGCCTCTCAGCAAATAGCTTGGGGTGTCTACTTTCCAAAATGGGGTCATTTGGGGGGGGGGGTTTGTGCCATCTGGGCTTTTTATGGCCTTCAAAACTGTGATAGGTAGTGAAGAGTGAAATCAAAAATTTACGCCCTTAGAAATCCTGAAGGCGGTGATTGGTTTTCGGGGCCCATACGCGGCTAGGCTCCCAAAAAGTCCCACACATGCGGTATCCCCGTACTCAGGAGAAGCAGCTGAATGTATTTTTGGGTGCAATTCCACATATGCCCATGGCCTGTGTGAGCAATATATCATTTAGTGACAACTTTTTGTAATTTTTTTTTTGTCATTATTCAATCACTTGGGACAAAAAAAAATTAATATTCAATGGGCTCAACATGCCTATTAGCAATTTCCTTGGGGTGTCTACTTTCCAAAATGGGGTCATTTTGGGGGGGGGTTGTATTGCCCTGCCATTTTAGCACCTCAAGAAATGACATAGGCAGTCATAAACTAAAAGCTGTGTAAATTCCAGAAAATGTACCCTAGTTTGTAGACGCTATAACTTTTGCGCAAACCAATAAATATACGCTTATTGACATTTTTTTTACCAAAGACATGTGGCCGAATACATTTTGGCCTAAATGTATGACTAAAGTTGAGTTTATTGGATTTTTTTTAATAACAAAAAGTAGAAAATGTCATTTTTTTTCAAAATTTTCGGGCTTTTTCCATTTATAGCGCAAAAAATAAAAACCGCAGAGGTGACCAAATAACATCAAAAGAAAGCTCTATTTGTGGGAAGAAAAGGACGCAAATTTCGTTTGGGTACAGCATTGCATGACCGCGCAATTAGCAGTTAAAGTGACGCAGTGCCAAATTGTAAAAAGTGCTCTGGTCAGGAAAGGGGTAAATCCTTCCGGGGCTGAAGTGGTTAACTTGTAAGCAACAAATGTCAGAATAAGGCCTCGTCAGCAAGTGGCTAGGCACACAGTTAAAGGGGTTGTAAACCCTCATGTTTTTTCACCTTAATGCATCCTATGCATTAAGGTAAAAAAACTTCAATCAGTGACCGGCACCCCAGCCCCCCTTTTACTCTCCTAAATCCTGTGATTCACACGCCGGGGACGCTCTCTTTCCCTCTGCCCGTTGTCTCGGCTCTTGATTGGATATATTGATAGCAGCACAGCCATTGGCTCCTACTGCTGTCATTCAAATCCAATGACACGGGGGCCAAGAGGCGTGGCCGAGCCCGGCATTCTGCATCTATGGATGCAAATGCTGTACTCGGGAGCGAGCCCGCAAGGTAACCCCCCCAGGAGAGCGCTTCTCCTAGGGGGCTATACGATACGGGAAGGAGCTGATAGCGCCGCCGGGGGGACCCCAGAAGTCGAGGATCGGGGCCACTCTGTGCAAAACGAGCTGCACAGTGGAGGTAAGTATGACATGTTTGTTGTTTTAAAAAAAACGAAGCCTTACAATCACTTTAACCCTTTGATCGCCCCTGATGTTAATCCCTTCCCAGCCAGTGTCATTAGTACAGTGACTGCATATTTTTAGTACTGATCACTGTATTAGTGTCACTGGTCCCCAAAAAGTGTCAAAAGTGTCAGCATCAGAATGTCCGCCACAATCTCGCAGTCCTGCTATAAGTTGCTGATCACTGTCATTACTAGTAAAATAAATAAATTAAATAAATAAAAATATCCCATAGTTTGTAGACGCTATAACTTTTGTGCAAACCAATCAATACATGCTTTTTGGGATTTTTTTTTTACCAAAAAATATGTAGCAGAATACATATTGGTCTAAATTCACAAAGCTTTTTTCAATTGTTTTTATTAGATAGGTTTTATAGCAGGAAGTTGACAGTCTTTTTATGAATATAAGTGTGATGTCAGTGAGGTGAGGTGAGATGTTTATCTACATGGGTGGTGCATTCGCTTTGTTTATATACATGTCACAGTAGTGATTTCAGTGGATTTAAGCTGAATATCATTTATCGTTTTTTTCAACACTCTACACGTTTGGACATTTATTGGGCTTTATTTGCATATTTAGAGATATTTAATCATTATATTTTTTGTATGCACAGTTTTTTTATGCATATTGTTTTTGTTTACATAAGTTTTTCTGGGTAAGATATACATGTATTTTTCATGAGAGTTGCGCTACATCATTTTTTGGGTAAACATTTACTAAGAACTTTAGGAACAAGCCAACACATACACTTTAAGAATTCTTCAACTGAAAACTTTGTCACAGATACAAATATAAAAGGCTCAGCTCTACTAACATTGTATACATAGGCATGCACAGGGGGTGTGCCAGGTGTGCCTGGGCACGCCCTAATCATCCCATGCAGTGCAGATTCCCCCTGCTGATATTTCCCCAAAGCCCCCCAATGGGGCTCCTAAAATTAAAAAAGAAAAATAATACGAAAATAAAAACTACTGACACCAACCTCTGCTCTACTAACAATGTCCACTGCTCTACTGACACCAATCTCTCCCCTACTGACACTGTCCTACTAACAATGTCCCCTGCTCTACTGACACTAACCTCTCCCCTACTGACACCGTCCACTACCCTACTGACACGTCCACTGCCCTACTGACACAGTCCGCTGCTCTACTGACACCGTCCTCTGCCCTACTGACACTGTCCATTGCCCTACTGACACCATCCACTGCCCTACTGACACCATCCACTGCTCTACTAACAATGTCCCCCGCTCTACTGACACCAACCTCTCCCCTACTGATACCGTCCACTGCCCTACTAACACGTCCACTGCCCTACTGACACTGTCCGATGCCCTACTGACAACGTCCGCTGCCCTACTGACACCATCCACTGCCCTACTGACACTGTCCATTGCCCTACTGACACCATCCACTGCCCTACTGACACTGTCCATTGCCCTACTGACACCATCCACTGCCCTACTGACACCATCCACTGCCCTACTGACACTGTCCACTGCTCTAACAATGTCCCCTGCTCTACTGATACCAACCTCTCCCCTACTGACACCATCCACTGCTCTACTAACAATGTCCCCTGCTCTACTGATACCAACCTCTCCCCTACTGACACCGTCCACTGCCTTACTGACATGTCCACTGCCCTACTGACACTGTCTGCTGCCCTACTGACACGTCTATGTTTTTATACATTTTAAAATGTTTTTTACATTTATTTATAAGAGTGTATGTGTATATATTACGCATACATACATACTGTACATATACATACATATATACGTACATACACACACATGCAAATAATTACATAGTTATATAGTATCATAGTAGGTAAGGTTAAATAAAGACAACAGTCCATTCAGTTCAACCTGTGTAGGTGTGTGTTTGTCAGTGCCTATACAGTAATTATTTCCAATATCCCTGTATGTTGTGTTCTTTAAGATGCATATCCAAGAGTCTTTTAAAAATATCAATACTCCCCGCTGACACCACCAATTGTGGAAGAGAGCTCCACATCCTTACCGCCCTGACAGTAAAACCCCCCTGCGCAGTTTAAGGTTAAACCACTTCTCCTCCAATCTCATTGTGTGGCCCTGTGTCCTCTTACATGCCCTGAGACTGAATAGTTTTTTTCCTATGCTGGGATCACCATTGAGATATTTGTAAATCGCTATCATGTCCCCTCTCAAGCGTCTCTTCTCCAGCGAGAATAAATTTAGTGCTTGTAGTCATTCCTCATAATTGAATTCCTCCAGTCCCCTTATTAATTTCTTTTGCCCTTCTTTGGACTCTTTCCAGTTCCAGCACATCCCTTCTGAGGACTGGTGACCAGGACTGGACAGAATACTCCAGATGTGGCTGGACCAGAGTTTTATAAATTGGCAGGATTATAGTTTTATCCCTGGAGTATATCTCTTTTTTATGCATGCTAAAATTCTGCCGGCTTTGGTAGCTGCAGCTTGACATTAAATGCTATTGCTCAATCTGTCATCTACTAGGACCCCCAGATCTTTCTCCATCCTTGATTCCCCCAAAGGTTCTACCCCTAGTGAGTAGTTTGCATTTATGTTTTTTCCCCAAACTGTATTACTTTACATTTCTCCACATTAAACCTCATTTTACATGTAGTTGCCCACTCCATTATTTTGTTCAGGTCTTTCTGTAAAATTACTATATCCTGATGTGAAGTTATTGCCTTGCTTATTTTTGTGTCATCCGCAAAAACTGAGATTGAGCTATTTCTCCCATCCTCTATATCATTTATGAATAAATTGAATAGAATTGGTCCCAAGGCAGAACCTTGGGGTACCCCACTAACCACTCCAATCCAGTCTCAGTACACGTTATTTATCACCACCCTTTGGACACGCACATGCATGTTTGAGCTTTGGGGTGCACACCCTAATGCAATAGGCTGTGCACACTTATGATTGTATATGTAATTAGCCCATACTAATTTTTATTAGAATAATGATCAATTTATAAAGAGAGAGGGGGGGGGTGCCGCGCTATCCAAAGGGGTCTCAGCTTATAGGTGTTGATAATAGTTCCTAGTATTCATAGGTCACGAAGTTTTAAATAATCATAAACATAAAACAATCGTAAAAAATCGCATGAATTGGAGTTGAGATTATGCGTAGATATAATGACTCAAAAGTAGATGTGTTGATCCAACAAGGGATATAAATATAAACACTGATGCATATGTTGATCAAAAAGTGAAAAAATATATATATATAGATAAAAACCCAATTTCTGCATGTGTTAAAGTATTACAGTACAATATATCCAAAGTGCTCGTGCTCTTGTGTCTTAAATAAGAAGATCAAACTTATACATATGCTAAAGTGCAAAAAATGGGGCAATAAAATAAACAGATCATATATCAAGTGAAACAAACAAAAATCAAGTGAAACAAACAAGAAAGGAGATATGGTCGCCTGATCCTCGTGTTGCGACCAGTGCGACAGTGCAAGTATAGTGTGGATGGTCAACGTGAGTAGATAAACCCACTCTAATTGTTAGTGTCCAAAATAAATTGATAATTCAAGTGTCCAAAAGAATGAATAGTGTTCAAAAACCAGTGCTCAAACACAATAATCAAATGACAGTGGGGTGTTGCTATGCAGATCAGACACTCTATGTCCTCTTCATGCAGCATGCACTAGTGTAGGTAATGGCCCCTTACCTAGCGGTGCTAGGTCAACCGCATATAAGTTGTTAACTCCCGGAGTCCTGGGTCTCTCCTGCGTCTCTGCGTCCGGACTTGCTGACTCTACAGGATCCTATTGGGGGCTGGGATATGTCTAGTAGTGGTCCTAACTGGGGTCCTAGGACAGTGCGGCTCCTAGCTCCTCCTCCACATCATGTCTCCAGTGTATGTAAAATATAGGACAAGGTACCCAGATAGTGAAGTATGTTTCTTTAGGGTCACTTTATTCACATATGCAATATACAGAGTACTCACATTAGCAGTTATTTTCATACAGCATGGTATCCTACGAGCAGCGAGCTCGCAATGTATTCTGCAAGGAAGGTAAAACGAAACAAGCCTATTCCGTCCCTACGCGTGACGTCACCGATCACGTGACTTCTTCAGGGGATAAACGAAATAGGCTGATGTTAGTCTTAAATAGTCTCTCCCATAGGAATAGATTGGCGGCCATTTTCTTGTAGCCGCGCCGGCCATTATTAGGTTTCCCATGTGCGCGGCCATTTTCTTGGTTGGTAAAGGGTATGGTAAATATATTCAGTGGGAGGAGGCCGAATTGTTGGTATATTTCCATGGTGATGGGGCGGGACGTCCTAATCTCATTTGAGTATCTTTCAGAGATGGTTGTTACACAACGGCAGACTCTGAAAAGGTGCAGACCCGCTGACATGTAGTTTAAATAGAGAGCTAATCGTGGGTTCCGATTCTGTGTAACATTGTGAATGGGGTATATATGAAATCTTTATTGTAAATATTAAAAATAAACTTTAAAAGGAAAGGAACACTTAGGTTCTCAGTATAAAAAACTTATATAAAACTCCAGGGGTATATTAATCGGTGAAGAGGACCAGTTCGTTCTATATAAAATCTGTATATATAGAAAAGGGGTGGTACAAATAGTGATTGATTAGTTTAGCTACTTCACAGGGAGGTGGTGGAATAGGCTTATTTCCCCTATCCTGTAAACAACACACTTGAGTAAGCGGGAGGTTGGAGGGGGGAGGGGAAGGGGGGGGAGGGGGGGAGGGAAAAATGGGAGAGGGGGAGGGGGGGAAAAGGGGAATCATCAGGGAAAACAAAATATCAACATCCAGATTATATGTATTAAAAAGTAGGAAGAGATTGTACACTATTCATTGGGAATCGCAAAAAAAGTCGCATTAAAATCACTTAAAAAAAGCCGCATTAAGAATCGCATAGAAATCGCATTAAAAATCACTGAAAGACTACACTACTCATTGGGAATCGCATAAGGATCGAATTAAAAATTAAAAGTCACTTAAAAACAGTCGCATTAAAAATCGCATAGGAATCGCATTAAAAATCACTGAAAGACAGTCGCATTAAAAATCACTTAAAAAGCAGTTTAAGTCGAACTCAATGTTCAAACCTCTCGGGACAAAAGTGTCTAAGGTGTATATCCACTTGGATTCCAGTTGGCTGAGGGTTCTTACTTTGTGACTTCCCCGCCAGTGTCTCACATATGGTTCAATTCCCCAAAATTTTAATTGTGTGGGGTCTTTGTTGTGACACAGCAGGAAGTGTTTGGAGACACTGTGTTTGTCATACCCCTTCAGGATGTTGTTCACATGTTCCTTAATCCTGACTCTGAGGGGTCTTTTGGTGCGGCCTATATATTGTAGGCCGCAACTGCATTCTAGAGCGTATACTGCTCCCTCTGTGTTGCAGCAGATGAACTCTTTAATCTCGTATGTCTCTCCAGTGCTATTTGATGCAAAATGGAGTTTCTTTTCATTTGGGCGCTTGGTTCTTAAGCACGCGAAACACCTTTTGCAGGGGAAAAAACCATTGCGTGTGAAGAAGGAGATCATCTTCTTTGGGGGGTCGATAACGTTTTTTACGATTTTATCTTTCAAGGTGGGGGCTTTTTTGTATATGAATCTGGGATTGCGGGGAAGTTTGTCTTGCAGGTCTTTGTCGGCCAAAAGTATATGCCAGTGTTTCCTAATAATTTTCTCTATTCTTTTATGTTGAACGTTAAAATCCAAAATTAGTGGTGCTAGCATAGATTCCGTTTCTTTCCTGATTTTGTCTCTGATCAGTTCATTTCGATCCATATTTTTTACTTCCAATACCTTCTTTCTTATAAATTGCTGATCGTATCCTTTGTTAGTAAATTTCTGTGCAATGTGCTCTGCCTGTTCCAGATAAGTATTTAAGTGGGTACAGTTTCGTCTGACTCTCATAAGTTGGCCTTTGGGGACATTGAACAGCCAATTCCTGTGGTGACAGCTGTCCTCGGGAGGTAGCTGTTTCTGTCCACTGTTTTAAAGTGCGTGCTAGATGATAATTTACCGTGTTCCTGTATGATGTCTAGGTCTAGGAATGTCACCTTTTCTTCGCTAATTTCCCAGGATAACCTGATATTTCGGTCATTAGTGTTCAGATTCTCCAGGAAACTCGTGAGTTGGTCTACTTCGCCTTTCCAAAGTATAAAAATATCGTCAATATACCTCTTGTAGATGGCCAGTTCAGTGGGTCTATTCTTGAAAACATTTTGCTCCTCCCACTGGGCCATAAAGAGGCCTGCCACGCTTGGGGCAAACTTGGCCCCCATGGCTACTCCTGTTCGTTGGTGGTAATAATTTTTATTGTACCAGAAGTAGTTATTCTTAAGACAAAAGTCTAGACATTTCACTAGAAACTTCCTTTGGACGCAGGGCAATTGGGTGTATAGTCTAAGGCCCCATTTTGTGGCTTCGCATGCTTGATGGTGAAGTATCACTGTATATAAGGAAGAGACATCTGCCGTGGCTAAGATCCAGGGTCCTTCTTCTTTTGGAGTTTCTTCTAATATTTGTAGCATCTGCTTGGTATCTCTGAGGTATGCCTCTGTGTTCTGGACCGCTGGCTGCAGGAACACGTCAATATATTGTCCAATCCTTGATGTTAGAGAGTCTATGCCATTTACAATGGGTCTTGGTGGTGGATCTGTCTTATTTTTATGTATTTTCGGCAGTGAGTATATGATTGGGGTTCGGCAGGATTCTGGTATCAGGTAACGGGCTTCCTTTTTATTTAATATGTTTTTCTTGATTCCCAGGCACACCACCTTTTCTAATGCCTTCCTGCACTTGAACATTGGATTGCTTAGCAGTCTGCTGTAAGTCATCTCATCTTCCAGCATCTTGGTCATGTTCGTATGATATTGCTCTTTGGATAAAATCACGATTCCCCCTCCTTTGTCAGCTGGTCTTATGACTAGATCTTTCCTTCTTGTTAATTTCTTGATACCGCTTTTTATGTGCTTTGGTTCTTCTTTCTTTTTGATTTTTAAAACTTTAATATCATCTAAAACAACTTGTTTAAAAACTTCAGTGTACTTGTTGTTATTTACAGGTGGATTAAAAACAGATTTGTTTCGTAGTGTGCTGTGTACAATCTCTTCATCATGGGGTGCCATGTATCTGGGCCTTACTGGGTTTCCTGCCATGTACTTGGCAATGTTCAGTTTTCTCACGAATTTTTGAATTCCCAGATAAGTCTGGAATTTGTCCATATTCTTGTAAGGTGCATATTTCAATCCTTTGTCCAGAACCCCTATTTCCTCATGCGTTAGGGTCTGGCCACTCAGATTGAATATACCTTCTCCTTTTATACTCTTCTTCTTTTGCTCTCTCTTTCCGGATCGCTTTCCTCTCTTCTTTCGTCGCTTCTTCTCTGGCTTCTGTTTTCGTCTAAATGTCTCTGAGGAGGGTTCTCCCGGCTTCTGTCTAAAAAAGGCCTGCTGTGGTCGGGATTTTCATTTTGTGGGGGGTATTGTCTATATTGGTTGTTTCTCTCTTCCCCTCGATCGGTCAGAGGAGCATAATAATTGTAGGTGGGTATCGGACTTCGTTCGTGATCCCGATAGTCTCTCTGTTGGGGTGCTCTTCTTTCTCTCTGTTCGTAGTCTTGGCCCGGACTTCTACCCCTTGGTCCGTGGTAGTCGTGTACTGGTCCTCTATTTTCCCTGTATTCGTATGGCCTCCTGTATTCTCTGTAGTCTTGTGCGTATCCTCTTTGGTCCCTTTGATCGTATGGGGGTTTGTGCCAGTTATTGTAGGGCTTCCTGTTGTTTTTTCCATAAAATGGTCTCCTCCCTCCATTCTGTGGCGTTCTATCGCTTTGTTGGGGTCTTCTGTTCCCTCTCTGGGGGGTATATGGATATTCGTTCCTATATCCATAATCTTGGTATTGTTGTCTGGGTGTCATTCCTTCGTTTCCGTCTTTCTGATTGTAGTAGCCTCTTCTTTGTGGGCTCTGTATAGGGGGTTCATTTGTCTGCTGTGGGTACATTCTTACTGTTTTCTCAGGAGTTGAATATGTGGAACTGACTTCTGTCTTTCCTATTTGGTTTTGCCATTTGAAGGCTTGGTCATTCCTAAAATCATTAATGTCCCTAATGTATTTTTTACTTTTTCTTTGTTGTACCTCTTTGTCCTTCTTGGTTAAATCCCTATTTAGCTGTGTGGTGAGTGTTTTGAATTCTGTCGTTTCTTTAAAAGTTTCCAGTTGTTCCTTAATTTCAGCAATATTCCGATTGATTATTTCAGTCTTCCTCTTTTTCCTTTGTAGTAGGAACCTCAGGAGTTCCAGGCCTTTGTCGTTGAAGAATTTGAACCATTCGTCAATCGACTCCTGGTCAACTAGGCCGTCGTTTGGAGGGACGTCCCACCTTAATCTCCTAGGTACAATACTTTCTTTCAAATATGTCTCAAAGGTGTTGATGTCCCACCATAGACTGACTTGTTTTTCCATATTGTGCCCCAATCTTCTCATTAGGCTTTCTAAGTCGCCTGTTTTTTTTCTGCTGGGTTGATTAACATTAAACACTTCCTCTAGGTTTATTTTTCTTTTTTCCAAAAATGACAACACTTCCATGGTTGCTGCGGGAATGTATGTATGTAATGGATCAATCAGTAAAAACGGGGGTTATTCCTGCGCTACCAGATTGGAAAAAATGTTATATAGTCGTATAATCGACTTTTGAACCTGTATGCAACCTCTATCACTGGGCAGCTGCATGCACCGAAAACAAGGGCTCAGACACAAACCCAAATCTAATGGTATAAAGAGAGAGGGGGGGGGGTGCCGCGCTATCCAAAGGGGTCTCAGCTTATAGGTGTTGATAATAGTTCCTAGTATTCATAGGTCACGAAGTTTTAAATAATCATAAACGTAAAACAATCGTAAAAAATCGCATGAATTGGAGTTGAGATTATGCGTAGATATAATGACTCAAAAGTAGATGTGTTGATCCAACAAGGGATATAAATATAAACACTGATGCATATGTTGATCAAAAAGTGAAAAAATATATATATAGATAAAAACCCAATTTCTGCATGTGTTAAAGTATTACAGTACAATATATCCAAAGTGCTCGTGCTCTTGTGTCTTAAATAAGAAGATCAAACTTATACATATGCTAAAGTGCAAAAAATGGGGCAATAAAATAAACAGATCATATATCAAGTGAAACAAACAAAAATCAAGTGAAACAAACAAGAAAGGAGATATGGTCGCCTGATCCTCGTGTTGCGACCAGTGCGACAGTGCAAGTATAGTGTGGATGGTCAACGTGAGTAGATAAACCCACTCTAATTGTTAGTGTCCAAAATAAATTGATAATTCAAGTGTCCAAAAGAATGAATAGTGTTCAAAAACCAGTGCTCAAACACAATAATCAAATGACAGTGGGGTGTTGCTATGCAGATCAGACACTCTATGTCCTCTTCATGCAGCATGCACTAGTGTAGGTAATGGCCCCTTACCTAGCGGTGCTAGGTCAACCGCATATAAGTTGTTAACTCCCGGAGTCCTGGGTCTCTCCTGCGTCTCTGCGTCCGGACTTGCTGACTCTACAGGATCCTATTGGGGGCTGGGATATGTCTAGTAGTGGTCCTAACTGGGGTCCTAGGACAGTGCGGCTCCTAGCTCCTCCTCCACATCATGTCTCCAGTGTATGTAAAATATAGGACAAGGTACCCAGATAGTGAAGTATGTTTCTTTAGGGTCACTTTATTCACATATGCAATATACAGAGTACTCACATTAGCAGTTATTTTCATACAGCATGGTATCCTACGAGCAGCGAGCTCGCAATGTATTCGGCAAGGAAGGTAAAACGAAACAAGCCTATTCCGTCCCTACGTGTGACGTCACCGATCACGTGACTTCTTCAGGGGATAAACGAAATAGGCTGATGTTAGTCTTAAATAGTCTCTCCCACAGGAATAGATTGGCGGCCATTTTCTTGTAGCCGCGCCGGCCATTATTAGGTTTCCCATGTGCGCGGCCATTTTCTTGGTTGGTAAAGGGTATGGTAAATATATTCAGTGGGAGGAGGCCGAATTGTTGGTATATTTCCATGGTGATGGGGCGGGACGTCCTAATCTCATTTGAGTATCTTTCAGAGATGGTTGTTACACAACGGCAGACTCTGAAAAGGTGCAGACCCGCTGACATGTAGTTTAAATAGAGAGCTAATCGTGGGTTCCGATTCTGTGTAACATTGTGAATGGGGTATATATGAAATCTTTATTGTAAATATTAAAAATAAACTTTAAAAGGAAAGGAACACTTAGGTTCTCAGTATAAAAAACTTATATAAAACTCCAGGGGTATATTAATCGGTGAAGAGGACCAGTTCATTCTATATAAAATCTGTATATATAGAAAAGGGGTGGTACAAATAGTGATTGATTAGTTTAGCTACTTCACAGGGAGGTGGTGGAATAGGCTTATTTCCCCTATCCTGTAAACAACACACTTGAGTAAGCGGGAGGTTGGAGGGGGGAGGGGAAGGGGGGGGGGAGGGGGGGAGGGAAAAATGGGAGATTCCCAATGAGTAGTGTAGTCTTTCAGTGATTTTTAATGCGATTTCTATGCGATTCTTAATGCGGCTTTTTTTAAGTGATTTTAATGCGACTTTTTTTGCGATTCCCAATGAATAGTGTACAATCTCTTCCTACTTTTTAATACATATAATCTGGATGTTGATATTTTGTTTTCCCTGATGATTCCCCTTTCCCCCCCCCTCCCCCTCTCCCATTTTTCCCTCCCCCCCCTCCCCCCCCCCCCTTCCCCTCCCCCCTCCAACCTCCTGCTTACTCAAGTGTGTTGTTTACAGGATAGGGGAAATAAGCCTATTCCACCACCTCCCTGTGAAGTAGCTAAACTAATCAATCACTATTTGTACCACCCCTTTTCTATATATTCAGATTTTATATAGAACGAACTGGTCCTCTTCACCGATTAATATACCCCTGGAGTTTTATATAAGTTTTTTATACTGAGAACCTAAGTGTTCCTTTCCTTTTAAAGTTTATTTTTAATATTTACAATAAAGATTTCATATATACCCCATTCACAATGTTACACAGAATCGGAACCCACGATTAGCTCTCTATTTAAACTACATGTCAGCGGGTCTGCACCTTTTCAGAGTCTGCCGTTGTGTAACAACCATCTCTGAAAGATACTCAAATGAGATTAGGACGTCCCGCCCCATCACCATGGAAATATACCAACAATTCGGCCTCCTCCCACTGAATATATTTACCATACCCTTTACCAACCAAGAAAATGGCCGCGCACATGGGAAACCTAATAATGGCCGGCGCGGCTACAAGAAAATGGCCGCCAATCTATTCCTATGGGAGAGACTATTTAAGACTAACATCAGCCTATTTCGTTTATCCCCTGAAGAAGTCACGTGATCGGTGACATCACGTGTAGGGACGGAATAGGCTTGTTTCGTTTTACCTTCCTTGCCGAATACATTGCGAGCTCGCTGCTCGTAGGATACCATGCTGTATAAAAATAACTGCTAATGTGAGTACTCTGTATATTGCATATGTGAATAAAGTGACCCTAAAGAAACATACTTCACTATCTGGGTACCTTGTCCTATATTTTACATACACTGGAGACATGATGTGGAGGAGGAGCTAGGAGCCGCACTGTCCTAGGACCCCAGTTAGGACCACTACTAGACATATCCCAGCCCCCAATAGGATCCTGTAGAGTCAGCAAGTCCGGACGCAGAGACGCAGGAGAGACCCAGGACTCCGGGAGTTAACAACTTATATGCGGTTGACCTAGCACCGCTAGGTAAGGGGCCATTACCTACACTAGTGCATGCTGCATGAAGAGGACATAGAGTGTCTGATCTGCATAGCAACACCCCACTGTCATTTGATTATTGTGTTTGAGCACTGGTTTTTGAACACTATTCATTCTTTTGGACACTTGAATTATCAATTTATTTTGGACACTAACAATTAGAGTGGGTTTATCTACTCACGTTGACCATCCACACTATACTTGCACTGTCGCACTGGTCGCAACACGAGGATCAGGCGACCATATCTCCTTTCTTGTTTGTTTCACTTGATTTTTGTTTGTTTCACTTGATATATGATCTGTTTATTTTATTGCCCCATTTTTTGCACTTTAGCATATGTATAAGTTTGATCTTCTTATTTAAGACACAAGAGCACGAGCACTTTGGATATATTGTACTGTAATACTTTAACACATGCAGAAATTGGGTTTTTATCTATATATATATTTTTTCACTTTTTGATCAACATATGCATCAGTGTTTATATTTATATCCCTTGTTGGATCAACACATCTACTTTTGAGTCATTATATCTACGCATAATCTCAACTCCAATTCATGCGATTTTTTACGATTGTTTTACGTTTATGATTATTTAAAACTTCGTGACCTATGAATACTAGGAACTATTATCAACACCTATAAGCTGAGACCCCTTTGGATAGCGCGGCACCCCCCCCTCTCTCTTTATACCATTAGATTTGGGTTTGTGTCTGAGCCCTTGTTTTCGGTGCATGCAGCTGCCCAGTGATAGAGGTTGCATACAGGTTCAAAAGTCGATTATACGACTATATAACATTTTTTCCAATCTGGTAGCGCAGGAATAACCCCCGTTTTTACTGATTGATCCATTACATACATACATTCCCGCAGCAACCATGGAAGTGTTGTCATTTTTGGAAAAAAGAAAAATAAACCTAGAGGAAGTGTTTAATGTTAATCAACCCAGCAGAAATAAAACAGGCGACTTAGAAAGCCTAATGAGAAGATTGGGGCACAATATGGAAAAACAAGTCAGTCTATGGTGGGACATCAACACCTTTGAGACATATTTGAAAGAAAGTATTGTCCCTAGGAGATTAAGGTGGGACGTCCCTCCAAACGACGGCCTAGTTGACCAGGAGTCGATTGACGAATGGTTCAAATTCTTCAATGACAAAGGCCTGGAACTCCTGAGGTTCCTACTACAAAGGAAAAAGAGGAAGACTGAAATAATCAATTGGAATATTGCTGAAATTAAGGAACAACTGGAAACTTTTAAAGAAACGACAGAATTCAAAACACTCACCACACAGCTAAATAGGGATTTAACCAAGAAGGACAAAGAGGTACAACAAAGAAAAAGTAAAAAATACATTAGGGACATTAATGATTTTAGGAATGACCAAGCCTTCAAATGGCAAAACCAAATAGGAAAGACAGAAGTCAGTTCCACATATTCAACTCCTGAGAAAACAGTAAGAATGTACCCACAGCAGACAAATGAACCCCCCATACAGAGCCCACAAAGAAGAGGCTACTACAATCAGAAAGACGGAAACGAAGGAATGACACCCAGACAACAATACCAAGATTATGGATATAGGAACGAATATCCATATACCCCCCAGAGAGGGAACAGAAGACCCCAACAAAGCGATAGAACGCCACAGAATGGAGGGAGGAGACCATTTTATGGAAAAAACAACAGGAAGCCCTACAATAACTGGCACAAACCCCCATACGATCAAAGGGACCAAAGAGGATACGCACAAGACTACAGAGAATACAGGAGGCCATACGAATACAGGGAAAATAGAGGACCAGTACACGACTACCACGGACCAAGGGGTAGAAGTCCGGGCCAAGACTACGAACAGAGAGAAAGAAGAGCACCCCAACAGAGAGACTATCGGGATCACGAACGAAGTCCGATACCCACCTACAATTATTATGCTCCTCTGACCGATCGAGGGGAAGAGAGAAACAACCAATATAGACAATACCCCCCACAAAATGAAAATCCCGACCACAGCAGGCCTTTTTTAGACAGAGGCCGGGAGAACCCTCCTCAGAGACATTTAGACGAAAACAGAAGCCATAGAAGAAGCGACGAAAGAAGAGAGGAAAGCGATCCGGAAAGAGAGAGCAAAAGAAGAAGAGTATAAAAGGAGAAGGTATATTCAATCTGAGTGGCCAGACCCTAACGCATGAGGAAATAGGGGTTCTGGACAAAGGATTGAAATATGCACCTTACAAGAATATGGACAAATTCCAGACTTATCTGGGAATTCAAAAATTCGTGAGAAAACTGAACATTGCCAAGTACATGGCAGGAAACCCAGTAAGGCCCAGATACATGGCACCCCATGATGAAGAGATTGTACACAGCACACTACGAAATAAATCTGTTTTTAATCCACCTGTAAATAACAACAAGTACACTGAAGTTTTTAAACAAGTTGTTTTAGATGATATTAAAGTTTTAAAAATCAAAAAGAAAGAAGAACCAAAGCACATAAAAAGCGGTATCAAGAAATTAACAAGAAGGAAAGATCTAGTCATAAGACCAGCTGACAAAGGAGGGGGAATCGTGATTTTATCCAAAGAGCAATATCATACGAACATGACCAAGATGCTGGAAGATGAGATGACTTACAGCAGACTGCTAAGCAATCCAATGTTCAAGTGCAGGAAGGCATTAGAAAAGGTGGTGTGCCTGGGAATCAAGAAAAACATATTAAATAAAAAGGAAGCCCGCTACCTGATACCAGAATCCTGCCGAACCCCAATCATATACTCACTGCCGAAAATACATAAAAATAAGACAGATCCACCACCAAGACCCATTGTAAACGGCATAGACTCTCTAACATCAAGGATTGGACAATATATTGACGTGTTCCTGCAGCCAGCGGTCCAGAACACAGAGGCATACCTCAGAGATACCAAGCAGATGCTACAAATATTAGAAGAAACTCTGAAAGAAGAAGGACCCTGGATCTTAGCCACGGCAGATGTCTCTTCCTTATATACAGTGATACTTTACCATCAAGCATGCGAAGCCACAAAATGGGGCCTTAGACTATACACCCAATTGCCCTGCGTCCAAAGGAAGTTTCTAGTGAAATGTCTAGACTTTTGTCTTAAGAATAACTACTTCTGGTACAATAAAAATTATTACCACCAACGAACAGGAGTAGCCATGGGGGCCAAGTTTGCCCCAAGCGTGGCAGGCTTCTTTATGGCCCAGTGGGAGGAGCAAAATGTTTTCAAGAATAGACCCACTGAACTGGCCATCTACAAGAGGTATATTGACGATATTTTTATACTTTGGAAAGGCGAAGTAGACCAACTCACGAGTTTCCTGGAGAATCTGAACACTAATGACCGAAATATCAGGTTATCCTGGGAAATTAGCGAAGAAAAGGTGACATTCCTAGACCTAGACATCATACAGGAACACGGTAAATTATCATCTAGCACGCACTTTAAAACAGTGGACAGAAACAGCTACCTCCCGAGAGACAGCTGTCACCACAGGAATTGGCTGTTCAATGTCCCCAAAGGCCAACTTATGAGAGTCAGACGAAACTGTACCCACTTAAATACTTATCTGGAACAGGCAGAGCACATTGCACAGAAATTTAATAACAAAGGATACGATCAGCAATTTATAAGAAAGAAGGTATTGGAAGTAAAAAATATGGATCGAAATGAACTGATCAGAGACAAAATCAGGAAAGAAACGGAATCTATGCTAGCACCACTAATTTTGGATTTTAATGTTCAACATAAAAGAATAGAGAAAATTATTAGGAAACACTGGCATATACTTTTGGCCGACAAAGACCTGCAAGACAAACTTCCCCGCAATCCCAGATTCATATACAAAAAAGCCCCCACCTTGAAAGATAAAATCGTAAAAAACGTTATCGACCCCCCAAAGAAGATGATCTCCTTCTTCACACGCAATGGTTTTTTCCCCTGCAAAAGGTGTTTCGCGTGCTTAAGAACCAAGCGCCCAAATGAAAAGAAACTCCATTTTGCATCAAATAGCACTGGAGAGACATACGAGATTAAAGAGTTCATCTGCTGCAACACAGAGGGAGCAGTATACGCTCTAGAATGCAGTTGCGGCCTACAATATATAGGCCGCACCAAAAGACCCCTCAGAGTCAGGATTAAGGAACATGTGAACAACATCCTGAAGGGGTATGACAAACACAGTGTCTCCAAACACTTCCTGCTGTGTCACAACAAAGACCCCACACAATTAAAATTTTGGGGAATTGAACCATATGTGAGACACTGGCGGGGAAGTCACAAAGTAAGAACCCTCAGCCAACTGGAATCCAAGTGGATATACACCTTAGACACTTTTGTCCCGAGAGGTTTGAACATTGAGTTCGACTTAAACTGCTTTTTAAGTGATTTTTAATGCGACTGTCTTTCAGTGATTTTTAATGCGATTCCTATGCGATTTTTAATGCGACTGTTTTTAAGTGACTTTTAATTTTTAATTCGATCCTTATGCGATTCCCAATGAGTAGTGTAGTCTTTCAGTGATTTTTAATGCGATTTCTATGCGATTCTTAATGCGGCTTTTTTTAAGTGATTTTAATGCGACTTTTTTTGCGATTCCCAATGAATAGTGTACAATCTCTTCCTACTTTTTAATACATATAATCTGGATGTTGATATTTTGTTTTCCCTGATGATTCCCCTTTTCCCCCCCTCCCCCTCTCCCATTTTTCCCTCCCCCCCTCCCCCCCCTTCCCCTCCCCCCTCCAACCTCCCGCTTACTCAAGTGTGTTGTTTACAGGATAGGGGAAATAAGCCTATTCCACCACCTCCCTGTGAAGTAGCTAAACTAATCAATCACTATTTGTACCACCCCTTTTCTATATATACAGATTTTATATAGAACGAACTGGTCCTCTTCACCGATTAATATACCCCTGGAGTTTTATATAAGTTTTTTATACTGAGAACCTAAGTGTTCCTTTCCTTTTAAAGTTTATTTTTAATATTTACAATAAAGATTTCATATATACCCCATTCACAATGTTACACAGAATCGGAACCCACGATTAGCTCTCTATTTAAACTACATGTCAGCGGGTCTGCACCTTTTCAGAGTCTGCCGTTGTGTAACAACCATCTCTGAAAGATACTCAAATGAGATTAGGACGTCCCGCCCCATCACCATGGAAATATACCAACAATTCGGCCTCCTCCCACTGAATATATTTACCATACCCTTTACCAACCAAGAAAATGGCCGCGCACATGGGAAACCTAATAATGGCCGGCGCGGCTACAAGAAAATGGCCGCCAATCTATTCCTATGGGAGAGACTATTTAAGACTAACATCAGCCTATTTCGTTTATCCCCTGAAGAAGTCACGTGATCGGTGACGTCACGCGTAGGGACGGAATAGGCTTGTTTCGTTTTACCTTCCTTGCCGAATACATTGCGAGCTCGCTGCTCGTAGGATACCATGCTGTATGAAAATAACTGCTAATGTGAGTACTCTGTATATTGCATATGTGAATAAAGTGACCCTAAAGAAACATACTTCACTATCTGGGTACCTTGTCCTATATTTTACATACACTGGAGACATGATGTGGAGGAGGAGCTAGGAGCCGCACTGTCCTAGGACCCCAGTTAGGACCACTACTAGACATATCCCAGCCCCCAATAGGATCCTGTAGAGTCAGCAAGAGACGCAGGAGAGACCCAGGACTCCGGGAGTTAACAACTTATATGCGGTTGACCTAGCACCGCTAGGTAAGGGGCCATTACCTACACTAGTGCATGCTGCATGAAGAGGACATAGAGTGTCTGATCTGCATAGCAACACCCCACTGTCATTTGATTATTGTGTTTGAGCACTGGTTTTTGAACACTATTCATTCTTTTGGACACTTGAATTATCAATTTATTTTGGACACTAACAATTAGAGTGGGTTTATCTACTCACGTTGACCATCCACACTATACTTGCACTGTCGCACTGGTCGCAACACGAGGATCAGGCGACCATATCTCCTTTCTTGTTTGTTTCACTTGATTTTTGTTTGTTTCACTTGATATATGATCTGTTTATTTTATTGCCCCATTTTTTGCACTTTAGCATATGTATAAGTTTGATCTTCTTATTTAAGACACAAGAGCACGAGCACTTTGGATATATTGTACTGTAATACTTTAACACATGCAGAAATTGGGTTTTTATCTATATATATATTTTTTCACTTTTTGATCAACATATGCATCAGTGTTTATATTTATATCCCTTGTTGGATCAACACATCTACTTTTGAGTCATTATATCTACGCATAATCTCAACTCCAATTCATGCGATTTTTTACGATTGTTTTACGTTTATGATTATTTAAAACTTCGTGACCTATGAATACTAGGAACTATTATCAACACCTATAAGCTGAGACCCCTTTGGATAGCGCGGCACCCCCCCCCTCTCTTTATACCATTAGATTTGGGTTTGTGTCTGAGCCCTTGTTTTCGGTGCATGCAGCTGCCCAGTGATAGAGGTTGCATACAGGTTCAAAAGTCGATTATACGACTATATAACATTTTTTCCAATCTGGTAGCGCAGGAATAACCCCCGTTTTTACTGAATGATCAATTTATGACTTTGGGTATTCTATTTCATTTTAACAATTAAAACATTTGGTAACTTGTAATGTAATATGTATAATATATTTACAATATTTTGATACGGTTGAAAAATACGTTTCAAATTAATGATAAATATATACTTGAATTCGCAATAGTAGGTAAAACTTTTTTTTCCTCATTAAATGGATAGTCAATTGATTTCATCAGAGAAATAAAACAGTATTACAATTATTCTTATAGTTATGAAGTGCTTCTTTTTCTATATTTCCATACACACCTCACATTCTATGGCCTTTTTTAAAACTGACATTTTGCAAAGGCAAATGTCTTCTTGTACTCTATTCTGTTTTCACAAAACTCTGCCTTTGAATATGTCATGAAATACATTGTCACCATGAAGATCTTTTTACTTTTAATTAATTTGCAGGGGAAGTAACTGCCTTTGTATAAAATACACTAGTACACTAGTGAAATCTTTCAAGCATAATGAAAGCTGTTATTTTTACATTCTATAATACCTTGCCTTTTTTTCATTTTTCTTTGACACTATTTGTGATGTGTTCTTCCTGTGGGGGAAATCTGGAACTCGGTTGGATCTTTCCATTGAGAACTGTTCAAAATGCAATAATTCATAGCAACCAGTCAGAAATAATTAAAGGGTAACTCCACTTCTGTGGGGAAATAAAATAGCAAATAAAGAAAAAATAATATAGCGTATACAATCGCTACACAAGTCATATTGTAATTGAATGTTATTAAAAATTACCTTTCCTTTTCAATCTGCAGCCACTCTAATTTTCTAAAAATGCAATGGAATATGGCTACCTGGAGTTGTTTGGTACACATAATGTGTACTGGCCACCCCCAGAAACATTATTTCCTGCTGGTGTGTCTCCAATTTTCCCAGAAGTCTGCCTATGATACAAGTGAGATTTCAGGTATCCCCTGCAACAAAAATTAGATACTCCCAGCAGGAACATGTCTAAAGGGATGCAGGCCCAGCAGCTTTCCTCATTAGAGCTCTGCAGCTGCACAGCTGACTGATAATTATGAAACCACTCCCATTAGACCAGTGGTTCTCAACTCCTGTCCTCGGGACCCACCAACAGGCCAGGTTTGCAAGATAACTGAAATACATCACAGGTGATATCAATTGCTGCTCGGTGATTGCAGTATTCTAGTCTGCATCTCCCCAAGGTAATACTTAAATTCTGGCCTGTTAGTGGGTCCTGAGGACTGGAGTTGAGAACCACTGCATTAGACCCACTCAGAACAGAGTCACAGAGGAACAAACAGTGACTTCTTCAGAAGAACAAAAGATAGGAATCTTCAACAAAGATATTTTATAATCCTTGCAATGTACGTAGATCACCCAGAGGGGAAATTTTTTATCAAAAGTGGAGTTACGCTTTAACAGGACTATTGGTTATCTGAAACATATATCTTGCCTAGACAAGATAGGATGCCATCACTGTTGTAACCAGAGCATATTTGTTTGGAATTATTTAATATCTTTTCTTTTTCACTATATAATACCTTGACTCGCTGTGGTGCACACTACTGACTTTAAACTGCCAATTTCCTTAGCTTTATTTCAAATTAAGGGCACATTTTAAAACTTGAAAATTCCTTTACATACAACAAAGTAATCAGTCTAATGATAGCCATACACAGGGAAAGTTTTTAGCAGCATTCTTTTGTAAAAAACAGTGAAATTAATCAACTGGCTGTCAACAGTTTATTTCTTTTCTTTTTTTTTTCTTTTTTTTTCTCTTTATCCACATCAGCAAGCGCTTTTGAGAGACTTAACTCAGCCGAGCCATTCATTTTTGTCCCCTCTCGTTTTTGCATCATTGTGGTTAAGATTATTTAGTTTTTACACTTTTGTTTCTTCTTATTAATTAAACTTTAATTTTTTTGTCTGCAACACATATAAATATATATTTATCTCCCCCAACCCACCCACAAAAAAAAAACAAAACACCCACCCCATTCCCCCTCAATTCCCCCTCTCTCTCCCCCCCCTCTAAATATCCATAATTATCATACATCTCTCCGTATTCCTAAATTCCAGCCATTTCGCCCAGGTCCTACAGTATTTCTCCTGTAGACCCTCCGTCAGGTGAATTGACTCCTCCATTCCTCTTACACATTCCACCCTTATTATCCACTCCCTTAACCTTGGGGCTTCCAGGCCTTTCCAGTAGCACGGGATCAGCGCTTTAGCCGTGTTTAGGAGGTGCGGGACTAAAGACTTACTATATTGGAGGACCTCTTTTTCCGTATCATGGAACAGACACATCCATGGCTTTTTATTAACCTGCTCCCCCGTTATTTGCAGGATTTCTCCCAAGATTCCCTCCCAGTACAACTGTATTTTGGGGCACTCCCACCAAAGATGCGCCAAGGTTCCCACTGCCCCACACCCCTTCCAACAAGTTGGGGGAGTCTCAGACCCATACTCGTGCACCCGCTGGGGCGTCCTGTACCACCTCGCAATCACCTTATAGGCCATTTCATACGTCCGAGTGTCCCTTGCCGTTAAATGTATCATTTTTAATATCTTGCACTTGTGTTCCTCGTCTCTCAGATATCCGATTTCTTTTTCCCACTTCTCCAGGAAAGTAGGGAGCCCCTTACTCGCTTCCCCCTTAGCACTCTGTAGAGTTTAGATATACTGCCTTTCGCACTAGTGGGGGTGCTTAATAATTTTTCTATTGCTCTTAGTTGGTCTCTTCCCCTCAGTGGTTATGGGAGTGATTGTGTAAAGTGCTGTATCTGAGCATACCTCAATTTATCCAGTGGTTTATTCCCCCATACCCGTGAGATTTCTGTGTAGGTGTATAATCTGTTTCCCCTCATCACATCCTGTAATTGTACCACGTCGTTTTTCGCCCACCTTGTGAAATATAAGTGCTCCTTCTTCCCAGGCAAAAAATAATTAGTATTCAATAATGATATAAATGGCAAATTATATTCCCAATGGACTCTCTTACTTAACCCATCCCAAATCTTAAATGTGTTCCTAGTCAAAAAATTAGTACCGTGTCCTAGCTCCCGAAATTGTGGTGGGATCCATATCATTTTTTCTATGCCATCTCCACTTTGTGTGATTTCTATATTCACCCAACTTTTCTCTTGTTTACTATATAACCAGTCAGTAACCCTAGAGATAGCAATAGCTTGATAATACTTTTTAAAGTCCGGGGCTCCCAGCCCTCCCTGTTTTTTTTCCTTCACCAGGGTATCGTACACTATCCTAGGATGCCTACATGCCCAAATAAACCTCAGAATTATAGACTGTAGCTTATTGAAAAAAATAGGAGGAAGAACTATTGGGATCATTTGGAAGGTGTAGATTAGCATAGGCAGGATAAACATTTTTACCGCGTTTATCCTGCCGATCCATGATAGAGCTCTGTACCTCATCCTGCCTAGTAGGTCTAGTAGGTTCTTGATTTTATTAAGTAAGGGAATATAGTTAGCGGCAAACAAGTCCTTCGGTGTCAATTTTATACCCAGGTACCCTAGCTCTCTCCCACACCAAGTAAAGGGGGACCTAGTTTGAATTGCCTTCTGCTCTCGCATAGGGGTCAATATGTTTAAGAGCTCTGACTTACCCATATTTATTTTGAAGTTTGTCAATCCTCCATAGTGCTCAAACTCCTTGAGCACCATGGGGATTGTTGTTCTAGGATAGGTGATATAACAGAGTAAGTCATCGACGAATGCCGCCACTTTATACTCCCTTCCTCCCACCCGGATTCCCTTAATATCTGCATTCTTGCGGATTGCAGCTAACAATGGCTCCAGAATTATTAAAACAGGATCGGGGACAGGGGGCAACCCTGTCTTGTCCCATTAAATAACTCAAGGGGAGAAGACAGGGTTCCATTTAC
The DNA here is from genome assembly GCF_042186555.1 of Aquarana catesbeiana. Taxonomy (NCBI): domain Eukaryota; kingdom Metazoa; phylum Chordata; class Amphibia; order Anura; family Ranidae; genus Aquarana; species Aquarana catesbeiana. The sequence goes on from NC_133324.1 coordinate 622,591,045, forward strand.
TCTAATTCTAGCCTTTGGATGTCTGTATAGGGACATAATCCATCTCATCATCCTCTTCCCAATTCCTAGGTGCTTCAGTGTTTCAACCATAAATCCCCAATCCACTCTATCGAAGGCCTTTTCAGCATCGATTGACAATAGGACCGCTGGGGTGTCGCTCCTGGCTGCTTCCTGCATCAAAAAAATTGATTTCAGAGAGTTATCCCTCCCCTCCCTTCCAGGTACAAACCCCACCTGATCATTATGTACCCACCGCTGCAGCCCGACTTTCAACCTATCTGCGAGTATTTTAGCAAAGATTTTTATATCTGCGTTTAATAATGAGATTGGCCTGGGGGATGCTGGGTCCTTGCCTTTTTTCAGGATAAGGGTATGAGCTAACAGGCACTCTTCCCGGGACACCTCACCCTCACCCAGGGCATTCAGATAATTGCACAATTTAGGCACCAAAAATGTAGAAAATTTTTTATAGTATGCTATGGAGTATCCGTCGGGGCCCGGGCTCTTTCCCAGGGCAGTATTACTTATTGCTCTTTCTACTTCCTCCTGCAAAATGGGTATCTCAAGACGCTCAACCTCCTCCCTCTCTGCCCTGGGAAGGTCTAGTCCCCACAGGTACTCCCTTATCGCCTCCTTCTTGCTTTCACCCACCTCCGCTTTCCGGCCTACCTTATAAAGAGCACTATAATAGGAGTGAAATATTTTGACAATCTTTGGGGAAGAGAATTCTAAACCCCCCTCCCCCCATCCCTCATTTTGGGTATGAAGGTCCTATTCTTTTTTTCCATGACCTTTCTTGCCATCCACTTTCCTGGCTTATTACCCTCCTGGTACATATCCCTATTGATAGTATAGAAGGCACATTTCCTTTCCTGGTCCAATAGCTGATCCAGATCTCTTCTTTTCCCCATTAGCTCTTTCTTTTCAGGGATCCCCCAGGATCTGCTCCAATTCCTGAATCTCCCTATAAAGGTGTGCCATCTTTTCCCCCCCTTTCTTTCTTTTTCCCTGCTCCAATACCGATCAGGATCCCTCTTATATAAACTTTGTGCGCCTCCCAAAGGGTGGCCCTAGATATTTCCTCGGTGTCGTTTATCTCAAAATAATTCTTCAATTCCTGCTCTACTTTCCCAGCTGAATCCGGGTCCTGCATGAGAGAGTCATTCAATTTCCAGTTCATCCTAGTCGGGGCCGCACCGGCGATCTCTAGTTGGATCTTCACTGCTGCGTGATCAGACAGGGTGATTGCTTTAATTTCTGCTGCCTTCAGGTGAGGGACCAACTGGTGTTCTATTAAAATGTAGTCTATCCTTGAGAATGATTTATGCGCAAAAGAATAAAAGGTGTAATCCCGTTCTTTTGGGTGGCAAATCCTCCAAGCATCCATTAACTGGAGGCTCATTAGCATTTCTTTTAGTGCCTCTCCTTGTATACCGGACTTTATAACGCCCCTTGAGGTATCCATCCCAGGATCCATACCCCAGTTTAAGTCCCCTGCAATTATTAATTTAACTTTTTTAAAGGTCTCAAGCTTCCTCAGGACTTTCCCCAGAAATTTATCTGGGTTCCTGTTTGGGGTATAGATGTTTGCTACTGTTACCAACATATCAAACAACTTCCCCTTCACAAAAAGGAACCTATCCCCTGGGTTGGCCAGCCGCTCCTCCTATACGAACATCATTGTCCTATCAAACCCAATAGCCACTCCCCTTGAGTGTGTTGATCCTGCATCCCCATAGAACCCACCTCCTGATGAATGTGTGATATAAGTCTCCTGCAGGAACACCACATTTGCTCCCAGGAACTGCAACCCCTGGTTTATTTTATACCTTTTTTTGCTGTATTAAGTCCTCTTACATTATACGTAACAAAATCTACAACTCCCATATTTCATCTCAATAAGAGCGTCTGGCCAATCCAGTAGGACGCACCCAGGAGAGAAAGAGAGAGAGAGAGAGAGAGAGAGAGAGAGAGAGAAAGAGAAAGAGAAAGAGAAAGAGAGAGAGAGAAAAAAATAAAAAAAACACACCCCACCCCCCCCAAGTAACACAATCCCCCCCAAACCCTACCCTCACTCCCACCCCTCCCCCCCCCCTCCCCCCTAGTCTGGAACAGATCGCCTAAAACGGCTGGGCAGACCCCTTTGTTCATTATATGGGTCAGGTGGTCTTCGTCAACCTGGTGCCACCCTGCCCCCATATTCCCTAGTGGGCTCACGTCACAGGTGCCCCCAGATCCACCCCGGTCCTCCTCACCTCCCCGCCCCACTCAATTTGTGCTGGAGCTATCCCATATACCCCAACTGTACTTCATTGCTGCTAACTTAGTCTGCCTACTGGACCCCCCCTCCAGCCCATTACTCTTCTCGAAGATAAAGCTCTCTCCTCCTCTCCCCAGCCTGGGATGGGGGGGACAACATCCAGCCTACCGCAGAAGTCCTCCAGATCCTCTGGGAATCTCAACACTGCCGTTCGCCCATTTTTTTCCCCAATTAAACAGGCTGGGAACCCCCATTGGTAGAATATCTCTGATGATTTCAGTAGCCCAATCAGTGGTTTCAACAGTCTCCTTCTTGAGAGAGTCTCCGCCGACAAGTCTGAATAGACTTGTAGTTCCACCCCTTCAAAACCTAACCCTGACTGCTGCCGCAGTTTTCCCATAATTTTAGCTTTTTCTTCTACATAATGAAACCTTATTATCACATCTCTCGGGCTCTCTGTTCTATTTCTGGGGTATCATGCGATCCTGTGGACTCTATCTAATTTCAAAGGGTCTGTTATTTCTTTTTCCAATAAGGAGTTAAACAGTTGCTGTAATACTGACATCAGGTCTTCATTCCCATATTTTTCAGGAAGTCCTTTGATTCGCAGGTTTTTACGTCGGCTGCGATTCTCCTGATCTTCTATTTTGTATAGGAGACTTCTGTTTGTATTTTGTAAGTCTCTTAGTTGCTTACTGATACCCTCTAATCTTCGCTCATGGTCTTCTAATCTATCCTCCATCTCCTCCACCCTTCTGGGCACTTGCCCAATATCTGTTCTTACAGCCGCAATATCTGCTTTTAGTGAGGTCTCCATTTTTAACAGCATCTCAGCAAGCATTTCTTTAATTTGTGGGGCTTCCTCCTGTGTTGTCTGCTGTACTGATCTTTTTCCTACTGATTCCTCTTCACCACCATTCTTCCTCTGTGATCCCTCTTGGGCCTCAGAGTAACTCTGCTGGAGGCTCCCACTGCTTCTTGGCCTTACAGTTTTACCCTCCTGTGTTTTCCCTCCTTTGTTCTCCTCTACTGCCCCCTTCTGTCTGCTAGTTCCTGGCCATGTTGGGGCCCCTAATCTAGGGCTTCCCTGCGCTTCTCCCAGTATGCTGGATTCCACGGACATGTAGCAGTGAATCCCGCCAGGGCTTAACACAGCCGTGGCACCTTTATTAGCTTTGGTTGATTTCCCCCTCCTTTCTCTGGCTTACGCCCCACCTAACCTAGCGTGGGGTATTAATTTGGTCCAGGGGAAATTTCCAGCTTCAGTGCGGTTTTTATTCGAGTTAGTCACTCGTGCATTTCCTTGATACAATTGTTCACAGGGGGGACAAAGTCAGACACCTGCGGGACCACCTCCTTAAGATCGTGTACAATTAATTGATCTAGTTAATTCAGCTTGCACGTGAACCTGCGCATAAGTGCCACAAACTCTCCTTCAATCCTGGGGTGGTCTGAGGGGAAAGCACACATGAGAGTTTACCCAGTATCAGTCCCTGTGCGTGCGAGTTCATATGAGGGGGGGTGTCCCCGTCTTCGTCTAGCCTGCCTCCCAGCTACACCTCCACAGTTTTACCCTGACAAGATACTATCATTGTACAATCCTGGAATATTATCGAATAAATCTTGAATGTTGAATATTTGAGTATATCAATGGATGAGCTCTTGTATACCAAATGTTACCAGTTCATAAATACAAGCAAAGAGAATAGTGCATCCAAACAGTCGCTTCTAAACTAACATTGACATATTATTCATCATCTACTATCTCCCGATTCTCATCCTCACAGCTTTTATATTTCCACCTGTGGTTAGTGTACAAGGGGGGTTTTCTCACCAACAGTCTTCTTATATCAGGTACATGGAGGTATCACCATCCAAACTACTTTCTATACTGGTCTCGTTTCAGGGGGATGCACAGGGATACACAGACACTCTCACCTCCTCCTTCGCCATACGTCCCAGAGGTCCTGTGACGGGGCACCCCCTTCCTGCTGCAGCTTTACTCCGACCAGCTCCACCAACCTGCTCATAGAGGGTCAGCGTTACCTCTCACGCTCCCGCTCCAATGGTTCCTTGCTCCGGCTGATAATACAATCCGACGCAGCCAACCACTCTCTGGGGCCCCGAGGATGCGGGGGGCGGGCAGACGCAGCCACCCGATGCCAGCAGGGAAAGAGCGACAACTTGCTGGGTAGGACAGGCTCTATCTCTCACCACCGTGCTCCCGGCGTCCCTTCATTCCAGCCACGAGCCGAACGAGTGTGCGGGGGGGCTGAGGCTCCAAGGCACATCCGAAGCACGCCTACGTGATGACGCTCCACCCCATCCTCCTCGATCCTGTTTTGGCTGTCAACAGTTTATATATAATTATATATTTATGACAGAAATGGTGGTGAATCGACACAATATGTATGTTTTATTGTCAAAAGCTGGTTTAAAGTAGTGGAACCTGATAGAAAATACAGTTTTAGTTACAATAAATATGGCAGATGCAAGTATTCCATGTAAGGAACAGAAAACTATTGGGCTTTGTAGCAGGTAAAGTGGAGCTTGAGTTACTAAGTAAAACATAAATAAAACTAAACAGACAATGCACAACTGAATAAATCACAGGCTTTGCAGCTATATACTATACACTGCAGCCCTGATTTTCTTTCTCTGGAGCTTCCATCTTTGAAAGACCTGGAAAGCTTCTACTTTCTTGTGATGTACAGGCTTTACAAGCAGCACAGTAGGCTACTTCTGATTAGATGCACTAAAGAGTTGCTAGCAGTAATCAGTGTCAATCTGCCTTTTTCCTTTCAGATTCTTCTTCTCTCTGTAAATCTGTGACCTTTGCCATCTCCCATAGAAGGGCGGTGATAATTAACAATTTAACATCTATTTACTGTTTACTGACTATTTTCATGTTATATTGCTTATAAGTTTGGTCTGCTTACTTTTTTATAGCTTTCATGATCTCTTTAAAAAAAACAGCCTCCTCCTATTGGTGACCACTGCTAACTATAACCATAACTTCAAAATCCCCTGGTTTCAAAAGTGTTGCACATGTATGCTTTTTTAGATTGATCATATTGCTTTGTCTCCTGCTCACAGCTGACTTTCTCATTTGGGGTTTTGCTTCTAATTATAATAAAGTATTTGGTTGCCAACACTCCTGCACTTCAAATGTCTAAATCAGACTTTCTCAACTAGTATTCACCACAGGTTGGTAGGGGTTCCTTGAACAATGAGCAACTTCTGCCACTCAGATGACACACTGACAAGTGACAACAATGATCTTTTTGGCTATCTGTAAAGCTAGCCATAGATGGGTAGAATTTCAAATGAAAAGTCTTAGGAAAAGAATGTTCTAAGAAAGTCTATACGTTTTTCTAATCATTAGTGGGTAAAATCGTTTTCAACCAAAGTGACAAGAAAATTCTTAGAATAGAAATTTGTAGAAATAGACATTTCTAACAGTGTATGTGGTTTTCATTCCAACGTCAAATGTTAAAACAGTATAGTGGGGACTGTTAGCAAGTTCCTTAATTAAAAAATTTAGCTTGAAAATATATGTGCGCTGAATTCTTTTGTCTCCAAATTTGCAGTAATATTTCCATAGGTGATCTCTTAACACGTAAATGCTTCTGATGTAGGAGGCATAAAGTGTTTACCTGATTCTTCAAAGTTCTAATACATCATGCCATTTATTTTTGTGCAATCTCTATTTTATGAATTTTAACAAGGAAGTATCTAATTTGTTCAGCTTTTGTTTTTTGCATCTTGAGCCATGTTGAATTAAAAAAAACCCTCTAATAGTGCATTTAAATGTTTCCCGCTGTGTTGAAGAGAGAGTGCTGTCATGAGCATGATTGTTACATCAGTTAATAATTACTTCTTGAACAGTGATATTACATGCCACGTCTGATAAGAGATTATCATTAAGCCTCCAGTTCCAGGAAACCCACTCTACTGATCTAAGATCAAAAGGTAAGTTTACTAGGGCATAATCAGGTCGAAGACACTCTGACTCCAGTAACGAGATATTACTTATGTAATGTCCTAAACATTTTTTACTTTCACACATTTCTGCTGTTACACATCAGCATTTTTTGAAAAATTGAATCACCGCTAAAAATTATAATAGTGTGGCCTTACTGATCAGGGCTACCCCTGATCAGTAAGGCCACACTATTATAATTTTTAGTGGTGATCCAATTTATCAAAAAATGCTGATGTGTAACAGCAGAAATGTGTTATGCATTTTCCCCTCTGAGATTGAAACTTTTTCAGCTTATGAGAGAATCTGAATTAAACTGTCATTAGTGCTGTCAGGTTTACTTTAAATAGGAAAATGGAAAAAAAAAAAAAAAAATACACCCTGGTTTTAAGTGGCACTTGCCTAGGTGACAGTGACTAAACTGGGTCTTCTGATCCTGGAAAAGCTGAGGAAAACAAATGTTTCCAAGTTCCCACAAAAATGCCATGTGAGGTTGGAAAGTAAGGTACTTGTTTTTTTTTTTTTTTTGTTCAATTTCCCATTTGTTTAAGATAAAATGAATTCCATAGACTTTCATTGCACAAAAGCAGCTAAATGCAAGTTAAGCTGAAATGTTTTGTGAGGCCTTTCAAGTTTTAAACAATGAATAATACAAGTGCTAAGTTAATCAACATTCTATGCAAAATGACAAGGATATTGCTCACATCTTCACACCTTTGATTGCCAGTCATTTTGTAAGAAAAACTGGATGAGCATATGATAGGGAAATTATACTTAAATGTCAACATAGAATCTTCAGGAAAGTGTTAACAGCATTCACTGCTGATGACTGCACCTTCATTAAAAAAACAATTGGTCTTACTCAAGTGGCAACTGTGCTCACATTTCTTTTTTGAAATATCAGAATATTCAGGTACATACTATATGTTATTATATTTTGTAGCAGACTATTCATCATGAATTTCAACAACTGTATTGTTAAGATGAGAAGATAAGAATCATTTATTTTCACATTAATAATAGCTTACATTCCAACTAAACCTTTTTTGCAGTGTAAATACATAAAAAATGTACATTTAAATGTACCCCTACTCCATACTCTTATTACGATAAAAACAACATTATTGTTATAACTAGATAATTAATTCTGCAGGTGCAGTATAAACCCCCAATATAATATTCACAAAATCAATGGAAATTAATATATCAATCTCCACTGTGAAGTGCCGTGTACTAATTTTAAGTGCAATAACATTTGAAAAATTGCAGTCTATATGTTCTAAATCAATTGCATAAAATTATAAATTATAAATCTATTTGAATATAATGTATAACAATAAATGTGATGTGTTTCAAAGTGCTTAAATTAGATAAATAAATAAATAATTAAAAAAAAAGTAAATCCTCAAAAAGTTTGAAATCTCTGTTCTTATTTGAGAATCTGACTTTGTCTATTTGAAACAACTGCCAACAGATACTCTACTAGCAAAAGCATTTAATTGTACAGCTTATGGTCTCACTGTAGAGAATTGATGTAGATGAGAAGCCATGCAGGTGTATATGGAGGGAAACCAGAAGAACACATCATATGTTATGGAGGGACTGGAAAGACTAGAAGAAGGTATCTGCCATGAGACACTGTACAAAATTGAAACCACACAACCACTAGCACAACCACTAGCAACACCACCACAACCTGTAGCTAATCAGTTGCATATCGATTAAAGGAGTAGAAGGAACTTGCAATTAGCCAGAACCCCTACAAAAAGGGTTCCCAAAATGCTTAAAGGTGAATTATGCAAAATACGGTTAAAGTGCCTTTTACCTTTGTTCAACAATTTAAGATGGAAAGAACTAATAAATAGAAATACCTTAAAATATATAGTCAAAACATTGCATTTCAGTATCATAAAATACTAATGCTATTGTTACTTGTATTAGAGTTTTCAGCCTTATTAACAGAAGTGTTACAAATTTTTAAGGAAAATCTTAACAGTAAACAAAAAGTCTACTCTGGCCAATATTAACCACTTGCCACCCCGTTCCTGAAGATATACTGCAGCAGGCTGGCACGGGCAGGCTTAGTCGCATATATATGTGTGATTGAGGCTGTTCTATGTTAGGAGCACACAGCGTGCCTGCTTGGGAGTGTAGCACGCAGATCACTGTAACTGGTATTTGGTAACCGGGTATCATGTGATCGCTATGATTGGTTGTATCGATCACATGATAACAATGTAAACAACCTGTCATGAATGGCTTTACATTCATGAATAGCTTGCTTACTGTTGTGGTCTGTGATTGACTCAAAGCAATCATATGGTACCTGGCTACCTGTACCATGTGATTAGCTTAGCCAATCACAGATCACCACAATTTTGACAGTTAAACTTATTGTGATTGTGATCATTACTATTCAAGCAAGAACAGTGTAAAAAAAATCCATGATCACCCCTCCAGAGTAGTACATAGTGTCACTGGTCAGTATCCCTGATCATTGCCACAGCAGTCAAATGATGACGCTGTACTGCAATGGTGACAGTCTGTTACAAAATAAAATATTTCTTTATTTGTGTGCCAAAAAATTACAACTTCACCTGGACCACCTTTTGCTTTAAGGGAAGATAAGTTAGTGCTAAGGAGCGTGGAGGAAGGGGATACAAGTTGGATGCCCAGATATGTCATTGAGGAGCCGGGGGCCCAGGAGAAAGGGGAAGCCTTGGAAATCTCCATTTTGATTGAGGGTGATATTGAAATGCCAATCATGGATGACTTGGAGTGGTTTAGTTTATACATTGAGATCTTACTAAAATCATCAAGAACTTGAGATAAAATGGGGAGAGAATTTAGAGGGTCAGTAAGTGCGATAATAATGTCGTCTGCATAAAGCCCTATTTTGTGATGGGTGTCTCCAACCAGAATCCCCGAAATGAGGGGGTTTGTGGATGGTTTGGGCTAGGGGCTCAATCACCAAGGCAAAGATCAGGGGCGAGAGTGGACATCCCTGTCGAGTACCATTGGTGATTGCAAAGGAATTAGAGAGAATGCCTGAAGTCCATACCTTAGCGCTGGGTGAGGAATAGAGACCTAGGATGGCTTGCAAAAATTTGCCCTCTATGCCAAATTTTCTCAGCACCCCTTCCAGATAGCCCCAGTGGACTCTATCAAACGATTTCTCTGCGTCAAGAGAGATCATCAGAGAAGGCGTTTGGTGATGTTCAGCCCAGTGAATGAGATCCACAAAGCGATGGGTGCCATCAGAGGCCTGACGTTGGGGGATGAAGCCTACCTGATCTGGGTGTACAAGGTAAGGCATGTGTTCTGATAAACGCGTGGCTAACAATTTGGCATATATCTTGAGGTCAGTGTTAAGAAGTGAGATGGGGCGGTAATTAGCTGGGTCATGGGGGGATTTACCTGGTTTGTGGATGGTGGAGATGGTGGCTTCTAGTGATTCGGCTGGAATTTCTCCAGTAGCAAGGAATCTATTTAATGAGTTGCAAAGGTGTGGGATTAATTGCTCGCAATATGTTTTATAATATTCATTTCCAAAGCCATCTGGTCCTGGGGCTTTGTGTGATGGTAGCGCCTTAATAGCGCTCCGGACTTCCTGGATCGAGAGGGTTGGGCTAATTCTGTTGCTTGTGTTGGGGTTAGGGAGGGGAGACTCAATTTGGAAAGAAAGTTTAGAATATTTGTGCCAGTGGGTTGTGTCTCAGTGGGGCAGTGATTTAAGTTGTACAATTTAGAGTAGAAGGAGCTAAAACAATCGGCTATGTCTTTGGGGTTAGTAAGCCTATGACCATTAGAGTCTATGAGAAAAGGGATTTTAGATTGAGCTGCCTTACGTTTGTATTGTTGCGCTAAAATCTTTCCTGTCTTATTTCCCTGGGAGTACCAGGTAAGTCTTAGTTTCCGCATATAAAAATCATGCCCGCTCTGAAGATATGAGCTTAGATCAGACCTGAGTTTGTGGAGTTCATCATGGGTGACCTCTGAGGGTGATTGTATATTACGTCTTTCTAGGGTTCTTATATTGTCTAGGAAGGTGTTAAGGGTTGCGTTGCGTTTTTTCTTCTTCTGGGCTCCCATTTTTAGTAGAGTCCCTCTTACGACAGATTTGTGAGCATTCCAAAGCGTGGTAGGATTAGATACAGAGCCTTCATTTAGGGTAAAGTAGTCATCGATCACGGATTCAACCTGCTCCCTATTGTCCTTGGTACTAATTAGAGAAGTGTTTAGTTGCCACAATTTGTGTGATGTGGTGGCGGGTGATAGGTTGAGTGTGATAGATACAGGGGCATGGTCAGACCATGGTATCACTCCGATAGAGGATGTGGTAATGGATTGTAGTACTTTGGATGTCAGGAACAGGTCGATCCTTGAATAGGTTCTTTGGGAGTTGGAATAAAAGGTGAAATCTTTCTCAGTGCCATGTTGACATCTCCAGGAGTCATAGAACTCTTCTAAGAGTACCATAGAGAGGGCAGTGGATCTTCTCCTCTTTGAGGTTGAAATATCAAGTGAGTGGTCAAGTACATCATTAAAGTCGCCACATAGGATAATTTGGTCTCTGTTGAATTTTTTTTATAAAAGCGTTATAAAAGGATTTTTGGTGGGTGTTCGGGGCATAAAGATTAACTATTATCAGAGGTTTGTTGTTAAAATGAGCCGATAGTATTAGGTACCTGCCAGAGGGATCTTGTTCTATGTTGGAAACTGAGAGGGACACGGTAGAACGTACCGCTATCATTACTCCTCTTACTTTTTTATTAGTTTGAGAGTGGAAAATATGTGGATATAATTTGTGGGGGCAGCATGGTGGATTGATTGAGGAAAAGTGTGTCTCTTGAATACATAATATATCGGTGCGTTGGGAGATCGCTTCCCTCCATAGCATGGATCATTTGCATGGGCTATTTAAACCCTTGACATTAAGGGAGGTGATTTTGAGTGACATGTGTAGCAGTTAGTAGATGTCAAGATGGCACTGAGAACGTTCTATCCTGTAAAGGTATGAGTAGTATGCAACCGAACTTTTTGGAATTAGTAATGTGTTTACTGTTTACTTACGTAAGTAGAGAGTAAAAAATTTGACTTCTATACAGTAATCAGAACTGATATAGAGATTTCATAGACTTAGTTGAACAAATCTGTTACAAACATAAAAAGGAGAAATATAGTAACTTAAGAAAATGCTGTGTGCTTTGCACACTATAGCAGTAGGGCGAGGTAAGTCAACCAGTAGGGGAGGTACTCCTCCGCAATTTTAAAGCAAGTGATATCCAGCTGGGCTTAGGGACAACCTGGACCTGGGAGGTTATCCCTATGTAATCTGACAACTATAGTTTATCCCTCGCCACCCATTTGTTGGAAATCCTGGAGGATCGCTTGTTTAGAGGTGTTGTTGGAGGCGGATTGGGGACAATTCCCCAGTTATGCAACTGTTTAATCCCATCTTTGGGTGTCAAAATTGCGACCTGCTGATGCTGATAATTGACAAGTAGTTTGGTGGGAAATCCCCATTTATATGTGATTTTGTGTTTCATGAGGATCGACATAACTGGAGTAAAGGCTTTGCGTGCTTGCGAGGTGGCCGCAGAAATGTCATTATAGAGTTGTATTTTGGAGAACGGTTCAGGGAGGTTGTGTAAAGATCTTGCTGCTCTCATAATTTGTTCCTTAGAATGAAAAAAATGGACTCCGGCCAGGATATCTCTGGGCAGAGATTCAGGTTAGTGCTGTGGTTTGTGAATCCTATGGGCTCTGTCAATGAGAAGGTCTTGCGGCGTCAACGTCGGTAAGATTTTGCGGAATGATTGGGGTTATCTCAGCAGGTGTTATGGCTTCTGGCACTCCCCTAATTTTTAAATTATTACACCTGGAGTGGTCTTCAAGGTCGGCGATTTATTTGTTGGATAGCCTCTGTGTATTCATCCTGTATGTCTACAGTGGTGTTATGGACTATGGTAGCTGCTGACAGGTGCTGCTGATCAATACGGTCCTCCAAGTCTTCCACTCTATCAAGTAGATGATTAATTGAGGATCTATACTCTCTTTGCATATCAGATTGTAGGGAGAGCTGCATTGCTTTTAGTGTGTGTTCTGAGGCCGGATTATCTGTTGTTGTATATGCAGCTAGGGATGCTGTGGGTGTATCAGCCGCTATGACACTACAGGTCTCAGCGCCATGCTGTCTCTTCACAGGGGGAGGCTTTGTGGGAGAGTGCACTGGGGAGTTTGCAGACCTCTTACCTCTATCTGCTGGAGAGGAGGCTGGCTGTGGTTGCTGCTCTACAGACTCCTCCATGTCTGAGATAGGGTCATTAGATTGCGCGGTCACTGCCTGTGCTGTCTGTGATGAGGGAGCTCCGTCCCAGCCGGCTCCATCTTGGGCTGGTGTCTTGGCAGCCCTCATGTAAAAATCTAGCAGTTTCCGCGATCCATGGGTGTCGGATCGTCCGCGGGTCATATTTCTGGGGATGCTAGGAGTCAGCTGCCCCTCTATGGGGGGATGATGGGCTAGGTAGAAGGTAGATAGGCGGCCATTCTCGTGTGTGGCCAGGCCACGCCCCCCCCACCTTTTGCTTTAATTGCAGCCTTTAGTCTCTATGTCTCTACTAACTTTTCACATATAGACTTTGCAATATTTGCCCACTCTTCTTGCAGAACTGCTCAAGTTCCGGTAAATTTGATGGTGACCATTTGTGGACTGCAGTCTTCAAATCATGCCACAGATTTTCAATGGGTTTTAAGTCTGGGCTCTGACTAAGTCATGGAAACATATTCATCTTTTTCTCCTTCAACTATGGTGTGGTAATTCTTGCTGTGGGCTTTGGGTCATTGTTGTGTTGGAAGGTAAACCTTCCCACTGACAACTTTCTGGCAGAGGGCAGCAGATTTTCCTCAAGAATTTGAACCGTATTTTGCCCTATACATTTTTTTTATCCTGACAATTGCTCCAGTCCCTGCTGCAGAGAAACACCACCATAACAGGATATTACCATCTCTATGCTTTACTGTAGGAATGGTGTTATTTGGATGATGAGCTGTATTGGATTTCCGCCAGACATATCGTTTGGTGTTGAGGCCAAATGATTCAATTTTAGTCTCATCTGACCACAACAACTTTTTTCATGTGGAATTTTCACAGTGCATTTAAGGTGGTCAGATGAGACTGAAATTGAGTTATTTGGCCTCAACACCAAACTATATGTCTGGCGGAAATACAATTAGAAAATATCAGGGTTTATTTTTAAATGTTAGTCTTTTTTCTTTTATATAATAAAAGATAAAAAAAACAGTGGTGATCAAATACCTCCAATAGAAAGCTCTATTTGTGTGATAAAAATTCTATAAATTTAATGTGCATACAGTGTTGTATGACTGGGCAAACAATGCTCTGGTCATGAAAGGGGTAATATCCTCCGAAGCGCAAGTGGTTAATGTCAAACAATTTATAATAACAGTTTTAAGAACATTGTTCCCGTCAAAATCAAATCATTACTGCCCTGGCTCAACCTCACAGTTCTTCTGTAAAAGATCCAATCACTGTAATGCAGAATAAAAGTAACCCCGATCTTGAATATGGTTTAAAATGTATTCACTTGAAGCTTCAACAGATCTTGCTGCTGATTTTTCCCTGCTGAAAGCTGACGGTTATATAAGGACTCAGAAGTAACAATCAGTTCTGAACCATAGCTATCTGCTGGTCATTTTTAGCACTGCAGCTTAGGTCTCCACAGGGCACACATGTACCATAATAAAAAAGAGGATTAAATAGACTGCTGAACAAGCAATCTTAATTACTACAAGGTTAGTCCACTTGCTCTTGTTCTGAATAAAGACAGGTCTTACTTTGATTTCTGCTGCTTGCTCCTACCTTGGATTATTCCTGTGAATCCTTTGGAATACATTTGTACTTGCTGGAATGCTGTATCTCTGCTTATTTCAATCTTTGGTCCATTTAGCTGTCTAGAACTTAGACTTTGTCTGCACCTATTAAGGCCATCAAACAATACAAAAACTCCTCAAATAATTTCCAGCTAGTTAGCACCAAAAGCATAACTAATAAGTTTTACCACTTCAGGTTAAAAGCAGGGTTTTTTTTTGCATGCATTTGCAAATATTTGTAAAGCCACAATGTCCTGTTAAGGCTTCTCTGTAATATGTGGTCCATAGCTCTAAACTATCACAGCTCTTTGATATATATAGCAATACATACATTGAGAGCAGATTTAGCTAGAGACAACCATTTCATCCTTGTCTAATTTGGCCATCAGATTGTTAAATTTGGATGTTTGTTCATGCACACTGGAGGTTTTTGGATGTTTTTACAGCTGCTGTGTTTGGCTTCAGAAGTTTTTTCTACAGTCAATAAACTCTCCAGCATGTTATCCTATGTGTCCATGCACACATAGGCTGTTATCAACTGTTTTGGGCTGGGGCATTTTTTGGCTGTAAAAACTTTAAAAAACTCACTGTAAAGCTACTGGTATTTTTATAACGTTATTATAACGTCCAGTGTGCATGAGGCCTTATAATTATTGTCCTGAATATTTCTAACAATGTTCTGCCTGTTTTTCAGCTGTTGCCCCTGGTGACTAAGGGTGAACTTTAGCTTTATGTCAATCATGAGTTCATCCCAAACAGGCCAGTTTGCCCATCTATCCCAACTTCCAGAGGCCACAGCCGCAAACACAATTACCCACGCCATACATTACAGCTCCCTGGCTGGCTGCTAAATGTAAGCAAACCAGATGATGTTGGCTGATGTCACTGATTACAGTTGTGTTTGTACAGAAAGCCGATGGAGGGTATTGACAGCCAATGAGGAGGGTATCTAAACTAATAAGGAAGGCGAGAACCGAGTTTTTGCTGTTTCAAGCACATGACTGGTTCAAGATCGGGCTCAGGTAAGTATAAGGGGGTATGTGTGTGTGGGGGGGGTACACAGAGGGTTTTCTACCTTAATGCATATAATGCATTAAGTTAAAGAACCTTTTGCCTTTAGAACCAATTTATCCCACTTTTGCAGGCGGAAGATGTAGGGAAGATGTAGTTAACAACATAAAATCCTTTTTATGTGAGTGAGCATATACTATAAGGGATATCACTAATATATCCAGCATATATACAATTTTTGTGGTACCGTATAAACATTTATTATCACTTTATTATTACACAGGGTTTATTTAGTGCCAATAGTTTGCCCAGTGCTTTACAAAATAAGGTATAATAATAATAAAGTTTAATAATAATATAATAACAATAATAAAGGGAGATAGTTTAGTGTCAATACAATTTAATACACAAGGGTTAGGAGAGCCCTGCCCATGAGAACTTATCATTTTAATGAGAGGGGCAAGTAAACAAAAGGTAATATTTGTGGGGGATGAGTTGATAGAGAAAGTAACATTTTTAGGTAGAGGTGGGATATGTTTCTCTGAAGAGATGCATTTCAGGGGTTGTCTAAAGAAGAACAGGTAGAAGATAGCCAAACAGATTGGGGTGGGATTTTCAGAGGATTGGGGAGGCTTTGGAGAAGTCCTGGAGGTGAGAATAGGGGGAGGTGAAAAGAGAATCAAAGAGCAGGAGGTTATGATTTTGGAGCTGAAGTTGATCATATTGCTTGGGGCAGAGTTGTGGATGATAGTATGGTGTTAGTATTTAAATTTTAAGTGGTGGGTGAGCAAAAGCCAGTGGAGAGATAAGCAAGGAGGGATTGGATTGGTAACATGGATAAGTCTGGCAGCAGCAATCATCATAGACTGCAAGAGGAATAGTCTGTGTGAAGGAAGGTCTAGAAGGGGGGAGTTGCACTATAGGGTAAGAGATAACGAGGGAGTGAATTAGTAGCTTTGCTGTGTCATTTATTTACCACTTGCCGCCAAATCACGTACATGTACGTCATTTTGAGGAAGGGGGATATATGGGGGTGATGCCTGCAGCTAGAGGCATCACACCGGTATAGTTTTTTTAGAGTGGACAGTCAGCTCTAATGAAAATAATCAAACATTAGTAATTGTATTTTCCATGTGTGATTGCTCAGCTTCATAGCGCGGTGTTATGCCTTACTACCTTCAAAGGTTCAAGCCATGGGTTTGATTCTCACCGATGATATCACCTCCTGAAAATGTGTCTTGTACCCAGCAGCATAATTAGCCAATGCACATATCGGTTTGGTTTATTCCATAATTTTAACTCTTCAAATGCATGCAATGGTATGTAATTATTCAATGTTATGTGTGGAATTCCAAAAATTCGGCTATTCTAAGTCAAGGAAAAAGACTGCGTAGGGTTTCCCTTAAACAAAGGGCCTGGTATGTACTGGGGGGAACCTACACCACTCCGAAAGCAAAAAAAAAAATGGGCGTGGGTACCCCCCCAAAATCCATACCAGACCCTTATCCGAGCATGCAGCCTGGAGGTCAGGAAAAGGAGGGGACAAGAGCCCCTTCCCGATAACCCTGGGCTGTGGTTGTCGGGGTCTGCGGGCAGGGGGCTTTTCTGAATCTGAAATCCCCCTTTAACAAGGGGACCCCATCCCGCCCCCCATGTGAATGAGTATGGGGTAAAAAAAGTAGTGCAGTGGAACAAAAGAAAGTAGCCAGTTTTTGACAATTCCTTTATTTAAAAAATGTCTTCTTCTTTCCAGCCTCCTCCTCTGTTCTCCTTCTTCCTCTGGTCTTCTCCTTCTTCCTTTGGTCTTCCTCTGGCTTCTTATTCCCCCGCTTCTTTTCCTGGTCTTTTCCTTCTTCCTTTGGTCTTCCCCCGCTTCTTCTTCCAGTCTTCTTCTTCTTTTTCCTCCACCGTTGCTCCCGCCACCGACCCGCTGAACATGAAAAAGACGACCCTCCTCCGACGCTGCAGCCAGCTGATCTGTCCATTTCTATAGCGCACATTTCATATATAACTATGGGGCATGGCCACTGAATGGCATCATCTGGAGACCCCGTTCCCTTGTGACATCAGGGACCCATCATGCCCCGGGTCATTCGCACCATCATAGCATCAGAGGAGGTTAGTTTTCTAATCTTCAGCGGGAGCGGTGGCAGAAGACAAAGAACGGAGGATGAGTCAGGGGAAGAAGAAGCTGGAGGGAGAAGGAAAAAAACAGAGAAAGACCAGAGGAAGAAGCTAGGAAGAAGACATTTTTAATAAAGGAATTGTCAAAAACCGGCTATTGTCTTTTGTCACATTACATTACTTTTTTTGGTGAATGGATAGGGGTACCATTCACATAGGGTGCTGGGTTCTGAGGGCCCCCTTGTTAAAAGGGGCTTCCAGATTTCGATAAGCCCCCCATCCACAGATCCCGACAACCACCGGGCAAGAGTTGTCGGAAAGAGGTCCTTGTCCCCATCAACATGGGGACAAGGTGCTTTGGGGGGACCCCAAAGCACCCTTCCCATGTTGAGGGCATGTGGCCTAGTATGGTTCAAGGAGGGGGGATCCTGGTATGGATTTTGGGGGGGATCCTACGTAATTTTTTTTTAATATTAGAAAACGGCGAAGGGTCCCCCCCAGTCCCCCGTCCATACCAGGCCCTTCGGTCTGATATGGACTTTCAGGGGAAGTCTACGCCATTTTCTTCATTGATTTTTAATCTATATTGCCGGGAACCGGCAATACATTACAGCTGCAAGTTTCAATTACATTTTTTCCTTTAGAAATGTCATTTTGTTGTGGCACTGTTGTACACATCGGGCAGATGCGCCACTTTATAGGCAGACTAAGGGGACCCCCAGACACGATATTCAAAGGAATTTTTTCATTTTTATTGTTTCACTTTAAGCATTATTAAAATCGCTGCTCCTGAAAAATCGGTTGTTTTAAAAATTTTTTTTTTAATTGATACATTTCCCCTAGGGCAGTACCCAGGCCCCCATACACTTTTTATGGGAAATAACTTGCATATAAGCCTTAAGTGAGGACTTTGGATTTTGCAAGTCCAAGCCCCATTGACTTCAACCATTCCCGCATATGCAATCTGACAGGCATGTTCGCCGGCAATAGCGCAATTTCCATTTCCATGTCCGCCCAGTTTCTGAGAGTTGAAGTCCTAATTGGCATTAATTGGGTGCTATTTTATTGCATTAGCAATATGATGTGCGCAAAGTGGTTTAGTTACCCTGACCGGACGTCATATGACGTGATCACGATAACGAGCCGGCACAAGCCCATGGGGCTACCATCATGCCCAATGGTGGTACAACACCGCAACTCCGATCTAGGTAAAGAGTCTCTGATGGAGACTCTTTACCATGTGATCAGCTGTGTCCAATCACTGCTGATCACAGTTTAAACAGGAAAAGCCGTGTATTGGCTGCTCCTCTGACAGAGGGGGTTCTGTGCTGATTGATTATCAGCACAGCCTCTCCCGAGGATGCCACCCAGGACCACCAGGGATGCCCACAACTTGTGACCACCAGGTATGCCACCCATGGCCACCAGGGATGCCTATCAGTGCCCACAATTGATGCCAAACAGTGCCCATCACTAATGCCTGCCAGTGCCTCCTTATCAGTGATGCCCATCAGTGCCGCCTATCAGTGCCGCCTATCAGTGCCATCTGTCAGTGACCATCAGTCCTGCCTTTCAGTGCCCATCAGTGTCGCCTATCAGTGCCCATCAGTTCCACCTATGAGTCCCCATCAGTGCTGCCTATCAATGCCCATCAGTGTTGCATATCAGTGCCAACTATCAGTGCCCATCAGTGCCGCCTATCAGTGCCCATAAGTGTCGCATATTAGTGCCCACCATCAGTGCCAATCAGTGCCACCTCATTGTTGCCACCTTATCAGTGCCCATCAGTGCCGCCTTATCAGTGCCCGTCAGTGCAGCCTCATCAGTGCCCATCAGTGAAGGAGAAAACTTACTTATTTACAAGTTTTGTAACAGTAACAAAGAAAAACTTTTTTGTTTCAAAATCCCAGAGGTGATCAAATACCACCAAAAGAGAGCTTTATTTGTAGGAACAAAATTATAAAAATTTTGTTTGGGTACAGTGTAGCATGACTGCGCAATTGTCATTTAAAAAGTGACAGTGCTGAAAGCTGAAAAATGGCTTGGGCAGGAAGGGGGAAGTGCCTGGTATTGAAGTGGTTAAATTGCTTGAAAATGCTTTAAAATCGATTGGATGTGGGGCCAATTTTTGACCAATATTTGTAGTTTTAAAGTACATCTTGTCACCTGTCTTCTACAACTGTTCTTTCAATCTGACCAATACAAACTTTGGAGAGAAAGATTTGTCAGCCTGTCTTTTGATCTATATGAAAGATTATTTGAATTGGACAATTTGGTGGCTATTTACTATAGCGTCACACGCTAATTAGTGCTAATCACGGTACTTAGTGCTAGAACGGTATTTACTATAGCACTGGTGCAAAAATACTCTCAAAACCGAATTCACTACAGCTCGGAGAAAACAAATAGCACCCAAACCCTTATGCCCTGTACACACGATCGGACATTCTGACAACAAAATCCATGGATTTTTTCCGATGGATGTTGGCTCAAACTTGTCTTGCATACACACGGTCACACAAATCTTGTCGGAAATTCCGAACGTCAAGAACGCGGTGACGTACAACACGTACAACAGCACTAGAAAAGGGAAGTTTAATACCAAGTCACCACCCTTTGGGCTCCTTCTGCTAAACTCGTGTTAATAGAAGTTTGGTGAGAGATGATTCATGCTTTTCAGCCTCGTGCTTTTCCGATCGTTACTGCTCTTCAGTTTGTGCTTGTGGGTTCGTATATGGTTTTCGGTGCTTGCCCCCCCAAAGCGCACGCGAGGTCCGTATAAAATATATGGAGTACTTTGTGGGTAGGGGGGCCATTGATATGCTAGAAAATTTTTAATAAATAATAATAATAATTTATATTAATAATATTTAAAAAAATATTTTTTTTCATTTAAACTGAAATAATATTTCCTTTGATTTACTGCTTGTGTTTCTTTTAGCTGTCTCCTAGGTTCTCCAATGAGCTTTTTTTTGTACATTTTCTTCAATAGTGCAAACGTAATTTATTTGATACATGAGGTGACAATCTCTTCTTCAGCGAACTGGGTGGGTCTGCTACACACAGGCCTTGTTTTTGTTGTTAATGTATGTATGCATTACTGTTAAAAATATACATAATTTTCAGCACCATGAATGAATTTTGCAGTCACAAAAATGGCACGATTGTGGCAAATTATAAAGCACTGTGGGAGTTATTTACTAAAGGAAAATTCACTTTGCACTACAAATGCAATGCAAAAGTGCACTTGAAACTGCACTTGAAACTGCACTGAAAGTGCACTTGTAGTGCAAAGTGGATTTGCCTTTAGTAAATAACCCCCATTTCAGTGTAAACACCGGCTTAGTCCAAAAAATTGTATTGAGCATTGAAAGAAGCCACACATTGTTGAGTAGAAAATATTTACTTTTTTGTACAAAACCAAAATATTTTAGTAATAACATTTTTGTTTTTGACAGTACAAATAGCCTTTTTTTGTGTTAAAACAGGCATGTTTAAAACCATAAAACAATACACAATTCAGGAACTTACAAAGTTCAACTTTGACAAAGTGAAGGCAATATCAGACATTAGTATGTCCAAACTGTGTTGATCTTTCCTTCATCAGATGGGGTGATGTCACCCCTGTGTAAGCCAAATTTTGAAGATGCACACAAATTGGCAATCAAAATGGGGATTTCCCTCCTGATCCCATGCCTAATGTCAACATGTGCTAGCTCCCATCATGGGGGATCAATGGACGTGTTTCGGGGATGCAACGCCTTCCTCTCATCTACTTTAGTTGAGAGGAAGGGGTTGCACCCCCAAAACGCATACCAAGATATCATGTGATGGCAGATAGCACATGTTGACACACTGTGTGCATCTTCAAAATTTGGCTTTCAAAATTTTTTAGAAAAGTTAGAAAAATAGAAAGAATTTGATAAATGTTAGTGTATTTTTGATTCTGCCTAAAACATCAATGATGTTTTTGAGTCTTTTTTCAACATCATTGATGTCTTTCTTGATCTTCTGTAAATCCCGATTGCACACCATGATCTCCCCGATGAGGACTTGTGCACTTGTGAAATGTGTTTCTTCTTCAACAACATCCACATCACCTAAAAAAAATACACACCATGTATTATAAATATGCAGGCATCCATCTATTACCTGAAGCTTTGGTCTCAGACAATCACCTGTTGTGGTCACTATTTCGCCCACTTCATAAACCTCTCCTTCCTCCACATCCTCTGGTTGTTGTTTTTGCATTTCCCCATCTTTAGGAAGTTGGGGGCCCCTGGTGACCTCAGACATTCCGAGTCTTTTCTCCCCTATGTGAATAAAATAAAGGTATACTTAGCACACAGATATTTGAGGCAAGAAATAGGAATATGAAACATTGCTTGGAAGTGTCGTACAATTGTCTGTTTTGGCAGAGTTCAAAGCTTTATTAGTGAGCAAACGAACAATGTTTACTACGAACGATTACTGTGCCCACGAACCTAAAACTTGCCATTTTAAACTGTACAACAGTAAAGAAAAGCACATGGAGCAGCACGAATGTAAGAAGAAGAATAGGAACATATGACAAAATACTTACTTTTTTGCAGCACTCTCTTGATTCTTCTGTACTGATCCTGCTCCCTCAATTTCAGGTCTGACCAGCGTTTCCTCAGTTGATCCTTGGATCTCTGTACCCCAAAATTCTTCTGCAGACTTTTCACAACTTTAGTCATGATCTTGGCCTTTCTCACTTTTGGGTTTGGGTACGGTCCATGCTTCCTGTCATAGTCGGCCCTCTTTAAGATGTCCACCATCTCCACCATCTCTATAAAGGCCATATTTGAGGCCTTAAATCTCCTCCAGGATCGGGACATTTGTGGCTCCGGTCTCTCCTCAACATTGCTGCTATTCTCAGGCACCTGCTCTGTCTCCCCCATGTGCTCTCCCATTGCGCCGAAAGACAAGGGGCGGGGAATATACTAGAAAGAACATCAGGGGCAGGTAGAGTTTCATGCATGTGCAGTGTATTTAAAGCGTAACATGCGTGTGTCATACGTACGATCTGTGAGCGGAGGAAGGAGTAGCAGAAGCGCCGATCGTTCTAACAAAGGTACAATTTTAACTTGGTGCATTAGTGGCCTATATTGCTTATAGATTGAGCCCTATATTGGGACAATAGTTTAGCCTGACATTAGGATTTGTCTTGTGTTGTGTCTTGCAGAGAAAATGGATCTATTCAATGATGTGGACTTTATGCCCATGTTCATTGATATGAACAGGGAGCTGCCCTGTCTGTGGCAGGTAAACCACCCCTTTTATAGCAATAAACCAAACAGGAAGGCAGCGCTGGATCAATTTCTGGAATTTGTGAAGCCGGTGATCCTCACGGCAACCATCCCCTATTTGAAGGCCCTAATTGGTGACATGAGGAGCACTTATAATAGGAAGTGCAAGAAGGTCTAGGACTCCCAGAGATCAGGAGCTGCAGCAGATGACATTTATGTACCCAGGCTGTGGTACTATGACAGACTGAATTTTCTGGCAGGCCAGACTGAACCCAGGCCAGCACTCTCTAATCTTCCTTCAAGGCTTCCTTCCACCTCAGCTGAGGCTTCCAACATCCAACCTGGGCCTTCCAGCCAGGAAGAAGTGGAGGAGCCCAGCATGAGCCAGGTATAGCATTGTTCAACATATTTCTAGTCAAATAATTAATGATGTTAACTAGATGTTATTATTGATCAGTAATTTCTGATTTTACAAAGTGTTTTACATATCAATAGACAGTAGTAGCCACAAATGATTGGGACAAGAAGGAAAAATGCTGGGGTCAGAATGATAGTCTTTTCTATTTATTAACATTCGATTTGCAACAGTCATGAGCTGAAAATTGTGTGTGATTGATGGACCAAAAACAAAAACTATGTCCCTTTTTTCATACACAGGAAAGTCTCAGCCAGGAGGAGGCCATGGAAAGTGGCAGCCAGGAGGTGGTGGAGGTAAGTGGCAGCCAGGAGGTGGCTGGGCCCAGTAGCCTGCCCGAATCCCAGGTCCCTCCCCTCCTCCTTCCACAAAAAAGTCCAAGGAAGAGGAGTAACCTGGAGGAGGCAGCACTTGGCCTATTTCGGAAGGCTACTGTGGCCCTCAGAACCCCCCCAATAATCAAGAGGACTATGCCTACATGGCACCCTGCAAAATGCAAGAAATGGAGGAGGGCCAATGTCTCTTATGTGAGAAAGTTATGGTACAAGTCCTAAATAAGGGGTTGAGTTGCGAACGAACAAGCCAAAGCCAGGTTTGTGAGTTCAACCATGGTCCTCTTTCTCCTCCTCCACCTCCTGCCACAATTACAACACCAGAGCCACAGCCTGGAAGCAAGCATGGAAGGAAGACAAGAGAGTGATGGCCTGGGTTTGGTTTGATCTGACAAAAGACGCATCTGCTGCTGCTCCTGATTTCTTGTAGTCCTGGACTGGATTGTGCTCACTATTATAAGGACTCCTCAGGCCACCAATTTTGACTGTAAAATAATTGTTGTGTGCCCTGGGGTACAAAGGCTTTATAAATTTCACCAGTTTCTCCAGCGTTGTCTTCCTCTTTATTTTGTTATGACCCATAATAAATGGCAATTTTTTTTCACAAACACTTGGCTACGTGTTTAACTTCAAAAAGGCCAGTTTGTTTGTGAGTAGGCAGGTACATTTCAAAAATACAACATGAAATTAACAAGGGACACCAACACCAACCTCCTTGAGGTTAAAAAATACAAAATAATAACGGTGTTGTGGTAACTTGACACAAAACGAATGAAAAAATTATGGAGATCACTATAAAAATCAAACAAAAAAACACTATAACCAAAAATATGAAACATTATTATGGAGATCTGACGAAAAAAAAAATTATTCATGAGATCACGAAAAATAATAAAGAAATCAGGTTGTCAGAACTCTGTGTGAATATGAGCAGCAAAACAACTTAATTATTCTAGCATTCTAAAGAAGAAGAGAATGAGCTGCATTAAAAGATTTCAAAATTTGCAGCGTGATGAATGTGCTATCTCCATTATGAACGCTAGTTTTACCAGACCAAGCACTTCCTTCTCGTACTTGATTCTGAGCATGCGTGGAACTTTGTGCATCAGAATCGTGTACACACGATCGGAATTTACAAGAACTGATTTTGTTGTCAGAAAATTTGAGAGCCAGATCTCAAATTTTGTGTGTCGGAAATTCCGATGGAAAATGTCAGATGGAGCCTACACACGGTCGGAATTTCCGACAAAAAGCTCCCATTGAACATTTTCCGTTGGAAAATGCGACCTTGTGTACAGGGCATTACTCTTGTTAGGACCACGACTATTACACATGGAAATAATGTTTAGAGCATGATATAATCGCCTAAATGGTACTGAAATATGCGGTATATTGTTTAAAGATAATCTGCTTTTAAACTGTGTGAAAAAGTGATTTCTACACTGAAATATCTTTAAAAGCCTGAGAAGAGATAAATTCCCTGTCTCTTTACAACTAGGTGCCATCACAACTGAGCATGCTCAGACCTGCAAACTACTATCATTTTAACTTCCATGGCTTTTTTACCAAGAGTTATAGTAAATACCAAAATGAACGCTGGGCCAAGGAGCGTTTTTTGGGAGTGAAAATGAGAGTTATGTAGCCCAATGCAAGTTTCAGACATTGATTCTAATGGTACAATTGTAACTTCTCCAAATAAATCCTTTTCATGTTGAGAAGAAGTGTATCTTTCTCTCAAAGAAATTGTCCTTGCAACAATGTTGCTTCTTTTTCATCTATTTTGTTTTTAAGAATGCTAGAATAGGGAATGTTTTCATGTTTTGGTAAAATATATTTTTCTCTGTCACTTTCTCTTCACAAACCACAAACAATACCATTGCTGATGCAAATTTAAAACGAGTCACAATTTTGTGTGTTTTTTTATTATTTACAAATGATCATAATTTGAGCCCAAAAAAATGTGATATGTGTACCAACATCAGAAATAAAAATGGAATTTCCAAAATTCTGAGGGTAGCATCACTATTCTACACTCACACACCAAGAACCACCAAATATTACAGAATAAATCAAGAAGAATAACTCCTGACTAATGCAATTCCACCACCTATATGTCCAAAGAAATGCAGTATTTATGTGCAGGAGGGGTCCACATGTGGTAGCTCTGTGGCTTAGAAGTTAGCATTTCCGTCTACCAGCACTGAGTTTCTTGGTTTGGATCCCAAATATGCCACTTCATGTAGAGAAGTTTTGTTCTTCCTATGTTAAACATAACTCCTGACTCAGGTCCTTGTATTTATGTGTAGGAGGGTTCCACCACCACTGCAAATTGTGTCATATGTTTCCATGGGCAAGGACTATAGCAGCCTTAACATTTCCCCACCAGCACTAATTGCAGCCTCAGAAAGCCAAAACCCACAAAATGACAGCTGTTTATCTCTCAGCATGCTGACAGTAATCAGCCATACCCAGCCTTCAAAACATGATGGCATATGCCAGAAACAGGTTGTTCTCTGGCCTTCCACAGTACATCTGCATTGATTAACTTCTTGCACCCCTGGGACTTTGGACAGTTTGACACCTCAAAGATGCAACCTAAAAACATGGAACAGCATGGTGTCTCACAGTCTAGCACTTCTGCCTTGCAGTGCTGAGTTTCTTCTACTTCAATTCTCAATCCTGCTACCTGGCTAGAGGTTTATATGTAGTGGTGTTAAACTTTCTTTTTCACCAGTGCTGACATTTTTGATGGGTTTCACATAATGGAACCCCAAGAAATCACATTATAAATCGAGCTAGTGTGGGTTTGCACCAAATCTAGAACTGGGTTGTTATGGCCTAGATATGGATGTATACATCTGGTGTGATGCTGCACACATAATTTAATGTTGTATGCTTATGATGAATGACAAATGCGCTTTGTCACCAATTTGTGTGAAGCACCCCACACAAAGTTCTCATTTCCTGTTTTGGACCCTCCACATGCCCAATAACATACAAGTTTGATTTGGAGATTTTTGGGATCACTGATTATGGCCAGAGCTTGGACATGTGTTATTTTGAGCTTTACCCTGCACAGATACCAATTCTTAGGCATTTTTTATTTGTAAGGCTGGGTTCACACAATCACCACATCCATCCCATAGCAATGTGTCCTGGTTCATCATTTCAGGTCCGATTTCAGCCTAAATTTTGGGCTGAACTCGGACATGAAATGGACCAAAACACGCACAGGACCTGCTGTGGAGATATGTAAATCGGTTCCACAGAGAGCCGGCCAAAATCTCCTGCTATTGCAAATTGAAGCCAGGTGCTTGTGTAAACTCTTGACGTATTTCCAGTTACTGTACTGTGTACATTGCACAGTTGCACCTACAGTATAGCTACCTGAAGCCAGGTGCTTGTGTAGGCTCTTGACATATTTCCAGTTACTGTACTGTGTACCCTGCACAGTTGCACCTACAGTATAACTACTTGAAGCCAGGTGCTTGTGTCAGCTCTTGACATATTTCCAGTTACTGTACTGTGTACCCTGCAGAGTTGCACCTACAGTACAGCTACCTGAAGCCAGGTGCTTGTGTAGGCTCTTGACGTATTTCCAGTAACTGTACAGTGTACCCTACACAGTTGCACCTACAGTATAATTACCTGAAGCCAGGTGCTTGTGTAGGCTCTTGACGTATATCCAGTTACTGTACTGTGTACCCTGCACAGTTGCACCTACAGTATAGCTACCTAAAGACAACTACAGGTGTTCTCATACTAATAATACTACAGGCAGGCAGTTGATTCTGCTAGCTGCAGTATAATCGGTATATATATACATCCCAGTTTTGTGCAGCTACATCTCACTGCATGCCAATAGTATGTCTGGAAGGCCAACAAGGAGAGGCAGACAGCACAAGCCAATAAAAGAGGGCAAGCAAGCTCTGTGTCTAGAGGCAACAGTGCTGGTTGTGGACACGGTGCATCCTCATCAGCACGTGGCCGTGGGACACGCTTGGCTTTTTTTGCGGCAGCTGGTTGTGTTGAGCATGTGGAAGACTTGGTCGAGTGGATGACCAAGCCGTCCTCATTCTCCTCATCCTATCTCACCCAGGCTCAGGGTGCTTTGTCTAGCAAAGCAGCTGCCAACGCAGCTTCTTCCCTCGGCCCAATGGCATCAGTGACTCCTTCCCTAGCCCCACCATGTCCTCCTGAGGAGTCCCCCGAACTGTTTGACCACAGTGTTGGGTACATGCTCCAAGAGGATGCCCAGCGTTTTGAAGGATCCAATGATGGTACCCAGCTAGAGGAAGGCTGTAACGTGAGCCCAGAAAGAGGCAGCATACTGCCAGCTTTGCTCCAGTGATGAGGAGGGAGGGGATGATGAGGTCACTGACTCCATGTGGGTGCCTGATAGGAGAGAGGAGGAGGAGGCACATCACCAAAGAGGCAGGATGCCCTCCATCGGCCAGCCTAAGGGCAGCACACTGACTGCATCACACCGCAGAGCTCTGCATGTGCAGGGCGCTGCTGTCTCTGCGCGTTATTCCAAAAGTTCTTTGGTGTGGGCCTTTTTTGAGATGAGTGCATCAGATCCCACCGCTGCTATTTGCAACATATGACTCAAGCGTATCTCGCGTGGCCAAAACATCTCCCACCTGGGCACCACATGCTTGACCAGACATTTGTTGACCTGCCATGCAGTTCGTTGGCAAGCGTACCTAAAAGACCCACACCAAAGAACAAAGAGGACCTCTCATTGCTCCTCATCAGCTGGGATCTCCAACCCCACTATACTTTCAGTCCTCTTTGAGACCTGCACTGAAAGGAATGAAGGTGTAGAATTAGGTGTGTCACAGCCAAGTACTTTAGGGCAATTTTCTATCGGTACACCGACATCAGATTGTACCAGGCAAATTTCCCTTCCCCAGCTGCTGCACCGCAGAAAGAAGTTTGCTCCCAGCCACCCACATGCCCAGCGGTTGAATGCTAGCTTGGCAAAATTGCTAGCACTTCAACTGCTACCTTTTCAGTTGGTGGACTCTGCCCCCTTCCGTGAGTTTGTGGAATGTGCGGTTCCTCAGTGGCAGGTTCCCAAACTACACTTTTTCTCATGGAAGGCGATTCCGGCTCTCAACGTCTTGGCCTCGCTGGACAGGGCGGTCAGTGGTAAGGTGCATATTACCACTGACTCATGGCTCAGCAGGCATGGACAGGGACGTTACCTAAGTTTCACGGCGCATTGGGTGACTCTGCTGGCAGCTGGGAAGGATGCAGGACAAGGTGCAGTAGTGTTGGAGGTTGTTCTGCCACCACGCCTCCAAAATGCCACTACTGGTGATTCTGACACACCTCTCTCCTCCACCCCCTCCTCTTCTTCTTCCTCCATGGCCTCTTCCTGTGCTTTGTCCTTGGAACCAGCAGTGCTCCGTAGGTGTTCAAGGGGCTACGCAAGTACGCAGGCCAAAAGATGCCATGCGGTGCTTAAGCTGGTGTGCTTTGGTGACAGGAGTCACACTGGGGCAGAGATTCTGTCAGCTCTGCAGGGGCAGGTTCAGAGGTGGTTGACGCCATGCCAGCTTAAGCCAGGAATGATGGTTTGCGACAATGGCACCAACCTCCTCTCCGCCCTCCGACAGGGACAACTGACCCATGTGCCCTGTTTGGCTCACGTCTTTAACTTGGTAGTGCAGCGGTTCTTGGGCAGGTACCCGGGCTTACAGGATGTCCTGAGGCAGGCCAAGAAAGTCTGTGTGCATTTCCTCCAGTCATATAATGCCAGTGCTCGGCTGGCAGACCTCCAAAAGGAATTTAACCTGCCCAAGAACCGCCTAATCTGTTACATGCCCCCATGAGGAACTCAACGTTGACCATGCTGCAGCGGCTGCACACGCAGCAGAGGGCCATCAATGAGTACCTGTGCGACTATGGCACCAGGACAGGGTCAGGGGAGCTTGTTTTTTTTACCTACGCCAGTGGGCCATGATCAGGGATGCATGCACTGTCCTGTCACCATTTGAGGAGGCCACAAGGATGGTGAGCAGTGACAGTGCATGCATCAGTGACACTGTCCCCCTTGTCCACCTGTTAGAGCACACGCTGGGTGGAATAATGGCCAGGGCACTTGAGGCAGAACAGAGGCAGGAAGAGGAGGACTTCCTTAGCTCTCAAGGCCCCCTTTATCCAGAGAGTGTTCCTGCGTGCCCGCCGATCACACAGGAAAAGGGGGAGGAGGAGGAGGAGGAGGATTATGTCAGCATGGAGGTAGAGTCTGGCACTCAGCATCAGCAGCAGTCTTTAAGGAATAATTTACAGTCCCAAGAAACCCATGGACTTGTACGTGGCTGGGAGGAGGTGGCTGCGGATCATGTTGTCCTTAGTGACCCAGAGGACTCCGGACCAAATGCCTCAGCAAACCTACGCTGCATGGCCTCCCTGATCCTGCAAAGCCTGCGGAAGGATCCTCGTATTAGTGGTATCAAGGAAAGGGATCAATACTGGCTGGCAACCCTCCTTGATCCACGTTACAAGAGTAAGGTTGCAGACCTTATCCTGCCGTCGCAGAGGGAACAGCGGATGAAACATCTTTGGGAGGCCTTGCAGAAAGATCTGTGCAATGCGTTCCCAGAGTCTGGGAGGTTACAAACTCCTGTTCCTAGACAACGTGTTGCCGAGGCTTCGGTCAGTCAAAGAAGGAGCCGTGGAGAGGTGGCCGTCTGACCGATGCGTTCTGACAATTTTTTAGTCCGCAGCCCCAAGGTATGATTGGTTCCAGCAACCATCGCCAGCGTCTGTTTTACATGGTGCAGGAATACCTAGGGGCAAGATCTGACTTGGACACCTTTCCCACTGAAAATCCTCTGGGTTACTGGGTCTTGAGGATGGATCACTGGCCAGAGCTTGCACGGTATGCAGTTGAGCTACTGGCCTGTCCTGCATCCAGCGTTCTTTTGGAGCACACATTCAGTTCTGCTGGAGGCTTTGTAACCGATCACAGGGTGCGCCTGTCCACCGACTCGGTCGATCGACTGACCTTCATAAAAATGAATCAGTCTTGGATCACCACCAGATACCAAGCACCTGATGCTGATGTAACCAAATACATTTTTTTTAAAATGTCATATCCCTTCAAGACTGCCTATGCTGATGCTGAGTGACTATCCTGTTATGCTGAGTGACTATACTCTTCCTCCTCAATGATCATGCTGATAGCTTGTAAGAATATTTTTGTTTCTGGGCGCCGCCACCAGTGCCTAAGGCCCAATTTTTCAGCCCCTATTTAACAGGGGCGTGTAATTACAATTTTTGATGCAATTCTTTGCAGCAGGGCTCGTTCCTGCGCTCCAACTAGAGTATCTGTGAGGGGTTGAAGTGTTGTGGCACCAGTGCCTAAGGCCCAATTTTTCAGCCCCTGTTTAACAGGGGCGTGTAATTACAATTTTTTATGCAATTCTTTGCAGCAGGGCTCGTTCCTGCGCTCCAACTAGAGTATCTGTGAGGGGTTGAAGTGTTGTGGCACCAGTGCCTAAGGCCCATTTTTTCAACCCCTGTTTAACAGGGGCATGTAATTACAATTTTTGATGCAAATCTTTGCAGCAGGGCTCATTCCTGCGCTCCAACTAGAGTATCTGTGAGGGGTTGCAGTGTTGTGGCACCAGTGCCTAAGGCTCAATTCTTCACCCCCTGTGGGCGTGTAATTAAAATTTTTGATGCAATTCTTTGCAGCAGGGCTAGTTCCTGCACTCCAACTAGAGTATCTGTGAGGGGTTGAAGTGTTGTGGCACCAGTGCCTAAGGCTCAATTTTTCAGCCCCTGTGGGAGTGTAATTAAAATTTTTGATTCAATTCTTTGCAACAGGGCTCGTTCCTGCGCTCCAACTAGAGTATCTGTGAGGGGTTGAAGTGTTGTGGCACCAGTGCCTAAGGCCCAATTTTTCAGCCCCTGTTTAACAGGGGCATGTAATTACATTTTTTGATGTAATTCTTTGCAGCAGGGCTTGTTCCTGCGCTCCAACTAGAGTATCCGTGAGGGGTTGCAGTGTTGTGGCACCAGTGCCTAAGGCCCAATTTTTCAGCCCCTGTTTAACAGGGGCGTGTAATTACAATTTTTGATGCAATTCTTTGCAGCAGGGTTCATTCCTGCGCTCCAACTAGAGTATCTGTAAGGGGTTGCAGTGTTGTGGCACCAGTACCTAAGGCCCGACCCAATTTTTCAGCCCCTCTTTAACAGGGGCGTGTAATTACAATTTTTGAAGCAATTCTTTGCAGCAGGGCTCGTTCCTAAGCTCCAACTAGAGTATCTGTAAGGGGTTGCAGTGTTGTGGCACCAGTGCATAAGGCCCAATTTTTCAGCTGCTGTTTAACAGGGGCGTGTAATTACAATTTTTGATGCAATTCTTTGCAGCAGGGCTCGTTTCTGCGCTCCAACTAGAGTATCTGTAAGGGGTTGCAGTGTTGTGGCACCAGTGCCTAAGGCCCAATTTTTCAGCCCCTGTTTTAACAGGGGCGTGTAATTACAATTTTTGAAGCAATTCTTTGCAGCAGGGCTCGTTCCTGAGCTCCAACTAGAGTATCTGTAAGGGGTTGCAGTGTTGTGGCACCAGTGCATAAGGCCCAATTTTTCAGCCGCTGTTTAACAGGGGCGTGTAATTACAATTTTTGATGCAATTCTTTGCAGCAGGGCTCATTCCTGTGCTCCAACTAGAGTATCTGTAAGGGGTTAAAGTGTTGTGGCACCAGTGCCTAAGGCCCAATTTTTCAGCCCCTGTTTTAACAGGGACGTGTAATTACAATTTCTGATGTAATTCTTTGCAGCAGGGCTTGTTCCCGCGCTCCAACTAGAGTATCTGTGAGGGGTTGCAGTGTTGTGGCACCAGTGCCTAAGACCCAATTTTTCTGTCCCTGTTCAACAGGGACATGTAATTACAATTCTTGATCTAATATTTCACAGCAGGGCCCGTTCCAGCGCCCACCAAGAGTAACTGTGAGGACTTAGTGTTGTGGCACCAGCACCACCACCACCACCACCAAAAGCCCAGTTTTTCTGCCTCTGTTCAACAGGTGCATGTAATTACAATTCTTGATCTAATATTTCATAGCAGGGCCCGTTCCAACGCCCACCAAGAGTAACTGTGAGGACTTACAGTGTTGTGGCACCAGCACCACCACCACCAACACCACCACCACCACCAAAGGCCCAATTTTTCTGCCCCTGTTCAACAGGTGCATGCAATTACAATTCTTGATCTAATATTTCACAGCAGGGCGGTTCCAGTGCCCACCAAGAGTAACTGTGAGGACTTACAGTGTTGTGGCACCAGCACCACCGCCATCACCAAAGGCCCAATTTTTCTGCCCTGTTCAACACGAACACCTAAGGCCACAATTTCTGCAAAGCATATAGGGCAGGCCCCTACTTTCAAACATCCAACTTACAAACGACTCCTACTTGCAAACGGAAGGAGACAACAGGAAGTGAGATGAAATCTACCACTAGGAAGAGAAATTCTCTCCTGTAAGAGTTAATATGGGAAAAACGTTTCTCCTTTCCACTGATGCTTTATCACCAATCCTGTTTCACTAAAACCCCCAAATTTTCTAAAAACATTTGTCATTGGGACAGAAAGTGAGGTGAAATCTTCTGAAGAGGAGCACAGACAGCAAAACAAATGTCACAGGGGTGATAACCCTTCCCTATGTTTTCCAAAAAGCTTAAAAATAGATTTTTTGGCTGGAGCTACTCTTTAAAAATGTACCAGTTCAAAATTACAAACAGATTCTACTTAACAACAAACCTACAGTCCTTGTCTTGTTTGCACCGCCTGTATACTGCTGTTCAGAGTATATAGGGCCTGGGGGCCCCACGCCTCTCCTTTTTTTAATTTGGGTGAGGGGTTCCTCTAATATCCATACAAGACCCAAAGGGCCTGGTAATGGACTGGGGGGGTACCCATGCCGTTTGTCTAACTGATTTTCATCCATATTGCCGGGACCCAACATTACATTAAAGCCGCAAGCAGTTTTAAATGACTTTTATTTCTTTAAAAATGTCATTTTGTGCAGGGGACTATTCTAAGCACGGGAAACACGTGCCACTTTACAGGCATACTATAGACACCCCCCAGGTATGATATTTAAAGAAATATTTCACTTTTTTTTTTCACTTTAAGCATCATTAAAATCACTGCTCCCGAAAAAACAGCCGTTTTTAAAACTTTTTTTTGCATTGATACATGTCCCCTGGGGCAGGACCCGGGTCCCCAAACCCTTTTTAGGAGAATACCATGCAAATTAGCCTTTAAAATTAGCACTTTTGATTTTGAACGCTCGCGTCCCATAGACTTCAATGGGGTTCTAACGTTCGTGCGAAGTTTTGGTCTGTTCGCAGGTTCAGCTCATCCCTAATCACCACATTCTTGACGGTCATAATTTCAGCAAATTTTTGCGTGACTGTGTGTATGCAAGGCAAACTTGAGCGGAATCTCCTTGGAAAAGCCGTCATATCTTTTTCCAATGAGAAATCTGCTCCTGTGTACGGGGCAGAAGCCTGAATACTGTGGTGAACTGAGTCTGAAGACGATCACTGTGGATTTTACAGAATATATTCGCTCGCCAGAATTTTGTTGCCAGTGGTTAATACATTGTTTCTTTTCATTCTGAGGATTGCTGTCAAGTTGCATATGAGAATTGTGTGAAGACGGATCTGGGAGGGAATATGCTATGAAGATGGATATTGGTTTATTGTTTGATCCTGGATTGTAGATCATGATTGTACATTGTTCTGTGAAAGATATATTTGCATGATTATTAAAATGTGCTGTGTATTATTGTTAATTTGTTTGGTGGTCATATGATGTGGAGGAGGCAGTCACTAAGTACAGACAGTATATGTGTGCTGTTGTCCGTTTACTGAGACTAATTAAAAAAAAGTGTATATTGGGTTACAAATAGATGTCAGTGTGCATAATTCCTAACCCTGCTCACACCATTAAAGCTGTTTGATGATTGCTTCTAAATCTCACATGTTAGACTTACAACTGCTATGTAATGGTGTAGATAAAAAGGAATGTTCCTGCTTATTAATTCCTGCTGTATGTGTCAATGTAGTTTGTGCTCTGCCTTGTGTATTCATTTTTTTTGCTTTTTATAATTCTGCCATGTAACTTTTTTGTGGTTTGGGGTGAGGAATTTTGATCACAAAAAAGGTTAGCTATGCTTGTTATTAGCTTGATTTGTATCCCTGCATTTCTAATGTGATTTGTTTAAAGCGGAGTTCCACCCAAAAATGGAACTTCCGCTTTTTGGATCGCTGCCCCCCCTCCGGTATCGCATTTGGCACCTTTCAGGGGGGAGCAGATACCTGTGTAATACAGGTATTTACTCCCACTTCCGGCCAAAGATCGCAGCAGAATCCGCAATGATCTACGCCATGTCGGGCCCCTCCTCCGCCCCCCGCTGTCTTTTGGGAGACACACAGGTCCCAGAAGACAGCAGGGACCTCTCAGAATGTGCAACGCGACTCGCGCATGCACAGTAGGGAACCAGGCTGTGAAGCCGCAAGGCTGGCACCTGCACCCGGGAACCAAGGGACAGGTCGGCTTCGGGTGAGCACATCAGGGGCACCCTGGACAGGTAAGTGTAATTATTTTAAAAGTCAGCAGCTGCAGTATTTGTAGCTGCTGACTTTTATTTAAGTTTTTTTTGGCGGAACTCCATTTTAATGTGTATAATTTTTATTGTCCTACCCTTGTAGATTGTAAGCTCTTTTGAGCAGAGCCAAAGCTTTACCTATTGTCAAATGCTGGAGCATCATTTCCATGCCTTTTTTTTGTTTAGCCCAAGCACATAATGTAACAAATTTTTATACTAATGTTGAAATAAAAAGTTAATTGTTTTTTGCTTTGTTTGACTTTTTCAGACTCGAAAATACATATTTTATAAGTGCAAACAAATCATACCCCTTCAAATCTGTATTAAATCTAGTTGCATACAAAAGTATTTGGTTGTTCAAGTCCTTGAGTAGAAAGTGTCATGGGGGGAGGGGGAAGAAAAGCCAAAAAAAAACCCCAAAAAACAAAAAAATACTGCTCCAAAGCTGAAATTCAGGGCTCTACTAATTATTTTGTGGACTAGGTAAGCCATGAAATATGTCAACTAAATGTGAATTCTCTCTAAGCACCAAATTAAACAAAAAATACCCCAAAAAAAGTTGTCTAAAAGATTGGTGTGGGGTTCCCCCTAAAATCCATACCACGCCCTTCAGATATGGTATGAATTGTAAGGGGAACTCCATGCCAAATTTAAAACAAAAATTGGCATGGGGTCCCACCCAAAATTCATATCAGACCCTTATCCGAGCATGCAGCCTGGAGGTCAGGATGGGGGGGACAAGCGAGCGCTCCCCCTCCTGAACTGTACTAGGCCACATGCCCTCAGCATGGGGAGGGTGCTTTGGGGGGGACCCCATGCCATTCTTTTAAAATGTTGGCGTGTGAGAGTTCCCCTCCAAATCCATACTAGACCTGAAGGGCCTGGTATGGACCTGGGGGGGACTCCACGCTGTTTTTTTCACTTTTTTTAAGTTTTTGTTTTTCTACCTTCACCCTGCTGACAGCTGAGGACTGATTGGTTGTTAAGAACAAGGTGACTGGCTTTCCAGCTGCTTGCTTAGCAACCAGCTATATACTGTGAAAATAAAAACCGCAAAGCTTACATCTTAATCAGCAGTATATGCTGACAATAGGCGAATGCCTAATAGCCAATGCCACATGAGCATGGTTAGTACCATAATATTAATACCTCAAATGCAAGACATTATTGCATAGAATGAAAATAATCAAACATTAGTAATTGTATTTTCCATGTATAAGTGTGCTCAGCTCCGTAGTGTAGTGTTATGCCGTACTGCCTTCAAAGGGTTAAGCCATGGGTTTGAATCCCACTGATGGTATCTCCTCCTGAAAGCTGTGCATTGTACTCAGCAGCATAGCCAATGCACATCAGTTTGGTTTATTCCATAATTTTAACTCTTCAAATGCATGCAATGGTATATAATTATTCAATATTATGATGTGAAATTCCAAAAATCTGGCTATTCAAAAATCAAGGAAAAAGGCACCAAAAGTAAAAAAAATTATGTGGGGTCCCCCCCAAAATCCATACTAGACCCTTATCTGAGCATGCAGCCTAGAGGTCAAGAACCATACCAGGCCATATGCCCTCAACATGGGGAGGGTGCTTTAGGGTCCCCCCAAAGCCCCTTGTCCCCATGTAGATGGGGACAAGATCCTATTCCTGACAACCCTGGGCTGTGGTTGTCAGAGTCTGCTGGCGGGGGGCTTATCGGAATCTGGAAGCCCTCTTGAACAAGGGGACCCCCAGATCCCGCCCCCCCATGTGAATGAGTATGGGGTACCCCTACCCTGTCCTCTCCTTCTTCCTTCAGTCTTCCTTCTGCTTCCTCTTCCCCTGCTTCTTTTCCTGGTCTTCTCCCTCTTACTTCAGCCTTCCTCCGGCTTCTTCTTCCCCGCCTCTTCTTCCGGTCTTCTTCTTCCTCCGCCGCTGCTCCCACCACTGACCCACTGAACATGAAAAGCGACCCTCCTCCGATGCTGCGGCCAGCCGATCTGTTCGCTTTCATAGTGCACATTTCATATATAAATATGGGGCATGCCCACCGGATGATGTAATCTGGAGACCCCACCCCCTTGTGTCATCACTGACCCATCATGCATTGGGCGGTGAAGTTACAAGGGGTGGGGTCTCGGAATGACATCACCTGCCCCATCGCAGCATCGGAGGAGGTTCGTTTTTTAATCTTCAGCAGGAGCGGTGGTGGAGGAAGAAGAACGGAGGACGAAATGGGGGAAGAAGAAGCTGGAGGAAGAAGGAGAAGACCAGAGGAAGACCAGAGGAAGACTGGAGGAAGAAGCAGGGAAGAAGACATTTTTAATAAGGAAATTGTCAAAATCCGGCTATTGTCTTTTGTCTCTTGTCACATTACACTACTTTTTTGGTGAATGGGTACACCAAAATACAATGTACCCCATACCCATTGACATGGGGGGCTGGGATCTGGGGGCCCCCTTGTTAAAGGGGGCTTCCAGATTTCTGTGAGCCCCCCACCCACAGACCCCGACAACCACAGCCTAGGGTTGTCGGGAAGAGGTCTTTCTCCCCATCAACATGGAGACAAGGTGCTTTGGGGGGGACCCCAAAGCACCCTGCCCATGTTGAAGGCATGTGGTCTGGTATGGTTCAGGAGGGCGAGCGCCACCCCTATCCTGTCCCCAAGGCTGCATGCTGGGATAAGGGTCTGGTATGGATTTTGGGGGACCCTAAGTCAATTTTTTTTAATAGTTGGCATGGGGTTCCCCTTAAAGACCATACCAGACCCGAATATAAACAAAAAAAGAGCTACAATTTTGAAAAAAAAAGCCATATTTTTTACTTTTTGCTATAATAAATAAATATCCCCCAAAAATATATATAAAAAAACAAATTTCTTCCTCGGTTTAGGCAAATATGTATTCTTCTACATATTTTTGGTAAAAAAAAAAAAAAAATCTCAATAAGCGTATATTGATTGGTTTGCGCAAAAGTTATTGCATCTACAATATAGGGGATAGATTTATGGCATTTTTATTATAATTTTTTTAAATTAGTAATGGCGGCGATCTGCGATTTTTAAAAATATATAAAGTGATCATTGAGTGATTATTAAGATTGAGTGATTATTAAGATCATTGAGATTTTGAGTGATTATTAAGAATAATCACTCAAAAACACTCAGTGAAATCCACAAAGGGATTGAAAAAGTGTCAAAATCTTAACATGCAAATAGTAATATCTCCAAAGAAAGCAATATCTCCACAAAAAAGTGCAAAAAATAGTGCAAAAAATGATAATGATATATCATAAGTGTCCAAATAATGTTCAAAACAGGATGATGATAAAAATGTGCATATATAAAATCTCAAAAAGCAACCGATGAGTTCTGTCCTACAAGGAGAATAAAAGTGCTAAGGAAGAATCAAAGTTCAAAAAATAGTGGACACAATGGATAAAATATGAAGTGGACAGATGAATACCAATATATTGTCTATAGATAACTCCATGAATTGCCTCCTGGAACAACAGTCTCATAAAACTCTCACCTCATGTAATGAAGAAAATCGCATCAGTGAGTAAGTTGGACTCTCCACAGCATCCTATTAGGTCCTTTTCCTGCTCTCATACACTAATAGTGGGGCCAAAGGATTCTTCTTCAACTGTATAAATCCTCCACTCAGCCGTCCCAATAAGCTTCAGTGTGGTGCCACAGTAAGGGTGGGGAGAAGAGAGAAAAAGAATGCCTCCAATAGTGTAGCATGTTAAAAGAAAATAGGTGCGTTTATTAAAGTGCCAAATGTGTGGACTCTTACATCAAAAACAGGCAAGAACAGTAAAACGGCGTTCTCAGCGCCTTCTCATGTCACTTCCGGTGTGCGTCTGATTCCAGCCACTCCCTACGCATTACGTCACCTCACGTGACTTCATCTGGGGATCTGCGATTTTTATCCTGAATGAGACATTGCGGAGGACAGATCGGACACTTTTGACACTATTTTGAGACGATTGACATTTTTTACAAAAAAAATGCACTGATTACTGTGTAAATTTCACTGGCAGGGAAGGGGTTAAACACTAGGGGGCGATCAAGGGGTTAAGTGTGTTCCCTCAGTGTGTTGCTGCTCTGGACGTTGTTTATGCCGACCCTCGTGGGGGCGATTTTGATAAAAGAGTACTCCAACGTGAAATGCAATGGATACATAAATTACAAGCCACTGTCTACCCAGGCTTAAATGATATGATCAGTTTCAAATTCTTTCTCTAATAGATTCAGTCCATAATATAATATACCATAATATTTAATATACCATTTGATTTGTTTGTTTCTGAGCTCCTTCTTTTAATTAATAAATTGCTTCCCTTACATTCCCTTGCATTCCCCTCCTTGTTCTTTAAGATAGTGTAACACAGGAATAGAAATTGAATTTATCTGTAGCATTCGCAAGGTTCACTAGATTATCTCAATGGAGATAGTTGATGTATATGCATATACAGTACTATATATATAAAATCGGTAGCCGACCGTTAGTAAATATGACTTGCTGGAGAATTCATGCATGATTTCAGATTAACAGTGTTTATATATTTTTAGCATACTGTTTATGTAATTTTGTCGGATGCATCTATGTTTCTGTTTTTAGGATTTATCGTGGGCTATCCACTTGTGAGTGGTGGTCACGAAACATCTTAAGCCGAATGCATTAATATGTGGTCTCTCTGCACATGCACGATCAGAGTGGCATATCGATAAGAATAATAAGAATTTTCTCTTTAGCATTTGTATGCATAATTTTTATCTATCGTAATTGGGGCCTGGGCAGCAATGTTAACACAGAGTCTTTCAGAAACATGTAACTCCCAGACAGTGGTGGCACTGCGTACTTTTATTGAATTTGTAGTCCATCAACTATCGGATTTAGCCTAAAACCGATAGACACAGCAGTTCCTACAATGCCCAGAATCTAGTTGTTATACTCTAATATGGCCGGTGCATGCATGAGGTTTCCTCCGCCCGGATGCTGCACCGCTCGGATTTCTCCCCTTAGATGTAATGTCCTTCTCTCTGTATAGACCTCTCTGCACAGGCACAGAGAGTATGAGAGCCGATATCCTACAATTCCCACAATCCTTCTAGCAGATCACATGATGCCCTGGCTAACGATCAGCTGTGGCTGATCTAGAGTGTAAATACCTCTCAGCTGCCGCAAGCCCTGTGTGCAGTGGATTGCTGTCTCCAAGGGGCATGCTGTGATATTGAAACTTTAAACTTAAGAACTTAGCTCTAGGTCATTATTAGGCCCTTGCTGCTTCAGACTATTTATGTGCGCTTACTGTTCCCATCTAAGCCAATGTTATTATTGTATGCTTATAGATACAGCATTTGGCTGTTGGGCTATATATAGCCATCAGCAGTACTGGAATTCCAGGATTCACTGTGGGATACTCTTTGATGGCCCTCCTCTCTTTGATGGCCATTCCCAAAATAAGGAATACTATTCACATGCCCCTGTTCATACATTCAGCGATACCTAATATAGTAAGTCCTAGCCTTTTTTTTTTTTTAAAAGCCTATACTCTTTTACCCTAATACAGACTCTCTGTGCTGACATTGGTTGTACATGCTCCATTTTCAGTTTCTTTAACTTTTGAGTGACTTACCCACCGTATCGTGGCTGTACATGATTGTGCATTCCAAACAAGGTAATGGCTTGATGTTCGTCTCTGCACTCACAATTGCTTAGCACATGATTTTTTTATCTTGAACAGTTTGTTTATATGTTAGTTATGTGTGTCTAAAGACATTATATCTAATTTCAGATAGAGAAACATATTCTCTTATCTGTCTCATCTGTGAACCTTTACCGTGTCTGAGGAAGCCTAGCGGCGAAATGCGTAGACATACAAGGGCTCACTGCACAATATTCATAGATGCATTTATGTTATAATCTTCATTCTTACTTTTATGTATTTGTAACCTTCAATAAATTTATATTTTTATACTGTTACTTCCTCTCCAGTGTTTCTCAGCCTAAAAAGTCCGCCCCCCTGGTAATACGTAGTGCTACCTATTTTTTTGCCCTCAGTGTGTTCTATGGGCTCACTAGAACATGACAGAGATCACTGCTCCCAATCACTGGGAGCAGTAGATCCC
Source organism: Aquarana catesbeiana (assembly GCF_042186555.1). NCBI lineage: Eukaryota > Metazoa > Chordata > Amphibia > Anura > Ranidae > Aquarana > Aquarana catesbeiana. Next base: position 622,632,077 of record NC_133324.1, read on the forward strand.
TGTCATGTTGCTAAGCAGAACAGGGAAATGCCTTGTTTTCACTCACTGTGCCACGATCGTGGGCAACCAGTGGACATCAAATCCGCAGGAGTGATGTATGGGTACGTCGTTTTGGGCACCTGTGGCATTTTGCTGACGTATATCTGCGTGAGCCAGTCGGCAAGTGGTTAGTATGTGAAGTAGGGATAAGTGTCACACAGTTTTGAACAATTTTTTTGTGCGTGAGTGGGGGGCCCCCCCTATTTTTAAAGGTGACTTTCAGATTCTGATAATCCCCGGGCCAACAAACCCATGCATGCCTGTCCCCCCTTTTTCCCAGCCTGCCAGGCTGCATGCTTCCAAAAGGGTGGGGTGGTCTGGTATCCGATCTGTTCGCTTTCATAGCGCACATTTCATATATAAATATGGTGCATGCCCACCGGACGATGTAATCTGGAGACCCCACCCCCTTGTGTCATCACTGACCCATCATGCGTTGGGCGGTGAAGTTACAAGGGGTGGGGTCTCGGAATGACATCACCTGCCCCATCGCAGCATCGGAGGAGGTTCGTTTTTTAATCTTCAGCAGGAGCGGTGGTGAAGGAAGAAGAACGGAGGACGAAATGGGGGAAGAAGAAGCTGGAGGAAGAAGGAGAAGACCAGAGGAAGACCAGAGGAAGACTGGAGGAAGAAGCAGGGAAGAAGACATTTTTAATAAGGAAATTGTCAAAATCCGGCTATTGTCTTTTGTCTCTTGTCACATTACACTACTTTTTTGGTGAATGGGTACACCAAAATACAATGTACCCCATACCCATTGACATGGGGGCTGGGATCTGGGGGCCCCCTTGTTAAAGGGGGCTTCCAGATTTCTGTGAGCCCCCCACCCACAGACCCCGACAACCACAGCCTAGGGTTGTCGGGAAGAGGTCTTTCTCCCCATCAACATGGAGACAAGGTGCTTTGGGGGGGACCCCAAAGCACCCTGCCCATGTTGAAGGCATGTGGTCTGGTATGGTTCAGGAGGGCGAGCGCCACCCCTATCCTGTCCCCAAGGCTGCATGCTGGGATAAGGGTCTGGTATGGATTTTGGGGGACCCTAAGTCAATTTTTTTTAATAGTTGGCATGGGGTTCCCCTTAAAGACCATACCAGACCCGAATATAAACAAAAAAAGAGCTACAATTTTGAAAAAAAAAGCCATATTTTTTACTTTTTGCTATAATAAATAAATATCCCCCAAAAATATATATAAAAAAACAAATTTTTTCCTCGGTTTAGGCAAATATGTATTCTTCTACATATTTTTGGTAAAAAAAAAAAAAAATCGCAATAAGCGTATATTGATTGGTTTGCGCAAAAGTTATTGCATCTACAATATAGGGGATAGATTTATGGCATTTTTATTATAATTTTTTTAAATTAGTAATGGCGGCGATCTGCGATTTTTAAAAATATATAAAGTGATCATTGAGTGATTATTAAGATTGAGTGATTATTAAGATCATTGAGATTTTGAGTGATTATTAAGAATAATCACTCAAAAACACTCAGTGAAATCCACAAAGGGATTGAAAAAGTGTCAAAATCTTAACATGCAAATAGTAATATCTCCAAAGAAAGCAATATCTCCACAAAAAAGTGCAAAAAATAGTGCAAAAAATGATAATGATATATCATAAGTGTCCAAATAATGTTCAAAACAGGATGATGATAAAAATGTGCATATATAAAATCTCAAAAAGCAACCGATGAGTTCTGTCCTACAAGGAGAATAAAAGTGCTAAGGAAGAATCAAAGTTCAAAAAATAGTGGACACAATGGATAAAATATGAAGTGGACAGATGAATACCAATATATTGTCTATAGATAACTCCATGAATTGCCTCCTGGAACAACAGTCTCATAAAACTCTCACCTCATGTAATGAAGAAAATCGCATCAGTGAGTAAGTTGGACTCTCCACAGCATCCTATTAGGTCCTTTTCCTGCTCTCATACACTAATAGTGGGGCCAAAGGATTCTTCTTCAACTGTATAAATCCTCCACTCAGCCGTCCCAATAAGCTTCAGTGTGGTGCCACAGTAAGGGTGGGGAGAAGAGAGAAAAAGAATGCCTCCAATAGTGTAGCATGTTAAAAGAAAATAGGTGCGTTTATTAAAGTGCCAAATGTGTGGACTCTTACATCAAAAACAGGCAAGAACAGTAAAACGGCGTTCTCAGCGCCTTCTCATGTCACTTCCGGTGTGCGTCTGATTCCAGCCACTCCCTACGCATTACGTCACCTCACGTGACTTCATCTGGGGATCTGCGATTTTTATCCTGAATGAGACATTGCGGAGGACAGATCGGACACTTTTGACACTATTTTGAGACGATTGACATTTTTTACAAAAAAAATGCACTGATTACTGTGTAAATTTCACTGGCAGGGAAGGGGTTAAACACTAGGGGGCGATCAAGGGGTTAAGTGTGTTCCCTCAGTGTGTTGCTGCTCTGGACGTTGTTTATGCCGACCCTCGTGGGGGCGATTTTGATAAAAGAGTACTCCAACGTGAAATGCAATGGATACATAAATTACAAGCCACTGTCTACCCAGGCTTAAATGATATGATCAGTTTCAAATTCTTTCTCTAATAGATTCAGTCCATAATATAATATACCATAATATTTAATATACCATTTGATTTGTTTGTTTCTGAGCTCCTTCTTTTAATTAATAAATTGCTTCCCTTACATTCCCTTGCATTCCCCTCCTTGTTCTTTAAGATAGTGTAACACAGGAATAGAAATTGAATTTATCTGTAGCATTCGCAAGGTTCACTAGATTATCTCAATGGAGATAGTTGATGTATATGCATATACAGTACTATATATATAAAATCGGTAGCCGACCGTTAGTAAATATGACTTGCTGGAGAATTCATGCATGATTTCAGATTAACAGTGTTTATATATTTTTAGCATACTGTTTATGTAATTTTGTCGGATGCATCTATGTTTCTGTTTTTAGGATTTATCGTGGGCTATCCACTTGTGAGTGGTGGTCACGAAACATCTTAAGCCGAATGCATTAATATGTGGTCTCTCTGCACATGCACGATCAGAGTGGCATATCGATAAGAATAATAAGAATTTTCTCTTTAGCATTTGTATGCATAATTTTTATCTATCGTAATTGGGGCCTGGGCAGCAATGTTAACACAGAGTCTTTCAGAAACATGTAACTCCCAGACAGTGGTGGCACTGCGTACTTTTATTGAATTTGTAGTCCATCAACTATCGGATTTAGCCTAAAACCGATAGACACAGCAGTTCCTACAATGCCCAGAATCTAGTTGTTATACTCTAATATGGCCGGTGCATGCATGAGGTTTCCTCCGCCCGGATGCTGCACCGCTCGGATTTCTCCCCTTAGATGTAATGTCCTTCTCTCTGTATAGACCTCTCTGCACAGGCACAGAGAGTATGAGAGCCGATATCCTACAATTCCCACAATCCTTCTAGCAGATCACATGATGCCCTGGCTAACGATCAGCTGTGGCTGATCTAGAGTGTAAATACCTCTCAGCTGCCGCAAGCCCTGTGTGCAGTGGATTGCTGTCTCCCAGGGGCATGCTGTGATATTGAAACTTTAAACGTAAGAACTTAGCTCTAGGTCATTATTAGGCCCTTGCTGCTTCAGACTATTTATGTGCCCTTACTGTTCCTATCTAAGCCAATGTTATTATTGTATGCTTATAGATACAGCATTTGGCTGTTGGGCTATATATAGCCATCAGCAGTACTGGAATTCCAGGATTCACTGTGGGATACTATTTGATGGCCCTCCTCTCTTTGATGGCCATTCCCAAAATAAGGAATACTATTCACATGCCCCTGTTCATACATTCAGCGATACCTAATATAGTAAGTCCTAGCCTTTTTTTTTTTTTAAAAGCCTATACTCTTTTACCCTAATACAGACTCTCTGTGCTGACATTGGTTGTACATGCTCCATTTTCAGTTTCTTTAACTTTTGAGTGACTTACCCACCGTATCGTGGCTGTACATGATTGTGCATTCCAAACAAGGTAATGGCTTGATGTTCGTCTCTGCACTCACAATTGCTTAGCACATGATTTTTTTATCTTGAACAGTTTGTTTATATGTTAGTTATGTGTGTCTAAAGACATTATATCTAATTTCAGATAGAGAAACATATTCTCTTATCTGTCTCATCTGTGAACCTTTACCGTGTCTGAGGAAGCCTAGCGGCGAAATGCGTAGACATACAAGGGCTCACTGCACAATATTCATAGATGCATTTATGTTATAATCTTCATTCTTACTTTTATGTATTTGTAACCTTCAATAAATTTATATTTTTATACTGTTACTTCCTCTCCAGTGTTTCTCAGCCTAAAAAGTCCGCCCCCCTGGTAATACGTAGTGCTACCTATTTTTTTGCCCTCAGTGTGTTCTATGGGCTCACTAGAACATGACAGAGATCACTGCTCCCAATCACTGGGAGCAGTAGATCCCTGTCATGTTGCTAAGCAGAACAGGGAAATGCCTTGTTTTCACTCACTGTGCCACGATCGTGGGCAACCAGTGGACATCAAATCTGCAGGAGTGATGTATGGGTACGTCGTTTTGGGCACCTGTGGCATTTTGCTGACGTATATCTGCGTGAGCCAGTCGGCAAGTGGTTAGTATGTGAAGTAGGGATAAGTGTCACACAGTTTTGAACAATTTTTTTGTGCGTGAGTGGGGGGCCCCCCCTATTTTTAAAGGTGACTTTCAGATTCTGATAATCCCCGGGCCAACAAACCCATGCATGCCTGTCCCCCCTTTTTCCCAGCCTGCCAGGCTGCATGCTTCCAAAAGGGTGGGGTGGTCTGGTATCCGATCTGTTCGCTTTCATAGCGCACATTTCATATATAAATATGGTGCATGCCCACCGGACGATGTAATCTGGAGACCCCACCCCCTTGTGTCATCACTGACCCATCATGCGTTGGGCGGTGAAGTTACAAGGGGTGGGGTCTCGGAATGACATCACCTGCCCCATCGCAGCATCGGAGGAGGTTCGTTTTTTAATCTTCAGCAGGAGCGGTGGTGAAGGAAGAAGAACGGAGGACGAAATGGGGGAAGAAGAAGCTGGAGGAAGAAGGAGAAGACCAGAGGAAGACCAGAGGAAGACTGGAGGAAGAAGCAGGGAAGAAGACATTTTTAATAAGGAAATTGTCAAAATCCGGCTATTGTCTTTTGTCTCTTGTCACATTACACTACTTTTTTGGTGAATGGGTACACCAAAATACAATGTACCCCATACCCATTGACATGGGGGCTGGGATCTGGGGGCCCCCTTGTTAAAGGGGGCTTCCAGATTTCTGTGAGCCCCCCACCCACAGACCCCGACAACCACAGCCTAGGGTTGTCGGGAAGAGGTCTTTCTCCCCATCAACATGGAGACAAGGTGCTTTGGGGGGGACCCCAAAGCACCCTGCCCATGTTGAAGGCATGTGGTCTGGTATGGTTCAGGAGGGCGAGCGCCACCCCTATCCTGTCCCCAAGGCTGCATGCTGGGATAAGGGTCTGGTATGGATTTTGGGGGACCCTAAGTCAATTTTTTTTAATAGTTGGCATGGGGTTCCCCTTAAAGACCATACCAGACCCGAATATAAACAAAAAAAGAGCTACAATTTTGAAAAAAAAAGCCATATTTTTTACTTTTTGCTATAATAAATAAATATCCCCCAAAAATATATATAAAAAAACAAATTTTTTCCTCGGTTTAGGCAAATATGTATTCTTCTACATATTTTTGGTAAAAAAAAAAAAAAATCGCAATAAGCGTATATTGATTGGTTTGCGCAAAAGTTATTGCATCTACAATATAGGGGATAGATTTATGGCATTTTTATTATAATTTTTTTAAATTAGTAATGGCGGCGATCTGCGATTTTTAAAAATATATAAAGTGATCATTGAGTGATTATTAAGATTGAGTGATTATTAAGATCATTGAGATTTTGAGTGATTATTAAGAATAATCACTCAAAAACACTCAGTGAAATCCACAAAGGGATTGAAAAAGTGTCAAAATCTTAACATGCAAATAGTAATATCTCCAAAGAAAGCAATATCTCCACAAAAAAGTGCAAAAAATAGTGCAAAAAATGATAATGATATATCATAAGTGTCCAAATAATGTTCAAAACAGGATGATGATAAAAATGTGCATATATAAAATCTCAAAAAGCAACCGATGAGTTCTGTCCTACAAGGAGAATAAAAGTGCTAAGGAAGAATCAAAGTTCAAAAAATAGTGGACACAATGGATAAAATATGAAGTGGACAGATGAATACCAATATATTGTCTATAGATAACTCCATGAATTGCCTCCTGGAACAACAGTCTCATAAAACTCTCACCTCATGTAATGAAGAAAATCGCATCAGTGAGTAAGTTGGACTCTCCACAGCATCCTATTAGGTCCTTTTCCTGCTCTCATACACTAATAGTGGGGCCAAAGGATTCTTCTTCAACTGTATAAATCCTCCACTCAGCCGTCCCAATAAGCTTCAGTGTGGTGCCACAGTAAGGGTGGGGAGAAGAGAGAAAAAGAATGCCTCCAATAGTGTAGCATGTTAAAAGAAAATAGGTGCGTTTATTAAAGTGCCAAATGTGTGGACTCTTACATCAAAAACAGGCAAGAACAGTAAAACGGCGTTCTCAGCGCCTTCTCATGTCACTTCCGGTGTGCGTCTGATTCCAGCCACTCCCTACGCATTACGTCACCTCACGTGACTTCATCTGGGGATCTGCGATTTTTATCCTGAATGAGACATTGCGGAGGACAGATCGGACACTTTTGACACTATTTTGAGACGATTGACATTTTTTACAAAAAAAATGCACTGATTACTGTGTAAATTTCACTGGCAGGGAAGGGGTTAAACACTAGGGGGCGATCAAGGGGTTAAGTGTGTTCCCTCAGTGTGTTGCTGCTCTGGACGTTGTTTATGCCGACCCTCGTGGGGGCGATTTTGATAAAAGAGTACTCCAACGTGAAATGCAATGGATACATAAATTACAAGCCACTGTCTACCCAGGCTTAAATGATATGATCAGTTTCAAATTCTTTCTCTAATAGATTCAGTCCATAATATAATATACCATAATATTTAATATACCATTTGATTTGTTTGTTTCTGAGCTCCTTCTTTTAATTAATAAATTGCTTCCCTTACATTCCCTTGCATTCCCCTCCTTGTTCTTTAAGATAGTGTAACACAGGAATAGAAATTGAATTTATCTGTAGCATTCGCAAGGTTCACTAGATTATCTCAATGGAGATAGTTGATGTATATGCATATACAGTACTATATATATAAAATCGGTAGCCGACCGTTAGTAAATATGACTTGCTGGAGAATTCATGCATGATTTCAGATTAACAGTGTTTATATATTTTTAGCATACTGTTTATGTAATTTTGTTGGATGCATCTATGTTTCTGTTTTTAGGATTTATCGTGGGCTATCCACTTGTGAGTGGTGGTCACGAAACATCTTAAGCCGAATGCATTAATATGTGGTCTCTCTGCACATGCACGATCAGAGTGGCATATCGATAAGAATAATAAGAATTTTCTCTTTAGCATTTGTATGCATAATTTTTATCTATCGTAATTGGGGCCTGGGCAGCAATGTTAACACAGAGTCTTTCAGAAACATGTAACTCCCAGACAGTGGTGGCACTGCGTACTTTTATTGAATTTGTAGTCCATCAACTATCGGATTTAGCCTAAAACCGATAGACACAGCAGTTCCTACAATGCCCAGAATCTAGTTGTTATACTCTAATATGGCCGGTGCATGCATGAGGTTTCCTCCGCCCGGATGCTGCACCGCTCGGATTTCTCCCCTTAGATGTAATGTCCTTCTCTCTGTATAGACCTCTCTGCACAGGCACAGAGAGTATGAGAGCCGATATCCTACAATTCCCACAATCCTTCTAGCAGATCACATGATGCCCTGGCTAACGATCAGCTGTGGCTGATCTAGAGTGTAAATACCTCTCAGCTGCCGCAAGCCCTGTGTGCAGTGGATTGCTGTCTCCAAGGGGCATGCTGTGATATTGAAACTTTAAACTTAAGAACTTAGCTCTAGGTCATTATTAGGCCCTTGCTGCTTCAGACTATTTATGTGCGCTTACTGTTCCCATCTAAGCCAATGTTATTATTGTATGCTTATAGATACAGCATTTGGCTGTTGGGCTATATATAGCCATCAGCAGTACTGGAATTCCAGGATTCACTGTGGGATACTCTTTGATGGCCCTCCTCTCTTTGATGGCCATTCCCAAAATAAGGAATACTATTCACATGCCCCTGTTCATACATTCAGCGATACCTAATATAGTAAGTCCTAGCCTTTTTTTTTTTTTAAAAGCCTATACTCTTTTACCCTAATACAGACTCTCTGTGCTGACATTGGTTGTACATGCTCCATTTTCAGTTTCTTTAACTTTTGAGTGACTTACCCACCGTATCGTGGCTGTACATGATTGTGCATTCCAAACAAGGTAATGGCTTGATGTTCGTCTCTGCACTCACAATTGCTTAGCACATGATTTTTTTATCTTGAACAGTTTGTTTATATGTTAGTTATGTGTGTCTAAAGACATTATATCTAATTTCAGATAGAGAAACATATTCTCTTATCTGTCTCATCTGTGAACCTTTACCGTGTCTGAGGAAGCCTAGCGGCGAAATGCGTAGACATACAAGGGCTCACTGCACAATATTCATAGATGCATTTATGTTATAATCTTCATTCTTACTTTTATGTATTTGTAACCTTCAATAAATTTATATTTTTATACTGTTACTTCCTCTCCAGTGTTTCTCAGCCTAAAAAGTCCGTCCCCCTGGTAATACGTAGTGCTACCTATTTTTTTGCCCTCAGTGTGTTCTATGGGCTCACTAGAACATGACAGAGATCACTGCTCCCAATCACTGGGAGCAGTAGATCCCTGTCATGTTGCTAAGCAGAACAGGGAAATGCCTTGTTTTCACTCACTGTGCCACGATCGTGGGCAACCAGTGGACATCAAATCCGCAGGAGTGATGTATGGGTACGTCGTTTTGGGCACCTGTGGCATTTTGCTGACGTATATCTGCGTGAGCCAGTCGGCAAGTGGTTAGTATGTGAAGTAGGGATAAGTGTCACACAGTTTTGAACAATTTTTTTGTGCGTGAGTGGGGGGCCCCCCCTATTTTTAAAGGTGACTTTCAGATTCTGATAATCCCCGGGCCAACAAACCCATGCATGCCTGTCCCCCCTTTTTCCCAGCCTGCCAGGCTGCATGCTTCCAAAAGGGTGGGGTGGTCTGGTATCCGATCTGTTCGCTTTCATAGCGCACATTTCATATATAAATATGGTGCATGCCCACCGGACGATGTAATCTGGAGACCCCACCCCCTTGTGTCATCACTGACCCATCATGCGTTGGGCGGTGAAGTTAAAAGGGGTGGGGTCTCGGAATGACATCACCTGCCCCATCGCAGCATCGGAGGAGGTTCGTTTTTTAATCTTCAGCAGGAGCGGTGGTGAAGGAAGAAGAACGGAGGACGAAATGGGGGAAGAAGAAGCTGGAGGAAGAAGGAGAAGACCAGAGGAAGACCAGAGGAAGACTGGAGGAAGAAGCAGGGAAGAAGACATTTTTAATAAGGAAATTGTCAAAATCCGGCTATTGTCTTTTGTCTCTTGTCACATTACACTACTTTTTTGGTGAATGGGTACACCAAAATACAATGTACCCCATACCCATTGACATGGGGGCTGGGATCTGGGGGCCCCCTTGTTAAAGGGGGCTTCCAGATTTCTGTGAGCCCCCCACCCACAGACCCCGACAACCACAGCCTAGGGTTGTCGGGAAGAGGTCTTTCTCCCCATCAACATGGAGACAAGGTGCTTTGGGGGGGACCCCAAAGCACCCTGCCCATGTTGAAGGCATGTGGTCTGGTATGGTTCAGGAGGGCGAGCGCCACCCCTATCCTGTCCCCAAGGCTGCATGCTGGGATAAGGGTCTGGTATGGATTTTGGGGGACCCTAAGTCAATTTTTTTTAATAGTTGGCATGGGGTTCCCCTTAAAGACCATACCAGACCCGAATATAAACAAAAAAAGAGCTACAATTTTGAAAAAAAAAGCCATATTTTTTACTTTTTGCTATAATAAATAAATATCCCCCAAAAATATATATAAAAAAACAAATTTTTTCCTCGGTTTAGGCAAATATGTATTCTTCTACATATTTTTGGTAAAAAAAAAAAAAAATCGCAATAAGCGTATATTGATTGGTTTGCGCAAAAGTTATTGCATCTACAATATAGGGGATAGATTTATGGCATTTTTATTATAATTTTTTTAAATTAGTAATGGCGGCGATCTGCGATTTTTAAAAATATATAAAGTGATCATTGAGTGATTATTAAGATTGAGTGATTATTAAGATCATTGAGATTTTGAGTGATTATTAAGAATAATCACTCAAAAACACTCAGTGAAATCCACAAAGGGATTGAAAAAGTGTCAAAATCTTAACATGCAAATAGTAATATCTCCAAAGAAAGCAATATCTCCACAAAAAAGTGCAAAAAATAGTGCAAAAAATGATAATGATATATCATAAGTGTCCAAATAATGTTCAAAACAGGATGATGATAAAAATGTGCATATATAAAATCTCAAAAAGCAACCGATGAGTTCTGTCCTACAAGGAGAATAAAAGTGCTAAGGAAGAATCAAAGTTCAAAAAATAGTGGACACAATGGATAAAATATGAAGTGGACAGATGAATACCAATATATTGTCTATAGATAACTCCATGAATTGCCTCCTGGAACAACAGTCTCATAAAACTCTCACCTCATGTAATGAAGAAAATCGCATCAGTGAGTAAGTTGGACTCTCCACAGCATCCTATTAGGTCCTTTTCCTGCTCTCATACACTAATAGTGGGGCCAAAGGATTCTTCTTCAACTGTATAAATCCTCCACTCAGCCGTCCCAATAAGCTTCAGTGTGGTGCCACAGTAAGGGTGGGGAGAAGAGAGAAAAAGAATGCCTCCAATAGTGTAGCATGTTAAAAGAAAATAGGTGCGTTTATTAAAGTGCCAAATGTGTGGACTCTTACATCAAAAACAGGCAAGAACAGTAAAACGGCGTTCTCAGCGCCTTCTCATGTCACTTCCGGTGTGCGTCTGATTCCAGCCACTCCCTACGCATTACGTCACCTCACGTGACTTCATCTGGGGATCTGCGATTTTTATCCTGAATGAGACATTGCGGAGGACAGATCGGACACTTTTGACACTATTTTGAGACGATTGACATTTTTTACAAAAAAAATGCACTGATTACTGTGTAAATTTCACTGGCAGGGAAGGGGTTAAACACTAGGGGGCGATCAAGGGGTTAAGTGTGTTCCCTCAGTGTGTTGCTGCTCTGGACGTTGTTTATGCCGACCCTCGTGGGGGCGATTTTGATAAAAGAGTACTCCAACGTGAAATGCAATGGATACATAAATTACAAGCCACTGTCTACCCAGGCTTAAATGATATGATCAGTTTCAAATTCTTTCTCTAATAGATTCAGTCCATAATATAATATACCATAATATTTAATATACCATTTGATTTGTTTGTTTCTGAGCTCCTTCTTTTAATTAATAAATTGCTTCCCTTACATTCCCTTGCATTCCCCTCCTTGTTCTTTAAGATAGTGTAACACAGGAATAGAAATTGAATTTATCTGTAGCATTCGCAAGGTTCACTAGATTATCTCAATGGAGATAGTTGATGTATATGCATATACAGTACTATATATATAAAATCGGTAGCCGACCGTTAGTAAATATGACTTGCTGGAGAATTCATGCATGATTTCAGATTAACAGTGTTTATATATTTTTAGCATACTGTTTATGTAATTTTGTCGGATGCATCTATGTTTCTGTTTTTAGGATTTATCGTGGGCTATCCACTTGTGAGTGGTGGTCACGAAACATCTTAAGCCGAATGCATTAATATGTGGTCTCTCTGCACATGCACGATCAGAGTGGCATATCGATAAGAATAATAAGAATTTTCTCTTTAGCATTTGTATGCATAATTTTTATCTATCGTAATTGGGGCCTGGGCAGCAATGTTAACACAGAGTCTTTCAGAAACATGTAACTCCCAGACAGTGGTGGCACTGCGTACTTTTATTGAATTTGTAGTCCATCAACTATCGGATTTAGCCTAAAACCGATAGACACAGCAGTTCCTACAATGCCCAGAATCTAGTTGTTATACTCTAATATGGCCGGTGCATGCATGAGGTTTCCTCCGCCCGGATGCTGCACCGCTCGGATTTCTCCCCTTAGATGTAATGTCCTTCTCTCTGTATAGACCTCTCTGCACAGGCACAGAGAGTATGAGAGCCGATATCCTACAATTCCCACAATCCTTCTAGCAGATCACATGATGCCCTGGCTAACGATCAGCTGTGGCTGATCTAGAGTGTAAATACCTCTCAGCTGCCGCAAGCCCTGTGTGCAGTGGATTGCTGTCTCCCAGGGGCATGCTGTGATATTGAAACTTTAAACGTAAGAACTTAGCTCTAGGTCATTATTAGGCCCTTGCTGCTTCAGACTATTTATGTGCCCTTACTGTTCCTATCTAAGCCAATGTTATTATTGTATGCTTATAGATACAGCATTTGGCTGTTGGGCTATATATAGCCATCAGCAGTACTGGAATTCCAGGATTCACTGTGGGATACTATTTGATGGCCCTCCTCTCTTTGATGGCCATTCCCAAAATAAGGAATACTATTCACATGCCCCTGTTCATACATTCAGCGATACCTAATATAGTAAGTCCTAGCCTTTTTTTTTTTTTAAAAGCCTATACTCTTTTACCCTAATACAGACTCTCTGTGCTGACATTGGTTGTACATGCTCCATTTTCAGTTTCTTTAACTTTTGAGTGACTTACCCACCGTATCGTGGCTGTACATGATTGTGCATTCCAAACAAGGTAATGGCTTGATGTTCGTCTCTGCACTCACAATTGCTTAGCACATGATTTTTTTATCTTGAACAGTTTGTTTATATGTTAGTTATGTGTGTCTAAAGACATTATATCTAATTTCAGATAGAGAAACATATTCTCTTATCTGTCTCATCTGTGAACCTTTACCGTGTCTGAGGAAGCCTAGCGGCGAAATGCGTAGACATACAAGGGCTCACTGCACAATATTCATAGATGCATTTATGTTATAATCTTCATTCTTACTTTTATGTATTTGTAACCTTCAATAAATTTATATTTTTATACTGTTACTTCCTCTCCAGTGTTTCTCAGCCTAAAAAGTCCGCCCCCCTGGTAATACGTAGTGCTACCTATTTTTTTGCCCTCAGTGTGTTCTATGGGCTCACTAGAACATGACAGAGATCACTGCTCCCAATCACTGGGAGCAGTAGATCCCTGTCATGTTGCTAAGCAGAACAGGGAAATGCCTTGTTTTCACTCACTGTGCCACGATCGTGGGCAACCAGTGGACATCAAATCTGCAGGAGTGATGTATGGGTACGTCGTTTTGGGCACCTGTGGCATTTTGCTGACGTATATCTGCGTGAGCCAGTCGGCAAGTGGTTAGTATGTGAAGTAGGGATAAGTGTCACACAGTTTTGAACAATTTTTTTGTGCGTGAGTGGGGGCCCCCCCTATTTTTAAAGGTGACTTTCAGATTCTGATAATCCCCGGGCCAACAAACCCATGCATGCCTGTCCCCCCTTTTTCCCAGCCTGCCAGGCTGCATGCTTCCAAAAGGGTGGGGTGGTCTGGTATGGATACTACACCCAAAGGATTTGATATGGAATGCGGGCGAGACCCCATGATGTTTTTTTTTTTTTTTTGCATGAGGTCCACCTTGACATTAATACCAGACCCTCATTAACCACTTCCCGCCCGCCCTATAGCGGATTGACGTCCGGGAAGTGGTTCAGTTATCCTGACTGGGCGTCATATGACGTCCAGCAGGATAACAGGCTGCCGCGTGCCCGTGGGGGTGCTCATCGCGGCGATCGGTGGAGCGGTGTGTCAGCCTGATGTCAATAGGAAGAGCTGTTGATCGTCTTTTCCTCACTCGCGTCTGACAGACGCGAGTAGAGGAGAGCTGATCGGCGGTTCTCCTGACGGGGGGGGTCTGCGCTGATTGTTTATCAGTGCAGCCCCCCCTCAGATCACCACACTGGACCACCAGGGATCTCCACTAGGACCACCAGAGAAGGGGCAACATGTAGATGGCCAGGTATGTACCCCATGGCCATCCACATGTGCCCAATGTGCCCAATCTGTGCCAGTCAGTGCCCACAAATGGGCACTGATTGGCACCAACATGTTTCAGGTCTGCCCAGCAATGCCACCAATCAGTTTATTCAGTGCCACCAATCAGTGTCATCAGTGCCACCTGTCAGTATCCATCTGTGCCACCTGTCAGTGCCCATCTGTGCCCATCAGTGCCACCCATCAGTGCCACCCATAAGTACCCATCAGTGCCACCCATAAGTACCAATCAATGCCACCTACGAGTGCCCATCAGTGCCGCCTATGAGTGCCCATCGGTGCCACCTATGAGTGCCCATCAGTGCCGCATACCAGTGCCACCTATCAGTGCCCATCAGTGCCACCTATCAGTGCCCATCAGTGCCACCTATCAGTGCCCGTCAGTGCCACCTCATTGGTGCCACCTCTTCTGTGCCCATCAGTGCCGCCGTATCAGTGCCCATCAGTGCAGCCATATCAGTGCCCGTCATTGAAGAAGAAAACTTACTTATTTACAAAAAATTTTAACAGAAACAAAGAAAAACTTGTTTTTTTTTTCAAAATTTTCGGTCTTTTTTTATTTGTTGCGCAAAAAATAAAAACCCCAGAGGTGATCAAATACCACCAAAAGAAATCTCTATTTGTGGGAACAAAATGATAAAAAATTTGTTTGGGTATAGTGTTGTATGACCGCGCAATTGTCATTCAAATTGCAATAGCGCTGAAAGCTGAAAATTGGCCTGGGCAGGAAGGTGTTTAAGTGCCTGGTATTGAAGTGGTTAAGGATAAGGGCCTGGCGTGTATTTTGCATTTTTTGTTTTCCATTAAGCAGACTGATAATTGCTGATCCCTGCCAAATGTCATTTTTAATCCAAGAGTATTTTTACTTGTATTGAAATTTGCATAAAGTAACAACATAAATGCTGACGATGACATGAATCAATGTAAATATTAAGACAAAATAATTGATGACAAGGTCTTCGCAATATAGCATGCACAGTAAAAATATATTACACAGACAATTGTCAAGTTATTTAATGGCTGAAGACAAATGCGATGAGAGACTTCATTTTAGATTGTTCAGAGAAATACAGAGAAGTTATAAATAATTCAGCAAAGTGCATATACAGAAATTATAGTATAATCGGTGGAGAAACTATGAAAGACAAAAGTGTTGTATGCGGTCCAAATATAGGAATATTTGGAACTTAGTATCACCCATAGATGTAACAGATCACAAATTAGTAAATGGCACTGCAGCCTGAGTACTTAAACACATAGGAGCCACTGCTTAAAATCAAGTAGGAGCTGTGCCTAATGGACAGCAAGTAGAAAAGTCTGTATTAAAACAATTGCAATGTCACCAACCTCCCCTTACAATGATATACTTTCGGTGTAACTCCAATATTTCTATGCATTAAACTACTTGAAAAAGTATGTATACCCCTTGAATTGTTCCACATTTTGTCATGTTACAACCAAAAACGTAAATGTATTTTATTGGGGTTTTCTGTGATAGACCAACACAAAGCGGCACATGATTGTGAAGTGGAAGGAAAATGATAAATGGTTTTCCAAATTTTTTACAAATAAATATGTGAAAAGTGTGGCATGCATTTGTATTCAGCCCCCCTGAGTCAACACTTTGTAGAACCACCTTTCGCTGCAATTACAGCTGCAAGTCTTTTTGGGAATGCCTCTACCAGCTCTGCACATCTAGAGAGTGAAATTTTTGCCCATTCTTCTTTGCAAAATAGCTCAAGCTCTGTCAGATTGGATGAAGAGCTTCTGTGAACAGCAATTTTCAAGTCTTGCCACAGATTCTCAATTGGATTTAGGTCTGGATTTTGACTGGGCCATTCTAACACATGAATATGCTTTGACCTAAAGCATTCCATTGTAGTGCTGGCTGTATGTTTAGGTTGTTGTACTGCTGGAGGGGGAACCTTTGCCCCAGTCTCAAGTCTTTTGCAGACTCTAATGCCGTGTACACACGGGCGGACTTTTCAGCATCAAAGGTCCGACGGTCTTTCTGACGGACTTTCGACAGACTTCCGATGGACTTTCAAACAAATGGACTTGCCTACACATGATCACACCAAAGTCCAACCGTCTAGTACGCGGTGACGTATACCAGGTCCAAAGAGACTATAAAAAGGAAGTGTAATAGCTCGTGCGCCACCCTTTGGGCTCCTTCTGCTAATTTGGTGTTTACCTCGTGTTAGTAGAAGTTTGGTGAGAGATGATTCACGCTTTTCAGACTCGTTTTTTTCAGATTGTTTAACTGTTGTTCAGTTTGTGCTTGTGAGGTTTGTATCTGCTTTTCAGTGCGTGTAGTGAGTTTGCATTGGTTTATTCAGTGTGTTCTTGTCCGCTCGTTGCTGATTTTCAGCTCGCTCTTCACGGGCCTTGCTGTTCTTCAGTGCGTTCTGTTAACTTCTTTCTGACCAGCCGACCGCTTTGAAGCCATGTTGCGTGTACGTACTCGTCGTAGAGTTTGTGCTTTGCTTGGGCTTGGTGTTGGGGTTCATTCTTGAGACCAAGACCAGTCCATGAACAGGGTGGGGAGGAGTTCATGGACCAAGAATTGGTTGTTCCAGCGTGACCAATTCTCTCACATGCCTTTGCTTAGTGAGATCCGTGAGAATAATCCTGACGATTTCAGGAACTTTCTCAGGATGATGGACCCATTTTTCACCGTTTGTTGGCTTCGCTGACCCCTTATATCAGCAGGCAGGATACCTGCATGAGGCAAGCCATCACTCTGGAGTAGAGGCTAGTCGCCACGTTGCGGTACTTGGTGACTGGGAGAAGCCTGCAGGACCTCAAGTTCTTGACAGGCATCTCCCCCCAGGCTCTGGGGATCATTATCCCAGAGACCTGTTCTGCTATCATTCAGGTCCTGCAGAAGGACTATATTAAGGTAAGATTTATCCTTTAACATCACATTTTATTGTATTTAAGGTTTGCTAATGTATTGTTTTTCTTTCCTCAATCCCTAATTACCATGATTGCAATATGCTGTGAATGTCCCCTTTGTCCTCATGCATGCTGGAAGCTTTTAATGCTCCTTTTTTGTCCTTCATGCATATTTGCCTTCACTAACCTCCCCAGCATGCTATGCTGGGCCCATATCCACCTAGTTTAGTCACTTAACAATGTATTTTGTCAGCTCCATTGTAGTGCTTTAGCCTAAACACCCCCTTAAAATGTGTCCAAATGGTCTGTGTGTCATTAAATTAATTTCTAAGCCCCCCCAAATGTGTCCAAATGGTCTGTGTTTCGTTAAATTAATTTCTAAGCCCACCTCCCCCTAAAATGTGTCCAAATGGTCTGTGTGTCGTTAAATTAATTACTAAGCCCCCCTCCCCCTAAAATGTGTTAAAATGGTCTGTGTGTCGTTAAATTAATTTATAAGCCCCCCCCCTTAAATTTTATCAATGGGCCATCAGAGGGGGTGAGGAATCTGATAAGTGGGCCTTATATTTTAGTCTTTAAATAATACTTAAAATAAATGTTATACTGATGTTGGGCAAGAATGTTTGTTGTGTAATGTGCTTGCAATGTTATGTGCAAAAGTACTTTTTTTTTTTTTCTTCTTTGGCTCCCCAGTTTCCATCAACGCCACAGGAATGGCAGACTGTGGCAGACTGTGGCATCCCATTTTGCCACCCGTTGGGACTCCAACTGTGGACGGGCTATAGATGGGAAGCACGTCCACATCATGTCACCACCCCATTCGGGGTCATACTATTTTAATTATAAGGGGAATCATAGTATTGTGTTAATGGCGGTGGTGTCAGCACAATATGAATTTCTGTATGTGGACGTGGGGAAGAATGGCCGGATGTCGGATGGAGGAGTCTTCGCCCAGACGGAGTTCTACCAGCGTCTCCAGAGTGGTGGCCTGGGATTGCCACCTGATGTGGATAACGTGGAAGGACTTCCCTTTGTCTTCATTGCAGATGAAGCCTTCGGTCTGGGCGAGCACCTGATGAGGCCATTCCCCCAAAGGACCCTCACCCCGGAGAGGAGGGTTTTTAACTACCAGCTGGCCAGATCAAGAAGAGTTTTGGAGAATGCCTTCAAGATAATGGCCAGCCGGTTCCGACTGTTTCAGACCGCAATCCACATGGCGGACTACAAACTTAATCACATTGTCCTAGCATGCTGCATCCTGCGCAATTTTTTACGCAAAAATTCAAGAAATTATCTTCCATCACGTGGGCCTGAGGCCGGACTTACAGAAAATTCTCTGACGGGCCTGGATACTGGCCATACTGGCTTGGCCCCCCAAAGCGCCTGTGAAATTCAGGATAAATATGTTAATTTTTTATGGGTAGGGGGGCCATTGCAATGCCAGACCATATCTAATTTTTATGAATAAAAAATAATGATCAGATAAAATCTAGAAATGTATTTATTGCTTGCCTTTCTTTTTGGCTGTCTCCTAGATTCTCCTACTAGTGCACTTGTAGTGCCAAGTGTATTTTCCTTTAGTAAATAAGCCCCATTGTCACTGTAAACACCAAATAACTTACAAAACTGATATTGAGCATTGAAAGAAGAAGCCACACATTGTTGATTCGCAAACTTTTTAATCTGTGCACATTCACATGCGCGTTTATAAACATTTTTTGTAGAAAATATATATTTTTTAAAAAAAATGTTTTTTTTGGTTTTTAAAAAACTTTTTTTTCTTTTTTTTGCAAACAGCCATAATTTTTTTTTTTTTTTACAAACAGGTATAGTATTTTTTTTTATTTTTTTTTTTACAAACAGGCTTTACAAAATTTGTCTTTTAAAATATGTTAAAACCCAAAGCCCAGAATAGGGTCAGCAAAAAAGGAAATGAAGAACATGATCAATGTTTTTTTGGGAAAAAGGGATTAGATTCTCCCCAAAACATTGATCATGTTCTTCATTTCCTGCTGCACATTGTCCAGCCGATTGCGCATGATGTCAATGGTATTGCGCATGGCATCAATATCCCCATTCCAGGCCATGATCTGGCCAATCAATCTTTGGACGCTGTCTGTGGTAAATGCTTCCCCTTCCACAACCAGCACATCACCTAAAATTGATGAAAACACATGTATTTAGAAATATGCAGGCATACATAGATTACCTGAAGCTGGGGTGTCAGACACTCACCTGGTGGGGTGCACATCTCGCCCACTTCCTCCACCTCTCCTTCCTCCACCTCTCCTTCCTGCACATCCTCGGGGGGGCACTGGCGCAAAGAAATGTTTCCACCGCTTCCCCTTCCACAACCAGCACATCACCTAAAGTGGACGAAAAAACATGTATTTAGAAATATGCAGGCATACATAGATTACCTGAAGACGGGGTGTCAGACACTCACCTGGTGGGGTGCCCATGTTGCCCACATCCTCGGGGGGGCTGGGGCTTAGTTGCCATTCAGGCTGTCGAGGGCGGGGATCCCTGGGATCCTGCTGTCTGAGTCTTTTCTCCCCTATGAGAATTAAACAAAATGTATACTTAGCACACAGATATTTGAGTCCAGAAATAGGAATATGAAACATTGCTTAAAAGTGGTGTACAATTGTCTGTTTGGGAAGAGATCCAAGTTGAAGACATGATTAAAATTCCCTTTTTAACAAACTGCAATACTTAACTTTTTTGGCCAAGTTTCACAGATGGAGACACCTCAAGTATCCCCTGGAGCCCCTGTGTGGGTTACCCCAAAAAATGTTCTCTTGTGTCCCACACTAGTGCTCCTGAGTCCAGATGTGTAAACAGCTGCTGAGTGTCCTCTCCTTACATTCCACTGAATGAAGTTTGCTATTCATTCTAGTTTCAAAGACATCTAGACAACAATGTCCAAAACTTCTTTTAATAAGACAAATTACCAAGACCAAAATCTTGTTTAAACCATGTATCAACTAAATACATTGTATATACTTTCAAACGATGTTTCCTATGAACAATGTTTCTTACGAACGATTAGTGTACATGAACATGAAAGTAGCCATTTAAAACTGTACAACAGTAAAGAAAAGCACATGGAGCAGCATGCAAGTTAATAATCAGAATAGGAACACATGACAAGTACTTACTTTTTTGGAGAACTTTCTTTATTCTTCTGTACTGATCCGGCTCCCACAATTTAAGGTCGGACCATCGTTTCCTCAATTGGTCTTTAGAGCGTCGTACCCCAAAATTCTGATGCAGGGTCTTCACCACTTTGGACACGATTTTGGCCTTGCGCAAATTTGGCTGGGTGTACGGTCCATGCTTCCCATCATAGTTGTTCCTCCACAAGATGTACACCATATCCACCATCTCTTCAAAGGCCATATTGGAGGCCTTAAATCTCCTCTTCCCAGATCGGAATGTTTTGGGCTCCGGGCTTTCCTCATTACTTGAAGAATTAGCACACACCTGCTGTGTCTCTGCCATGTTGCTCCTACTGTGCACCATAGAGAGAAGGGGTGGGGAATATTTGTGAAAAAGAACATCAGGGGCGGGCGACGCAGGCGGAGTTTTACGCATGCGCACTGTATATAAAGCTGACACGCAATTGCCATATGTACGTATGTTCTCTGCGTAGAGAAGGGGCGGTGAATATTCGTGGAAAAGAACTTCAGGGGCGGGCGACGCAGGCGGAGTTTCACACATGCGCAATGTATATAAAGCTGACACCCAAGTGCCGTATGTGCGCGGAAGAAATAGGAACGGAAGTTGCGAGCGACCGAAACGAAGATAATTTTTATACAAATTTTTGAACATCAGTGGCCTATACTGCTTATACATTGAGGCCTATATTGGGATAAGATTATGAGAGTTTAGGCTAACATTAGTGTTTTTGTCTTGTGTATTGTCTTTCAGAAAAAATTAATAATAAGTTTAAGGACCCTGAATTCATGTCACAATTTATTGACAAGTACAGGGAGATGAGGAATCTGTGGGAGGTCAAGCACAGTGCATATTACAACAAACCAGTAAGGAAGGCAACGCTGGAGAGACTTCTGGCATTTGTGCAGACTTTGATCCCAGAAGCAACCTTCGAGATTTTGGAACGTAAAACTGGGATCTTGAAGAATATGTACAGGAGGGAGCATAACAAGATCCAGGCTTCCCTGAGATCAGGAGCATCAGCAGATGATGTGTATGTACCCAAGCTGTGGTACTTTGAAAATCTGCGTTTTCTTGACGACCAGACTGAAGCCAGGGAATCGCTTTCAACCCCTCCCTCCACCCCAGCAGAGGCTGATGAGGAACAACCTGGGCCTTCCATCCTGGAAGAATCGGATGGGCCCAGCTGGAGCCAGGTATATTATTTTTAGACATATTTAGTGTCCTAATATTAATTATGTCAACTAGATGTTATAATTTATTAACTATTAAGGATTTTATCCAGAAAATGATGTATATATATCAATTGACAGTAGTGGCCAAAAATGTTTGTCACCAGCTTGAAAAAATGCTGGGGTCAGAATGATATTCTTTTATATGTATTAACATTGAATTTGCAAGTCATGAGCTGAAAATTGTGTGTGATTGATGAACCAAAAACTAAAACTATGTCCCTTTTCTATACACAGGATGAGCTCAGTCAGGAGGAAGTTCTGGAAAGTGGCAGGCAGGAGGAGGCCGGAACCAGTGACAGCCAGGAGGTGGGCGGGCCCAGAGTCAGCCAGGAGGTGGCCGGGCCCAGTAGGAGCCTCACCCAATCACAGGTCCCTCCCCTCCACATGCAAACAAAAAGGCCCGGGAAGGGGACGGTGACACAGGAGGCATCACTGTGCCTCATTAGAGAAGCTACAGAGGTCCTGAGGAGCTCACTCAATGCTGAAGAGGCCTATGGATGCTATATAGTGACCGGGTTGTTCGAATGTGAGAGAGGCCAACGCCTCTTCTGTGAACAAATTATTAGTGATGCCCTTCACAAGGCGCTGAAGGGCGAGTTATCTGCCAACAGCAAAATATATGATCTCACCCATCCTCCTCCTTCTCCTCCTCCTCCTGCCACAAGTCCACCACCAGAGCCACAGCCTCCAAGGAAGGCTGCAGGGAAGGGTGCAGGGAAGGATGCAGGGAAGGGTGCAGGGAAGGCTGCAGGGAAGAGTGGAGGGAAGGCTGCAGCAAAGAGAAGAACATGATGACCTGGGTTCAGTCTGGTCTGACAGAAGACGCAGGCTGGTGTGGTACCACAGCATACAATAGAAAAAGTCGACCCCTATATTGCTACAGGGATCAAATAGTGGCTACTTAAAGCAACAATAAGTCAACACCAGGATATGTATATATAAAAAACAATTATTTTTATTAATTTAAAACTGCTTCAACATGCAACAATTGCATCCATATGCAGGGCTTGTAGCTCATGCACAAGATGTGCACCACCAGGTGCAGCGATAAGACACTGTCCTGGTGGGCACTGTGGTCAGTGAATAATCATCAAACAAAAGGAAAAACCACATAAACCAGAACACATAACAAGACAACAAACAGTTGACACATATATGACACAACCACAACACAGACAGTCCGGACGCCGGCTTGATGCCTTTCACAGTGAGGCTGGATGACAATACCCCAGTGTAACTACCATGAATACCCCAATTGGGTAGAAGACATGGGGATACACACCATGTGTTGTATTAGACTAGGGTATTTCCAGTGTCACTGTGAAGACTCCCCCAGGAAAACCTAATGGCTATTGATGATACTGGTGAACGGGGGCTAATTGAGCATGTGTTGCTGCATAGGGGGTACTGACGCCCAAGTGTAACTGGAATCAATGGACTGTACCCTGTCACGGACTCCAGAGGCTCTCCCCAAAGGCCCTCACAAGATATAGCGTGCAACAGCTGATAGCTATAGTTGCCTCTTAGTTCACCAGCTGATTGATTCAAGCACATAAGGCAGTCCAATCTCCCCGCTGGAACATCAATCAGTCCATTATCAAATCATATAATGATGTAAACATGTGTCACTGGGCATGATGTGCCCTTAGTGCTGGTATGGGCTGATGCTGCACCCGCAGGTACAGTTGGACAAGTGTCTATAAGCAAAAGTAACAAGTGGATACTGAGGGGGGGTAAATGGAAGCAGGATCTACATTACCACCCAATCGGTCAGCATGCGTGGATCACTTTGTTGATGTCTTGATCCCCTTCACCACACTCTATGAAATGGAGGCAAAGAGACTATTGGCAGACCCCATGACATACAGGAGATTAGATCGTGACCCGTTCCCCAATATGGTGCAAAAACTAAACGGCATCCTCTTGGAGGCCAAGGAGGCGGCTGTATTAAACCAACGAGAGTTTGACCATTTGCTTGTGAGGGAATTCAATATCCCTACTTTCTACATCATCCCTAAAGTCCATAAGTGTCTAGAGAAACCGCCGGGTAGGCCGATTGTTTCGGCCATCAAGGGACCATTAGAGAGAGTGGGGATTTATTTGGACTTGCTCCTCAAGGAAATGGTCACAGGCCTTAGATCGTATGTGCAAGACACTCGCCATGTGCTATCCAAACTAGTGGAACTGGAAAACATTGAGGGATGTTTGCTGGTGGGGATAGACGTTGAGTCTTTATATACCTCTATCCCACATCAGTGTGGACTCCAAGCAGTAAAAACTTTTCTCGAACTAAAATACCCGGAATTTCGATCCCAGAATGAATTCTTATTAAAACTCTTAGAATTTGCCCTTAAAAACAATTTTATTCAGTTCTCCTCCCATTTTTATCAGCAGATTAGAGGCACCTCCATGGGGGCAGCATGGGCACCTGCATACGCATGCCTCCATTTAGGATTATGGGAGGAGGAGGAGGTCTTCCAATCACCAATGTACTCAGAACATGTGCATACATGGCTGAGGTACATTGATGATGCATTGGTCATATGGAGAGGCACAAAGGAGGAAGTGTGTGCCTTCATTGATGCATTAAACAGGAACGATCGAAACATCCGCCTGACCTACATCACTGATGAGAAACAGATACCCTTCCTAGACCTCCTGATTTCCATTGAAAATGGAAAAGTTTGCACTAGTACTTTCTGGAAGGAAACATCGGCAAACACTCTGTTAAGGGCAGACAGTCACCATCCTCCCTGGCTTAAAAATGGTATTCCCGTTGGCCAATTTTTAAGAATTAAGAGGAACTGTACCCGAAGGAATGACCTTAAAAAAGAAAATATGGACCTATACAGGAGGTTCCGAGAACGAGGGTACTCACATGGGCAAATCCGAAAGGCAAGGGTTAAAGCAGCGTGTAGAAGCAGGGAAAGTTTGCTGACTTTGAAAACTACACCAAAGGAGAGAAAGAACACTGACCCCGGCCCTGTAAGGCTAATTACACCATATGGGGCACAGTGGGAGTCCGTACGAAGTATCCTCAAAAAACATTGGGGAATACTTAAGAATGGTCCAGGCATTAAGGAGATTGTAGGACCATCACCCATTTTGGTGGCCAAAAGAGCCAGAAATTTGGGCGATACACTAATACGGTCGGAATACGTGAGGGAATCAAACTCAAACTGGCTGTCAAACTACCCCAGAAACAAGGGCATGTACCCATGCAATGGATGTCAGGTATGCCCCTATGTGGATAGGACCGCGGAATTCCATGATGTATCGGGGCAGCAGTCCTTTGAAATACGGGACCTAATCAATTGCCAGACTAGCAAGGTGATATATATGCTCACCTGTCCCTGTCCGAAGATCTATATTGGTAAAACCAAGAGGTCCATTAGGATTCGGATAGGTGAGCATTTACGAGAGATCAAAGGTGAAAAAGAAAGGGACCCAACCAAAACCAGAGAAAAACCAATTGCAAAACACTTTGCTTTATATCATGAAGGCAAACCAGATGGCCTAAAAGTAAAGGGCATATATGCACTCAAACTGTCCCCGAGGAGGGGGGACTTTAATCCGTTACTCCTACAGAAGGAGAAGAGGTGGATTTATCGGTTGGGGTCCCTTGCTCCACGGGGACTCAACGCTGAATTAAATTTACAGGCCTTTCTGGAACCTTAGCAACATGATAACATGGAGGTTACTGCAGCCCCTTTGTGAGTGGGGTAGGTGAAGATGAGATGAGCAATACACTTCATCTACGGACTAATATACATATTTCAAAAGTTAATTTAGAGCCATAGGCCCCAAGGTGGTAAGTGACTTATTCAGCATGCAATAACTTCCAACAAAATGGGCTGGGGACGTATGGTTACCAGATATATGTTAATTTACAGTTCTTGATTTATATCTTATTATCTGGAACTCATTAACTATACCATATATATTTTTCATTACAGCCCAGAAGCTCTTTTCCTTTTTAATACGCATACACCACAATCAGCACGATGGCCACCTATGCCTGTAGGATAGGCCCAAATGACCTTCTTGCCCCCCTCACTATATGATCCATAATGACTACAGGTGGATGATTGCAGTTTGACCTATATGACTCAATCTATATGGTTTAGACTTGAATAATATTGTGTGTCTATGCCTGTGTTGCACTTTTGCATTTTTGCTTCTTTGCATTTCTGCATCTCTACATGTCTTTTGTTATGATGCTGTCGATACCCTCTATGTAAGTCCTGTCTTCTCTGTGGTCCTCTGAAAGTGTCCCTTTGAACAAAAGAATGGATATAATTTGAAATACCTCCAGAAATAGTCCGATGTGCTTATCTGCAAATGAATGAGCACAAACGGTACTAAATAGAATAATGTAATAGTAATAGTTAGGATTCTTTTTCTTAGAACAAGAAATATGGGATTTTTGTAGGGAGAATTAACGTCTATTCACAGTAGGTACTAATACAACAAGTATTAAAAAATTGGATTTTTATTAAATGGAAAAAAGGAAAACAACAACAGAATATACATGAAAAATTGTTAATACAATAGACATCAAATGAGACCATCCAGTAATATGTTCAAATTATATTCATGCCTGTCAGCCAACATGTTTCGCAAACGACAAGTTGCTTCATCAGGGCATAGATCGGCATCATTAGTTCATTTAAACTACAAGAACAATAGATAGGTATACCATGGTTAGAAATGTATGGTGGTCATATACATACAGGTGTCATAAGGAGCATATAGCAATTCATCTAAACATTTTGACTGGTAGTCTCACCTACTGGTCTAGGTCTGAGGTTAAAAGCATACTCCCCCGTTGCCAGGCATTGTCTGTTCTGCCAGCTGGTGCAAATACTCCGGGGGTGCCAGATCCCACCGGATATTGCCAATAGAGGAACTGGACCGCACAGTTGCAAGACAAGAATCTAATAAAATAAAATCAAAAATATATCGATACCAAGTTGTTTATTAAAGCTAAAGCAATGCTATATATATAGTTTGTTCAAATGAATAATAAACACGACATTCGGTTAATATCGCTTAGCAACTATATAATGCAAACGGGTAAGATAGGTGCATGATCTTACATACCAAGACATAAGTCTTTGAACGTGTAATTATATAACAAGACATAAGTCTATTGACCGTGTAATTAGCAATATATTCCAAATACTACAAATAAAATATACTGCCTTTAGTGGTTGTACAAATATATCCTTAATCACATAATCCCGACATGGCATAACCTCTAACAGAGGACTGGAAAGAGGGGTTGATTAAATGTTGGAGTGTTAGCTGGTAAGTGTAGGGGTTAAGGCTGTATGGGAGTAACACACTTGCAAAGAAATACATAGATTTCATATGCACCAGACCAGAGCCAGCAGCTCTATGATCTAGCATGGTTAGTCCGTGTCAGGAAGAGTGAGTCTCTTTCCAAACAAAGCAAAATGAAATAAAACAAATAAAGCTACCCCTCTCCTACATAGATGTAATCCTTCCCAAGACATTTTAAAGGGAAGAATGTGCATAAAAGTACAAATATCGAATAGAATAAATGTCTTTCCTAGTGGTCATAAAGACCAGATAAAGGAATTAGTACCTGCAATATGCTCTAGAGACGTGATTCCTGAGTCACAGAGTGTCTTCCTGTCAGCAAGGATGGGTCTGGCCCGACTGCGTCTAAAGGCTCAGCGGCCGCTCCATCCTTTATACGGTCCCACCGGAAGTAAACAGGCCAGTGACGGCCTCCGGCATCACTTCCGGTCCGGACGTCCCCACACTTGATGCGCGCGCATCACGCAAAGCGGAAGTGAGTCACCGCTCCTGGCAGATGCGCGCGCATTGCCCACAGCACCTACAGGAGTGAGGGCAAAGGGGGGCGGACACAAGAAAGTGTGCCGGGACGTCCAAGTCCCCCTATCTATCGCAAGAGCAACAGCAAGGCACCTGACTAGTCCAGCAAGGAGGAAGTTTCGTTTTTGCTTAGTCCCGCAAATGACTAAGTAAACGTACATCTTAAAGCCAAAAATAATTAAATAGTGAAAAATAGAAAAATAAAGATAAAAATAATAATAATAAAAATACAACATTCATATTTTAATGGTAAGGATAACCCATAGGAAATACAATGGGGCATTTACCCATGCAGGGATCTTTTCCCCTCCAGACCAAACAGGTATGCATGGGTGTGCCTAAACACAGCGAATAAATAATATCATATTTTTAATTTACGGCAAACAATTTATTTGATATTGTGCAGAGGGGGAAAAAAAAAAAAAAAAAAAGGAGATATCCCCTAGTAAATAACCTATATGTCTGGGTCATCCATAGAGGGTTGAAAAGGGGGGGGAGGGAGAAAAGGGAGGGGAGAGGGGGGGGGAGGGACAAGGGAGAACCGGGAAACGACATGAGGCATATAGCACATGTGGGAAATAGGAACAGAGGGAGATTGGGAGGATCACCACTGAAGCCCATATCAAAATACTACAGAAATGGTTTATAAGAGAGTGCTGTATTGAGGCCAGGCGGATAGGTAGCCTGTTGGTCAAAAATCCATCTTGCCTCCCTCTGAAGTATCCGTTTATCTACATTGCCTCCCCTCTCGAAGTCAGATATGACCTCTAGAGCAAAGAAGGAAACATAGCTGGGGTCAAAACTATGATGAAGGCCAATGTGCTTACAAATAGGGGTATACAGCAGTCCGGCATCCAGATAATACAGATGATCCTGGATCCTCTTAGCGAAAGGGCGTTTGGTTTTGCCAATGTAGAAGGCTCCACAACGGCATGTGGCAAGATAAACAATGCCCGTTGTGGAGCAGTCCGCATAGCCTTTTAACCTATGAAAACCTCCCCTTGGGAGGGGGCACCCTATGCCTTCACTGATCCACGGGCAAAATTCGCAATGTCCACATTTGAAGGTACCATTTCCGCCCTCTTCTCCTAATAAGGGTGTTGCAGATTGAAGGTGACTATGCACTAAAGTATCCCGGATAGACTTTGATTTTCTATATGTAATCTGCGGTACGTTAGCTACATATTTTGAAACTATCGGGTCTTCAGATAAGAAATGCCAGTTTTCACCAATAAGATTCCGGATCGTTTGTTGATGGGTCGTGAAAGTAGTGATAAGTTTTATAGTAGATTGAGAATCACATACTTTAGGTTTGAACAAGAGAGTCTCACGTAAATTTGATTTGGCTCGTTTGTAGGCCCTTTTAAGAATTTTCTTACTATAGCCCCTATCACGTAACCTCCTAAAAAGGGCTTTCGCTTCTCTCTCAAAATCTTCATTTTTTTGCACAATTCCTGCGCAACCGCAGGTATTGGCTATAGGGTATGCTACGTACAAGCGTGCGGGGATGAGAGCTGGAGAAATGCAATATGGTATTCCCCGCCGTCTCCTTCCTATATAATGTGCTGAATACAGAACCATCTTCTTGCAGGACAAGGCGCAGATCCAAAAAAGGAATGGAATGGGCATCTGATTGGATCGTAAACTTCAAATTGAAGTTATTTTGGGACAAAAACTCCATAAAGTCTGACAGTAGACCAACTGAACCTGTCCAGATGAGGAGGACATCGTCGATGTACCTCCGCCAAAGAAGAATGTGGCGGAGATACATCGAGGCCTCCTCACTGGAAAAGAGAGTGCGTTCCCATCCCCCCAGGTACAGGTTGGCGTACGATGGGGCACAGGAGGTCCCCATCGCTACCCCCTGTACCTGGAGGTAGGTAACGCCATTGAACAGAAAAAGATTGTTGGTTAGAATATGTTCCAATAGGAGAATGATGAATTGGCCTAATTCCCAACTATTGGTGTCTCTTTCTTTCAAAAAATCAGAGATTACCTCTATACCTTTGTTGTGTGGGATGCTAGAGTAGAGCGCCTCTATGTCAATAGCTGCCAGAATTGCTCCTTTAGGAATAGTAAGTCCTTTTGAGAAGGTCTAATGTATCTTTAAGATATGAAGGCAAGCTAGTGACATGTGGGCGTAGATACGCATCAACGTATTGACTAGCGGTCTGGGTATGACTCCCTATTCCAGATATGATTGGACGTCCGGGGGGGTTTTTTATATTTTTATGGACTTTGGGTAGTGAGTAAAAGGTTGGCGTAATTGGCCATTTAATCTCTAAAAATTCCCGAGTGTCTTTATCAATCAGGCCCTGTTGGTATGCTTGGTCAATAATTGTCAGATAGTCAGATCTTGCCTCAATGAGCTTTTGAGGTGGGACTTGCTGATACCATTCCTGATTATTGAGGATATTTAAACACATGGTAATATAGTCCTCCCTATTCATCAAAACTACGTTTCCTCCCTTATCCGAGGGTTTTACTACTATATCTTCCTTTCCCATCAGATTTTTTAAAGCTGCTTGTTGTGCCATTGATAGATTATTGGTGGTATACTTCGGAAGTTGCATCGCTTCGATTTGCTTAGTTGTTTGTTTCAAAAATGCCCAAACTGCTGGACATGTTTGAAGATTCGGGAACTTCTGAGATTTAGCCTTAAATTTCAATGGCACAATGGGGGTTGCTGTAGTTATTTCCTCCTCCTCAGATGATGAGTCTTGGGAATCAGCATATCCCTCATTCTCATCCAGAAGTTGGATCAACGTC
The DNA here is from genome assembly GCF_042186555.1 of Aquarana catesbeiana. Taxonomy (NCBI): domain Eukaryota; kingdom Metazoa; phylum Chordata; class Amphibia; order Anura; family Ranidae; genus Aquarana; species Aquarana catesbeiana. The sequence continues at coordinate 622,662,390 of NC_133324.1, forward strand.
TTCAATGCCCTAAAGTCCTGTACTTTGAAACCTTTGTAGAGGTCTTCTTCCCTCTTGAAACCCTTCCATCGATCGCTGTCAAAAATATATTTATAGGTTAAGTTTCTTGCAAAAATGTGCAAGTCCTTGACTAAGGTGAATTTGTCTACATACTGTGAAGGACAAAAACTAAGCCCTAGTCTAAGAACTTCTAATTCCACCGGTGTAGGCTGGTAGGATGAGAGATTAATAATATCTAATCCCGATTTGTTACATTCTGTTTGATTACAAATGGGTCCATTTTTCCCGTTCGCTGTATCATTGGAGTGGCCGGAGGGTTGCAACTGCGGCCTAAAGGGGTTGATCCTGTATGGGGACCCCGTCCATGGTTGGATTTTGGTACCGCCCCCATTTCTCTTGGGAGTACTGTATCATTTTCAGGTACATCCCCAAACATAGGGAGGGATGTAGTGGTACCTGCAAGAGAGTCATTATGGGCACCATCTCCTGAGTCGGAATGTGAGCCACTGTGTGGCTGTCTGGAGGGAGAGATAATACATCTTTTAATAGTGCCACCATGATTCTGGTGTTCACTACTGTTTGCTCTTTTAGGTAAACGTCCCCTATTATGTGAGCCTCGTGATGACTTCGGAGGTAATTTGTAGGATGAAACGGATGATGAGGCTGATGCCTCAGAGTCCGACCTATAGGGGGTTTCAAAGTTTTTGTTCGTCCAAAATTTTCTCTCACGTTTATGGTTTTGACCCCTAGGCCAACGATAAGCGCACCCCCCTGAAAAGGCCAATTTGTCTTTATAGAATTTTATGTCTTTCTTGGTAACGATGTTTTTGTTATAATTTTCTAAGTATTGTATTAGGTCATTTTCTCTCTTTTTAAACTCTGCACTAGTGGCTAGTTGATGTCCACTTGCCTTGAGTGATTCTATTTCCTTGTCCAGATCACTGAGCTCTTTATTGTATTTAGTTTTTAGCATCGTGATCATATTAGCAGAGCACCTATTGAGGTTTTGTTCCCATTCCTCTTTAAAGGTTGGATCCGTTATTTCAAAGGAGGGAAAGACCTGTATTCTTAGTCCTTGAGGGCTGATTTTTTCTCTTAGATAATGATCCAGGAAGCGAGTATGCCAACCTAGATTGGATTTTTTCTCCATAAGTCTTTTGAATTTAAGGAAGAAAATGTCCAAATTAATCTCGGTTTGTGTATGGGAAATACATGTGCTCTGTATACCATCCATGAACTGATCCCAGTTGGATCCCAAAAATTGCGACATTGTGAAAATAAATATATTATTTACAAAGGAGAAATCTATTAATCGGAAGTTAGCACAGAAGGGAGAAAGAAGGACAAGGGGAACTTAGCACAAGTTGTCAAATCTAAATTGGAAATACCATGCATCAGAAAAAATTAACTTGTAATTCAAAGAAGTTGCGGTCATAAAGTGAGAAGTACCTGTGAATGTCCAGAACCAACAAAGGAGGGTTTTGCACCCATAAGTAATCAATGAAAACCAAATAATAAAAGGTAGTGGACATACACAGGGATAGAGACGAGTCTCCCAATCCCTAAATATAAACACATAGGATTCTTTTTCTTAGAACAAGAAATATGGGATTTTTGTAGGGAGAATTAACGTCTATTCACAGTAGGTACTAATACAACAAGTATTAAAAAATTGGATTTTTATTAAATGGAAAAAAGGAAAACAACAACAGAATATACATGAAAAATTGTTAATACAATAGACATCAAATGAGACCATCCAGTAATATGTTCAAATTATATTCATGCCTGTCAGCCAACATGTTTCGCAAACGACAAGTTGCTTCATCAGGGCATAGATCGGCATCATTCGTTCATTTAAACTACAAGAACAATAGATAGGTATACCATGGTTAGAAATGTATGGTGGTCATATACATACAGGTGTCATAAGGAGCATATAGCAATTCATCTAAACATTTTGACTGGTAGTCTCACCTACTGGTCTAGGTCTGAGGTTAAAAGCATACTCCCCCGTTGCCAGGCATTGTCTGTTCTGCCAGCTGGTGCAAATACTCCGGGGGTGCCAGATCCCACCGGATATTGCCAATAGAGGAACTGGACCGCACAGTTGCAAGACAAGAATCTAATAAAATAAAATCAAAAATATATCGATACCAAGTTGTTTATTAAAGCTAAAGCAATGCTATATATATAGTTTGTTCAAACGAATAATAAACACGACATTCGGTTAATATCGCTTGGCAACTATATAATGCAAACGGGTAAGATAGGTGCATGATCTTACATACCAAGACATAAGTCTTTGAACGTGTAATTATATAACAAGACATAAGTCTATTGACCGTGTAATTAGCAATATATTCCAAATACTACAAATAAAATATACTGCCTTTAGTGGTTGCACAAATATATCCTTAATCACATAATCCCGACATGGCATAACCTCTAACAGAGGACTGGAAAGAGGGGTTGATTAAATGTTGGAGTGTTAGCTGGTAAGTGTAGGGGTTAAGGCTGTATGGGAGTAACACACTTGCAAAGAAATACATAGATTTCATATGCACCAGACCAGAGCCAGCAGCTCTATGATCTAGCATGGTTAGTCCGTGTCAGGAAGAGTGAGTCTCTTTCCAAACAAAGCAAAATGAAATAAAACAAATAAAGCTACCCCTCTCCTACATAGATGTAATCCTTCCCAAGACATTTTAAAGGGAAGAATGTGCATAAAAGTACAAATATCGAATAGAATAAATGTCTTTCCTAGTGGTCATAAAGACCAGATAAAGGAATTAGTACCTGCAATATGCTCTAGAGACGTGATTCCTGAGTCACAGAGTGTCTTCCTGTCAGCAAGGATGGGTCTGGCCCGACTGCGTCTAAAGGCTCAGCGGCCGCTCCATCCTTTATACGGTCCCACCGGAAGTAAACAGGCCAGTGACGGCCTCCGGCATCACTTCCGGTCCGGACGTCCCCACACTTGATGCGCGCGCATCACGCAAAGCGGAAGTGAGTCACCGCTCCTGGCGGATGCGCGCGCATTGCCCACAGCACCTACAGGAGTGAGGGCAAAGGGGGGCGGACACAAGAAAAGATTCCGCCCCAGTGCTCCGGGACGTCCAAGTCCCCCTATCTATCGCAAGAGCAACAGCAAGGCACCTGACTAGTCCAGCAAGGAGGAAGTTTCGTTTTTGCTTAGTCCCGCAAATGACTAAGTAAACGTACATCTTAAAGCCAAAAATAATTAAATAGTGAAAAATAGAAAAATAAAGATAAAAATAATAATAATAAAAATACAACATTCATATTTTAATGGTAAGGATAACCCATAGGAAATACAATGGGGCATTTACCCATGCAGGGATCTTTTCCCCTCCAGACCAAACAGGTATGCATGGGTGTGCCTAAACACAGCGAATAAATAATATCATATTTTTAATTTACGGCAAACAATTTATTTGATATTGTGCAGAGGGGGAAAAGGGGGGGGAGGGGGGGGGGAGGGAGGGAGAAAAGGGAGGGGAGAGGGGGGGGGGAAGGGACAAGGGAGAACCGGGAAACGACATGAGGCATATAGCACATGTGGGAAATAGGAACAGAGGGAGATTGGGAGGATCACCACTGAAGCCCATATCAAAATACTACAGAAATGGTTTATAAGAGAGTGCTGTATTGAGGCCAGGCGGATAGGTAGCCTGTTGGTCAAAAATCCATCTTGCCTCCCTCTGAAGTATCCGTTTATCTACATTGCCTCCCCTCTCGAAGTCAGATATGACCTCTAGAGCAAAGAAGGAAACATAGCTGGGGTCAAAACTATGATGAAGGCCAATGTGCTTACAAATAGGGGTATACAGCAGTCCGGCATCCAGATAATACAGATGATCCTGGATCCTCTTAGCAAAAGGGCGTTTGGTTTTGCCAATGTAGAAGGCTCCACAACGGCATGTGACAAGATAAACAATGCCCGTTGTGGAGCAGTCCGCATAGCCTTTTAACCTATGAAAACCTCCCCTTGGGAGGGGGCACCCTATGCCTTCACTGATCCACGGGCAAAATTCGCAATGTCCACATTTGAAGGTACCATTTCCGCCCTCTGCTCCCAATAAGGGTGTTGCAGATTGAAGGTGACTATGCACTAAAGTATCCCGGATAGACTTTGATTTTCTATATGTAATCTGCGGTACGTTAGCTACATATTTTGAAACTATCGGGTCTTCAGATAAGAAATGCCAGTTTTCACCAATAAGATTCCGGATCGTTTGTTGATGGGTCGTGAAAGTAGTGATAAGTTTTATAGTAGATTGAGAATCACATACTTTAGGTTTGAACAAGAGAGTCTCACGTAAATTTGATTTGGCTCGTTTGTAGGCCCTTTTAAGAATTTTCTTACTATAGCCCCTATCACGTAACCTCCTAAAAAGGGCTTTCGCTTCTCTCTCAAAATCTTCATTTTTTGCACAATTCCTGCGCAACCGCAGGTATTGGCTATAGGGTATGCTACGTACAAGCGTGCGGGGATGAGAGCTGGAGAAATGCAATATGGTATTCCCCGCCGTCTCCTTCCTATATAATGTGCTGAATACAGAACCATCTTCTTGCAGGACAAGGCGCAGATCCAAAAAAGGAATGGAATGGGCATCTGATTGGATCGTAAACTTCAAATTGAAGTTATTTTGGGACAAAAACTCCATAAAGTCTGACAGTAGACCAACTGAACCTGTCCAGATGAGGAGGACATCGTCGATGTTTATATTTAGGGATTGGGAGACTCGTCTCTATCCCTGTGTATGTCCACTACCTTTTATTATTTGGTTTTCAGTAATAGTAATAGTTGTTGACTGTAACCACCATTAGCCAATACCAACTATGAATAGGCTCTGTCAAAGAATGAAATGAAGGACCTTGAACTCTATGAACAATACTCCTTTAAAAAGGCATGAATAGAATAGATGGTGGGTGAAGGGTTCCTATTCGTGCGCCCTGTATATGCAGGTGAATTATCTCAATCAGGAGGCGGAGGCACTGCCCGGACTCATAAGGTTGATGACAACTATGGGCGGAGCTATAACAATGAGGATACCTTTAAAAGGATAACAGCTCCTAACCACGCCTAGTCCAGACGAAGCTACGCTGATTGGTCAAGCGAAACGCGTCGACGTCGCAGCGGTCACGTGACGCCGGCCGGACGACATGCCTACTACTCCCCCATTGGTTACCGTCACGGAGCAGGAGACGAGTGCCGGTAACCAGAGTGGACGAGCACCCTTACCGGTCCCTTTGCTTTACTGTCATATTGGAGCCACGTCGGATTAACTCCATCAACCTCACGCCTCCTACGAGCATACAGCTATAAGCAAAGACAGCACCACCATACACAAGCATCAAGGATAACTCCAAAGTGTGGTGAAGGGGATCAAGACATCAACAAAGTGATCCACGCATGCTGACCGATTGGGTGGTAATGTAGATCCTGCTTCCATTTAACCCCCCTCAGTATCCACTTGTTACTTTTGCTTATAGACACTTGTCCAACTGTACCTGCGGGTGCAGCATCAGCCCATACCAGCACTAAGGGCACATCATGCCCAGTGACACATGTTTACATCATTATATGATTTGATAATGGACTGATTGATGTTCCAGCGGGGAGATTGGACTGCCTTATGTGCTTGAATTAATCAGCTGGTGAACTAAGAGGCAACTATAGCTATCAGCTGTTGCACACTATATCTTGTGAGGGCCTTTGGGGAGAGCCTCTGGAGTCCGTGACAGGGTACAGTCCATTGATTCCAGTTACACTTGGGCGTCAGTACCCCCTATCCAGCAACACATGCTCAATTAGCCCCCGTTCACCAGTATCATCAATAGCCATTAGGTTTTCCTGGGGGAGTCTTCACAGTGACACTGGAAATACCCTAGTCTGATACAACACATGGTGTGTATCCCCATGTCTTCTACCCAATTGGGGTATTCATGGTAGTTACACTGGAGTATTGTCATCCAGCCTCACTGTGAAAGGCATCAAGCCGGCGTCCGGACTGTCTGTGTTGTGGTTGTGTCATATATGTGTCAACTGTTTGTTGTCTTGTTATGTGTTCTGGTTTATGTGGTTTTTCCTTTTGTTTGATGATTATTCACTGACCACAGTGCCCACCAGGACAGTGTCTTATCGCTGCACCTGGTGGTGCACATCTTGTGCATGAGCTACAAGCCCTGCATATGGATGCAATTGTTGCATGTTGAAGCAGTTTTAAATTAATAAATATAATTGTTTTTTTATATATACATATCCTGGTGTTGACTTATTGTTGCTTTAAGTAGCCACTATTTGATCCCTGTAGCAATATAGGGGTCGACTTTTTCTATTGTATGCTGAGGTTTGTTTGGCTATAGCAACATCACTAGACTTCAGTGAATGGTTATAGGGTATACTATTATTTTAAGTCCCTCTCACCGGGTTGTATATAAAGTAGGACCTGGTTTTATTTTCTTCTTTTTGGTGTAGTACCACAGCCTGGGGACATATATGTCATCTGCTGCTGGTCTTGACCTCTGTGATTCCTGGACCAGATTGTGCTCCCTATTATATGGACTCCTCAAGATCCCAATTTTCTTTTCCAAAGGCTTGATATGTGCCCTGGGGCCAAAAGGCTTCACAAACTCCAAAAGTTTCTCCAGCGTTGCCTTCATCTTTATTTTGTTAACCAGATTAAATGGATATTTTATTTTCTGAAAATACTTGTGTTTTTCAAATACATTTCTAAAAGACAATGTCAAATTAACTAGGGATGACAACCTCCTTGAGGTTCCAAAAAAACAAAAATATAATGTTATTGTGTTAACTTGACACACAAAAAAAATAAAACATTATTAATGTTATTGTGGTAACTTGACACAAAAAAAAATATGGAGATCACTAGAAAATAAGTTATAAATAATCATAAAAAAGATCTTGATGAAATCAAAAATAATAAAAGATGACTCAAAAAATAAATTTGTAAACATTATTATGGAGATCAGGCTTTTAAAAAATACAATATCATTCATGAGATCATGAGAAATAATCCAGAAATCTGTTTGTGAGAACTCTGTGTGAATATGAGCAGTAAAACAACTTCGTTCTTCTAGCATTATAAAGAAGACAATAATGCGCTGCATTAAACGATCACAGAATTTGCAGCATGAGGAATGTGCTAGCTCCAATACGAACACTAGTTTTACCAGAACGAGCGCTTCCATCTCATATTTGCTTCAGAGCATGTGTCGTTTTTTGTCCGTCGGACCGGCATACAGACGAGCGGATTTCTCGATAGGAACTGGGTCCGGCGGAGTTCTGGTGGAAAGATTTGAAACATGTTCCAAATCTCAAGTCCGTCTGATTTTTGACTCAGCTGCAGGTCCGATGAAGCCCACACACAGTCGGATTGTCCGACGGATTCGTCCCGTCGGACCAGTCCGGTCGAAAAGTCCGCCCGTGTGTACACGGCATAACAGGTTTTCTTCTAAGATTACCCTGTATTTGGCTCCATCCACCTTCCCATCAATTCTGACCAGCTTCCCTGTCCCTGCTGAAGAAAAGCATCCCCACGACATGATGCTGTCGCCACCATGTTTCACGGTGGCGCTGATGTGTTCAGGATGATGTGCAGTGTTAGTTTTCCGTCACACATAGTGTTTTGCTTTTAGGCCAAAAAGTTTAATTTTGGTCTCATCTGACCAGAGCACCTTCTTCCACATGTTTGCTGTGTCCCCTGCATGGCTTCTCGCAAACTGCAAACAGGACTTCTTATGGCTTTCTTTCAACAATGGTTTTCTTCTTGACACTCTTCCATAAAGGCCAGATTTGTGGAGTGCACCACTAATAGTTGTCCTGTGGACAGATTTTCCCACCTGAGCTGTGGATCTCTGTAGCTCCTCCAGAGTTACCATGGGCCTCTTGGCTGCTTTTCTGATTAATGCTCTCCTTATCCAGCCTGTCAATTTAGGTGGACAGCCACGTCTTGGTAGGTTTGCAGTTGTGCCATACTCTTTCCATTTTCGGATGATGGATTGAACAGTGCTCCGTGAGATGTTCAAAGCTTGGAATATTTTTTTATAACCTAAATCTGCTTTAAACTTCTCCACAACTTTATCCCTGACCTGTCTGGTGTGTTTCTTGGCCTTCATGATGATGTTTGTTCACCAAGGTTCTCTAACAAACTTCTCTAACAGAACAGCTGTATTTATACTAAGATAAAATTACACAGAGGTGGACTCTATTTACTAATTAGGTGTCTTCTGAAGGCAATCGGTCCCACTAGATTTTTTGATAGGGGTATCAGAGTAAAGGGGGCTGAAAACAAATGCACGCCACACTTTTCAGATATTTGTTTCTAAAAAAAATTGAAAACCATTTATCATTTTCCTTCCATTTCACAATTATGTGCCACTTTGTGTTGGTCTATAACATGAAATCCCAATAAAATACATTTACGTTTTTGGTTGTAACATGACAAAATTTCAAGGGGTGTGAATACTTTTTCAAGGTACTGTATAATGATATTGTGCAAAAAACCCTCAAATACATAGTATTTATAGTGTTGTAGTGTTGTTCCAGCTATTGTTTTAGTGCATTATTGAAGTGCAGTCTCTTGTATCAGTGATATCACTTCTTATAAAGTGCAGACACTATGCTGTGCTCCCTTCTTCCCCTCACTCACCAGAGGATGTGGACTCTATGAAAAAGCATAGTCAGTCACATACGCTTTTTGATGCAGATATTCTCAGGCTCCTGTGTGTTCCTTTGGTATTCTCTCCTCTCCTTCTTTCTTAGTTCTCCCTGGCAGTGCCTATAGCAGCCGGGTGGGATGGTGTTAAACGGGTATGACGGCCGGGCGGTGACTTTACTGTTCTGTGTAGACGTCATATGACGTCCTCTCAGAATGAGCCGTTTGCAGGGCCAGATGGCCGTGCAATCTGTCACTGGCTGTGTCCACGGGTCTTGGCCAATGGTGATCAGTGTACTGGCTCGCTGCCGCCACCATGTGACCGCTATGACCAATCACAGCAGGTCACATGACATTTGTACACAATGGTTGGCTTCCTTTCATGCCATCTATTGTGTACAATTGTGTTGCTAGTTGTGATCAGTCAATGTGATCACATGGTACAGACAGAGCCAATCACAGCCCATCTGTACCATGTGATTAGCTTTGACCAATCACAGCTAATCCCAACAAAACAAACTTAATGAATCAGATTCATTCAGTAAAATCCTTGCATATAGCAATGTAATTCACTGTTATAAGCAAACATAATGTGTAAAAAAAGAAAAAGAAAATCCTGATCACTTCCCCAGAGTAGTACAATAGTACTATGGTAATATTATATTGCTCTGGTCACAGTGTGTTACAAAAATCTTTAAAAAAAGAAAAAAATATATATATCTTTTTTTTTGTACCGTTAGCAGTCAGTTCACCATCACATCAGCTATATGATGATGCTTACTGCACTGGTGACAATATCTAAATATTGTACAGTATACCACAGTTTGATAACTTTCCTACAGACTAAATAATATACACTGATTTCTGTAATTTTCACCAAAGAAATGTAGCAGAATACATTTTGGGCTAAATTTATGAAGAATAATTATTTATTTGCAGGATTTATTTAGCAAAAAATAAAATAAATCTAGTTTGGGTACAGTGTTGCATGACCGCACAATTGTCATTCAAAGTGTGACAATTGTGCGGCCTGGAACGGAAGAGAGTGAAAGTGCCTGGTATTGAAGTGGTTAAGGAAAGCTTTGTGTCTCTCACATGTATATGAATATAGTGCACTTACACGTATAGCAACACTCAGGTCAAAGGGATAGCTATGTGAGTTCTTTTAATACATCATCTGAGGCAACTGCGCCTTTGTAACAGCAGCAATCCCACCATACATTCGTTTTTTTACCCTTATAATATTCTGACCTTATCATCTATACATTCTTATATTATTAATTTTTTTTTTTACTAACTTAGAAGCACTTGACACAATCCTAGCGCGGGTAAATAAAGAGACATTAAGTAGAAGATTCTGTATTCCACATATCCCAAATTACTGTATTTATTGCTTTATAATACGCACAGGCGTATAACACGCACCCTAGTTTTTAGAGGGAAGTTTCAGGAAAAAAACTTTCCACAGCCCCCTGCACTCCGAGGAGCCTCCCTGCACAGTACACAGTCCCCTACACCGTACACAGCCCCTTGCACTCCCAAGAGACCCCTGCATGGTGCACAGACCCCTGCACTCCCAGGATACCCCCTGCACAGTACATAGACCCCTGCACTCCCTGGAGACCCCTGCACAGTACACAGCCCCCTGCACTCCCAAGAGACCCCTGCACGGTGCACAGACCCCTGCACTCCCAGGAGACCCCCTGCACAGTGCGCAGACCCCTAGTCTCCTGGGACAGCACTGCCAGCATACTTTAAAGTTAGGAAAAAATCACTTATTAACACCGTTCTGTAATGCTACCCGGTCACGTGACTGCTCTTCTCTGATGTTTCATGGACGTCACATGACTGCTCTCCTCCTCCAATCTAAAGCTACTCTCAAGGAGTGGGAGGATGAGGAGCTGCTGGAGAGAACGGCATAAATGAAGTATTTAGAAGCTTGGATTTGATATGACAATGACACAGGAGGAGTAGTGTATGAGAAGGGGCTTGCAGTGATGCTTTCTTAACTGTAATGTATGCTGGCAGCGCTGTCCCAGGGCCAGGACAGGTGGGGCATCTGGCCTGACACCCCCTAATCTGTGGCACCCAGTGCGGACCGCCCTGTCCCTTCCCCCCGTTGGTAAAAAGAAATATTGGCGTATAACACGCACGCACTCTTTGCCCTCTATTTTTAGGGCAAAAAATTGCGTGTTATACGCCGATAAATATGGAATGTTAAAGGAGTTTTAAAGGCAGAAGGTTTTTTATCTTAATGCATTTTATGCATTAAGAGTCATGGAGATTCTCCCTCCTGATTGGCTGAGACACAGCAGCAGCGCCATTGACTGCTGCTGCTGTCAATCAAATCCAGCCAGCCAATCAGAAGAGAGATGGGGCGGGGTAAGTAGAACCTGTTTGTTATTTTTATAGGGAAAAAACAAGACTTTACAATCACTTTAAATGTTTCTGGGCAGCCACTATATAATATGCAGGAGCATTTAATTAATCTCATTGTTGTAAGGCAGGCCATCAGCTGTTAAAAGAAATAAAAAAATATATATCTTTTTTTGCTTTGGTACATGTTCTCCAGGGCAGTGGCCAGCTATATATGCCATTTATTTAACAATCCCTTGCCTCTTAACCTAGAATATGGCTATTACTGATTTCTTAGATTGACTTCAATAGGGTTTGGATTTAACACCTAAACTTCACTAGAGTTTGGCCAATCAGCCTTGAAACAAACCTAGGAGCATTTAGCTCATCCCTAATGTAGTGCAGTTTTGATGTGAACCAAATATACATTGTGAGAACATGTGAAGAAATGTAAGATACAAGCTTACATATACAGTATGTTTACATACATATAGACAACTGTTTTCCTTCTGTGCTCACACAAAAAAAAAAAAATCTTAAACACAGTTGAGTAACACATATAAAGAAAAACAGAACATATGCTATTTCACTTCATTCTGTTGGTGTTCATATAGGCTTAATGGCTTCTCTTGCTGATAAAAAAAGTCTGCAGCGAGGGGGCAGGAGGCGGAGCCTAGCAGAGCAGACATGCATTGTTAGAGCTCCACACCGCTGAGGAGAGAAGAGAAGGACAAAGCGGAGCCTGCAGGCTCAAAAGGTATCCATTTGAACCTTTTTGCCCCTGGGAACAAACTGTGAAAGTTTGGGCAGGAAATATGGTACTGGGAGGAAACTGGCAGAAATAAAAATCACCTCACAAAGAGCTCACAGGCACTCACTGCAGCTGAAGCAGCTCCAGTCACCTCACAAGATACAGCATCAGGGCGCTCTCACAGACAGAAAATGTCACAGCAAGACTCTCCATTTGAGTCAGATACAGAACAAATCCTCTCACAAACTTCTCCACAAGCCTCCTCAGTATCCCCAGTAATATTATTACAATTTGAAAAGATGCTTCATAAGGCTTTAAAACAAACCTCAGACCAAATAACAAAAAGCCTAACCAAAGAAATAAGAGAGCTGGGAAACCGCACCGCCGCCCTAGAAATAAAAATGGATGAAATTGAAATTACAACCCAAGAAAATATAACAGAATTGGAACAATTAAAAAAAGAGAATTTAATACTTCAAACTAAGCTCGAAGATTACGAAAATAGAGCCAGACGTTCAAACTTGCGCATAAGGGGAATACCTGAAACTGTGACAGACCTGTAATCTACTATTACTGCTCTATTACAAGAACTAAAGCCAGATATCCCTATTGAACGTTTAGAACTGGACAGAGTACACAGAGCCCTCACAGCCAAAAAGAAAGATGGACCCCCACGTGATATAATCACAAAATTTCATTATTACAGAACGAAAGAACAAATACTAATTGCTGCAAGAGAAAAAAAGGAACTTAATTTTCAAGGACACAATTATCACATTTTTGCTGACCTATCCCAACTTACTATTACTAAAAGACGATCCATGAAACCCCAACTAATGGAACTGCAACGCCACAACATTATGTATCAATGGGGCTTCCCCTTTTCAGTCAGATTTAACTACCAAGGTACAATTTACAGAAGCAGATCAGCAGATGAACTACAACAAACCCTTTTAAAATTAAATCTGACAGAACCCACAAGCAGCAACACTCCCACACGCAGAAGAATGGCATCATCTTCACCTTCAGGCAGCACCCAGAAAATATCAGAACAAAATGGGAATCATCATTCTCACAAAAGAGGCCGTTATGCCACATCATCCATGGACCAAGAAGATTCAATGGACTGACATCCTAATTCCTGATATCTCTTCATTTATTATACTAAGAGATGGTTCTCTATTAAAAACCTATATTTATAACTGAATGTAACTGCATTCTGATAGTCACACACTGTGTGGGATCATGTTACATTCCAGTTATATTTCTTATTACTTCTGATTCATATAGCCTTAGAATATATAAATGAAATAAGGAAATTCTTGTTCAGTTATATATTATCAGGTAATAACAATAGATTTATTACTTTTTAGGACAAATATGTTCAATAATCCAGAAGTAATGGAAGCTTTTTCTTTCTTTTCTTAAAACAAATATATTATTACCTAACTAGTTCCTAGAATTATGTTTTTGTTTATTCTAATCTGAAGCAATACAACCTCAATTTTATGAGTTAACATATCTAAACAGTTGCATATGAATAAAATATGTAATTGTTTACTCTAAAAGGGTTAAAATCCCAAAATAATTCAAACTATCTTCATCAATACCAAAGTTATTAACAGTACCTTTCTAACTGAATTATTTAGCCTAGGGCAAGACTAACCATATACATCCACCCTGGAATAAATAATTTCAACAAAAACTATATTCTGCACTCCAATTAATGAAACATCATTTTGATGTCTTTTGACATAGCACTTCTCTCCTGTAAGCGGAAGATCCGTGTACCCCCATTAGCCCTCCTCATTCTCCCAACCATATTATGTGGGAGTGTGATGAAGGCACTTATTCCCCTGAGAGAGATATTTATTCTCTTTCACGGGTAAATTGTGATTACTTGCAAAAAATAATTTATACAATGTATCATCTAATCTCATATGTTTTTTGTTTACTCTTTACTCCAGAATTCACTGGTTTCTTTTCTATCTATTCATCTCTTCAGTCCACACAGGTTGATCTGCGCAGTCAGCTCTGCATAACAAAAAGTAAGTCAAAACTATTTGATCTATTGCCATGGCACCACTGAATATACTTTCCCTGAATGTTCAGGGAATAAATGTCCCTCAAAAAAGGACCAAAGCCTTCCGTACTTTCCATAACAAGAAGGCTCACATAGTATGCCTCCAAGAAACACACTTCACCAAAGATTCTACTCCAAAATATATTTCTCCTTTTTATCAACAAATTTACACGGCTTCTGCCTGTACCAAGCAAAGGGGAACTCTAATTGCATTTCACCGATCCACACCATTCACCTTATCATCAGAAATTAAAGACCCAGAAGGTAGATACCTGATACTCATGGGTTATATAATGGATACAGCAATCACGGTGATTTCCTACTACGCTCCTAACAAACAACCTACACCATTCCTCTCACATATATTACAAGTGATTAATACACACAAAATAGGAACAGTGATAATGTGTGGGGATTCAAACCAGGTCCTCCTCCCATTTCTAGATAAATCACCTTTTACACCATCCAAAATAACCTCTAGATTACCTTTTTCTCAACTTCTTTCCAAATACAATCTGGTAGATTCGTGGAGAGAAAGTAACCCAATGAAAAAGAAATTCACTTATTTCTCGCACCCTCATCAAATCTTCACCAGAATAGATCATATTTTTCTAACAATAGGAATGATACCAGAAATTATTGCATCAGATATAATTCCGATTCCGTGGTCTGACCATAATGCAGTATACACTACTATAGCCTCAGCCATACCAAAAGCGCATGACCCAACGTGGTACTTACCAGACATAATGCTCAAACACCCACTACATCAGATGGCCATTGAACAAGCTTTAAAGGAATACATATCAATTAATAATACAACAGACATCTCCCCAATAACACTGTGGGAAGCTCATAAGCCTGTCTTGCGTGGTACAATACAAAGACAAATGGCACTATTTAAACGGGAACGCAAAAATCTAGCAAAAAAACTAGAACTCAATTTTAATGCAGCCTACATATCATTTCAAGATAATCCATCTCAGAGTACAAAATCTCATCTGGAAAAATCTAGATTGGAATACGATCTATTTCTCACTGAATCAGTTGATAAATCCCTCAAACGCTCCAAACACAATTTCTACATGAATACAAACAAACCAGGTACATATTTGGCTCGGGCATTAAATTCAACTAACAAATCTTTCAAACCAATACGTTTGAAATTATCAAAAAATGTTTACACTTGTAATCCAGTTAAAATAGTCCATAAATTTCACTCACATCTCGCAACTTTATATAAGACAAACAATGAATTTAATCCTACAGAGGCTGAATCCTTCTTCTCAAAAATAACCTTACCTGAGTTATCTCAGAATCAAAAAAGCAGTTTGGATGAGCCTATAACTATAGATGAAGTTGCTAACGCCATAAAAGACCTAAAACTTAACAAAAGACCAGGCCCAGACGGCTACTCGGCTTTATACTATAAAACATTCTCAGAAATACTCTCTCCCATTCTCACTGAAACTTTTAACAAACTTCTAGATGGACATTCTTTTCGGCAAGAAACACTAATGGCAATTGTTTGTATGATCCCAAAACCCCTTTCTGATGATACTTCCTGTGTGAATTATCGGCCTATCTCTCTGTTAAACCTCGATATTAAATTATTAGCAAAAATAATAGCAAAACGCCTCAATAGCATTATAGGAAAATTAATACATAGAGATCAAGTAGGCTTCATGCCAAATAGACAGGCAGGCGATAATATACGCAGGGCAGTGTTATTGGCACATATTGCTAAAAAACGGAAAATCCCTTTATGTTTTCTATCTCTCGATATTAACCACTTCAGCCCCGGAAGGATTTACCCCCTTCCTGACCAGAGCACTTTTTACAATTTGGCACTGCGTCGCTTTAACTGCTAATTGCGCGGTCATGCAATGCTGTAACCAAACGAAATTTGCGTCCTTTTCTTCCCATAAATAGAGCTTTCTTTTGATGGTATTTGATCACCTCTGCCGTTTTTATTTTTTGCGCTATACACGGAAAAAGACCGAAAATTTTGAAAAAAAATGATATTTTCTACTTTTTGTTCTAAAAAAAATCCAATAAACTCAATTTTAGTCATACATTTAGGCCAAAATGTATTTGGCCACATGTCTTTGGTAAAAAAAATGTCAATAAGTGTATATTTATTGGTTTGCGCAAAAGTTATAGCGCCTACAAACTAGGGTACATTTTCTGGAATTTACACAGTCTTTAATTTATGACTGCCTATGTCATTTCTTGAGGTGCTAAAATGACAGGGCAGTACAAAACCCCCACAAATGACCCCATTTTGGAAAGTAGACACCCCAAGGAAATTGCTGAGAGGCATGTTGAGCCCATTGAATATTCATTTTTTTTGTCCCAAGTGATTGAATAATGAAAAAAAAAAAAAAAAAAATTACAAAAAGTTGTCACTAAATGATATATTGCTCACACAGGCCATGGGCCTATGTGGAATTGCACCCCAAAATACATTTAGCTGCTTCTCCTGAGTATGGGGATACCACATGTGTGGGACTTTTTGGGAGCCTAGCCGCATACGGGGCCCCGAAAACCAATCACTGCCTTCAGGATTTCTAAGGGCGTACATTTTTGATTTTACTCCTCACTACCTATCACAGTTTTGAAGGCCATAAAATGCCCAGATGGCACAAACCCCCCCCAAATGACCCCATTTTGGAAAGTAGACACCCCAAGCTATTTGCTGAGAGGCATGTTGAGTCCATGGAATATTTTATATTTTGACACAAGTTGCGGGAAAGTGACAATTTATTTATTTATTTTTTTTTTTTTGCACAAAGTTGTCACTAAATGATATATTGCTCACACAGGTCATGGTCATATGTGGAATTGCACCCCAAAATACATTCTGCTGCTTCTCTTGAGTACGGGGATACCACATGTGTGGGACTTTTTAGGAGTCTAGCCGCGTACGGGACCCCGAAAACCAATCACCGCCTTCAGGATTTCTAAGGGTGTACATTTTTGATTTCACTCTTCACTGCCTATCACAGTTTCGGAGGCCATGGAATGCCCAGGTAGCACAAAACCCCCCCAAATGACCCCATTTTGGAAAGTAGACACCCCAAGCTATTTGCTGAGAGGCATGGTGAGTATTTTGCAGCTCTCATTTGTTTTTGAAAATGAAGAAAGACAAAAAAAAAATTTTTTTTTTCTTTTTTTAATTTTCAAAACTTTGTGACAAAAAGTGAGGTCTGCAAAATACTCACTATACCTCTCAGCAAATAGCTTGGGGTGTCTACTTTCCAAAATGGGGTCATTTGGGGGGGGGTTTGTGCCACCTGGGCATTCCATGGCCTCCGAGACTGTGATATGCAGTGAAGAGTGAAATCAAAAATTTACGCCCTTAGAAAGCCTGAAGGCGGTGCTTGGTTTTCGGGGTCCCATACGTGGCTAGGCTCCCAAAAAGTCTCACACATGTGGTATCCCCGTACTCAGGAGAAGCAACAGAATGTATTTTGGGGTGTAATTTCACATATTCCCATGGCATGTTTGAGCAATATATCATTTAGTGACAACTTTGTGCAAAAAAAAAAAAAAATAATAATAATTTGTCTCTTTCCCGCAACTTGTGTCACAATATAAAATATTCCATGGACTCGACATGCCTCTCAGCAAATAGCTTGGGGTGTCTACTTTCCAAAATGGGGTCATTTGGGGGGGTTTGAACTGTCCTGGCATTTTATGCACAACATTTAGAAGCTTATGTCACACATCACCCACTCTTCTAACCACTTGAAGACAAAGCCCTTTCTGACACTTTTTGATTACATGAAAAAATTATTTTTTTTTGCAAGAAAATTACTTTGAACCCCCACACATTATATATTTTTTTAAAGCAAATGCCCTACAGATTAAAATGGTGGGTGTTTAATTTTTTTTTTTCACACAGTATTTGCGCAGCGATTTTTCAAACGCATTTTTTGGGGAAAAAACACACTTTTTTACATTTTAATGCACTAAAACACACTATATTGCCCAAATGTTTGATGAAATAAAAAAGATGATCTTAGGCCGAGTACATGGATACCAAACATGACATGCTTTACAACTGCGCACAAACGTGCAGTGGCAACAAAATAAATACATTTTTAAAAGCCTTTAAAAGCCTTTACAGGTTACCACTTTAGATTTACAGAGGAGGTCTACTGCTAAAATTACTGCCCTCGATCTGACCGTCGCGGTGATACCTCACATGCATGGTGCAATTGCTGTTTACATTTGACGCCAGACCGACGCTTGCGTTCGCCTTAGCGCGAGAGCAGGGGGGACAGGGGTGCTTTTTTTTTTTTTTTTTTTTTTTTTCTTTATTATTTTTTTGCTTTTTTATCTTATTTTAAAACTGTTCCTTTCATTTTTTTTTTTTTTTTAATCATTTTTATTGTTATCTCAGGGAATGTAAATATCCCCTATGATAGCAATAGGTAGTGACAGGTACTCTTTTTTGAAAAAATTGGGGTCTATTAGACCCTAGATTTCTCCTCTGCCCTCAAAGCATCTGACCACACCAAGATCGGTGTGATAAAATGCTTCCCCAATTTCCCAATGGCGCTATTTACATCCGGCGAAATCTAAGTCATAAAATGCTCGTAGCTTCCGGTTTCTTAGGCCATAGAGATGTTTGGAGCCACTCTGGTCTCTGATCAGGTCTATGGTCAGCTGGCTGAATCACCGGCTGCATTCTCAGGTTCCCTGTTGAGACAGGAGAGCCAGAGAAAAACACGGAAGACGGTGGGGGGGGGGGGGGATTCTCTCCCACTGCTTGTAAAAGCAGTCTAGAGGCTAATTAGCCGCTAGGATTGCTTCTACATGAAAGCCGACCGCTGGCTGAAAAGAATGATACCAAGATGATACCTAAACCTGCAAGCATCATTCTGGTATAACCACTCAAAGTCGTGAATGCTGTACTCAGACAAAAATATGGTTAACAATAAAGCACAGTAAACGGTAAAGTATAAAAAATTGCAGACCTGAAATGCAAACATGATAAAACATAATAACAATAAAACATTGCAGAATAGAATACAGTAAAA
The DNA here is from genome assembly GCF_042186555.1 of Aquarana catesbeiana. Classification (NCBI taxonomy): domain Eukaryota; kingdom Metazoa; phylum Chordata; class Amphibia; order Anura; family Ranidae; genus Aquarana; species Aquarana catesbeiana. Next base: position 622,681,332 of record NC_133324.1, read on the forward strand.
AAGAGCAGAACAATAGAGAGAATAGAGAGAGAGAGAATAGAGAGAGAACAATAAAACGACAACTATTATTTTTTATTTTATATTTTTGTTTGTGTTTTTTTTTTTTTTTTTTTTACACTTTTTTTGTAACTGTAACTTTTATAACTGTAACCGGTTCCAGGTTCGGGTCTCTCAAAATGCAATGGCATCTTGGGAGACCCTGTGAAAGTGTGTCCTAGTCTGTGCAATGCTGTACCCTACGCTAATACTCAGCTAGTGAATGGTAGCGTTCAAAACATTCACCAATGCAAAGACCAGGATTGTCAGGACAGGAGGGACAATAATAGTGGGTGTCACGCCTATATCCGCGCTTGCTGCAGACACGACATCTTTTTGGGGGGGTTCGTTGGGTAGGGGTACTCGGGAGGACATAAAAATGCCTCTCATGCAGCCGACTGCATTTGGTTGGGGATGTGAATGGGGGAAGTACGGGCGCTGCAGAAGTGGTGGGTTCCCAATTAGGATTGGCGAATGCAGCAGGAAGGGCACTATGGGCATGACGGGCCTGTGTTTGTCTTCTTGGTGGCAGCGGGACACTACTTGTGCTTGCCACCTCACCAGCTTGAACTGCACTTATGGGACTCGCCACGTCACCAAGTGTTACTGCAGTGCTGGTTTGACTACGACCGGGGTGTACTAGGCCGCTGGCGCTTGCCAGTTCACCAAAACGCTACCAAAAAAACTGTTAACGATCGCAGGGATCAGGCCTGACTCTGCGAACGCTGCAGTTATGCATTTAGTGTTTTGTAAGTGACAGTGATCGATCGATACTGCACTTGGGTGGGCTGGGCTGGGCTGGGCCGGGCGGAGGGGCAAAACGCAGGTGCTAGCAGGTATCTGGGCTGATCCCGCTAACACTGCGTTTTTGGGAACCCTAAACTGCTGGGGACGCCAGTATAGATCTGATCGGATCAGATATTGATCAGTTCAGATACTATACCACTAAGGGAGGTGTACAGTGCGTGCGTGGGTGTTAGCGCTACTGGCACTAACCTGACGCTGCCTGGGGCTGGTGCTTGCCAGTTCACCAAAACGCTACAAAAAAAACTGTTAGCGATCGCAGGGATCAGGCCTGACTCTGCGAACGCTGCAGTTATGCGTTTAGTGTTTTGTAAGTGACAGTGATCGATCGATACTGCACTTGGGTGGGCTGGGCTGGGCCGGGCGGAGGGGTAAAACGCAGTTGCTAGCAGGTATCTGGGTTGATCCCGCTAACACTGCGTTTTTGGGAACCCTAAACTGCTGGGGACGCTAGTATAGATCTGATCGGATCAGATATTGATGCGTTCAGATACTATACCACTAAGGGAGGTGTACGGTGCGTGGGTGTTAGCGGTACTGGCACTAACCTGACGCTGCCTGGGGCTGGTGCTTGCCATTTCACCAAAATGCTACCAAAAAAACTGTTAGCGATCGCAGGGATCAGGCCTGACTCTGCGAACGCTGCAGTTATGCGTTTAGTGTTTTGTAAGTGACAGTGATCGATCGATACTGCACTTGGGTGGGCTGGGCCGAGCTGGGCGGAGGGGCAAAACGCAGGTGCTAGCAGGTATCTGGGCTGATCCCGCTAACACTGTGTTTTTGGGAACCCTAAACTGCTGGGGACGCCAGTATAGATCTGATCGGATCAGATATTGATGCGATCAGATACTATACCACTAAGGGAGGCGTATGCTGCGTGCGTGGGTGTTAGCGGTACTGGCGCTAATCTGACGCTGCCTGGGGCGACGCATATCACCGCCGGGCGATCAGGGGGCTAAATCTTTATTCGGTAATAAACGGCGGGTTCCCTGACACTATAAAAAATAAACAAACTAACCAGCGTCACCCGTAACGGTTATACAGTGATCAGTGGTGAAAGGGTTAACTAGGGGGCAATCAAGGGGTTAAAACATTTATTAGATAGTATATGGGGGTCCCTGTCGCTATAAAACTCTGACGGCGAACCTAAATATTTACGTCCCTAACTAGCATCACCAGCGACACTAATACAGCGATCAGAAAAATGATCGCTTAGCGACACTGGTGACAGGGGGTGATCAAGGGGTTAAAACTTTATTAGGGGGGGTTAGGGGGGTACCCTAGACCTACAGGGGGCCTAACACTCACTGCCCTGACACTGTAACTGTCACAAACTGACACCAATACAGTAATCAGAAAAAAAAAAAAAAAAAAACTGCTGGTGTCAGTTTGTGACAGGGGGGGGGGGTGATTGGGGGGGGATCGGGGGGCGATCGGGGGGGGGATCGGGGTGTTTAGTGTGCCTGGCATGTTCTACTGTGTGTGTAGTGTTGGTGCACTTACATTGCAGTCTTCTCTCCTCGGCCCGGAACGGAAAATACCGAGCCGAGGAGAGATGACATCATTTCCTCTGCCTCTGTGTACAATACAGAGGCAGGGAAATGATCCCATTGGCTGAGAGCGATCGCGAGGGGGGGGCCACGAATGGATGGCCTCCCCCTCACCTCCGATCGCCGGGGGAGATTTGCCGACCGCCGCAGGCACCGGGGGGGGGTCCGATCGGACCCCCCACCCGCGGGCAGGCAAGGACGTACATATACGTCCTTTTGCCTGCCCGTGCCGCTCTGTCGACGTATATAGTCGTGCGGCGGTCGGCAAGTGGTTAAGAGGGCATTTGACACAGTATCCTGGCAATATATGCAATACTCATTACAAAAATGGGGTTTTGGACCCCACTTTTTAACATGGATCAAAGCATTATATAATAAACCCAAAGCCTATATAAAATATGCTGGATACAAATCTGAAGCCTTTAATATCGAAAGAGGTACCCGACAGGGTTGCCCATTATCTCCCTTATTATTTGCCCTTATACTCGAACCCATGGCCCAATACATCAGAACAAACCAAACTATAACTGGCATTGAAGTAGGAGGTATTACACACAAATTATGTATATTTGCAGACGATATATTACTTTTTCTATCATCACCACAGGTCTCTGGTCCTAACTTAATACCAGCTCTTGATGGATTTGCAGCCCTATCCGGCCTTATGATTAATCCTAAGAAATGCCTAATGCTTAATATTTCACTCACAAACATGGAATTGATCCCGGCTAGGGCTGCACTCCCATTCACATGGGCAGAAAAATCAATCCCATATCTTGGAATTCATTTAACAGCATCTCATTCTGACTTATTCTCAACCAATTATCCTCCTGTATTAAGACAGATCACAAATCTAATAAAACAATGGTCGCAACTTCCTTTATCCTGGATAGGGAAGATTAATGCAATCAAAATGACTATTCTACCCAAATTGCTTTATCTATTCAGAGTCCTCCCTATTCCAATTCCTTCCTATTTTTTGAGAATAGTACAAAAAAGAGCAACTTCGTTTATATGGGGCTCTTCTAAACCACGTATACCTATACACACACTACATCTTCCCAAAAATAAAGGAGGCCTGGGATACCCTAATTTTACTAACTACTACAGAGCAGCACATTTGGCCAGTCTGTCCAAATACCATGCAAAACAGGAAATCCCATTATGGGTATTTATAGAGGCTTCAGAAAATGACCCACTATTAATATCAAATTTATTATGGCTTGATCCTAAAGACCGCTTTAAAATTCATAATCCCATAACTAAACACTTCTTATCTCTCTGGGATAAACTAAAAACCAAATATCAGTTACAATCTCCACACAATCCTCTCCTTTCTTTTATCAGAAATCCGGCCTTTTATCCGGCATGGATCTACCCAAATTCTTTTAAAGCTTGGACAACATCAGGCATTCAGACACTAAATGACTTCATAGCATCAAAATCATTCCTTTCATTCCCATCGCTTAGAGAAAAATATGATCTACCAAACTCTGAGATATTTAGATATCTCCAAATCAAAAATTTCTATACACCATTCCTAAAGGGGGATACACCATTATCCCAATTATCCATTTTTGAATCAATCTGTACAAAAGATCCATTTGCTAAAGGTACAATTTCATCACTTTATAATCAATTATATGGAGTAGCAAATCTTAATAGACCCTCTTACGTTCAGAGGTGGGAGGAGGACCTGGGACGAACTTTAGAAGACACGGACTGGTCTAACATATGGCTCACATCTAAGTCATCTTCACCCAACATCTTAGCACTGGAGACAAATTATAAAGTCCTAACTCGCTGGTACCTTGTACCCGCTAGAGTGGCAAAATATTCACCTAATACCTCAGCTCTTTGTTTTCGAGGATGCCCAGAAATAGGCACATATTTACACATATGGTGGACGTGCCCGGTAATCCAAACCTTCTGGAAGGAAGTCTTCATGATTGCATCTAAAATATTTTAAAAAATAATACAACCAGATCCATATTTAACTTTACTTAATCTAAAACCGGAATGGTTAACACTCTCTCAATTCAAACTTATGATCCAACTAATAACGGCTGCAAAACAAACAGTGGCCAAGGCATGGAAATCTCCTACATTGGTACTAGCAGAAACAATTCACAGAATGAATAATACAATGTCCCATGCTAAGATGGTAGCCATCGATCAAAATCAAATTCCAAAATTTGAAAAACTTTGGCATCCTTGGATAAAACAACAGTTCCTGTCAAACTTCAATGACTCTGTCCTGTTGCCATGGTAACAGATTAAATGACTTACAGAGACACCCATTCTAAGGCTTCAAAGAGAACTAAAAAGAATAATAAACTGACGAGCAGGACAACCTTGTGGACCATACCTCTACCTTTCAACCCTTTTTCTTCTTTTTCTTTCCTTTTCTCCACCTTACGATTAAAGCTCATTATCAGAATTTATTTGACCTATATACACTCTACTTGTAAACAATATGTATAGTAGGTATAAATCATGTAAATACCTACAAAAGTAACTAAGGAAATGATATATATCTTTAATTTAGGTTTACGTGAACCCAATGTTTAATATTTGAAATTTCATTATATTTACCTATAGAAACCCTACTGTAAAACAATGAGCTTACTTTATAGATCCTTGTAAACTTACTTTATGTATCTTTATAACATTGTATACTCAATAAACTTCTTTTGACAAGGAAAAAAAGTCTGCAGCTACTATCCCATTATCTAATTCCACTTGAGAACAGTTATTTACTTATTAACTCAAAAATAAACTGACAGTGTAACAATAAGGAAATAATATGCTGAACAATGAAATTAAGCAATCAGCTTTCATCACTGAACAATTTACATTATGCAAACATACAATTAACTGAGCAGAAAAAAATTCTGATTGTTTTAAACTATTTCATTAAAATATGTAGACAAAATTAATAATCTGATTACTTCTTATGTATTCTAATAATTCTAAATGGCAACTTATTTTATGAACATTGGCAAATTATTTATAACAATAATGTACAAGGATTTTAGCATACATTCTTTTTTCAGGAATATTATCTTGTATAAACTATGATTTTATCTGGCAGATTTAATTATTGCTATGCTTGGTTTTGCATTTTAAAACCAAAATTGCCCTTTTACAATATGTCCACCACTGCTAACATCATACTGTAGGTATTTGGTAAGTTGGTGATATCATATATATTTTTTTTCAATTATTCTTTTAAATCATTAATATACATTTTAAATAAAGTTTTATGGAAAAGGTACAGAAGAATAATTTCTCCTGGCATTACATTTGTCAGCATTTAAATGTACTTATCCATGGTTTATTAAAAAAAGAAAAAAAAAGATACATTGAAAACAAGAATTTTTTTTAATAATCTGTAAAATGCCTTACTTTAAGTACTTTGCAAGACACAGGAGAGATAATTAAATGACCGCAGAGTTGTACATCACATCCAGGTAATTTGATACTGACATATAGCAAAGCTTGACTCAGCCTCGCATAACCTCATCCACAACCAGAATTGCCTTAGTTTTGTCAGCAAGCAATATCAGAGTGAAAAAAGAGAGGAGGAATATGCGTCCTGTGATGTACTCCATTAAGAGGTTTTGCAGGCAAGTCAAAAATACCATTTCCTTAGCTTTACATGACAGGAGAGTTACTTCTTGATCGCCATTGGTGCCACCTCTGTCAACCACAACCCCTGAACTGACATTCTATACAGGACACCTCCCCAGGCTGCTGTTCATTATCAGTAGATCAGAAAGGATTTCCTCGACTTAAGCATAGGGCTGGATTGCCACAATAACAGTCTAGTTTGGTTCTGGCACTCAGACACATGGTTGATTTACTAAAATAGGAGAGTGCAAAATCTGATGAAGCTTGGCATAGAAACCAATCAGTTTTTCTTTTGTTAAAGCTTAATTGAGCAAGCTGAAGTTAGAAGCTGATTGGCTACCATGCACAGCTGCACCATATTTTGCACTCTCCAGTTGTAGTAAATCAACCCCACAAAATAATCTAAAAGAGTCCCTGTCAGTCTTTATTTAAAACTGAGTGTATAGGACTGCCTTGAAGTAAGCTACCATCAAACCCAGCATGCTCAACTCATGCTCAACACGTCATGCAAAGGTGAATAGAGACGATCCAGGGAATGTAACACTTGAACCTCGTACCGGAGAGTCTGAAGCTTTTCCTGGGGAAGGAAAACTTGCACCAGGGCCATGCCCAGGATTAGACCCATGTACTTCAGGTGGTACTACAATTTCAGGGCTGACTTATGGAAACTGAGCAGGTTATCCAAATACCCCAGAATAAAGATCTCATGGGCCTGCAGAAGAGCAAACATTGGAACCAGCATCAAAAACTAGAAATAATGTTTTCCCTACTGAAAAACACGGATAGCGCTGATGAGGTAAAAAAAATGGGGATGTGAAGGTAGGCATCCTTGATCTCCACCAAGCCATGCATTTACTCAAAGGATAAAACTGTAATTCTACCATTGAAGACATATTGGTCAGAGGAGATCTCATAGGCACCACACGCCAAAATGATGAAAACAGGACACTTGAAATGCTCTATATAAGATGTTATTACTTAATTCACTTAAAAAAGCTTATCCCCAAGATAGTAACAATAAGATACAATCATCATATAAAACACCATAAAAAGTTTCAAATAGTTTCTGGAAGTTGATACTGGTGTATCTTGGTGGTTAATTCTGACGAGTTTTGCAGCCAACTGCTGCACCATCAGGGAAACCACAGAAGAATCTGAAAGGTTTAAAAACATTTACAGCACAAACTTGTTTCATCTTTAGGAAAAGGATATCACCATTCATATAGCCTTATGCCCCGTACACACGATCGGACATTGATCAGACATTCCGACAACAAAATCCTAGGATTTTTTCCGATGGATGTTGGCTCAAACGTGTCTTGCATACACACGGTCACACAAAGTTGTCGGAAAATCCAATCGTTCTGAACGCGGTGACATAAAACACGTACGTCGGGACTATAAACGGGGCAGTAGCAAATAGCTTTCATCTCTTTATTTATTCTGAGCATACGTGGCACTTTGTGCGTCGGATTTGTGTACACACGATCGGAAGTTCCGACAACGGATTTTGTTGTCAGAAAATTTTATAGCCTGCTCTCAAACTTTGTATGTTGGAAAATCCAATGGAAAATGTGTGATGGAGCCTACACACGGTCGGAATTTCTGACAACAAGGTCCTATCACTCATTTTCCGTCGGAAAATCCGACCGTGTGTATGGGGCATTAGGCTTACCAAAATGAAATTACATGATAGGCTTGCACGGATTGCTGTACTCCAAAGGGACAACTCTCATGTCGTATATACCCCCACCAAAATAAGTAGGGGGCAGAGTAGGGCCATGACCAGCTAGTCCACAACAGCTGCAAAATCTTGGAACCACCATACTAGCATGGTAATTCAGAGACTCCCATTATCTAAGCAAACAACACATATCCCAACCAAACAAACATATCCAAACCCTAATCATAATCTACACTGAGACTCCACAGCCTGCTACTCAACTACTCAACACAAGCACCACAACACAACACTCCCCCCCCGCACACATCCTATAACCACCCCCAACACCTCAATCCACATCCACATATACTTGCTACCCTATAGATAGCTTCAAGCCTCCAACCCATCACAGCAATCCCCACATACCCCAATGCTAACAAAGTCCTATAGAACTATATACCATCCACCACTCTACAGTCTCCCAAAACTAAACACCAACTGTCATTACCAGAAAAGAACGTATACAACAACACTATTGCCATATAACCCATGGACTCATCCCCTCACTATACAACCCTCAGTCAGGGCCCGGATTTGAACTCAGAACCTCTGCTATGTCAGACAATGTCTCTTCTTGCTGAGCTACCCTGGACAATTCCTTGAATGTTCCTGTCTTGAACCTTGTTTGTCTTGATCCCTGAACTCTTTGTTCCTCCCATAAACTTCCTGATTTAAGCCACGTCATTGCACTTCCTGTTTGCCAGAGTATTGTGCTCTGTCCAGCCAGTATCTCACTCCTGTCTTTGCTGCAGCAGTCCATATTTTGCTACCACTCGTTATCGACTCTTGGCTTGTTCCTTGACTACGCTTCTGCCTGATCCCAACCTGCGCCTTCTCGTTACTGACTTTTTGGCTTGTTTACTGCCCACACTGTTTGATCCCTACCTGCTTATCTGCTACTGGACCCTGGCTTGCTCACCTCCTGGTGGGGCAATCCTGAGGACCGTGACCTGGTACTAACATGCAGCAAAATCCATCTCTAGCATTAACTTGGTGAACACAGTTTAATAAGTAGACTCCTCATCTCAGATGAGCCCGTGTTATTTACCAGGATGACTGCCTGTGTACCTATCCTGATGGTTGATGGTGGTTCCGCTACTGCTATAGCTACCAGTCTTTGAGCGTGACACCCTCACTCACCCTCACTAAATGATATCTCTGCCAGGTTCACCCCAACATTAAGCCATAAGGGCTAACATATACAATGCTCCACAATCAACACCATATGTATGCACTTATCGCCTCCCCCCTTAATTGTCCCACCAGACAAAGCAGAACACTGAAATCATGGGTTCCAACATCCCATCTGGCGTAGGCACCTGGCTATTGCGCATCTCCTAGCCCAGTCAAAGCCTCAAAAGCTCTGCCAGGCTCTGTCCAGGACAGAGAAAGGGGAGTAGGGCCAATAACATGTGATGGACAGAGGCAGGAGAACACCCCCAACCACAGGAAGAAAGGAAACCCTCTTGTCCCCATACGGACACCCATATGCTCAGACAAGCCTAGGTGGACAGCACATAGGAGCACCCCCTAGAGGCAGCAAGATATGCAAGCCCAGCAATACAACAAAAAGAGAATAAAAACAAAATATAATAAAATAAACTAACCCAATGTATTAACCAAATGTAACATATACCATGATGGTATAACAAATATGTTTAATATGTTTAATCACATGACTACATCATACAGATACATTTATTTGTATACAAATAAATAATGTAGCAAATAAGGCAGATAAATGGAGCCTAGAGGGTGTCACCAGAGATATCCAGGGATCGGAAGTAATTGTACAAATTTACAAAAATGGCTTAAAAGAAAGTGCAGTATTTAAAGCAGAGTTCCACCTGAAAAAGAAATTAAAAAGTCAGCAGTAGGGATGAGCCGAACACCCCCCGGTTCGGTTCGCACCAGAACCCGCGAACGGACCGAAAGTTCGCACGAACGTTAGAACCCCATTGACGTCTATGGGACTCGAACGTTCGAAATCAAAAGTGCTCATTTTAAAGGCTAATTTGCATGGTATTGTCCTAAAAAGGGTTTGGGGACCCGGGTCCTACCCCAGGGGACATGTATCAATGCAAAAAAAACTTTTAAAAACGGCCGTTTTTTCGGGAGCAGTGATTTTAATGATGCTTAAAGTAAAAAAAAAAAAGTGAAATATTCCTTTAAATATCGTACCTGGGGGGTGTCTATAGTATGCCTGTAAAGTGACGCGTGTTTCCCATGTTTAGAACAGTCCCTGCACCAAATGTCATTTTTAAAGGAAAAAATCTCATTTAAAACTGCTTGCGGGTTTAATGTCATGTCGGGTCATGGCAATATGGATGAAAATCAGTGAGACAAACGGCATGGGTACCCCCCAGTCCATTACCAGTCCCTTTGGGTCTTGTATGGATATTAAGGGGAACCCCGCACCCAAATTAAAATAAGGAAAGGTGTGGGGCCACCAGGCCCTATATACTCTGAACAGCAGTATACAGGCGGTGCAAACAAGACAGGGACTGTAGGTTTGTTGTTAAGTAGAATCTGTTTGTAATTTTGAACATTTTTAACGTGTTTAGCTCCAGCCAAAAAATCTTTTCTAAGCTTTTTGGAAAACATAGGGAAGGGTTATCACCCCTGTGACATTTGTTTTGCTGTCTTTCCTCCTCTTCAGAAGATTTCACCTCACTTTTTTGTCCCAATGAAAAATGTTTTTTGAAAATTTGGGTTTTTTTGTGGAACAAGGATTGGAAAGCATCAGTGGAAAGGAGAACTTGTTTTCCCATATTAACTCTTACAGGAGAGAATTTCCCTTCCTAGGGGTAGATTTCATCTCACTTCCTGTTGTCTCCTTCCGTTTGCAAGTAGGAGTCGTTTGTAAGTTAGATGTTTGAAAGTAGGGTCCTGCCCTATATACTCAGCAGAAATTTGGGCCTTAGGTGTTGCTGTGGCCACAACACTGTAAGCCCTCACAGGGCCCTGCTGTGAAATATTAGATCAAGAATTGTAATTACATGCCCCTGTTGAACAGGAGCTGAAAAATTAGGCCTTAGGCACTGGTGCTGGTGCCACAACACTGCAACCCCTCACAGACACTCTAGTTGGAACGCAGGAACGAGCCCTGCTGCAAATTATTGCTTCAAAAATTGTAATTACACGCCCCTGTTAGACAGGGGCAGAAAAATTGGGCCTTAGGCACTGGTGCTGGTGCCACAACACTGCAACCCCTCACAGACACTCTAGTTGGAACGCAGGAACGAGCCCTGCTGCAAATTATTGCTTCAAAAATTGTAATTACACGCCCCTGTTAGACAGGGGCAGAAAAATTGGGCCTTAGGCACTGGTGCTGGTGCCACAACACTGCAACCCCTCACAGACACTCTAGTTGGAACGCAGGAACGAGCCCTGCTGCAAAGTATTGCATCAAAAATTGTAATTACACGCCCCTGTTAGACAGGGGCAGAAAAATTGGGCCTTAGGCACTGGTGCTGGTGCCACAACACTGCAACAAGCTATCAGCGTGATGATTGAGGAGGAAGAGGATAATTACTCAGGGATAGTCACTCAGCATCAGCATAGGCAGTCTTTGAAGGGATCTGAGATTTCAAAAAAAATTATTCGGTTACATCAGCATCAGGTGCTTGGTAGCTGGTGGTGATCCAAGACTCATTCATTTTTATGAAGGTCAGCCGATCGACCGAGTCGGTGGACAGACGCACCCTGTGATCGGTTACCACGCCTCCAGCAGCACTGAATGTGCGTTCCGAAAGAACGCTGGATGCAGGACAGGCCAGTAGCTCAATTGCATACTGTGCAAGCTCTGGCCAGTGATCCATCCTCAAGACCCAGTAACCCAGAGGATTTTCGGTGGGAAAGGTGTCCAAGTCTGATCTTGCCCCTAGGTATTCCTGCACCATGTAAAACAGACGCTGGCGATGGTTGCTGGAACCGATCATACCTTGGGGCTGCGGACCAAAAAATTGTCTGAACGCATCGGTCAGACGGCCACCTTCTCCACCGCTCCTTCTTTGACTGACCGAAGCCTCAGCAACACGTTGTCCAGAAACAGGAGTTTGTAACCTCCCAGTCTCTGGGAACGCGTTGCACAGACCTTTCTGCAAGGCCTCCCGAAGATGTTTCATCCTCTGCTCCCTCTGCGATGGCAAGATAAGGTCCGCAACCTTACCCTTGTAACGTGGATCAAGGAGGGTTGCCAGCCAGTATTGGTCCTTCTCCTTGATACCACGAATACGAGGATCCTTACGCAGGCTTTGCAGGATCAGGGAGGCCATGCAGCGTAGGTTTGCTGAGGCATTCGGTCCGGAGTCCTCTGGGTCACTAAGAACGACATGGTCCGCAGCCACCTCCTCCCAGCCACGTACAAGTCCATGTGTTTCTTGGGACTGATCCCTTAAAGACTGCTGCTGATGCTGAGTGCCAGGCTCCACCTCCATACTGACACAATCTTCCTCCTCCTCCTCTTCCTCCTCGTCCTCTTCCTGTGTGATCGGCGGGCACGCAGGAACACTGTCTGGATAAAGGGGGCCTTGAGAGCTAAGGAAGTCCTCCTCTTCCTGCCTCTGTTCTGCCTCAAGTGCCCTGTCCATTATTCCACGCAGCGTGTGCTCCAACAGGTGGACAAGGGGGACAGTGTCACTGATGCATGCACTGTCACTGCTCACCATCCTCGTGGCCTCCTCGAATGGTGACAGGACAGTGCATGCATCCCTGATCATGGCCCACTGGCGTGGGGAAAAAAAACCAAGCTCCCCTGACCCTGTCCTGGTGCCATAGTCGCACAGGTACTCATTTATGGCCCTCTGCTGCGTGTGCAGCCGCTGCAGCATGGCCAACGTTGAGTTCCACCTGGTGGGCATGTCACAGATTAGGCGGTTCTTGGGCAGGTTAAACTCCTTTTGGAGGTCCGTCAGCCGAGCACTGGCATTATATGACCGGCGGAAATGCACACAGACTTTCCTGGCCTGCCTCAGGACATCCTGTAAGCCCGGGTACCTGCCCAAGAACCGCTGCACCACCAAGTTAAGGACGTGAGCCAAACAGGGCACATGGGTCATTTGTCCCTGTCGGAGGGCAGAGAGGAGGTTGGTGCCATTGTCGCAAACCACCATTCCTGCCTTAAGTTGGCGTGGCGTCAACCACCTCTGAACCTGCCCCTGCAGAGCTGACAGAACCTCTGCCCCAGTGTGGCTCCTGTCCCCCAAGCACACCAGCTCAAGCACCGCATGGCATCTTTTGGCCTGCGTACTTGCGTAGCCCCTTGAACGCCTACGGAGCACCGCTGGTTCCGAGGAAGAGGCCATGGAGGAAGAAGAAGAGGAGGGGGTGGAGGAGAGAGGTGTGTCACAATCAGCATTTTGGAGGCGTGGTGGCGGAACAACCTCCAACACTACTGCACCTTGTCCTGCATCCTTCCCAGCTGCCAGCAGAGTTACCCAATGCGCCGTGAAACTTAGGTAACGTCCCTGTCCATGCCTGCTGGACCATGAGTCAGCGGTAATATGCACCTTATCGCTGACCGCCCTGTCCAGCAAGGCATGGACATTGCCTTCCACATGCCGGTAGAGAGCCGGAATCGCCTTCCGTGAGAAAAAGTGGCGTTTGGGTACCTGCCACTGAGGAACCGCACATTCCACAAACTCACGGAAGGGGGCAGAGTCTACCAACTGAAAAGGCAGCAGTTGAAGTGCTAGCAATTTTGCCAAGCTAGCATTCAACCGCTGGGCATGTGGATGGCTGGGAGCAAACTTCTTTCGGCGGTGCAGCAGCTGGGGCAGGGAAATTTGCCTGGTACAATCTGACGTCGGTGTACCAAAAGCAGATTGCCCACAAGTACTTGGCTGTGACACACCTAATTCTACACCTTCATTCCTCTCACTGCAGGTCTCAGAGAGGACTGAAGGTCTAGTGGGGTTGGAAATCTCAGCTGATGAGGAGCAAGGAGAGATCCTCTTTGTTCTTTGGTGTGGGTCTTTTAGATACGCTTGCCAACGAACTGCATGGCAGGTCAACATATGTCTGGTCAAGCATGTGGTACCCAAGCGGGAGATATTTTGGCCACGCGAGATACGCTTGAGACATATGTTGCAAATAGCAGCGGTGCGATCTGATGCACTCGTCTCAAAAAAGGCCCACACCAAAGAACTTTTTGAATAACGCGCAGAGACTGCAGCGCCCTGCACATGTGGAGCTTTGGGGTGTGATGCAGTCAATGTGCTGCCCTTAGGCTGGCCCCTGGAGGGCATCCTGCCTCGTTGGTGATGTGCTGCCGCCTCCTCCTCCTCCTCCTCCTCCTCCTCCTCCTCCTCCTCCTCCTCCTCCTCTCTCCTATCAGGCACCCACGTTGAGTCAGTGACCTCATCATCCCCTCCCTCCTCATCACTGGAGCAAACCTGGCAGTATGCTGCAGCAGGGGGAGCATGACTGCCAGATTGCTGTCCTTCTTGGGCACCCCCTCTGTCCGCGCTCATGTTACTGCCTTCATCGAGCTCAGTATCGTCATCAGAGCCTTCCAAACGCTGGGCATCCTCCTGGAGCATGTACCCAACACTGTGGTCAAACAGTTCGAGGGAATCCTCATGAGGACATGGTGGAGCTAGGGAAGGAGTCACTGATGACATTGAGCTGAGGGAAGAGGCCGCTGCTTTGCCAGACAAAGCACCCTGGGCATGGGTGAGAGAGGATGAGGAGGATGAGGACGGCTTGGTCATCCACTCGACCAAGTCTTCCGCATGTTGCGGCTCAACATGGCCAGCTGCCGAAAAAAAGGCCAAGCGTGTCCCATGGCCACGTGCTGATGAGGATGCACCGTCTCCACGACCAGCACTAGACACAGAGCCTGCTTGCCCTCTCTTATTGGCTTGTGACTGTCTGCCTCTCCTTCTTGGCCTTCCAGACATACTAATGGCCTGTAGCTGCACTAAGCTGGGATAGAACACCTGTAATTTTCTTCAAGTAGCTTTATATACTGTAACCAGACAAGCCTGCCTGTCAGTAGGAAGATAAGAGGAACGGATCTAGCTGAACACTGTGAGCAGGACGCACTGTACTAAATGTAAATAGTCTAGCTGCCTGACCGTGGTACTAATAGGATCAAATAGAACACCTGTAATTTTCTTCAGGTAGCTTTATATACTGTAACCAGACAAGCCTGCCTGTCATTAGGAAGATAACAGGAACGGATCTAGCTGTACACTGTGAGCAGGACGCACTGTACTAAATGTAAATAGTCTAGCTGCCTGACCGTGGTACTAATAGGATCAAATAGAACACCTGTAATTTTCTTCAGGTAGCTTTATATACTGTAACCAGACAAGCCTGCCTGTCAGTAGGAAGATAACAGGAACGGATCTAGCTGTACACTGTGAGCAGGACGCACTGTACTAAATGTAAATAGTCTAGCTGCCTGACCGTGGTACTAATAGGATCAAATAGAACACCTGTAATTTTCTTCAGGTAGCTTTATATACTGTAACCAGACAAGCCTGCCTGTCAGTAGGAAGATAACAGGAACGGATCTAGCTGTACACTGTGAGCAGGACGCACTGTACTAAATGTAAATAGTCTAGCTGCCTGACCGTGGTACTAATAGGATCAAATAGAACACCTGTAATTTTCTTCAGGTAGCTTTATATACTGTAACCAGACAAGCCTGCCTGTCAGTAGGAAGATAAGAGGAACGGATCTAGCTGAACACTGTGAGCAGGACGCACTGTACTAAATGTAAATAGTCTAGCTGCCTGACCGTGGTACTAATAGGATCAAATAGAACACCTGTAATTTTCTTCAGGTAGCTTTATATACTGTAACCAGACAAGCCTGCCGGTCAGTAGGAATTTAACAGGAACGGATCTAGCTGAACACTGTGAGCAGGACGCACTGCATTAAATGTAAATAGTCTAGATAGAAGATAACAGGAACAGATCTAGCTAAACTGAATACAGTGTATATATATATATATGCAACACCTGGGATGCATATATATACACAATACACTGTAAGTGCAGCTAACTGACTGACTGTTCTGCCTAATCTATCTAACTCAAATCAAATGACACTGTCTCTCTCTCTCTCTATCTCTCAGCACACCGGAACACACACTACACAGGGCCGCCGTGCAGGCGGCCTTATATAGTGTGGGGTGTGTACTAAATCCCCTGAGCCATAATTGGCCAAAGCCACCCTGGCTTTGGCCAATTACAGCTCTCTCTACTGACAGCGCTGTGATTGGCCAAGCATGCGGGTCATAGTGCATGCTTGGCCAATCATCAGCCAGCAATGCACTGCGATGCCGCAGTGAATTATGGGCCGTGACGCGCCACACGAATTTAGCGCGAACGGCCCATAACGTTCGCAATTCGGCGAACGATCGAACAGCCGATGTTCGAGTCGAACATGGGTTCGACTCGAACACGAAGCTCATCCCTAGTCAGCAGCTACAAATACTGTAGCTGCTGACTTTTAAAATAAGGACACTTACCTGACCAGGGTGCCCGCGATGTCCTCACCAGAAGTTGACCCATCCCTCGGCTCCGAGTGAAGGCACCGGCATCTTAATAAGGGAATCAGAAAGTGAAGCCTTGCGGCTTCACAGCTTGGTTCCCTAATGCGCATGCGCAAGTTGCGCTGCACGTTCTGAGTGGTCTCTGTTATCTTCTGGGACCTGTGTGTCTCCCAGAAAACAGCAGGGGGGACGGAGGAGGGGTCGGACATGGCATAGATCGCTGCGGATACTGCAGCGATCTTTCACCGGAAGTAGGAGCAAGTACCTAGATTAGACAGGTATTTGCTCCCCCCTCCCTCCGAAAGGGGCCAAATGTGACAGCAGAGGGGGGGAGGAATCCGGACAGCGGAAGTTCCATTTCTGGATGGAACTCCGCTTTAAGCCCTGAGCAGGTAGTCCTTATTATTAATACTCTAGGTTTCTTATCCAAAATCTTTTAATGTGGCCTGCAGTGCATTTAATTTTTTAAAACAACCGCAATATTGTGTGTATGTAACGCCAGTGCATGTTTGAGTTAAAAGTTGTAATGTAGCTGACATTGTTTCTTTATTGCTTGTGTCACATATAGAAATGATATGTGTATGATAAATGCCTTATAAGTTTAATAAATGTAGTGAACTTTCACAGGAAAGACAATGATTTCTTCTATTTTATATGTTCCTTGCCACTAGATATTAATCTACTACTCTTCTTTATTTCTTTGTTATTGCCAGGAAGACTATTCAAATTTTTGCACAGGAAACCTGCTATGCAATTTGAAACACAACGAAAGAAATTGCAATGCCTGAACTACTATTAGTGGATCAATAGATAAACACCATGAGTACATTTATAGAAAGGGGATACAGTTTCCTAGCTGAATTGCACCCACTGAACATGAATAAATTAGGATGTAAACACCATCATATAATGGCAAAAGGTTTAAAGTGATTGTAAAGGATCTTTTTTTTTTTTTTTTAATAATAAACAAGTCATACTTATCTCCACTGTGCAGCTCATTTTGCTCAGAGTGACCCTGAACATCCTCTTCTGGGGTCCCCCGGCTGCTCTCGTGGCTCCTCCCTGTATCAGATAACCCCCTAGGAGAAGCGCTCTCCTGAGGCAGTTACCTTGCGGGCACGCTCCTAAGTCCAGCATTTGCGTCCACAGACACGAATTCTGTACTCGGCCCCGCCCCCCAGGGCACGCGTCATTGGATTTGATTGACAGCAGAGGGAGCCAATGGCTGCGCTGCTATCAATCTATCCAATCAAGAGCCAGGACCCTGTAGAGAGAGGGACAGCGCGTCCCCGCTGAAGAGTTTAAGGGGCTCAGGTAAGAAAAACGGGGGGGGGGTTGCTGTGGGGGGCCAGTGACTGCCAGGTGTTTTTTCACCTTAATGCATAGGATGCATTAAGGTGTACAAACACAATTGTTTACAACCCCTTTAAGAGCTTTAGTAGGTAACAAGCTTACCCTTTTGATGGCATGGGTTTTTACATATATGATAGCATAGGTAATGCTTGTGTTTTTCAAAATCTGGACATGGATGACAGGATTAACACAGAATAATTCAACATCACAGCACCTTAAGTTCTGACTACCCACCTCATAAATAACTTTCAATATATGCTGTATTACATGCTGTTCATGAACACTCAATCAAGATGGGATTCATTTTCTCTATTCTGCAAAAAAACCTGGTTGATCCTGATGCTATCTTTGTATCTCCACCTTATGTTCCCAATTTGGCTAAGGTTTTTGCAGCTGTGGTGGCAACTCTGCACATGCTCAGTTTTCAGTGAGTTTCTATACTAACCATTTCCTCTCTATCACATCTGGTCAGACCATCTGACTGTAGAGTCACACATGTGGGCGTATACACAGTGGTAAATGATAGTCCAATGACAGCACAGTCTCTCCCTCCTTCTCCATGCCCACTATCCAGCTAAACACAATGGGGGTGGGATATTGTATATAGACTTATGGAAGATTCACTTCCCTCCTATTCTAAGACACAGTTTGGATGGGTGTGACACAGGCTCTGACTGTCAGAAAACCTTCCACACCATGGTATTGCCAGAAAATAATAAATATTTGATTTTTAATATATATGTTTGCATGGCAATTTAACCAGTTGCCGACCGCCGCACGACGATGTAGGTCGGCAGAATGGCACGGGCAGGCAAAAGGACTTACAGGTACGTCCTTGCCTGCCCGTGGGTGGGGGGTCCGATCGGACCCCCCCGGTGCTTGCGGCGGTCGGCAAATCCTCCACGGCGATCGGTGGTGAGGGGGAGGCCATCCATTCGTGGCCCCCCCCTCGCGATCGCTCCTGGCCAATGGGATCATTTCCCTCTCCTCTGTATTGTACACAGAGGCAGAGGAAATGATGTCATCTCTCCTCGGCTCGGCATTTTCCGTTCCAGGGCCGAGGAGGGAAGACTATACTGTGAGTTACACAAACACACACACAGTAGAACATGCCAGGCATACATTACACCCCCGATCCCCCCCCGATTACCCCCCCGATCCCCCCCCCCCCGTCACACTGACACCAAGCAGTTTTTTTTTTTCTGATTACTGCATGGTGTCAGTTTGTGACAGTTAGTGTGGTGGGACAGTTACTGTTAGCCCCCTTTAGGTCTAGGGTACCCCCCTAACCCCCCCACCAATAACGTTTTAACCCCTTGATCACCCTCCGTCGCCAGTGTCGCTAAGCGATCATTTTTCTGATCGCTGTATTAGTGTCGCTGGTGACGCTAGTTAGGGACGTAAATATTTAGGTTCGCCGTCAGTGTTTTATAGCGACAGGGACCCCCATATACTACCTAGTAAAGGTTTTAACCCCTTGATTGCCCCCTAGTTAACCCTTTCACCACTGATCACGTATAACCGTTACGGGTGACGCTGGTTAGTTCGTTTATTTTTTATAGTGTCAGGGCACCCGCCGTTTATTACCGAATAAAGGTTTAGCCCCCTGATCGCCCGGCGGTGATATGCGTCGCCCCAGGCAGCGTCAGATTAGCGCCAATACCGCTAACACCCACGCACGCAGCATACACCTCCCTTAGTGGTATAGTATCTGAACAGATCAATATCTGATCCGATCAGATCTATACTAGCGTCCCCAGCAGTTTAGGGTTCCCAAAAACGCAGTGTTAGCGGGATCAGCCCAGATACCTGCTAGCACCTGCATTTTGCCCCTCCGCCCAGCCCAGCCCAGCCCAGCCCACCCAAGTGCAGTATCGATCGATCACTGTCAATTACAAAACACTAAACACATGCGTTCGCAGAGTCAGGCCTGATCCCTGCGATTGCTAACAGTTTTATTGGTAGCGTTTTGGTGAACTGACAAGCACCAGCCCCAGGCAGCGTCAGGTTAGTGCCAGTAGCGCTAACACCCACGCATGCACCGTACACCTCCCTTAGTGGTATAGTATCTGAACGGATCAATATCTGATCCAATCAGATCTATACTAGCGTCCCCAGCAGTTTAGGGTTCCCAAAAACGCAGTGTTAGCGGGATCGGCCCAGATATCTGCTAGCACCTGCGTTTTGCCCCTCCGCCCGGCCCAGCCCAACCCACCCAAGTGCAGTATCGATCGATCACTGTCACTTACAAAACACTAAACGCATAACTGCAGCGTTCGCAGAGTCAGACCTGATCCCTGTGATCACTAACAGTTTTTTGGGTAGCGTTTTGGTGAACTGGCAAGCACCAGCGGCCTAGTACACCCCGGTCGTAGTCAAACCAGCACTGCAGTAACACTTGGTGACATGGTGAGTCCCATAAGTGCAGTTCAAGCTGGTGAGGTGGCAAGCACAAGTAGTGTCCCGCTGCCACCAAGAAGAAGACAAACACAGGCCCGTCGTGCCCATAGTGCCCTTCCTGCTGCATTCACCAATCCTAATTGGGAACCCACCACTTCTGCAGCGCCCGTACTTTCCCCATTCACATCCCCAACCAAATGCAGTCGGCTGCATGAGAGGCATTTTCTTTATGTCCTCCTGAGTACCCCTACCCAACGAACCCCCCCAAAAAAGATGTTGTGTCTGCAGCAAACGAGAATATAGGCGTGACACCCGCTATTATTGTCCCTCCTGTCCTGACAATCCAGGTCTTTGCATTGGTGAATGTTTTGAACGCTACCATACACTAGTTGAGTATTAGCGTAGGGTACAGCATTTTCAGGTATGCAATTTTTTATACTTTACCGTTTACTGTGTTTTATTGTTAACCATTTTTTTGTCCTCAGGTATGCCATTCACGACTTTGAGTGGTTATACCAGAATGATACCTGCAGGTTTAGGTATCATCTTGGTATCATTCTTTTCAGCCAGCGGTCGGCTTTCATGTAAAAGCAATCCTAGCGGTTAATTAGCCTCTAGACTGCTTTTACAAGCAGTGGGAGGGAATGGCCCCCCCCCCACCGTCTTCCGTGTTTCTCTCTGGCTCTCCTGTCTCAACAGGGAACCTGAGAATGCAGCCGGTGATTCAGCCAGCTGACCATAGAGCTGATCAGAGACCAGAGTGGCTCCAAACATCTCTATGGCCTAAGAAACCGGAAGCTACAAGCATTTCATGACTTAGATTTCGCCGGATGTAAACAGCGCCATTGGGAAATTGGGAAAGCATTTTATCACACCGATCTTGGTGTGGTCAGATGCTTTGAGGGCAGAGGAGAGATCTAAGGTCTGATAGACCCCATTTTTTTCAAAAAAGAGTACCTGTCACTACCTATTGCTATCATAGGGGATATTTATATTCCCTGAGATAACAATAAAAATGATTAAAAAAAAAAATGAAAGGAGCAGTTTAAAAATAAGATAAAAAAGCAAAAAAATAACAAAGAAAAAAAAAAAAAAAAGCACCCCTGTCCCCCCCTGCTCTCGCGCTAAGGCAAGCGCAAGCGTTGGTTTGGCGTCAAATGTAAACAGTAATTGCACCATGCATGTGAGGTATCACCACGAAGGTCAGATCGAGGGCAGTAATTTTAGCAGTAGACCTCCTCTGTAAATCTAAAGTGGTAACCTGTAAAGGCTTTTAAAGGCTTTTAAAAATGTATTTATTTTGTTGCCACTGCACGTTTGTGCGCAATTTTAAAGCATGTCATGTTTGGTATCCATGTACTCGGCCTAAGATCATCTTTTTTATTTCATCAAACATTTGGGCAATATAGTGTGTTTTAGTGCATTAAAATTTAAAAAAGTGTGTTTTTTCCCCCAAAAATGCGTTTGAAAAATCGCTGCACAAATACTGTGTGAAAAAAAAAATGAAACATCCACCATTTTAATCTGGGAAAGATCTGGGTCATGTGACAGCTGTATATTGATTAGGAAAATGGTATTTTGTAAAATTAAAATAATTACAGTGCCATCACCCACATACAGAAATAAAAGGGGCAATGATAACCAGTGTGTGTATAGTATCACTTTAAAGAAAGTTTCTCCTTGGAGAAACATGGAGAATGCTATTGGTGGATTCACATTCTCGAAATGCTTCTTGCCTGCTGTCATACTGACCCTCTGCCTTCAAAACATTTGAGTCATTGGGGTATACTTACAATGGCATTATCACCAGGATTACTAACATCTTACAGGGGCAGCTGCTGGGAGCTCAGATGTAGACATGCTCACCCAAGACTACATCTCCTAAGCACCCTTTTTCTTCACACAGTGGAAACAAATCAATGCATGCATGTGGAGAAGTACAGAAAGGGATTGGGATAGGTAGAGTTCTATTGTCCAGCAGACAGGGTCTATTGTAGATATGCACTACGTGCATTTTTGTTCTCTAGATACATTTCAGGAAGCATGCATTGTTGGAGAGATATCAGTAAAGGATTGAGAACTAGGACTATATAACAGTCAGGTTGCTATAAATCATTAGAAGAATTGCAGGTTTCCTAAAACTAATTGTAGGGTCATGTTGATAGGTGTTCTTTTTAAACATTGCTTTGAAAAGCAAAAGCATGTGTTTTAATAGAAATCACAAGAAAAGCTATGTTCAACTTTCTTTACCTGCAGTACAAATGCTCCACAAAAATACATGCAGAATCCAAGAAAGTGCAGCGTAACCCAAAACAGGTCAAATGGAGCCTCTGAACTGCTATGTGTACTGCTCAGTTGGACATCAATAGGATTTTGATGTCCTGTTTTTGATGTGTATTTAAAATACAGATTGCCACTGACATGAGCCCTAAAGAATATTCATAATCAAAAAACCTGTGGTACAAGGCAACAATTATCATACTTTTTATATAATGAAATTGCAGAAGCAGTTAAAAAAAATGTCAGTGATGCAACTGGTATGTATGAAAACATTTTTGGACAAGGCACGTGCACCAGAACATAATATAGTATATAATATACATCTAATAATCATAGATTATGTAAATACAAATATGTCTCAGTATCATCTAAAGCATTGCTGTTGTGTGCATCCTCCTTTTCCACTTTCTGGTGTGCATTCCCTGTAGTCTCCTAGTACACTCTTTTATTTTTTTCAAAGAATGGATTAAAAAGAAGCTCTAGTCATTTTTGTGCTTATTAAAGTCAGCAGCTACAGAAAGTGTAGTGTAGTTGCTGACTTTAAATAAACAAACACTCACCTGTCCCAGAATCCAGCGATGTGCTCACCTGACCATCGCTTCTCTCCTTCTCCTCTCTCTGGCAGCAGCATTTAAACTGTGGGCACCCGGCTGTGACAGCTTATGGCTTCACAGCCTGGTGTAAAGTGCGCATGCACGAGTCGTGCTGTGCTTGATGAATGATCCAGCAGTCTTCTGGAGCCTGTGATGTGTTCCAGAAGACTGCAGGAAGGGAGGGAGGGGGGAGAACTTTCACTCAGATCGCCTAGGTGATCCAAATAGACGTGGGAGCAGGTACCTGTCAAAACTAGATGCCTTTGGGTGGAGCTCTGCTTTAAGAAGATGGGAGAACATGCTATGGAGCTCAAATATAACTTAACACAATATTGACCCAGTTACCATTCTAGCAAGAGAAAAATAAAATGCCTCAAATCATTCAGTGAAGATTTCTGTGTACCTTTGTTTATATAGCTGAGAGATTGCATGCAAAACAGATTAAAGCAGAATGCCAGGAATGATCTTTTACTTAAACTTACTTTGGTCCAGTTTGGTTACAAGTAATCCCTCATGGCTCATATCTAGTGGGCCGATGCCGAATGTAGAAATTCACTGTAGTAGCCTGTGCTACATACAGATATTTCAAGGTGCTTTCTTATTAGATGAAGCGGAGAGGAGAGGTGGATGACATCACAATCTCCATGTCGTCCAATTAGAGAATGCCTTGTATTCATTGAACTGTGGAGGTGCCAAATGAGTGTTCAGCATATAGAATGTCAAATGATTGTTAAGTATACGGAATGAAAGTCACTTGAGTGGCACCTAGAAGGGACCAATGTTGACTGCATGTAGCACAGACTAATACAGATAATTCTTTCACCCTCAGTGGTCCTCAGATGTGATATTTGAAAGGAATCGTTATAATCAAGCTGAACCAATGAAGGTTTAAAAAAAAAAACCTCATCCCTGAAATTGAGTTTTAATGTATTATTTTAGGAGCTTTCTGAGTGCTTATACAAAATAAATATATCGATAACACCTACTGTACTTTTCACCAAATACCATAGTTCACTTGCTTTGAATGATGTACAAACTGTATTCCCAAAAACCTAAACTGTTTCCCAAAACTAAATTGTTTGCCAAATAAATAGAACAAACTGTTCAAGGTTGTTATGTCTCTTCTAATCTTCAGATAAATGTAACATATAAAAAAGGAATTGGTGCAAAACATATATGAAACATGCATACATAAGAAAGTAGCAGTTGCTGAAATCAGTTTATAAATAGCAGAGGAAATGTACATGCAGGTTGGACGCTTCACAGAAAATAACAATACAAAATTATTCAGCACATAATCTAGCTAACCAACACAGAGAACCTAACTGTAAGCAGTTTCTAACAATTAATCTAAAAACGTTTTTGTTGTATACATACCCAAATATGCATAAAGCCACAAAAAAAAAGAAATCTTCATTGGGCACTGTCAATGGCTATAGCATACAGGTTTGCACCACAGCTAAAAAGCCTGTTTGAAAAGGCTGCAATTATGAAAGGAGCAAGCATTTAGAACCCAAAATACTGTGTCTTTTTTTGGACACTGATGACAGAAATAGCATACAGGTTTGTGCCACAGTTATCAAGCCTGTGTGGATGAGCCACAGTTTCTGAGTGACTGAGCAAGTATTTAGCATCCTTAAAATTATGGGCTTTTTTGGATACTTACAATTGAAATAGCACATTTTGACAGTCTACCATTTCTGAGTGCTTGAGCAGGCTTTTAGCAAGCATAAAAAATAGTGTTTTTTTTAAATGGTCACTGACTCTAGAAACAGCATACAGGTTTGCAGTACAGCTAATGAGAAGGCAAATGAGAAGCAGAGGATGCAAACTGGTGTTAGTGCAGACAGTAATTTATTAGAAATAAAACAAACAAGTATCCATTCACTTTAAGGTTAGATTAAGAGCACCATGGATCTGGTGCTGAGGATTTTGGTTGGCCTTTTTTGGCAATAAATGATATGAGAATGCAAACACTTTTTTGTTCAAACAAATTAAACATTAAAACAAGTTCAAATAAATGGAGGGGTGAGACACAAAGAGAGTGAGCAAGAGAGGGAGGGAGGGTGAGAGGAAGGGAAGGTAAGAGGGAGAGAGAGGGAGGGTGAGAGAGAGAGGGAGGGTGAGAGAGAGAGGGATGTTAGAGAGAGAGGGAGAGAGGGAGGGTGAGAGAGAGAGAGGGTGAGCAAGAGAGAGGAAGGGTGGGTGAGAGAGAGAAAGATGGAGGGTGGGAGAGAGAGAGAGAGAGATGGAGGATGAGAGATGGGAGGGATAATGAGAGAGAAAGGGGGGATGAGAGAGAGAGAGAGAGAGAGAGAGGGGGATGAGAGAGAGATGGGGATGAGAGAGAGATGGGGATGAGAGAGAGAGTGGGGATCAGAGTAGAGGATGAGACAGAGAGAGAGGGGGTGAGAGAGAGGGGGGTGATAGAGAGAGAGGGATGAGAGAAGAGGATGAGACAGAGAGAGAGGGAGTGAGAGAGAGAGGGGGTGGTGGGGAAAGAGGTAGGATGAGAGAGGAGGATGAGACAGAGAGGGATTGAGAGAGAGAGAGGGGGTGGTAAGAGAGATGGAGGGCGGGGGAAAGAGAGTGAACACTAGAAAGATCTATGTAGAAGATGTGTCTGATACTGGCAAAGGTAATTCCTTGCATGAGAAGGGCTGCGATCACAACCAGTCAGAACCCAGTGGACTAAAGACTTGTCATTGATGTCAGGCTCTGTGCTGAGAGGACCAGTCGGTCAGTCTATTACCTGGTGTTCCAATAGTCCCTACGTTAATCTGGCACTGCATATGCAAATATGTCAGGCAACTCTACCAACGCATGTGATAAAGACTTCAACGCCTGTTTTATGCACTAAGATACCCCCATAGATCTCAATCTGTACAGACAGTAAGGCCACTTGCTGAATCCACAGACAGCTTAAAGTGATTGTAACTCTAAAAAAAACAAACACTCTGTCCCTTTAATGCACAAGATATAGCCCAGTGCCTTTGCCTTTACCTTTGAGAGCCAATCCCCACCCCACCCCTCCCCTCTCCTCCTGCCTATATAGACCAATGCTATTCCCCTAAAGCTACTCCTCCCCTTCTCTTTGTTAACCAGTTCCCACCCAGCCCAATTCTGACATTTCTTTCCTTCATGTAAATATCTGTATTTGTTTTGTACAAAATTACTTAGAACCCCTAAAGATTATATTTTTTTAGCAGAGGCCCTGGAGAATAAAATGGTGGGTGTTGCAATTTTTTATGTCACACGGTATTTGCGCAGCAGTTTTTGAAATGTACTTTTTTTTGGAAAAGAATACATTTTAAATAATTTTCTTGCACACAAGCACTATATAATACCAAATTCTTTGTTAAAATATAAAATAAAATAGAGGGCTGAGTAAAAAGATACCATGGCATGCTGGGAAAAGGTATTGAGAGATTATATTGCTGAAAAAAACACAGTCATTACTATATTACTATTCCCCCATAAGAGAACCTATGAAAGGCGTTTTTTGTGGAGAGTTTACAACCACCTTAACTCTGCAAAAAGACACAGAAGTTCAATTCAGCACTATTTTTTTTACTGATGTCTGCCTAGAAACTGAAACTATTCATCAGGAACACAAGGGAAGCAGGAATGGTCTAGCTAAGGACTGTACTAACTAGCACTAAACAAGAGGAGATTCAAAGGAAGGTGCCACATTTCAGAATAAAGTTGTAATGGCAGTTAACTATCATTAGATGTCAGTATATACCAGAACATCAATAACATAATACAGTATACAACATTTTATTTAATAGGTGAAACACAACAACTTGATTTTTTTTTTTTTTATGCACATGGAAAACATTTTTAAAACAAAAAAAGATAAGTAAAAATAAAGAGATATATTTGAGAAAGTATGTACACATAAACGGTGTGAACATTCAACTTTTTCATACTTTTCTAACCTAAAGCAGACATTTCTGGCTACTCTCATTTAAGAGCCCCTTTCTTAATATTTAAATAAATAAATAAAAATAACTTAACTTTTGACTGCATCTTTTTGATGTAGATGGGTCTTGCATAGAAGACGCCTACAATGGTATGAAAATAGCAAGCAGTGCAAGGTCAGCTTTAAGTCAGTTATAGGAAATGAAAGAGTGCTTGTTTTAAACGACATAAGTCCTTAAACTTTTGAAAAGATGTATATAACTTTTTTTTAAGTTTACTAGAATATATCTGAAGGTGGTATTGAAAAACCTGTCAAGATCACAATATTTGTGAAAGGTCACAATGTGTTTAATGTGTTGTGTATATGCTGTAGTAGTGTGACCTCTTCAATGGCAGATCTCTTGAGTTGTTGTTGTAAGTCAAACTATGATGCCATTAAGCCATCAACTTCTTATTACGGCACAGCCATTGGAAAAAAAAAAAAAATGGAACTTCCACTGATCAGATCCACCCCCCCCCCCCCCCTCAGGTATCACATTTGGCCCCTTTCAGGGGGGAGGGGGGAGCAGATACCTGTCTAATCCTGGTATTTGCTCCACTTCTGGGCATAGATCACTGCAGGCTCCGCGGTGATCTACGCCATGTCCGGCCCCTCCTCCATCTCCCCCCGCTGTCTTCTGGGAGACACACAGGTCCCAGAAGACAGCAGGGACCAGTGAGGACTTGCAGCGCGACTCGAGCATGTGCAGTAGGGAACCAGGCTGTGCAGCAACAAGGTTTCACTTCCTGATTCCCGAAGATGGCGGCACCTCCACCCGTGAGCTGAGGGACTGATCGGCTTCGGTTGAGGACATCGCGGGCGCCCTGGACAGGTAAGTATCCATATTTTAAAAGTCAGCAGCTGCAGTATTTGTAGTTGCTGACTTTAAAATAAAAAATTTCGGCGGAACTCCGCTTTAAGCACTATAGTTACCTTGTGTATGGTCAGATGTTACAGAAATCCTAAAGCACAAAATTTGTTTCATAGACTTTATATGGTTAAGAATCTTTCTGGATTTTTTTTTACGTTTACAAACTCTCTCATCCCTCAGACTTCTTGGTAAATGCTTAAATGTATGTAAATCACAATGGATTTCGCCTATTTGCTCCTTATGGTCATAAATATACCTTAGAAAGTACTTTGTTATGTCTGTTTGATAAATGAAAAAAACATTGTTGATCCTGTCAGAATAAAAGTGAGTATACTTAAGCCGCGTACACACGAGCGGACTGTCCGACAGAAAAAGTCCGACAGAAGCTTTTCATCGTATATTCCGATCGTGTGTATGCCTCATCTGACTTTTTTTTTCAAAAATTCTGACGGACATAGAAATGGAACATGTTCTAAATATGTCCGATGGAATCAATTCCTATCGGGAAAACCGTTGTCTGTATGTTGTTCCGACGTACCAAAAACGATGCATGCTCTGAAGCAAGTACGAGACGGAAGCTATTGGCTACTGGCTATTGAACTTCCTTTTTCTAGTCCTGTCGTATGTGTTATATGTCACCGCATTCTGGACGGTCAGACTTTGGTGTGAACTTGTGTAGGCAAGACCGCTTGAGCGGAATTCCGTCGGAGTTCCGTCGGAGAAACCTTCGGAGTTTATTCCGACGGCAAAACCGGTCATGTGTACAGGGCATAATTGTGCAATTTTCGTGCATGTGTTATAGGCACTGCCCAGTTCACCTATGCGGATACAGAAAATCTGCTCCCCCCCCCCCCAAATAAGGTTTACAGATGTAGAGAGGGTGTTTTGTACTCCAAATCAAGAGCTAGCAGCCTAGAGTGACAATACTGTTCTTCCATAGACACAGTACAGCGAGGGAACTCCTCCATAGACACCGTACAGCAAAGGAACTCTTCCATAGACACAGTACAGTGAGGGAACCCTCCACAGACACTGTACAGCAAAGGAACTCTTCCATAGATGCAGTACAGAGAGGGAACTCTTCCACAGACACAGTACAGCCAGGGGACTCCTCCATAGATACCGTACAGCGAGGGAACGCTTCCACAGACACAGTACAGCCAGGGAACTCTTCCATAAACACAGTACAGTGAGAGAACTCTTCCACAGACACAGTACAGCAAAGGAACTTCTCCATAGACACCGTACAGCAAAGGAACTCTTCCATAGACACAGTACAGCAAGGGAATTCGTCCACAATACAGTGAGGGAATGCTTCCACAGACACAGTACAGCCAGGGAACTCTTCTATAGACGCAGTACAGCATGGGAACTCTTCCACAAACACAGTACAGTGAGGGAACTCTTACTTAGACACAGTACAGCAAGGAAACACTTCCATAGACATAATACAGTGAGGAAACTCTTCCACAGACACAGTAAAGCAAGGGAACTCTTCCACAGACACAGTACAGCTAGGGAACTTTTCCACAGACACAGTACAGCAAGGGAACTCTTCCATAGACGAAGTACAGCGAGGGAACCCTTCCATAGACACAGTACAGTGAGGGAACGCTTCCACAGACACAGTACAGCAAGGGAACTCTTCCATAGACATAACACAGCGAGAGAATTTGTCCACAGTACAGCAAGGGAATGCTTCCACAGACACAGTACAGCCAGGGAACTCTTCTATAGACACAGTACAGCATTGGAATTCTTCCACAAACACAGTACAGTGATGGAACTCTTCCACAGACACAATACAGTGAGGGAAATCTTCCACAGACACAGTACAGTGAGGGAACTCTTACTTAGACACAGCACAGCGAGGGAACTCTTCCATAGATGCAGTACAGCGAGGGAACTCTTCCACAGACGCAGTACAGCGAGGGAACTCTTCCACAGACACAGTACAGCAAGAGAACTCTTCCACAGACATAGTACAGTGAGGGAATTCTTCCACAGACACAGTATAGTGAGTGAATACTTCCACAGATCAATACAGCGAATGAACTCTTCCATAGACACAGTACAGCAAGAGAACACTTCTATAGACATAATACAGTGAGGAAACTCTTCCACAGACACAGTACAGCAAGGGAACTCTTCCACAGACACAGTACAGCAAGGGAACTTTTCCACAGACACAGTACAGCAAGGGAACTCTTCCATAGACAAAGTACAGTGAGGGAACCCTTCCATTGACTCAGTACAGTGAGGGAACACTTCCACAGATACAATACAGCAAGGGAACTCTTCCATAGACATAACACAGCGAAGGAATTCGTCCACAGTACAGCAGGGGAATGCTTCCACAGACACAGTACAGCCAGGGAACTCTTCTATAGACACAGTACAGCGAGGGAACTCTTCCATAAACACAATACAACGAGGGAACTCTTCCACAGACATAGTACAGCGAGGGAACTCTTACTTAGACACAGTAGAGGGAGGGAACTCTTCCACAGATGCAGTACAGCAAGGGAACTCTTCCATAGACATAACACAGCAAGGGAATTCGTCCACAGTACAGCAAGGGAATGCTTCCACAGACACAGTACAGCCAGGGAACTCTTCTATAGACACAGTACAGCGAGGGAACTCTTCCACAGACACAGTACAGCGAGGGAACTCTTCCACAGAAGCAGTACAGCGAGGGAACTCTTCCACAGACACAGTACAGCAAGGGAACTCTTCCACAGAATCAGTACAGCATGAGAACTCTTCCACAGACTTAGTACAGTGAGGGAATTCTTCCATAGACACAGTACAGTGAGGGAACTTTTTCACAGACACAGTACAGCCAGGGAACTCTTCTATAGACATAGTACAGCAAGAGAACTCTTCCACAGACATAGTACAGTGAGGGAATTCTTCCACAGACACAGTATAGTGAGTGAATACTTCCATAGATCAGTACAGCGAGTGAACTCTTCCACAGACATGGTACAGCGAGGGAACTCTTCTATAGACACAGTACAGCAAGGGAACTCTTACTTAGACACAGCACAGCGAGGGAACTCTTCCACAGATGCAGTACAGTGAGGGAACTCTTCCACAGATGCAGTACAGCGAGGGAACTCTTCCACAGATGCAGTACAGCGAGGGAACTCTTCCACAGACTTAGTACAGTGAGGGAATTCTTCCATAGACACAGTACAGTGAGGGAACTTTTTCACAGACACAGTACAGTCAGGGAACTCTTCTATAGACACAGTACAGCAAGGGAACTCTTTCACAGACACAGTACAGCAAGAGAACTCTTCCACAGACATAGTACAGTGAGGGAATTCTTCCACAGACACAGTATAGTGAGTGAATACTTCCATAGATCAGTACAGCGAGTGAACTCTTCCATAGACACAGTACAGCAAGGGAACACTTCCATAGACATAATACAGTGAGGAAACTCTTCCACAGACACAGTAAAGCAAGGGAACCCTTCCATAGACACAGTACAGTGAGGGAACGCTTCCACAGATACAATACAGCAAGGGAACTCTTCCATAGACATAACACAGCGAGGGAATTCGTCCACAGTACAGCAAGGGAATGCTTCCTTGTACAGCGAGGGAACTCTTCCACAAACACAGTACAGCGAGGGAACTCTTCCACAGACATGGTACAGCGAGGGAACTCTTCTATAGACACAGTACAGCAAGGGAACTCTTACTTAGACACAGTACAGCAAGAGAACTCTTCCACAGACATAGTACAGTGAGCGAATTCTTCCACAGACACAGTATAGTGAGTGAATACTTCCATAGATCAGTACAGCGAGTGAACTCTTCCATAGACACAGTACAGCAAGGGAACACTTCCATAGACATAATACAGTGAGGAAACTCTTCCACAGACACAGTAAAGCAAGGGAACCCTTCCATAGACACAGTACAGTGAGGGAACGCTTCCACAGATACAATACAGCAAGGGAACTCTTCCATAGACATAACACAGCGAGGGAATTCGTCCACAGTACAGCAAGGGAATGCTTCCACAGGCACAGTACAGCCAGGGAACTCTTCCACAAACACAGTACAGTGAGGGAACTCTTCCACAGACACAGTACAGCAAGGGAACTCTTACTTAGACACAGTACAGCGAGGGAACTCTTACTTAGACACAGTACAGGGAGGGAACTCTTCCACAGATGCAGTACAGCGAGGGAACTCTTCCACAGACGCAGTACAGCGAGGGAACTCTTCCACAGACAAAGTACAGCAAGGGAACTCTTCCACAAACACAATACAGCAAGGGAACTCTTCCATAGACATAACACAGTGAGGGAATTCTTCCACAGTACAGCAAGAGAATGCTTCCACAGGCACAGTACAGCCAGGGAACTCTTCCACAAACACAGTACAGTGAGGGAACTCTTCCACAGACACAGTACAGCGAGGGAACTCTTACTTAGACACAGTACAACGAGGGAACTCTTACTTAGACACAGTACAGGGAGGGAACTCTTCCACAGATGCAGTACAGCGAGTGAACTCTTCCACAGACGCAGTATAGCGAGGGAACTCTTCCACAGACACAGTACAGCGAGGGAACTCTTCCACAGACACAGTACAGCAAGGGAACTCTTCCACAGACACAGTACAGCAAGGGAACTCTTCCACAAACTCAGTACAGCAAGAGAACTCTTCCACAGACTTAGTACAGTGAGGGAATTCTTCCATAGACACAGTACAGTGAGGGAACTTTTTCACAGACACAGTACAGCAAGGGAACTCTTCCACAGACACAGTACAGCAAGAGAACGCTTCCACAGACACAGTACAGTGAGGCAACTCTTCCACAGACATAATACAGCGAGGGAACTCTTCCATAGACACAGTACAGCGAGTTAACTTTTCCACAGACAGTGGAACTCTTCCACAGACAGTGGAAGAGCGAGTGAACTCTTCCACAGACAGTGGAACTCTTCCACAGACAGTGGAAGAGCGAGTGAACTCTTCCACAGACAGTGGAAGAGCGAGTGAACTCTTCCACAGACAGTGGAAGAGTGAGTGAACTCTTCCACAGACAGTGGAACTCTTCCACAGACAGTGGAAGAGCGAGTGAACTCTTCCACAGACAGTGGAACTCTTCCACAGACAGTGGAAGAGCGAGTGAACTCTTCCACAGACAGTGGAAGAGCGAGTGAACTCTTCCACAGACAGTGGAAGAGCGAGTGAACTCTTCCACAGACAGTGGAACTCTTCCACAGACAGTGGAAGAGCGAGCAATCTCTTCCACAGACAGTGGAAAACTTCCACAGACAGTGGAAGAGCGAGTGCACTCTTCCACAGACAGTGGAAGAGCGAGCAATCTCTTCCACAGACACAGTAAAGCAAGGGAACCCTTTCATAGACACAGTACAGTGAGGGAACGCTTCCACAGATACAATACAGCAAGGGAACTCTTCCATAGACATAACACAGTGAGGGAATTCGAACACAGTACAGCAAGGGAATGCTTCCTTGTACAGCGAGGGAACTCTTCCACAAACACAGTACAGCGAGGGAACTCTTCCACAGACATGGTATAGCGAGGGAACTCTTTCACAGACACAGTACAGCAAGAGAACTCTTCCACAGACATAGTACAGTGAGGGAATTCTTCCACAGACACAGTATAGTGAGTGAATACTTCCATAGATCAGTACAGCGAGTGAACTCTTCCATAGACACAGTACGGCAAGGGAACACTTCCATAGACATAATACAGTGAGGAAACTCTTCCACAGACACAGTAAAGCAAGGGAACCCTTCCATAGACACAGTAGAGTGAGGGAACGCTTCCACAGACACAATACAGCAAGGGAACTCTTCCATAGACATAACACAGCGAGGGAATTCGTCCACAGTACAGCAAGGGAATGCTTCCTTGTACAGCGAGGGAACTCTTCCACAGACATGGTACAGCGAGGGAACTCTTCTATAGACACAGTACAGCAAGAGAACTCTTACTTAGACACAGCACAGCGAGGGAACTCTTCCACAGACGCAGTACAGGGAGGGAACTCTTCCACAGACGCAGTACAGAGAGGGAACTCTTCCACAGACGCAGTACAGCGAGGGAACTCTTCCACAGACGCAGTACAGTGAGGGAATTCTTCCATAGACACAGTACAGTGAGGGAACTTTTTCACAGACACAGTACAGCCAGGAAACTCTTCTATAGACACAGTACAGCGAGGGAACTCTTTCACAGACACAGTACAGCAAGAGAACTCTTCCACTGACATAGTACAGTGAGGGAATTCTTCCACAGACACAGTATAGTGAGTGAATACTTCCATAGATCAGTACAGCGAGTGAACTCTTCCATAGACACAGTACAGCAAGGGAACACTTCCATAGACATAATACAGTGAGGAAACTCTTCCACAGACACAGTAAAGCAAGGGAACCCTTCCATAGACACAGTACAGTGAGGGAACGCTTCCACATATACAATACAGCAAGGGAACTCTTCCATAGACATAACACAGCGAGGGAATTTGTCCACAGTACAGCAAGGGAATGCTTCCTTGTACAGCGAGAGAACTCTTCCACAAACACAGTACAGCGAGGGAACTCTTCCACAGACATGGTACAGCGAGGGAACTCTTCTATAGACACAGTACAGCAAGGGAACTCTTACTTAGACACAGCACAGCGAGGGAACTCTTCCACAGACGCAGTACAGCAAGGGAACTCTTCCACAGACGCAGTACAGTGAGGGAACTCTTCCACAGACACAGTACAGTGAGGGAACTCTTTCACAGACACAGTACAGCGAGGGAACTCTTCCACAGACACAGTACAGCAAGGGAACTCTTACACAAACACAATACAGCAAGGGAACTCTTCCATAGACATAACACAGTAAGGGAATTCGTCCACAGTACAGCAAGGGAATGCTTCCACAGGCACAGTACAGCCAGGGAACTCTTCCACAAACACAATACAGTGAGGGAACTCTTCCACAGACACAGTACAGTGAGGGAACTCTTACTTAGACACAGTACAGCGAGGGAACTCTTACTTAGACACAGTACAGGGAGGGAACTCTTCCACAGATGCAGTACAGCGAGGGAACTCTTCCACAGACGCAGTACAGCGAGGGAACTCTTCCACAGACAAAGTACAGCAAGGGAACTCTTCCACAAACACAATACAGCAAGGGAACTCTTTCATAGACATAACACAGTGAGTCCACAGTACAGCAAGGGAATGCTTCCACAGGCACAGTACAGCCAGGGAACTCTTCTATAGACACAGTACAGTGAGGGAACTCTTCCACAGACACAGTACAGTGAGGGAACTCTTACTTAGACACAGTACAGGGAGGGAACTCTTACTTAGACACAGTACAGCGAGGGAACTCTTACTTAGACACAGTACAGCGAGGGAACTCTTACTTAGACACAGTACAGGGAGGGAACTCTTCCACAGATGCAGTACAGCGAGGGAACTCTTCCACAGACGCAGTATAGCGAGGGAACTCTTCCACAGACGCAGTACAGCGAGGGAACTCTTCCACAGACACAGTACAGCAAGGGAACTCTTCCACAGACACAGTACAGCAAGGGAACTCTTCCACAGACTTAGTACAGTGAGGGAATTCTTCCATAGACACAGTACATTGAGGGAACTTTTTCACAGACACAGTACAGCAAGGGAACTCCTCCACAGACACAGTACAGCAAGAGAACGCTTCCACAGACACAGTACAGCAAGGCAACTCTTCCACAGACATAATACAGCGAGGGAACTCTTCCATAGACACAGTACAGCGAGTTAACTTTTCCACAGACAGTGGAACTCCTTCACAGACAGTGGAAGAGCGAGTGAACTCTTCCACAGACAGTGGAACTCTTCCACAGACAGTGGAAGAGTGAGTGAACTCTTCCACAGACAGTGGAAGAGCGAGTGAATTCTTCCACAGACAGTAGAACTCTTCCACAGACAGTGGAAGAGCGAGCAATCTCTTCCACAGACAGTGGAAAACTTCCACAGACAGTGGAAGAGCGAGTGCACTCTTCCACAGACAGTGGAACTCTTCCACAGACAGTGGAAGAGCGAGCAATCTCTTCCACAGACAGTGGAATACTTCCACAGACAGTGGAAGAGCAAGTGCTCTCTTCCACAGACAATGGAACTCTTCCACAGACAGTGGAAGAGCGAGTGAACTCTTCCACAGTACAGTTTCACAGACACAGTACAGCGAGGGAACTCTTCCACAGACACAATACAGCGAGGGAACTCTTCCATAGACACAGTACAGCGGGTGAACTCTTCCACAGACAGTGGAACTCTTCCACAGTACA
The DNA here is from genome assembly GCF_042186555.1 of Aquarana catesbeiana. Taxonomy (NCBI): domain Eukaryota; kingdom Metazoa; phylum Chordata; class Amphibia; order Anura; family Ranidae; genus Aquarana; species Aquarana catesbeiana. The sequence continues at coordinate 622,717,386 of NC_133324.1, forward strand.
GTGATTGAAAACTTCCTCAGACACAGTACAATGAGTGAACTCTTCCATAGACACAGTACAGTGAGGGAATTATTTCATAGACACAATACAGTGAGTGAGCAATGTCCTCGATACAAGTTACCCTGAGTGCACCTCATGGTAGATACTAGGTACAAGTTGATCCAGTACTTACCAGCAATGGTATTACTAAGACAAGACACAAGTGTAACTGTCAGCTGTAGACATGTGCTAAGATGATGGCTGGGCTTTTAAGCTGTTTCTTTTTCACATGTACTCATGAAAATGGAGCCTAATCTTCTCAGGATGCTTTTTGATGATGGGAGGATGGGAACCTTACAGGTACAAACACTAATAAACACGTTCCTTGAATTACTGTAGGGTTGTGCACTATGACCACTTGGTGGTGCCCAAGAAAAAAATATCAGGTAAATACCTATTATAAACTGTATGCTGGAGGCATACCAGTTACCTAGGACTGGAAAATTGTGTTCCTGACAGAATCACTAGTTGCAAATAAAGGGAAAAATGTAACAAATTCAAACATTAATGCAAATGCAAATTAAAGCAACGACCACAGCTAATCACTGCAATATGCTTCATTTTTGTTTCTAGTTTAGATACACACACACACACACATATATATATATGTATGTATATATATATATATATATATATATATATATATATATATATATATATACACAGTATCTCACAAAAGTGAGTACACCCCTCACATTTTTGTAAATATGTTATTATATTATATCTTTTCATGTGACAACACTGAAGAAATGAAACTTTGCTACAATGTAAAGTAGTGAGTGTACAGCTTGTATAACAGTGCAAATTTGCTGTCCCCTCAAAATAACTCAACACACAGCCGATCGTATTCTTCTACATATTTTTGTTAAAAAAAAAACGCAATAAGCGTTTATTGATTGGTTTGCGCAAAAGTTATAGCGTTTACAAAATAGGGGTAAGTTTTATGGCATTTTTAATAATATTTTTTTTTTACTAGTAATGGCGGCGATCAACGATTTTTATTGTGACTACGACATTATGGCGGACATGTCGGACATTTTTGACACATTTTTGGGACCATTGTCATTTATACAGCAATCAGTGTTATAAAATGCACTGATTCCTGTGTAAATGACACTGGCAGTGAAGGGGTTAACCACTAGGGGGCGGGGAGGGGTTAAGTCAGTACTAGGGAGTGATTACTAACTGTAGGGGGGAAGGACTAGCAGTGTCACTACACTGATCACTGCTCCCGATGACAGGGAGCAGAGATCAGTGACACTTGTCACTAGGCAGAACGGGGAGATGCAGTTTACATCAGCATCTCTCCGTTCGTCCTCTCCATGAGGCAATCGCGGGTATCCCCATGGCGATCGAGTCCACGGGACCCACGACCCGACTCACAGAGCTCCCGGCACGCATGCAATGGCAGGGCTGGAAATTCAAATGGACGTACCTGTAAGTCCATTTGCCCAGCCGGGCCATTCTGCCGATGTACGGTCGGGAAGGGGTTAACCCTCTTGGGCATGGAGTTCACCAGAGCTTCACAAGTTGCCACTGGAGTCCTCTTCCACTCCTCCATGACGACATCACAGAGCTGGTGGATGTTAGAGACCTTGCACTCCTCCATCTTCTGTCTGAGGATGCCCCACAGATGCTCAATAGGGTTTAGGTTTCGAGACATGCTTGGCCAGTCCATCACCTTTACCCTCAGCTTCTTTAGCAAGGCAGTGGTCGTCTTGGAGGTGTGTTTTGGGTTGTTATTATATTGGAATACTGCCCTGCGGCCCAGTCTCCAAAGGGAGGGGATCATGCTCTGCTTCAGTATGTCACAGTACATGTTGGCATTCATGGTTCCCTCAATGAACTGTAGCTCCCTAGTGTCAGCAGCACTCATATAGCCCCAGACCATGACACTCCCTCCACCATTCTTGACTCTAGGCAAGACATACTTGCCTTTGTACTCCTCACCTGGTTGCTACCACACACGCTTGACACCGTCTGAACCAAATAAGTTTATCTTGGTCTCATCAGACCACAGCACATGGTTCCAGTAATCCATGTCCTTAGTCTGCTTGTCTTCAAAAAACTGTTTGTGGGCTTTCTTGTGCATCATCTTTAGAAGAGGCTTCCTTCTGGGACAACAGCCATGCAGACCAATTTGATGCAGCGTGCGGCGTATGGTCTGAGCACTGTGAAAAAAGCAATCAGCACCAAATACTAACATAAATCCAAATATAAATGTGAATAGTAATAATAAATTACAATATCTCCACAGCTGCTGTGTCACTCTCAGTGAATCACCACACCTAATATAGACTATAATAATTGTTAAATAGTGCAGCGCTATGAAATAAACTCTAAAATATACATACAAATATAAAGTGTACAATGCTCATTAATAGTGATTATCTCACACTCAAATCAGTCCCTGTGTGACCGCTAAAAAATATTAATGAAAAAATAATAACAAAAAAAAATATATAGTGAAAAAACAACTCCTGTATTTTCTTAAAAAATGTTCTCATAAAATGTGTTGTAAACAGAAACACTGCTGTGCAGATCCTCTCTCTCTTGAGTATAATGCTATGTGCACACCATCACCAGCCAAAATGCCTGCTCACCTCAAGGATGAGTTAAAAACTCATAGAAAAGATCTTGCATTCAAATCCTCCTCATTCCTTTCTACTTCTCTGCTTATCTGTGGTCAGAATTTTATACTCCTTAGACTGTGCCCGTTCACGCTGGTGGCTTCACTACAGCTGATTCCAGGGAACACCCTCCTTCACTCTCTCATTCAGGTTCAGCTCCACTTTTAATCAGTGTGGTTTTGTAACATGGAACAAAAAACACAACTACCATAGTGTATCTCTCTTGCTACATTTATTAAACCACCCCCAAAGAGTTACACTTACAAAGTAAAAACATCAGATAAGCATATAAAACATTGGCTTGTTCTCACAGACTCGGGTTTGTAGAGGGGAGAAGCCGAGTCTGTGAGAACAAGCCAATGTTTTATATGCTTATCTGATGTTTTTACTTTGTAAGTGTAGCGCCAGCATATTTACCTGCTAATGTAATGCATTATTAATTTATGAGCAGTATTATAATTTAGTATGTGGCACCATCTAGTGGCCAAATTGTGGAATGTACTTTATTTTATTTTTCTATTTTCAAGAATGTGAGAAATGGTACAGGAAGTGACTGTTTATTTACTTTTCACAGTAACCTACCTACCCAGATTGCCGAGTGATTTACCCAGGAACACTTAGCACTGAAATACATCCTGGGTAGGCTATAAAAAGGCCCCACGCAGCCATCTTAGGTCTCTTCTGGATGCATGGCCTACCTGTGAGGACCTGTGCAGAGGTGTTCCAGAGAGCGCGGCCTACACCTACTGCAGAGCGGCATGAACAGCGACTTCGCTTTGTACCAGTGGGCTGGAAAGACGGCGTAGCAGCACTGGGAAGGATCCAGAGATGCCCGTTGGAGCCACCGGAAGGTCCCGGTACATTTGGCTGTGTGGAGCGGTGTAACAGCGCCGGATGAGAAGGAGCAAGACTGAGAACACCGGAACGGAGCTGCTCTACTACACAGACCAGGTTGGGTGAGAGGGCTGCTGCCCAAAGTTTTCCTAACGCACTTTTATACATCTGAATCTGTAACACAGTGTGCTGGGACCTGTAGTCCCACACAGGAGAACTTAAGGAATTAAAGACTGAGTTCGAATAGGCCTCAAGCCTACCCTTTTTTATACTACTAGCACTGTGTTACCTAAAGTTAATTGCATCGGAGACAGTTGCAGGTTACTATACTACAAGAATAATCTTCAACATCCACTTTACCTAACCCTGGTTTATTTAACCATTGGATTACAATTTATATTTCATAAATAGCTAACAGAAGACAGAAGAAGGAAAGGACTTCATCTCTCATTGCAAGGCCTTGCACTCTCTAGTTTATCAGAGGGACTGCATTATAAAGCAGGGGAAGCTCCCTAGGGATTGCATTTGTGCTTTATTTACTAACATTGTTTTCTTGTGTTACAAGGGCGCACTGGAAGTGGGAAGGTTCCCAGAATTAAGGTATTTCCCATTGTGGCATTAGTCCCACTTGGAGACGCACTTCCAGAGACCAGTTAATATAACTTTGTATGTACAAACTGTTGTGAATACTTAATGGGCTGTTGCACTACGTTTGTGCGACAGTACAATTATTGTAATTACTATCTTTATACCAATTCCAGTAAAATTTTGTTCCCGGTTGAGTACAATTTGTGTGGAGTGTTGTTCCTTTTCTAGCAGGTGGAACATCGGATACCCAGGTAATAACAAGGGTATACTATTGTTATATTGTACATTGTGGGGTTATCCTTTACTATTAGCTCCACACTAATGCCCTGTACACACGGTCGGACTTTGTTCGGACATTCCGACAACAAAATCCTAGGATTTTTTCCGACGGATGTTGGCTCAAACTTGTCTTGCATACACACGGTCACACAAAGTTGTCGGAAAATACGATCGTTCTAAACGCGGTGACGTAAAACACGTACGTCGGGACTATAAACGGGGCAGTGGCCAATAGCTTTCATCTCTTTATTTATTCTGAGCATGCGTGGCACTGTGTCCGTCGGATTTGTGTACACACGATCGGAATTTCCTACAACGGATTTTGTTGTCGAAAAATTTTATATCCTGCTCTCAAACCTTGTGTGTCGGAAAATCCAATGGAAAATGTGTGATGGAGCCTACACACTGTCGGAATTTCCGACAACAAGGTCCTATCACACATTTTCCGTCGGAAAATCCGACCGTGTGTACGGGGCATAACACTGCACCAAGGGGATTGAGTCAAGTCATTGGGGGTGTAAAAGGAGAGTACAGGCCCAATCAAATATCAGCAGCTCCTTCGGGGGTCAGAGCTACATAAGTGTAACTCTTTGGGGGTGGTTTAATAAATGTAGCAACAGAGATACACTATGGTAGTTTGTTGTTCCATGTTACAAAACCACACTGATTAAAAGCAGAGCTGAACCTGAATGAGAGAGGGAAGGAGGGTGTTCCCTGGAATCAGCTGAGGAGGATTTGAATGCAAGATCTTTTCTATGAGTTTTTAACTCATCCTTGAGGTGAGCGGGCGTTTTGGCTGGTGATGGTGTTTACATAGCATTATACTCAAGAGAGAGAGGATCTGCACAGCTGTGTTTCTGTTTACAACACATTTTTTGAGAACAATTTTTAAGAAAATACAGGAGTTGTTTTTTCACGATATATATATATATATATTTTTTTATCATTATTCTTTCATTAATATTTTTGAGCGGTCACACAAGGACTGATTTGAGTGTGAGATAATCACTATTAATAAGCATTGTACACTTTATATTTATATATATATTTTAGAGTTTATTTCGTAGCGCTGCACTATTTAACAATTATTATGGTTTAACCCTAACCCTTTATATTTGTATGTATATTTTAGAGTTTATTTCATAGCGCTGCACTATTTAACAATTATTATGGTCCAACCCTAACCCTAACCCTTCAACCTCTTCAACCTGCATGTGTACTCAACTTCTTTGGTCGACCATGGCGAGGCCTGTTCTGAGTGGAACCTGTCCTGTTAAACCGCTGTATGGTCTTGGCCACTGTGCTGCAGCTCAGTTACAGGGTCTTGGCAATCTTCTTATAGCCTAGGCCATCTTTATGTAGAGCAGCAATTTTTTTTTTTCAGATCCTCAGAGAGTTCTTTGCCAAATTGCCATAAGGTGTCATGTTGAACTTCCAGTGACCAGTATGAGAGAGTGAGAGCTATAACATCAACTTTAACACTCCTGCTTCCCATTCACACCTGAGACCTTGTAACACTAACGAGTCACATGACACCGGGGGGGGGTGGCTAATTGGGACCAATTTTTGACATTTTCACTTAGGGGTGTACTCACTTTTGTTGCCAGCAGTTTAGACATTAATGGCTGTGTGTTGAGTTATTTTGAGGGGACAGCAAATTTACACTGTTATACAAGCTGTACACTCACTACTTTACATTGTAGCAAAGTGTCATTTCTTCAGTGTTGTCACATGAAAACATATAATACAATATTTACAAAAATGTGAGGGGTGTACTCACTTTTGTGAGATACTGAATATATTTATATATCTATATCTATCTCTAGATATATAGATATAGATCTATATATCTAGAGATAGATATATATATATATAGCCTAGTGTAGGCGATTTAACTTATTACAATAGCGACAGAAGGAAAAGGTTAGACAGATTGATTTGGAATTGATTTCCGCCAGAAAAAGAGAGGACAGTTTGTTCTATCATATTGATTTGAAAATACTGAAGACTGTCTTCTGTTTTAAGCTCTGAGCTCAGACTTGATGATAATAAAGCAATAAACATCTCCACGGCACCTTTCTATACCTCCTCCTTGGGATAATTTCATATTTAGAGAAGTTCACAGTTAAAAATAGTGCAGTTGAAGGGGAATAGGGCTATACAAGGTAACAACTGCACTCATCTACCAACCGCAATTCACTGTCACAGAGTATCCTTTTGGAAAGAAGACTCTCAAAAGGGGCCTTTGGAATCAAATAATTAGTCTAAAGAAAAATGTCCACCATTGTAAGCTGTGGGGACTGTTTTGTGAAAGTGTGCATCCTTATATAATGTAACACTCTCCTGTCACACTGTGCATACAGAAAATGAGTGCCATCATCACCTGTGCTGTCACAAATTGACTTTCCATGTAAATATGAAAAGAGAAGACACAGCAATAAAAACCCTTCCCATACCCCACCCCCGTGAGTGTTCAGTATGGAGAATACAAAGAATAAAGAGAGGAAGAGCACCATGCCATGACATCTGTTTGGGAGTCCCAGTGTGCTTAAGAGTAGGTTGGTTCAATCCTATAACCAGCTGCTTAACTTTCTTATGACTGCTCAACACATATGTCTGGAAGCAAATGCGTGGGATTTCATGTGCACTCACTGCACATATGCATCATGTTTTTGTGTGGAGAGTGAGCTCACTGTGACAGTGGTCACATGATTGCAAATACTTCCAGCCCCTGAGCATTCAGAGCTGTTTAACCTCTTAAATACCGGGCACTTTTACCAGTTTCCTGCCCAGGCCAATTTTCAGCCTTCAACGCTGTCATAATTGCTTGGTCATGCAACGCTGTACCCACATGACATTTTTAGTTTTTTCTCACACAAATAGAGCTTTCTTTTGGTGGTATTAAATCACCACTGGGTTTTTTATCTTTTGGTAAATAAATAAAAAAAGGCCAAAGATTTCGAAAAAAAAAAACATGTTTTTCTTTGTTTCTGTTATCAAATTTTGCAAATAAATAATCTTTGTTCATAAATTTAGGCCAAAATGTATTCTGCTACATTTCTTTGGTGAAAATAACCCAAATCAGTGTATATTATTTAGCCTGTGAAAGTTAGAGTCCACAAACTATGGGATGTTTATCTGAAAATCGATTAATCCTGATGTACTGACGGCCTATCTCATTTCTTGAGGCCCAAAAAAGGCAGGACAGTACAAATACCCCTCAAATTACCTTTTTGGAAAGTAGGCAGTCTGAGGTTTTTAGTAAGAGGCAGGGCTAGTTATTTGAAATTTTAATTTTTTGGGAAAATTAAGAAAAAGTTTTTTGTTTCTTTTTACTTACTGTCACCAGTGCAGTACGTCATCAGATAGCTGGTGTGGCAGTGACCAGGAACACTGACTGTGACCATAGTAACACTGTACCACTCTAGGGAATTGATCAGGATTTTTTTTTTCATACTATGCTTGATTATAGCAGTAAATTTACTGCTATAAGCAAATATTTTTACTGAATGACAGTGTGTAGACACTGTGGGGGTTATTTACTAAAGGAAAATCCACTTTGCATTGCAAGTGCACTTGTAAGTGCAATAAAAGTGCACTTGGAAGTAAAGTCGCTGTAGATCCGAGGGGGACATGCAAGGAAAATAAAAAACAGCATTTTAGCTTGCACATGATTGGATGATAAAACCAGCAGAGCTTCCACTCATTTCAGATCTACCCCTTAGATTTAGCGATACTGCACTTCCAAGTGCACTTTCAGTGCACTTGCAGTGCAAAGTGGATTTGCCTTTCGTAAATAGCCCCCTGAGTATCGATGTGAATAGCTGTAAATGGCCACAACTAATCACATGGTACAAAAACTGCTCCTACATAGAATTTATATTAACAACGTTCCACCTATTTTTTTATTGTTGCAATGTATGTTATCGCCATTGAAAATGGTTTTACCATTGGTAATTTATTTTTTTTTTGGGACGTAAATACCTTTTTGTTCTCTTTTTCAGCAGCACTTCTAAGTGATTACGTCACTAGGCGATTCACAAGGGCTCCTTGTGGCCCTGCGAATGGGAGGAGCTAGGTGCCATACTCAAAGAACTGCATTTGTCGGGAGGAAGTGGAGCATATCTGCTTGGGTACAGTCTGGCATTGCTGCACGGGCGCAAGATCGGGGGGTGCATGCTGGGTAGCCAGCTGCATCGAAATCCCGGAAATAAAGAGAAGAGGGCTTAGATGCCCACAGCTAACATGGAACCTGCATGCTTCCGAGATCTTGTTAGTAATCAAATATTTTAACATAAACTAAAATGACCACACATATGACATTTTCTAATGTTAATGTATATGTTTAAACAAGTACAGAGGAGTGTTTTTTTTTTTAAAAAGTGTTTGGGGGACTGGAACTCTGCTTTAAGCAGATAAAGGATTAAGTGAGAAGGAGCAGAAGAAGTTGAGAAGCAAAGGATTCTTTTGAAACAAGTCAGAATTGAGGCTAGGTGAACAGGTGTGATGTCACAATCAGCCACTCGCGTTTTCTCAGGCAGACTTGCAAAAATGCTCTGAGCATTGGCAGGGCCGGTGTAAGGATTTTTGACACCCTAGGAAAACCTAATTTTGCCCCCTCCTTGGCTCTCAATCCACCCATCCACTCCACCCATCAACAGGAGGTTGAGAGAGACAGTAGGGTGAGAGAAACAGTGGGGCTGAGTGAGAGAGGGGGGCTGAGTAAGGGGGGCTGAGAGAGAGGAGAGGAGGGCTGAGAGAGAGGGGGGTTGAAAGAGAGAGAGAGGGGGCTGAGAGAGACAGGGGGGTGAGAGAGGGGGCTAGAGAGAGAGGGGGATGAGAGAGAGAAAGAGGGGGGTGAGAAAGACAGTGGGGGTGAGAGAGGGGGACTAGGGAGAGAGTGGGGATAAAAGAGAAGGGATGAGAGAGAGATAGGGGCTAGATAGAGACAGAGGCTGAGAGAGGGAAAGCTGAGAGAGGGAGGGCTAAGAGAGTGTGGGGCTAAGAGAGAGGGGGGGTGAGCGAGGGAGGGCTGAGAGAGGGAGGGGAGAGATAGGACTGAGAGGGGGGCTGAAAGAGGGAGAGCTGAGAGAGAGGGGGGATTGAGAGAGAGGGATTGAGAGAGGGGGGACTGAGAGATAGGGGGGCTGAGCGAGGGAGGGCTGAGGGAGGGGAGAGGGAGGGAGGGCTGAAAGGGCTGAGAGAGAGGGGGGTTGAGAGAGGGGGGCTTAGACAAAGAGAGAGGAGTGAGGGGGGAGATGAGAGAGATCCCTAGCCCTATCTGCAGTCCCTCCTCTGTCCCATTGTCCCAGTCTCTGTCCACAGATCTGCAAGCCATGTCTGTGTATGATATCCATGATGCCAGTCTGTCTCCTTCTTGATCTGCTTTGATCCTTCCAACGGCTCCTGCAGCAGCCTGCTCCTCCTGCTTGTCCTCTGTACCTCCAGTCAGCCTGTCCTCTGTGCCTCAACTTAGAGCACAGAGGAAGTTGGAGGAGTCCATGCTCTGGAGGCACAGGGTATGCTGCGCCTGCTGCTACTCGCCTCTTTGGGGGACAGGGTCAGGGGGTGAGGTCAAGGAGCAGGCAGTGGAGCTCTTCTCCCGAGTCCCAGGCTCTTGTTGTGGGCTGTGTTCATTATTTCCTGGGTTAAGTGTGTTTTATGCTGGTTAAATTGCACTAATTCTTAGTTACTGTTGCCCAGCAGGAGTGGTGCTGTTTGGTAGGTAAGTATTAACCCCACTAGCCAGGTTTTCCCAGGCTTTTCTGAAGAGTATCTCCCCTTCTGGACAAAGCATATAAAAAGGGGGAACTCTTTCTAGGTCAGGGTTTTGCTGTTTGCTCTCACATGGTAATAGAAGGAGAGTGCTTCTGAGAATGTAGTCACCACTTTGCTACCTTTTACCACCCCTTGTGGGAGCCCAGTGAGGGTTGCAAGGGATATGGAATTTGCTATTAAAATGGACTAATGGAATTTCTCACCTGTTTAAGGTATGACCACCTCATGGGGCACAAGGGAGCACCAGGGACACACAAAAAGGGCACTTACATGTGTATGGAAGTTGTTGCTGAGAACTGTTAAATGATAAATGAACTGCTTCTGTAAAAAAACATGTAGCACCCTCTAGTGTGCTAGAAGTGTAGTGTTATGTTTTTTTTGAGAGTAGGTACATTTCCAGGTTTGGCTGGAAATTTGTGTGTGTGGTCAATCCCCAACTTGGATTGGCAGGGGGCAGGCCTCCTTAAATACCCAGGGTCAGTGCTAGGCTGTCATGGTCTTTGAGGGAGCTCCCCAGTCTGGGGGATGACCTTGGGCCTGGGCTCGGGTGTGGATGGGACTTTCTAAGAACACGTGGAGGTGTCCTGGACAGGAGGCCTCGTGGCACACCTCAGATTCTTGCTGTAAACTGTGCATTGAATACCGTATATCTCCATTGTGCTTACAGATATGACTTTTTACTTTGTAATTGATACCTGGCATTTCTGTATGGAAACAACTTTCATTTCAATAAACTGTTTTTGGAAAAAAAAAATATCATGGCACAGGGCATCCCTTTTTTCCCCTATCTTGAGATGTCCTGGAAGAGGAGAAGTGATTGAAAGGCCTTGGGAATGAAGAATCTCAGGAACATTTGAATAGATGATCTCTATGTGTCAGGGAGAAGTCTCATAGTGTCACTGGGAATGAATTCACATGTTGGGCTGGGGTGCTGGAGTAGGGTACAGACTCTGTGGTAGCCACCCAGAATTGCTGCATCCATTGGGAGAAGTTATGGGAAGTGAAACACACACAGAGGGTTAAAAGTGCAAGTTAGTGAGTTTTGTACTGTGATTGTACTGAGATCTAGAGATTTAACCAAACGTGTTTAGAGTGTGCTCGCTTCTAATGCCCTGTACACACGACCGGTTTTCCCATCGGAAAAACCTTCAGAGTGGTAAAAGATAGCAAAGTGGTGACTACATTCTCAGCAGCACTCTCCTTCTATTACCAAGTGAGAGCAAACAGCAAAACCCTGACCTAGAAAGAGTTCCCCTTTTTATATGCTTTGTCCAGCAGGGGAGATCCTCTTCAGAAAAGCCTGGGAAAACCTGGCTAGTGGTGTTAACACTTACCTACCAAACAGCACCACTCCTGCTGGGCAACAGTAACTAAGAATTAGTGCAATTTAACCAGCATAAAACACACTTAACCCAGGAAATAATGAACACAGCCCACAGTAATACCTCAGTAAGCAGCTGTTTACAAGCCTATTTCTGCAAATGATGAGGAAGACATAACAAAGAAGTTATGGTTCTGAAAAGATAATAGGTAGTTGACAAGTTCCGACAGAATTCCGCTCAAGCTGTCTTGCATACACAAATTCCAACTGCCAGTGCGCCACCCTTTGGGATCCTTCTGCTAATCTCATGTTTATCTCGTGTCAGTAGAAGTTTGGTGAGAGACGATTCGCGCTTTTCAGCTTTCATGCTTTTCAGTCCGTTACTGCTCTTCAGTTTTTTAGAAATAATTACCACCGCTCCGGACAAGCCAGGCTGAAATCTCTTTTCCCCCACAGCAAAGAAAAAAAGAGAGCCCCAGGGCTGGCAATTGCTGGTACAAGTGTAATCGTGTGGAGAGATCTGGACGGCCGCACACCGGGATAGGCAGATAAAATCTTCTTTATTCAAAACATGGAATAATAAAGTACATGACACCGCTGGAGCGGTACAGCTTAGCCGCTAACGCGTTTCACGCTCGTACAGAGCGCTTAATCATAGCTAGCTTACATAAAAGTGATAACCACATTTATACTTAAAATATACAACATGTGACCAAACATAAATGAGATAATGCCAAGCAGCTGGAGACTAGCCGCATGAGATCTCAACACTCATTTACTAGGTGTATAACATGAAGTGGAAACACCCTTGATGTAATAAGGAATGGAAAGAATGGACAAAAGAAACAAGGAAAAAGAAAAAAGTCAAGCAAAATGAAATTAATTTAGTACCTGCGATAAATAAAAAAATAAATAAGAAAATAAAAATAGACTATGTGATTTATATATTGAATTAAATTGAGATAAATGCTAAATATATAAAAAATTATAAACTAAAGAAGAAGTATGAAATAAGTGATAATGTGAGACTGAAATGTCCATAAGGATTTGTATGAAGTGAAATGTAAAGATATGAAAAATATAAAAAGAAAAAAATATATATAATATGAGGTGTAAAGAAAAGTGTATAACTCTATATAGAACACCATTGCCATTAGTAAAAATAAAATTAAAAATAAATATATATATGTAAAAGTGAAAATAAAATAAAGTGAAAATAAAATTCAAAATCTTTCTACCTTTTCTATATGCATGATACGTGTGTGGAACCAGTGAAAATGTGATGCTAGGGTCTAAATGACACCCATGTAAAAACTTTGTTCACATGAGAGTATATACTAATTCAAACGTGAGCTTCACTGGATCTGAATTAAACCGTAAACATAAAGACAGGAAAAACAAGAAGAAGTATATGTGTGTGGTAACAATTACCATCTTACAAAATGAATGTGAAGCGTTTATGAAATGTGTTAAATTTTAAAAGAAAAAGAAGAAGAAAATCAGGACAAGGAATAAAATGCACAGAAAAATGCACAAACAAACGGACACACATATCGTATGCAAAATAGCTGAGCCGTTACTACTAAAATATTGTCACGGGAAAATATTATGTAAGGGGCATAGTAAAAGGATAATATAAATATTTTTTGAACTATCACAAAAACTCCCCGCAAACAGTGCAGAGATCTCAAGCAGCTAATGCACACATAGATACTAGACACCCCCCAAAGAAGATGGAAGTGTGTGGTCCATAATCACTTGTCCTGGGGTCTAAAAAGAAAACATGAGCATAACACAAATCAATATTATTAAAGAAAATATGAAGAAAAAATTGTTACTATCATAATGTTTACACATCTGGCCAAAACCCTAACCTAATTGGTACTTTGTTGCAATCATACAATAAAAGTTACTAAGGTACAAACTATACTCAACGTATATAAGATCATCCGAAGCTTGAATCCAAACATATATTTATGGAGTGTTGGAATGAGATACGTGAATAAACAATGAACAATGAAATAACTCCACACTCCATAAAAGGGAACTCTCTGGAATGGTTTTAATAGTGCCAATGATATTAAGAATGTCATAATGTGGTTAAAGGTAAATACAAATATTAATGACATACCTAGATACCTTGGCAGCACCTACCTAAATGGCATATTTATGAAACCAGTAAAGAAAAGACAAAGAAAGAGGGAAAGATTGAACGAATCATTGGCATGTCTGAAGATATATGTATAGAAAGTATATATGGAGATCAAGACAATGAGTCAATCAAAATATGGACGGTTTATAGGTATATATGTATATATAAGATCAAATAGATGTGAATCCTTTGGATACAAGAAGAATTATGTCAGGAGAATTAGTCATAGAAATGGGAGACATCCCATTCGTAGTTTAAACCCAACAGAATTCTAGTGTCCAAAAGAAAAATCCAAAGGACTTCACGCTTGCACAATAGTTGAAATCTGTCCCCTCCCCTTGCTGGTACTGCGACTCTTTCGATACCCTGAATGACTAAGCTTGATGTATCTTTATGATGTGTAAAAATCTAATGTTCAGCCACATTAGTCAGATTATCTTTTTCAATATCGTGCAAGTGGTCGTACAAACGGTCCCTAAGGCGATGTGTTGTACGTAAGTATACAGGTGAGGGACTCGCCTGTATCGCAGTTGTCTACAGAATTTTCCATTTCCTCTGATGAACAATTAAAGAAATGTTTTCTAAGGGTTAAAGTCCGTGAGAATTTGTTGACATCCAAGATAGTTTCAAAAAGATTAAAGTGTCTACTGGGGCAGAAGTTGAGTCCATTTGCTAAAAGATTAAATTCTTCAGCATTGAGTGGTCTCTTGGAAAGATTAATAACACTGTGATTTATCTCTTTGACTTGTCCCGTAGCGTATAGCATGCATTGCTTGTGGTGTTTGTGTCTCCTGCCCCCTCTTCTTGTCTTTTTGTAAAAGGTTTCTTTTTCTTGGTCTGTCCAGACCTGTGAGGGTTTCCCGGGGTTCGGTTATTGTTTGATCTAGCTGGCTCGGGAGAGGTCAAAGATCTGTCAAATGATGAATCTGACATAGTGCGTGCCAAAGTATTGTCCGCTAGTTCTCCTTCTTGGTCAGAGAAACTGACTTGTTTACCCCGGTTCCTGCGTGGTCTGGTAGAACTAAAAGGTGGCTTTTTCCAAGTGTAGACTTTGTTATTTTCGTAATCATTTTTGTCTCGAGCCATTTCGCCTTTTTTTGTATTGATTACTGATCTTTCCATTTTATCCAGTTTCTTGTTCAATCTTTCATCTAGATCTGTAAATCCTGTGAGGGTCTGTGAAGCGACAAGATCTTTCTGTATCAAGGATATATCTAATTGTAGCTTTTCTGTTTCTTTTTTCTTTGAAGCAATCAGGATATTCATGAGTTTAAAGGAACATGTGTCCAAGGTGTCTGTCCATTCCTTTTTAAACTCATCATTAAATAAATCCGAGGTAGGGAATTTTTTAATTCTTTTAATTCTTAATCCTCGTGGGATTGCTGTGGAGGAAAAGAGATTTCAGCCTGGCTTGTCCGGAGCGGTGGTAATTATTTCTATTCATCTCATGTATCTGGACTTTTGCTATACTCATCCACCAGCTCGGTAATGTTTCCATGCTGTTTAAACTTTCTCATTTAACCTCCCACCTTTATTGTTCTTTGGAACTGTTTTCACCTTGAGAGTTTATTGGCATCATTTTATGGATCACACTAATACCTTGAGAACTGCTGTTGAAGCAGTATACAGCAGAACTCTCACAGCACCTTCCAACAATCCCTTAAGACAGTCAACGCAAGCATACACGTTACAATTATCTGATAACAATGGTGTTCAACTAATATGCCACTTTAGGAGATTGGAACAACTAATGGCTAAAGAAATCAGAGCCTATTGGGACATCAGTTTTTTAACTGAATACTTAACACTTTTACATATCCCACGAGGATTAAGAATTAAAAAATTCCCTACCTCGGATTTATTTAATGATGAGTTTAAAAAGGAATGGACAGACACCTTGGACACATGTTCCTTTAAACTCATGAATATCCTGATTGCTTCAAAGAAAAAAGAAACAGAAAAGCTACAATTAGATATATCCTTGATGCAGAAAGATCTTGTCGCTTCACAGACCCTCACAGGGTTTACAGATCTAGATGAAAGATTGAACAAGAAACTGGATAAAATGGAAAAATCAATAATCAATACAAAAAAAGGCAAAATGGCTCAAGACAAAAATGATTATGAAAATAACAAAGTCTACACTTGGAAAAAGCCACCTTTTAGTTCTACCAGACCACGCAAGAACCGGGGTAAACAAGTCAGTTTCTCTGACCAAGAAGGAGAACTAGCGGACAATACTTTGGCACGCACTATGTCAGATTCATCATTTGACAGATCTTTGACCTCTCCCGAGCCAGCTAGATCAAACAATAACCGAACCCCGGGAAACCCTCACAGGTCTGGACAGACCAAGAAAAAGAAACTTTTTACAAAAAGACAAGAAGAGGGGGCAGGAGACACAAACACCACAAGCAATGAACGCTATACGCTACGGGACAAGTCAAAGCGATAAATCACAGTGTTATTAATCTTTCCAAGAGACCACTCAACGCTGAAGAATTTAATCTTTTAGCAAAAGGACTCAACTTCTGCCCCAGTAGACACTTTAATCTTTTTGAAACTATCTTGGATGTCAACAAATTCTCACGGACTTTAACCCTTAGAAAACATTTCTTTAATTGTTCATCAGAGGAAATGGAAAATTCTGTAGACAACTGCGATACAGGTGAGTCCCTCCCTTCACCTAAATTGTTTTCTGAAGTCTGTGCTTTACAGGATTTAATTGATTTGGCTGATGAATCGGATCAATCCCCTCTGGATCCCACTGATACACATAACGATATTTAATTTAAGAGTAGATCAGATTTTTACCCAGTGGCATCCAGGGGGAAAGATATCGATCTTTTCCAAAAGATGGTGGAAGGGGACTTGTCACACCTGGCTCGCAGTTGTAATAATAAAAAGTTGGCACACGATAACTTGACTGTAAAGGAGAGACAAGCATTCAAAAATTTATTAGCAGATGATAGTATTGTCATCAGGAATGCAGATAAAGATGGTGATAGTATTAGATTCAGAAACTTATAAAGAAGAGGCTTTACGCCAACTATCTGATACATACACATATCAACCACTTGCGTCCAATCCCACTATCCCCTTTAAGAAAGAGCTTATGGCACTATTAGACAGAGCAGTACAGGCAGGCATATTTACACCAAAGGATAAAGAATCATTTATCCCTGAACATTCTATAACGCAAGTATTTCATCATTTGCCTAAAGTCCATAAGGGGTTAAATCCCTTTACAGGACGACCAATCGTGGCTGGTATAGGCTCACTCAACGAGCGCTTAGGGGAGTGGCTAGATTCCCAATTACAACCTTTAATAACCAGCTTGCCTGGTTATTTAAGAGATACCAATCATCTACTTGGTAAACTTCAGAATGTACAATGGGAGGATGGCTTTAGGTGGATTAGCTGTGATGTTACCAGCTTATATTCCAGCATCCCTCACCATTTAGGTATTCAAGCAGTCTCTTACGTTCTTAAAAAGTCAGGCAAATTTTCTCTAGTCCTTCAGGAATTTATTCTACAAGCCTTAGATTATCACAGAATTTTTTTATGTTTGATGGGGGCCTCTATGGGAGCAAAATTTTCGCCCTCATTGGCCAACCTATATATGGGTCTTTGGATAGCCCCCGCTGTGCAGATACGATTTTCTTTTGCCGTTTTATTGACGATCTCTTGTTCATCACGTCTGATGAAAGTGCAAATTTAAATACCTGGCTTTCATATTTCAATGACAACACATTGAATTTGAAATTCACAGGAAGTTTACAATACAAACCAATTCTATTGATTTCTTGGATGTAAAATTAGTAGGTGCTGAGGGTATAATTCAGTCTAGTCTCTACAGAAAGCCTATTGCAGGCAACACTTTACTTAGAGCAGACTTTGCACACCCTAGTCATACTATCAGAGGGGTACCGTATGGACAGTTTTTAAGATTGAAACATTTGTGTAGTTCCTTGGAAGTTTTTGAAATTGAAGCTAACAGTATGGCACATAGATTTAAAGCCCGAGGTTACCCAGACACACTTATTCATAAAGCGCTTGACACAGTGAGATCCATTCCTAGATTTTCCCTTTTAAAAGAAAAAATGCATAAAAAGGCTGCACAAAAAACACACAAACTCCCCCATGCTCCAGTGTTCTCAACACCGTTTAGTTCAGAGTTCATTAAAACTAAAAAGATTATAACTAAGCACCTTCCCATTTTATATAATGACCCTGTCTATAATAATATTCTCTCTGAAGTAATCAAGGTGGTCTCCCGTAGAGCGCCCACCTTGGGTCATTCTCTTTCACCTAGTTTGTTTTGTACTAATCGACCCAAATTCAACTGGCTTAGTTTCACAGGTAACTTCAGATGCCGGATTAGACACTGCAATTACTGTAGTTACATTAAGACAGGTAAACAAATAAAATCCTGCAGCAATAATAAAGAGTTTTAAATGTCCTCCTTTATAAATTGCAACACCAAATATGTCACACACGTTATTACCTGTGAAATTTGCCAGATACAATATGTGGGTCGTACAACACGGCGCCTTAGGAACCGTTTGTACGACCACTTGCACGATATTGAAAAAGATAATCTGACTAATGTGGCTGAACATTGGATCTTTACACATCATAAAGATACATCAAGCTTAGTCATTCAGGGTATCGAAAGAGTCGTAGTACCAGCAAGGGGAGGGGACAGATTTCCTTGTCAAAAGAAGTTTATACAATGTTATAAAGATACATAAAGATACATAAAGTAAGTTTACAAGGATCTATATAGTAAGCTCATTGTTTTACAGTAGGGTTTATATAGGTAAATATCATGAAATTTCAAATATTAAACATTGGGTTCACGTAAACCTAAATTAAAGATATATATCATTTCCTTAGTTACTTTTGTAGGTATTTAAATGATTTATACCTACTATACATATTGTTTACAAGTAGAGTGTATATAGGTCAAATAAATTCTGATAATGAGCTTTAATCGTAAGGTGGAGAAAAGGAAAGAGAAAGAAGAAAAAGGGTTGAAAGGTAGAGGTATGGTCCACAAGGTTGTCCCGCTCGTCAGCTTATTATTCTTTTTAGTTCTCTTTGAAGCCTTAGAATGGGTGTCTCTGTAAGTCATTTAATCTGTTACCATGGCAACAGGACAGAGTCATTGAAATTTGACAGGAACTGTTGTTTTATCCAAGGATGCCAAAGTTTTTCAAATTTTGGAATTTGATTTTGATCGATGGCTACCATCTTAGCATGGGACATTGTATTATTCATTCTGTGAATTGTTTCTGCTAGTACCAATGTAGGAGATTTCCATGCCTTGGCCACTGTTTGTTTTGCAGCCGTTATTAGTTGGATCATAAGTTTGAATTGAGAGAGTGTTAACCATTCCGGTTTTAGATTAAGTAAAGTTAAATATGGATCTGGTTGTATTATTTTTTAAATATTTTAGATGCAATCACGAAGACTTCCTTCCAGAAGGTTTGGATTACTGGGCACGTCCACCATATGTGTAAATATGTGCCTATTTCTGGGCATCCTCGAAAACAAAGAGCTGAGGTATTAGGTGAATATTTTGCCACTCTAGCGGGTACAAGGTACCAGCGAGTTAGGACTTTATAATTTGTCTCCAGTGCCAAGATGTTGGGTGAAGATGACTTAGATGTGAGCCATATATTAGACCAGTCCGTGTCTTCTAAAGTTCGTCCCAGGTCCTCCTCCCACCTCTGAACGTAAGAGGGTCTATTAAGATTTGCTACTCCATATAATTGATTATAAAGTGATGAAATTGTACCTTTAGCAAATGGATCTTTTGTACAGATTGATTCAAAAATGGATAATTGGGATAATGGTGTATCCCCCTTTAGGAATGGTGTATAGAAATTTTTGATTTGGAGATATCTAAATATCTCAGAGTTTGGTAGATCATATTTTTCTCTAAGCGATGGGAATGAAAGGAATGATTTCGATGCTATGAAGTCATTTAGTGTCTGAATGCCTGATGTTGTCCAAGCTTTAAAAGAATTTGGGTAGATCCATGCCGGATAAAAGGCCGGATTTCTGATAAAAGAAAGGAGAGGATTGTGCGGAGATTGTAACTGATATTTGGTTTTTAGTTTATCCCAGAGAGATAAGAAGTGTTTAGTTATGGGATTATGAATTTTAAAGCGGTCTTTAGGATCAAGCCATAATAAATTTGATATTAATAGTGGGTCATTTTCTGAAGCCTCTATAAATACCCATAATGGGATTTCCTGTTTTGCATGGTATTTGGACAGACTGGCCAAATGTGCTGCTCTGTAGTAGTTAGTAAAATTAGGGTATCCCAGGCCTCCTTTATTTTTGGGAAGATGTAGTGTGTGTATAGGTATACATGGTTTAGAAGAGCCCCATATAAACGAAGTTGCTCTTTTTTGTACTATTCTCAAAAAATAGGAAGGAATTGGAATAGGGAGGACTCTGAATAGATAAAGCAATTTGGGTAGAATAGTCATTTTGATTGCATTAATCTTCCCTATCCAGGATAAAGGAAGTTGCGACCATTGTTTTATTAGATTTGTGATCTGTCTTAATACAGGAGGATAATTGGTTGAGAATAAGTCAGAATGAGATGCTGTTAAATGAATTCCAAGATATGGGATTGATTTTTCTGCCCATGTGAATGGGAGTGCAGCCCTAGCCGGGATCAATTCCATGTTTGTGAGTGAAATATTAAGCACTAGGCATTTCTTAGGATTAATCATAAGGCCGGATAGGGCTGCAAATCCATCAAGAGCTGGTATTAAGTTAGGACCAGAGACCTGTGGTGATGATAGAAAAAGTAATATATCGTCTGCAAATATACATAATTTGTGTGTAATACCTCCTACTTCAATGCCAGTTATAGTTTGGTTTGTTCTGATGTATTGGGCCATGGGTTCGAGTATAAGGGCAAATAATAAGGGAGATAATGGGCAACCCTGTCGGGTACCTCTTTCGATATTAAAGGCTTCAGATTTGTATCCAGCATATTTTATATAGGCTTTGAGTTTATTATATAATGCTTTGATCCATGTTAAAAAGTGGGGTCCAAAACCCAATTTTTGTAATGAATATTGCATATATTGCCAGGATACTGTGTCAAATGCCCTCTTAATATCGAGAGATAGAAAACATAAAGGGATTTTCCGTTTTTTAGCAATATGTGCCAATAACACCGCCCTGCGTATATTATCGCCTGCCTGTCTATTTGGCATGAAGCCTACTTGATCTCTATGTATTAATTTTCCTATAATGCTATTGAGGCGTTTTGCTATTATTTTTGCTAATAATTTAATATCGAGGTTTAACAGAGAGATAGGCCGATAATTTACACAGGAAGTATCATCAGAAAGGGGTTTTGGGATCATACAAACAATTGCCATTAGTGTTTCTTGCCGAAAAGAATGTCCATCTAGAAGTTTGTTAAAAGTTTCAGTGAGAATGGGAGAGAGTATTTCTGAGAATGTTTTATAGTATAAAGCCGAGTAGCCGTCTGGGCCTGGTCTTTTGCTAAGTTTTAGGTCTTTTATGGCGTTAGCAACTTCATCTATAGTTATAGGCTCATCCAAACTGCTTTTTTGATTCTGAGATAACTCAGGTAAGGTTATTTTTGAGAAGAAGGATTCAGCTTCTGTAGGATTAAATTCATTGTTTGTCTTGTATAAAGTTGCAAGATGTGAGTGAAATTTATGGACTATTTTAACTGGATTACAAGTGTAAACATTTTTGGATAATTTCAAACGTATTGGTTTGAAAGATTTGTTAGTTGAATTTAATGCCCGAGCCAAATATGTACCTGGTTTGTTTGTATTCATGTAGAAATTGTGTTTGGAGCGTTTGAGGGATTTATCAACTTACTCAGTGAGAAATAGATCGTATTCCAATCTAGATTTTTCCAGATGAGATTTTGTACTCTGAGATGGATTATCTTGAAATGATATGTAGGCTGCATTAAAATTGAGTTCTAGTTTTTTTGCTAGATTTTTGCGTTCCCGTTTAAATAGTGCCATTTGTCTTTGTATTGTACCACGCAAGACAGGCTTATGAGCTTCCCACAGTGTTATTGGGGAGATGTCTGTTGTATTATTAATTGATATGTATTCCTTTAAAGCTTGTTCAATGGCCATCTGATGTAGTGGGTGTTTGAGCATTATGTCCGGTAAGTACCACGTTGGGTCATGCGCTTTTGGTATGGCTGAGGCTATAGTAGTGTATACTGCATTATGGTCAGACCACGGAATCGGAATTATATCTGATGCAATAATTTCTGGTATCATTCCTATTGTTAGAAAAATATGATCTATTCTGGTGAAGGTTTGATGAGGGTGCGAGAAATAAGTGAATTTCTTTTTCATTGGGTTACTTTCTCTCCATGAATCTACCAGATTGTATTTGGAAAGAAGTTGAGAAAAAGGTAATCTAGAGGTTATTTTAGATGGTGTAAAAGGTGATTTATCTAGAAATGGGAGGAGGACCTGGTTCGAATCCCCACACATTATCACTGTTCCTATTTTGTGTGTATTAATCACTTGTAATATATGTGAGAGGAATGGTGTAGGTTGTTTGTTAGGAGCGTAGTAGGAAATCACCGTGATTGCTGTATCCATTATATAACCCATGAGTATCAGGTATCTACCTTCTGGGTCTTTAATTTCTGATGATAAGGTGAATGGTGTGGATCGGTGAAATGCAATTAGAGTTCCCCTTTGCTTGGTACAGGCAGAAGCCGTGTAAATTTGTTGATAAAAAGGAGAAATATATTTTGGAGTAGAATCTTTGGTGAAGTGTGTTTCTTGGAGGCATACTATGTGAGCCTTCTTGTTATGGAAAGTACGGAAGGCTTTGGTCCTTTTTTGAGGGACATTTATTCCCTGAACATTCAGGGAAAGTATATTCAGTGGTGCCATGGCAATAGATCAAATAGTTTTGACTTACTTTTTGTTATGCAGAGCTGACTGCGCAGATCAACCTGTGTGGACTGAAGAGATGAATAGATAGAAAATAAACCAGTGAATGCTGGAGTAAAGAGTAAACAAAAAACATATGAGATTAGATGATACATTGTATAAATTATTTTTTGCAAGTAATCACAATTTACCCGTGAAAGAGAATAAATATCTCTCTCAGGGGAATAAGTGCCTTCGTCACACTCCCACATAATATGGTTGGGAGAATGAGGAGGGCTAATGGGGGTACACGGATCTTCCGCTTACAGGAGAGAAGTTCTATGTCAAAAGACATCAAAATGATGTTTCATTAATTGGAGTGCAGAATATAGTTTTTGTTGAAATTATTTATTCCAGGGTGGTTGTATATGGTTAGTCTTGCCCTAGGCTAAATAATTCAGTTAGAAAGGTACTGTTAATAACTTTGGTATTGATGAAGATAGTTTAAATTATTTTGGGATTTTAACCCTTTTAGAGTAAACAATTACATATTTTATTCATATGTAACTGTTTAGATATGTTAACTCATAAAATTGAGGTTGTATTGCTTCAGATTAGAATAAACAAAAACATAATTCTAGGAACTAGTTAGGTAATAATATATTTGTTTTAAGAAAAGAAAGAAAAAGCTTCCATTACTTCTGGATTATTGAACATATTTGTCCTAAAAAGTAATAAATCTATTGTTATTACCTGATAATATATAACTGAACAAGAATTTCCTTATTTCACTTATATATTCTAAGGCTATATGAATCAGAAGTAATAAGAAATATAACTGGAATGTAACATAATCCCACACAGTGTGTGACTATCAGAATGCAGTTACATTCAGTTATAAATATAGGTTTTTTTTATAGAGAACCATCTCTTAGTATAATAAATGAAGAGATATCAGGAATTAGGATGTCAGTCCATTGAATCTTCTTGGTCCATGGATGATGTGGCATAACGGCCTCTTTTGTGAGAATGATGATTCCCATTTTGTTCTGAAATTTTCTGGGTGCTGCCTGAAGGTGAAGATGACGCCATTCTTCTGCGTGTGGGAGTGTTGCTGCTTGTGGGTTCTGTCAGATTTAATTTTAAAAGGGTTTGTTGTAGTTCATCTGCTGATCTGCTTCTGTAAATTGTACCTTGGTAGTTAAATCTGACTGAAAAGGGGAAGCCCCATTGATACATAATGTTGTGGCGTTGCAGTTCCATTAGTTGGGGTTTCATGGATTGTCTTTTAGTAATAGTAAGTTGGGATAGGTCAGCAAAAATGTGATAATTGTGTCCTTGAAAATTAAGTTCCTTTTTTTCTCTTGCAGCAATTAGTATTTGTTCTTTCGTTCTGTAATAATGAAATTTTGTGATTATATAACGTGGGGGTCCATCTTTCTTTTTGGCTGTGAGGGCTCTGTGTACTCTGTCCAGTTCTAAACGTTCAATAGGGATATCTGGCTTTAGTTCTTGTAATAGAGCAGTAATAGTAGATTGCAGGTCTGTCACAGTTTCAGGTATTCCCCTTATGCGCAAGTTTGAACGTCTGGCTCTATTTTCGTAATCTTCGAGCTTAGTTTGAAGTATTAAATTCTCTTTTTTTAATTGTTCCAATTCTGTTATATTTTCTTGGGTTGTAATTTCAATTTCATCCATTTTTATTTCTAAGGCTGCGGTGCGGTTTCCCAGCTCTCTTATTTCTTTGGTTAGGCTTTTTGTTATTTGGTCTGAGGTTTGTTTTAAAGCCTTATGAAGCATCTTTTCAAATTGTAATAATATTACTGGGGATACTGAGGAGGCTTGTGGAGAAGTTTGTGAGAGGATTTGTTCTGTATCTGACTCAAATGGAGAGTCTTGCTGTGACATTTTCTGTCTGTGAGAGCGCCCTGATGCTGTATCTTGTGAGGTGACTGGAGCTGCTTCAGCTGCAGTGAGTGCCTGTGAGCTCTTTGTGAGGTGATTTTTATTTCTGCCACGGTTTCCTCCCAGTACCATATTTCCTGCCCAAACTTTCACAGTTTGTTCCCTGGGGCAAAAAGGTTCAAATGGATACCTTTTGAGCCTGCAGGCTCCGCTTTGTCCTTCTCTTCTCTCCTCAGCGGTGTGGAGCTCTAACAATGCATGTCTGCTCTGCTAGGCTCCGCCTCCTGCCCTGGGGGACAGATTTCAACTATTGTGCAAGCGTGAAGTCTTTTGGATTTTTCTTTTGGACACTAGAATTCCATCGGGTTTAAACTATGAATGGGATGTCTCCCATTTCTATGACTAATTCTCCTGACATAATTCTTCTTGTATCCAAAGGATTCACATCTATTTGATCTTATATATACATATATACCTATAAACCGTCCATATTTTGATTGACTCATTGTCTTGATCTCCATATATACTTTCTATACATATATCTTCAGACATGACAATGATTAGTTCTATCTTTCCCTCTTTCTTTGTCTTTTCTTTACTGGTTTCATAAATATGCCATTTAGGTAGGTGCTGCCAAGGTATCTAGGTATGTCATTAATATTTGTATTTACCTTTAAACATATTATGACATTCTTTATATCATTGGCACCATTAAAACCATTCCAGAGAGTTCCCTTTTATGGAGTGTGGAGTGATTTCATTGTTCATTGTTTATTCACGTATCTCATTCCAACACTCCATAAATATATGTTTGGATTCAAGCTTCGGATGATCTTATATACGTTGAGTATAGTTTGTAACTTAGTAACTTTTATTGTATGATTGCAACAAAGTATCAATTAGGTTAGGGTTTTGGCCAGATGTGTAAACATTATGATAGTAACAATTTTTTCTTCATATTTTCTTTAATAATATTGATATGTGTTATGCTCATGTTTTCTTTTTAGACCCCAGGAAAAGTGATTATGGACCACACACTTCCATCTTCTTTGGGGGGTGTCTAGTATCTATGTGTGCATTAGCTGCTTGAGATCTCGGCACTGTTTGCGGGGAGTTTTTGTGATAGTTCAAAAAATATTTATATTATCCTTTTACTATGTCCCTTACATAATATTTTCCCGTGACAATATTTTAGTAGTAACGGCTCAGCTATTTTGCATACGATATGTGTGTCCGTTTGTTTGTACATTTTTCTGTGCATTTTATTCCTTGTCCTGATTTCTTCTTCTTTTTCTTTTAAAATTTAACACATTTCATAAACACTTCACATTCATTTTGTATGATGTTAATTGTTACCACACACACATACTTCTTGTTTTTCCTGTCTTTATGTTTATGGTTTAATTCGGATCCAGTGAAGCTCACATTTGAATTAGTATATACTCTCATGTGAACAAAGTTTTTACATGGGTGTCATTTAGACCCTAGCATCACATATTCACTGGTTCCACACGCGTATCATGCATATAGAAAAGGTAGAAAGATTTTGAATTTTATTTTCACTTTATTTTATTTTCACTTTTACATATATATATTAATTTTTAATTTTATTTTTACTAATGGCATTCATGTTCTATATAGATTTATACACTTTTCTCTACACCTCATTTATATATATATATATATATATATATATATATATATATATATATATATATATATATTTATTTATTTATTTATTTTTTTTATATTTTTCATATCTTTACATTTCACTTCATACAAATCCTTAAGGACATTTCAGTCTCACGTTATCACTTATTTCATACTTCTTCTTTAGTTTATCATTTTTTACATATTTAACATTTATCTCAATTTAATTCAATATATAAATCACATAGTCTATTTTTATTTTCTTATTTATTTTTTTATTTATCGCAAGTACTAAATTAATTTCATTTTGCTTGACTTTTTTCTTTTTCCTTGTTTCTTTTGTCCGTTCTTTCCATTCCTTATTACATCAAGGGTGTTTCCACTTCATGTTATACACCTAGTAAATGAGTGTTGAGATCTCATGCGGCTAGTCTCCAGCTGCTTGGCATTATCTCATTTATGTTTGGTCACATGTTGTATATTTTAAGTATAAATGTGGTTATCACTTTTATGTAAGCTATCTATGAGTAAGCGCTCTGTACGAGAGTGAAATGCGTTAGCGGCTAAGCTGTACCACTCCAGCGGTGTCATGTACTTTATTATTCCATGTTTTGAATAAAGAAGATTTTATCTGCCTATCCCGGTGTGTGCGGCCGTCCAGATCTCTCCACACGATTACACTTGCTCTTCAGTTTGTGTTTGTGGGGTTTGTATCTGATCTTCAGTGCGTGTAGTCAGTTCGTATCTGTTTTTCTGCTGTTCTTCAGTGCATTCTGTTCGTTCTGAGTAGCCGACCATTTTGAAGCCATGTTGCAGGTACGTACTCGTCGTAGAGTTCATGCTGTGTGGGGGCTTGGTGTTGGGGTTTTTACTTGGACCCAAGCCCAGTCCATGAACAGGGTGGGGAGGAGTTCATGGACCAAGAATTGGTTACTCCAGTTCTCTCATATGCCTTTGCTGCGTGAGATCCAGGAGAATAATCCTGATGATTTCAAGAACTTTCTCTGGATGACGGACCCCGTTTTTCACCAGCTGGTTCCGCCTGTTTCTGACAGCAATACATATGTCGGACTACAAAATTAACCACATCATATTATCCTGCTGTATGGTGCACAATTTTTTGCGTAAAAATGCCCAAAATTATCTTGCTTCAGTTGGGCCTGAGGCCGGACTTCCTGCTAATCCCCTGACAGGCCTGGATACTGGCCGTCCTGGCTTGGCAGCCCAAATCGCCCGTGAAGTTCGCCAGAAATATGTCAATTATTTTACAGGTGGGGGGCAATTGCTATGCCAGACAATGTATAAATATTTTTTTAATAAAAAAAAAAAAATTATCTAATAAAATCTTGAATTTTCTTTATTGCTTGTGTTTCTTTTTAGCTGTCTCCTATAGGTTCTCCTAGTGCACTTGTAGTGCCAAGTGGATTTTCCTTTAGTAAATAAGCCCCATTGTCACTCTAAACACAAAATTACTTTAAACACATAATTGCCAATAACTGGTATTGAGCATTGAAAGAAGAAGCCACACATTGTTGATTCTCAAACGTTTTACACTGTGCACATTCACGTGTGCATTATAAAATTTTGGTGTAAAATAATTTTATTTTTTTTTTCTCAAGTTTTTTACAATTTTTTTTTTTAAAAACAGGCATGTTTCAAAACATAACATACACAACTCTGGAATGTACAAAGTTCAATGTAGAAAAACTTAAAGCAATATCAGACATTAGTACAGTATGTCCAAAATGTGTTGACATTGCCTTCATCAGATGGGGTGATGTCACCCCTGTAAAAAAACAAATTTTAAAGATGCACACAAATTGGGAGTCAAAATGGGTATTTTCCTCCTGATCTCATGCCTAAAGTCAACATGTGCTATCTCCCATCATGGGGGATCAATGCACATGTTTTGGCGGTGCAACCCCTTCCTCTCACCTACTAGAGTTATGAGGAAGGGGTTGCACCCACAAAACGTGTACATTGATATCCCCTAATGGCAGATAGCACATGTTGACACACCGTGTGCATCTTCAAAATTTGGCTTTTAAAATGTACAAAAAATATGGTGGCATTTGGCAGATAATTAGATTCTCCCTAACACATCAATCATGTTCTTCATTTGTTGTTCAAGAACATTGAGTTTATGCCTTATGATGTCAATTTCACGATTCCACACCATGATGTCCTGGATTAGGATTTGTGCACTTGCGAAATGTTGAGCTTGCTCTTCCACAACCAGCACATCACCTAAAAATTTGAGTAAAAACATGTATTATCAATATGCAGGCATACATATATTACCTGAAGCTGGGGTGTCAGACACTGACCTGTTGTGGTGACAAGTTCGCCCACTTCCCCCACCTCTCCTTCCTCCAGATCCTCGGGGTGTGGTGTTGTGCTGAGTTCCCCTTCTTTCTGAGGTGGGGGTTTCCTGGTGTCCTCTGAGTGGTGTCCTCTGAGTCTTTTCTCCCCTATGAAAATGAAACAAAAGGTATACTTAGCACACAGATATTTGAGTCCAGAAATAGGAATATGAAACATTGCTGGGAAGTGGGGTACAATTGTCTGTTTTGGCAGAGTTCCAAGCTGAAGACATGATTTTTTTTACCGTACGATTTTTTTTACCTTACCAAAGCTGGAATACTTACCTTTTTGTGACAATTTTCACACATGGAGACACCCCAAGTATCCACTGGAGCACCTGTGTGGGACACCCTAAAAAGTTTGTTCTTGTGTCCCACACTAGTGCTCCTGAGTCCAGATGTGTAAACAGCTGCTGAGTGTCCTCTCCTTACATTACACTGAATCAAGCTTGCATTTCATTCTAGTTACAAACACATCTAGACAGCAATGTACAAAACTTATTTTTAGACAAATAGGCTTGACCAAATGTATTTAACCTGTATCTGCCCAAAACATTTTATTTAATGAGCGAACGATGTGATGTTTACTACGACCGATTACTGTGCCCACGAACATGAAAGTTGCCATTTTAAACTGTACAACAGTAAAGAAAGGCACATGGAGCAGCATGCAAGTATAATAATAATGATAGGAACACACGACAAGTACTTACTTTTTAGAAGCACTCTCTTGATCCTTCTATACTGATCTTGCTTCCTCAGTTTCAGGTCTGACCAGCGTTTCCTCAATTTCTCCTTGGATCGTCGTACCCCAAAATTCCTGTGCAGACTTTTCACAACCTTAGTCATGATCTTGGCCTTTCTCACATTTGGGTTTAGGTACGGTCCATGCTTCCCATCATAGTCGTTCCTCCTCAAGATGTCCACCATCTCCACCATCTCTACAAAGGCCATATTTGAGGCCTAAATCTTCTCCTCCGGGATCGGGATGTTTCTGTCTCCGGGCTTTCCTCCTCCTCTTTACTGGAATTAACACACAACTGCTGTGTCTCTACCATGTCGCTCCTACTGCACGCCAAAAGAGATGGGGCAGGGAATAGACTAGAAAGAACGTCAGGGGCGGGCGATGCGGGCGGAGTTTCACGCATGCGCAGTGTATATCAAGCTAAAAACATGTGTCGTACCTACGTTCTGTGTGCAGAGGAAGGCGGAACAGAAGTGGCAAGCGTCCTAAACGAAGGTAAAATTTTAACTTGGGCCTTCAGTGGCCTATACTGCTTCAAGATTGAGGCCTATATTGGGATAAGATTATGAGAGTTTAGGCTGACATTAGTGTTTTTGTCTGGTGTATTGTCTTACAGCAAATATGAATCACTTTAAGGACCCAGAATTCATGGCCAGTTTCATAGACAGGTACAGGGAAATTAGGAATTTGTGGGAGGTGAAACACAGCTTATATTATAATAAAAAAGCTAGGAGGTCAACGCTGGAGAAACTTCTGGAGTTTGTGAAGACTTGGGTCCCCAATGCAACCATCGTGTTCTCGGAAAAGAAAATTGGGATCTTGAGGAACATGTATAAGAAGGAGCATAATAAGATCCAGAAATCACTCAGATCAGGAGCAGCAGCAGCGCAAGTGCATGTACCCAGGCTGTGGTACTTCAACAAACTGCAGTTTCTGGACGACCAGACTGAATCCAGGGAATCACTTTCCACCCTTCCCTGCAGCCTTCCCTCCACCCTTTCCTCAACCCCAGCAGAGGCTGATGAGGACCAACCTGGGCCTCCTGGAAGAAGTGGATGCGCCCAGCTGGAGCCAGGTATAATGATGCTAACTAGATGTTAGAATTGATAACAAATTAATGATTAAAAAAAGTGATTTACATATCAATAGACAGTAGTGGCCAAAAATGTTTGGGACAAGAATGAAAAATGCTGGGATCAGAATTATAGTCTTTTCTATATATTAACATTCATTTTGCAAGTCATGAGCTGAAAATTGTGTGTGATTGATGAATTAAAAACTAAAACTATGTTCCTTTTTTATACACAGGATGAGCTCAGCCAGGAGAAAGGTCTGGAAAGTGGCAGGCAGGAGGAGGCCGCACCCAGTGTCAGCCAGGAGGTGGGCGGGCCCAGTGTCAGCCAGGAGGTGGGAGGGCCCAGTGTCAGCCAGGAGGTGGGCGGGCCCAGTGGCCTCACCCAATCACAGGTGCCTCCCCTCCGCCTTACAACAAAAAGGCCCAGGAAGGGGACAATCATGGAGGAGGCAGCACTGGGCCTCATTAGGGAAGCAAGTGATGTCCTCAGAAGCCCCCCTGAAGCTGGAGAGGCCAATGGCTGCTATCTAGCCACTAGATTGCAGAAATTGGAGGAGGGCCAACGCTTCCTCAGTGAGGGAATTTTTGCTCAGGCCCTTCAAAAGGGGTTGAGGGGCCAGCTGACTGAGAACAGCCACGTATGTGAGCTTGCCCATCCTCCTCCTCCTCCTGCCACCAGTCCACCACCAGAGCCACAGTCTCCAAGGAAGGCTGCAGGGAAGGTTGCAGGGAAGCGTGGAGGGAAGGCTGCAGTGAAGAGAAGAAAGTGATGGCCTGGGTTCAGTCTGGTCTGACAGAAGATGCAGGCTGGGGTAGTACCAAAGCCTGGGGACATAGATATCATCTGCTTCTGGTCCTGATCTCTGGGAAGCCTGGACCAGATTGGGCTCCAAATTATATGGACTCTTCAAGCTAGCAATTTTATTTTCCACGGACTTGATGTCTGCCCTGGGGGCCAAAAGGCTTTGCAAATTCCAAAAGTTTCTCCAGCGTTGCCTTCCTCTTTATTTTGTTACCCAGAATAAATAGAGATTTTATTTTTCACAAATACTTGCCTAGGTGTTTTTCTACAAAAAGGACAGTTTGTGAGTAGGCAGGTACATTGCAAAAATACAATGTCTAACAAAGGACAACAACCAACCTCCCTGAGGTTAAAAAATACAAGATAATAATGTTGTTGTAGAAACCTGACACACACAAAAAAAAAAAATATGGAGATCACTAGAAAATAATTTTTCAATAATACAAAAAACAGGAGATCTTGATGAAATAAAAAAAAAAAAAAAGATGACTATAAAAAATAATTCTATAAACATTATTATGGAGATCTGGCTTTAAAAAAATAAAAGATTATTCATGAGATCACGAGAAATAATAAAGAAATTAGTTTGTCAGAACTCTGTCTGAATATCAGCACCAAAACAACTTCATTATTCTAGCATTATAAAGCACAAAATAATGCGCTACATTAAAAGATCGAAGAATTTGCAGTGTAAGGAATGTGCTATCTCCATTACGAACGCTAGTTTTACTACACCGAGCACTTCCGTCTCGTACTTGCTTCAGAGCATGCATCATTTTTGGTGCATCGGAACAGCATACAGATGAGCGGTTTTTCCGATAGTAATTTTTTCCGTCGGAAAAATATAGATCATGTTCTCTATCTAAATCTGTCTGAATTTTCAATGGAAAAAGTTCGATGGACTCTTACTGTCAGAAATTCCGACCGTGTGTACGCGGCATAAGTCAGAGCACTGCCTTAACAATGATTTCATGTGTTGCTATCTTCAGCCTGTAGATGCAGGTGTTATGAGTGAGTCCTCCGATTAGACATGTTAAGCCTCGCACACATCCTTGTCCCTCCACTTAGGAAAGCAGAAAGCTGCAAAATTACATTTTTTGATTTTGAGTTTAGATGCACTTTAACAGTAACGGGATAACCTTGCCTTTTGCTCCAGCAATTGTGATAGAAACCAGAGGCACAGAAGGCAGAGTGTAACAGACGCTGATGTGTCACTTGTTATTCTGTTGGTAGCTGTAATTCCACAACCTTATGGCTTGCCCAAACCTCTTTGCTTCTGTTATTCTGCTGGTACCTGTGGTTACCTGTGACTGGGAATTCTCTGCCATGTAAGTAAATGGACCGGGTGACCTCAGTAGTGGCTAAGGACGTGGCAGGTGTAGGCACCTGCTGCTCTCTTAGCAACCATTGAAAGCAAGAAGTTGGTGAATCCATACCATGCCACGAAAGCCCAAAGTTGCCCAAAGTCATAATATTCTGCCTTTCTCTCAAGTTGGTATGTCTGTCCACACTGAATGCGCTAAAAAATGGGAAAAAGTTCTAGCAAACATGCAAACCCTATTAAAGTCTATGGGACACGAACATGAAAAATCAAAAGTGCTCATTTTAAAGGCTTATATGCAAGTTATTGCCATAAAAAAGTATATGGGGACCCGGGTACTGTCTTAGGGGATATGTGTAAATGCAAAAAAAGTTTTTTTAAAACAACCGTGTTTTCAGGTGCAGTGATTTTAATAATGTCTAAAGTGAAACAATAAAAATGAAAGATTCCTTTAAATATTGTGCCTGGGGGTCCCCTTAGTCTGCCTGTAAAGTGGTGCATCTGTGCAATGTGTAGAACAGTGCTGCAGCAAAATGAAAATTCTAAAGGAAATAATTTAATGCAAACTTGCTTGTGGCTGTAATGTATTGCCAGCTCCCAGCAATATAGATGAAAAATCAAGTAAAACATTGCCGTGGGTTCCCCCCCCAGTCCATACCAGGCCCTTTGGGTCTGGTATGGATTGTAAGGGGAACTCCATGCCAAAATGTGAAAAAAAACAGAGTGGGGTCCCCCCCAGTCCATACCAGGCCCTTTGGGTCTGGCATAGATTTTAAGGGGAACTCCACGCCAATTTTTTTTTAAAAATTGGCGTGGGGTCCCCCCCAAAATGCAAAAGCCATACCAGACCCTTATCTGAGCAAGCAGCCTGGCAGGCTGGCAGGTCAGGAAAGGGGGAAGCAACCGAGCGCCCCCTCTCCTGAACCATAACAGGCCACTTGCCCTCAACACAGGGAGAGTGCTTTGGGTCCCCCCAAAGCACCTTGTCCCTAGGTTGATGGTGAGAAGGGCATCTTCTCGACAACCGTGGCCATTCGTTGTCGGGATCTGCGGGTGGGGGGCTTATGGGAATCTGCCCCTCTCCCTATGTGAATGGGTATCGGGTACATTGTACCCCTACCCATTCACCAAAAAAGTGTCAAAAAGTAAAAACCACAATAGACAGTTTTTGACAATTCGCAAAATGTACATTGATTGTCAATCACGCCACCAAACGGACCTGAAAAATAGATTAAAAAAAACTCTGCCTCCATGTGAGGCCTCCCGGCGACTGCTGTCTTTTTTCTTTAACAGCTGTTATATAGGCAAGGGCAGGGCCACCCGCTGATGTAACCCCCCTCTGATGTCACATGACATCACATGACATCAGAAGGGGGTGGGGTCACTCAGTTATGTCACCGGGTGGCCCCACTCTTGCCTATATAACAGCTGTCACAGCCAAGAGACAGCAGTTGCCGGGAGGCCCCCCATCGAGGTGTAGCTTTTTTTTTCGACCTGACCTGACCTGACCTGGCCCCGCCCCCTCTCTCCCCTGCTTGGCTGACTGACTTTGATTGACAGCCGCTGGAGCCAATGGCACCGCTGCTGTGTCTCAGCCAATCAGTAGGAGTGTCCAGGACGGCTTAGACATTCAGGAACATCGCTGGAGAGAGATGGGGCTCAGGTAAGTAATTAGGGGGGTGCTGGGTTGGCTGCTACACACAAAAGGTTTTTTATCTTAATGCATAGAATTGGGCAATTAAACATAAACTTCAACTGCAGTTGGTGGAAACATGGGGAATTTTACATCCGAGAGATAAAGATTTCATATATTACTCCTCGATACATTCATCTTATTCCAGAATAGACTACATTCTATTGGATCATCAGCTGTTAGAAGGGCTGCGGAAGAAAGAAATTAAATCAATAACTCTCTCAGACTACGCTCCAGTAGAGATGACCCTTGAGCTCAGGGACGTCCCGGCCAGACAGTGGTCTTGGAGAGTAAACGAATCCCTCTTACACGATACTAATTTTTACAGGACAATTAATTTTTTCTTTAAAGAAAATGAAATAGAAAATATTGCCTCTTCTGTACTTTGGGAAACACATAAAGCCTATATGAGGAGGGAGGCTGATGGCAGAGAGGGCTAAGAGGAAAAAAATATGGCAAGCCCGAAAAAGGTCACTTCTGGGAGAGATCCAGGCTCTAGAATAGCTACATAAAAGATTACTTGAAGACCAAACTATGGCCATATTGACAAGAAAACGAGAAACTTTGAGAGATTTGATAGAACAGAATACTAAATGGGTATTTAATAAAACAAGTAAGAAATACTATGAAATGGGGAATAAGCCAGGAAAATTATTAGCTGGAATAATTAAACCCAGAAGTAACCTAAATTACATAGTAAAAATGAAGGATAAGAAAAGTGAATTAAAATATTCCACAAAAGAAGTTACAGAGATCCTGCAAGAATACTATCAAATGCTATATAAAGTAAATAATATACAGAACCCTGAGGGTATAAAGTGTAGAAGAAACAAAATAGAACAATATTTAGGAAAGTTAAAAGCTTGGGATAGCCTATTTAAAACTAGGCTATGGCAATATATAGCCCATTAATGCCCCTGTCAGGTACAAACTATTTCCCCCAGGGAAGGAGAACAAGCTATATCTGAGGTGGACACTCTTGGATAGATTAGGATTAAAAGATGTCATGGAGGGAAATGCCCTGTGTACAATAGGTGAAGATATAGGCAGCTCCAACACTTTGTAGATACTCTTCCAAAACCCCTTTGCTCCAGTAAAGAGCTTACCCCATGGGAAAGTTTGTTGGACCAAGGGGGGTAAGGGGCCATGGAATGTCTATTATATATAAGACGTTGATCTCTTCTCCAGGTTCGGAGCCAATAGGCTTCTTAGAGAGTTGAGAGTTGGAATTAGATCAAACTATACCAGAGCAAATTAAACATAAAATCATAGATTATATACACTCAACATCAATAGACATGAAAATAAGAAATGAACTATAAATTATTAACAAAATGGTATTATGTCCCAACAAAACTTCACAAGATTAATCCAAAGATATCATCGCTATGTTGGAGGGAATGTGGATTGGAGGGTACACATGTCACATATGGTGGCAGTGCACCATGATCCAATTTTTTTGGAAAGAGATATTGAAAATGATGAAAAAGATCACTGGGGTAGAGGCTGTGCAGGATCCTTAGCAATGTTTGTTCCATGCTACTGGGGAGTTGAGGAAGAAATATAGAACGGCAGTAGTACCATATCTATTAAATGCAGCAAAAGCTCTAATACCAAGACAATGGAAAAATATAAAGCAATGTCAATAAAGGATTGGTTTAGAGAAGTAGATAAAATCAGATTGATGGAAGAATTGATATCTCTACAAAATAACCCTAGACAAAGATTCCATAAAATCTGGAAAGAATGGCTGGGCTTTAAACAAAGGAAGCATATTAGAACTGTATGGGAGAGTAAGGGGGTGTGGTTGGGCGGGGGTGGGTGGATGGGGGGTGGAGGGGTGGGGGGGCTGTGGGCTTTTTTATTTTTTGTTTTTTGTTTTGTTGTGGGGTATTAGGAGATGAGGGATATATTATAAATTTTAGTAATACACTTTGGGTTATTATATTAAGTATTGGGTTAAGATAAGATTTGAAGTTTTAGGGTAAGAGGAATACACGGTAAATAGGGTGGACTTGGTGAAGTAGGTGAAAGGCGAATTCCCCATTGTACCACCCCTTTTAAAATTCATTATAGAAGCACTGAGATAATAGGATTGGGAATTTTATGGGTGAGTTTTTTTTTTCAAGTTTCTTATCACCCCCTCCTCTGCCCATCCCCCTCTGCCCCCCTTCTCCTTTCTTTGCCCCCCCCTTTTCTCCCCTTTTTCCTCCCCCCTACTGTTTTGCTTCTGTATCTCATCTCATTCTTTTAGGTAGGAATGGTATAGATCAGTGGTCATCAACCCTGTCCTCAGGGCCCACTAACAGGCCAGGTTTGCAAGATAACTGAAATACATCACAGGTGATATAATTTGCTGCTCAGTGATTGCAGTATTCTAGTCTGCATCTCCCCAAGGTAATACATAAAACCTGGCCTGTTAGTGGGCCCTGAGGACAGGGTTGATGACCATTGGTATAGATTGTAGGAGTTGGATATAGGAAGTGGAAAATACAGAGTAGAAGTTTACATTTCAGGAATGTTAAATGTTAATGTTAAATGTATAATGTCAATTGTTAAGTGTTAAAGGAAATATGTTATGTAAATATGTAATGTATATGATTGTATTTTTATAAGATGAGTTTTGGAACTTTCTTTTTTTAAGCTTATACTCTTCTTTGTTAAGTGTTGTTGTTATTTTTTCTTAAAAACAATTAAAAAAGAGTTGAAATAAAAAGATAAAAAATCTTCTGCCTTTACAACTCCTTTAGGCATGTGATGGCAAGCAAAAATAATGTAGCTAGCCTAATTTGGTAACAAATAGAATTGTTTTATCTTTTTAAAACAATTTAAATACCATATTTGACATACCTGTTAAATATTTAAAGAACGTTGATATTTTTAAAAATCATTACAAACAAGGTTTATGTCAAGAATTGTTTATATAGGAAACCTTTACTCCACGGTATCTGTTCAAATAAATCAGATAAGATAGTATTTGGAGGAACACTTTGTTTTGTTATCAAAATTCTCCTAGATGATAAAAAGTTTCTATGTATTGCCATCAAATGACAACGCATCCAAGAAGCTTTAGGAGACAGTGATAATGGAAAGAGATAAACTCAGAAACAATTATGTGTAGATACACTTTGATTTAGCAATCTAACAAAAAGACTATGCTGTCATCTGCAGTTTGTATGTAACCAGAACAACCAGAAGACAAAATCTTAATATTTAAAGGAATCAATTGTATGTGCAATAATAATATGTCTAGATTTATCAGGGTACTTTTTAACGTGGGGAAAATGGGGCAACTGCCCACATCCCAGTCATTGTTGTGGGGCCCGAAGCAACTGCCCCTTGAGCCCGCGCTGTCACAGATTTTAAAAAGCTGTCTCGATACAACCTTGTCAGTGACAGTGCTGCGGGTGCCTGTAAACAGATCTGGCTGTGTTACATTGGGCAAGCATGACAGGAGCTCAGTTGTGCTGCCTGCAAGAGACACAAGAATTAATTGCCAGGGGAAAGGTCTCTCCCCTTACCTCCTCCTCCAGAAGCTGATGTTTAGACACTCTCATTGGCAAGACTCGGGGAGGGGGTGTGGCTGGCCTCTGTGCTGCTGATGCACACGTAAGGCTACAGACTCTGAGAAGATGGGAGGTAGGTTAGTTCTGTGGCAGTTGAGTGCTGAATCATTAGATGCAGTATAGAGGAGGTGGGTGAAGTATAGAGGATGTAGATGCAGTATAGAAGATGTACTGTAGGTGCAGTATGAAAAACAAGGAATAGGGGCGCCTCTGAGAATATATCATAAAACAATTTATTACAATCACAATATCCACTCACATGAAAGAAAGAGGAGTTGTGTGCAGGAGCATGATCAGGGCTGAGGAGAAGATGATGTGGGACTGTGGCCAGCAGCAGTTCCAGTGTAGCTGATACACAATCAAATCCAGGCAGGCAGGGGTGCAGATGGCTGAGCACAAACAGTCTGATGTAATTCAGTGTTCCTGGCAGGTAGTAACTACAGTCCGGTGGAGAGGGGGAGATCAATCAGATACTGACAAGGGTGTCCGTGGGAGGAGGGGGGAGGACGTCCGGGCGGATGGCTGAGCCGTGCTGTATCTCCACAGCATTCGCACTGTCCCTGCGTGGTGGAGGGAGAGACATGGCCGTGTGTGTAGATCGAAAGCGAGGCTTGGAGTGCAGACACAGGCCGGCACCGAGCCATGATGTCATCAACATGCAACGCGTTTCTGAATTAGCTGGCTATAGATGGAAGAGATAGCCGCATTCCTTTCTCAAGCATGGGTTCTCAGGACACGGAGGAGTTTAATATAAGCAGAGCGGAGGGTGGGGCCAGAGCATGAATGGAGACACAGCAGGAAACACACAAGGGGGAGGGGAGGGGACAAGTAGAAATATGAAATGGGAAGGTGGAAGGAAAATAGAATAATAATAATAATAATAGTAATTATAACCATAATGGAAATGGGTGCAGAGATATGTATGTATGTCTGCGTACACATGTCAGGAAAGGCAGAATAAAGAAGAGGGGGGCGGGGAGAAAAGGAGAGAAGGGGGGGAAAGGAGGGGGAGGAAGGGGAGAAGACAGGGAAAGAAGCGGAGGGGGAGGGGGAAAAAGGGGGAGGGGCAAAAAAGGGGGAAGGGGAGAGAAAGGAGGGGAAGAAAGAAGGAGCAAAGTGAGGGAGAAGGGGGGGAGGTCATGGGGACAAAACATGACATCATGCTACCTCCAGAGTTGTCAATACTTACTGTGGACACCAGGAGCGAACCCACCACCCCCATATATATAAAAAGAGATAAAGAAAATGAAACCTGTGGTGAAAATGACAAGGATATACATATAAATATAAATAATTAAAAAGTATGGTATCATCAGAATACATAGTATTGGCCGTAATAACAGATAAAATGTGGAGCAAGAGAGACTATAGTACTGTGGCTATTTCTATACCTTCATTGAGGCCGCCGGGCGAGAGGACATCAAGGCAATATATCCAAAACTTATCTCTCATGCACAGTTTTTTAAAACGTTCAGCTTGGGTCATAGGTTTCGAGATTTGCTCGATGACCCAAACTTCAAGACCAATGGTGGATTTTTTGTGATGCTCAGCAAAGTGACGGGGGACACTATGCAAGTCTTTGCCACCCTCGATGAGTCGTCGGTGCTGGCCAAACCGTTGCCTCAGGGGGCAGATGGTTTGCCCCACATAAATCAACCCACAAGGGCACTTTAAACCATATAAAACGAACTCAGATGAGCAGTTGTAGAACTGATCTAGTGGGTATGTTTTGTCTTTAGAATCAAAGGATTTTTTACCATGCTGAACAAACGAACAGGTTTTGCAGCGGGTCTTTTTACATTGGTACATGCCCACAAAGGGTATGAGAATCATGGGGTTGGGAGCAGTTTTGTTTTTCAAAGATGGGGCTTTGCGGTAGGTAATCCTGGGTATTGGTGGAAGAATGGTTTTGAGGAGAGGATCTTGCTGCAGGATATTCCAATGTTTGTAAAAAATGTTTTCCATTTTTTTGTATTGAAAGTTGAAGGTAGTAATAAATCTCATAGAGTGATCTAATGTGGCTTTCCTTTCTTTATTGGTAGGTTTGCCTTTGGAGTAGAGATCGCAAGCTTGATCAACTAACTCTTTGGGGTATTCTTTGTCGGCAAACTTCTTTTTTAGTGTGATGCTCTGGGTGTCATAGTTAGTGTCTAAGGTACAATTTTGTCTTAGACGACAAAACTGGCCTTTGGGTATGTTTTTTGATCAATTTTGGGTAGTGGCAACTCCTGTAGTGTAGGAAGGAGTTGCCAGCTGTAGGTTTAGTGTAATTCTTGGCAATGATGGTTTCACCCACATGGCTCAACTCCAAGTCCAAAAAGGCCAAACCGCTGGAATCAGAGACATGTGTGAAGGATAAGCCGTAGGGGTTATGATTGCAATGATCTACAAATGAGGTAATGGAATCGGTGGGGCCATCCCAGATTACAATTAGGTCATCTATATAACGGCCAAAAAATACAATGTGGGGGGGATTAGGGATTATTTTGTAAGATGTAGTGTTCATCCCAGTAGCCCATGGCTAGGTTGGCATATGAGGGGGCGAAGTTGGCTCCCATGGCAGTCCCTTGTGTTTGTAAGTAGAATTCGCCATCAAAGTCAAAATAATTGTGGGTCAGGCAGAAATTGGTAGCCTCCAAAATAAATGTGGCCTGTCTGAGGTTAATGAGAGGATCCTGTGCAAGAAAAAATTTGAGGGCTAATAAGCCAATTTGATGAGGAATGGAGGTATAAAGTGAAGTGACGTCTAAAGACAGCCATGTGTAGGAAGATTCCCACTTATAAGGTGCAAGTAATTCCAGGAGGTGTGTGCCGTCTCTAATGTAAGATGGTAACTGTTGGACAATCGGTTGGAGGAATTGATCAATATACTGACTGAACCCAGTGGTGACGCTATCCATGGCGGCCACAATGGGCCTGCCAGGAGGGTAAGTGAGGTTTTTATGAACTTTGGGCAAATAGTAAAAATATGGGGTCTGATAAAAAACTTTTTGTAAAAAAGGAGGCTTCAGTTTTGTTGATCACTCAGCGTTCAAGAGCTGATTTAACTAAAACATTAACCTCAGTGGTAAAATCTGTGGTGGGGTCTTTTTTAAAATAGTAAATGTGCCCGCGCTAGTATAGTGTCACATATAAAATATATAATATATATAAAAAATATATTCACATTTAAAACACATATAATGTGATAAATAAAACCATACA
Organism: Aquarana catesbeiana; assembly: GCF_042186555.1. Classification (NCBI taxonomy): domain Eukaryota; kingdom Metazoa; phylum Chordata; class Amphibia; order Anura; family Ranidae; genus Aquarana; species Aquarana catesbeiana. The sequence goes on from NC_133324.1 coordinate 622,758,246, forward strand.
GGTAAAATATAATGCAAATAACTATAAATGATAAACCACCAAGTGCATATAAAAGTGCAATCGTGGTAATAACTAATAAAAGTGCAACGTGCTGAAATATAAATATCAAAACACTTTCCAGTGACAAATGAGTGTATATCCCAATTATTAAATACAAATCACAAAAAACGTGAATAAATAGTGTCCATAAAATAAGTATACATCATGCTTCTTCTGATGGGTGTATAAATCACAACATGTGAAAACTGTGCTCTCCCGTGACACCCCACATGTGCTTGCGCTCACCTTCAGTCGTGTGACACAGTAATTAAACGGTGTCAAAATAAGCATTGGGGCCACTGTTAGGCTCACTCAAGATACAATGATGCAAAGACACTCCTCTCAGGTGAAACTGCTAGGTTCACTCGGGTTACAATGATGCAAAAACACTCCTCCTCTGCTGCTGCTTCCAACAATGTCTCCTCTCCAACAGATTTTATAATTACATCTGGCATGTGAATTAGAGAATCTAGGGCATGAATTTCAGAAAGGGAAAGATTATGTATATGAGGTGGTACGTGGGATGAAGACTGTCAAAGCTTAAGAAAATCAGCATAGACTACTCTATAAAAGCTTTCCAGATAGGGGCCTTTGGATTGAGCAGGATAAAAAACAGATTTGGGTTTAAGGGATGAATGTGTTATGGGTGGGGAGGTGGCAAGATGCTGTGTGAAAAGACTAAGAGTGTCTTCTTCGTCAGTGTGAGATTCTAAAACATCAATAATGTCGCCATCATATTCAAAAACGTCTGGGGATGGGGTAACTGGAGGGAGATCAATGGTATTTGTATTGGGTTTATTCTGTTTGCCAAGAAAAAACCTTTTTAGGGTCAAAATACAAATATACCTATTAAGGTCTTTAAACAAAAGAAAGGGATTGGGCTTATTTATAGGAGCAAAATTGAGTCCTTTACTTAGTAAGCTAATATCTGCAGGGGAGAGCTGGAGGGACGATAGATTGAAAAATTTTACAGTTTGCGGAGTTTTTGTGTGTACGGTCTGGGACTTGTTGCGTCCTCCTCTGCAACCCCTCCGGTGAGTTTTCTTTTTCTCCGGTTGGTTCGAGGAGGACTTGGGGCTAAAAAAAATGCAGGATCAGAAGTAATGGAAGGGGGGAGGGGATGTGAAGAATCTAAATTGTCAGCAGAGGTGGAGTAAGATGGTTGAATGGGGATAAGTGGTTCCACAGTGTAAACTGAATTGTTAGTCACTAGTTGGGCATCCATGGGTTACTTATTAGGAGACCTAGAGGTATTGGGGTTGTATGTGTTGGCGTCATTACTATGACCTATGATTAGAGATGAGGAGGTGGACGTGGGATTATTCCTAGTGCTGGAGTCTTGAACCTTTCCTGCATAGGAAGGTCTATTGTAAAATTTGTTCAGGTCATTAAGCAGGTGTTTGGTTCTGATGGTTTTGTTACTGTTATCATCATGGTTTAGATGATTATTGCAATCATAACCCCTACGGCTTACCCCAAAGAGTTAGTTGATCAAGCTTGCGATCTCTACTCCAAAGGCAAACCTACCAATAAAGAAAGGAAAGCCACATTAGATCATTCTATGTAATTTATTACTACCTTCAACTTTCAATACAAAAAAATGGAAAACATTTTTTACAAATATTGGAATATCCTGCAGCAAGATCCTCTCCTCAAAACCATTCTTCCACAAATACCCAGGATTACCTACCGCAAAGCCCCACCTTTGAAAAACAAAATCGGTCGAGCAAATTTCTTTCAGACCAAACTGCTCCCAACTCTATCAATCTCATACCCTTTGTGGGCATGTACCAATGTAAAAAGACCCGCTGAAAAACCTGTTCGTTTGTTCAGCATGGTAAAAAATCCTTTGATTCTAAAGGCAAAACATACCCACTAGATCAGTTCTACAACTGCTCATCTGAGTTCGTTGTATATGGTTTAAAGTACCCTTGTGGGTTGAGGCAATGGTTCGGCCAGCACCGACGACTCATCGAGGGTGGCAAAGACTTGCATAGTGTCCCCCGTCATTTTGCTGAGCATCACAAAAAATCCACCATTGGTCTTGAAGCTTGGGTCATCGAGCAAATCTCGAAATCTATGACCCAAGCTGAACGTTTTAAAAAACTGTGCGCGAGAGAGACGTTTTGGATATATTGCCTTGATGTCCTCTCGCCCGGCGGCCTCAATGAAGGTATAGAAATAGCCACAGTACTATAGTCTCTCTTGCTCCACATTTTATCTGTTATTACGGCCAATACTATGTATTCTAATGATACCATACTTTTTAATTACTTATATTTATATGTATATCCTTGTCATTTTCACCACAGGTTTCATTTTCTTTATCTCTTTTTATATATATGGGGGTTGTGGGTTCGCTCCTGGTGTCCCCAGTAAGTATTGACAACTCTGGAGGTAGCATGATGTCATGTTTTGTCCCCATGACCTTCCCCCCCTTCTCCCTCACTTTGCTCCTTCTTTCTTCCCCTCCTTCCCCTCCCCCCCCCTCCGCTTCTTTCCCTGTCTTCTCCCCTTCCTCCCCTTCCTTTTTCCCCCCCCTCCCCCTTCTCTCCTTTTCTCCCCGCCCCCCCTCTTCTGTACACAGACATACGTACATATCTCTGCACCCATTTCCATTATGGTTATAATTACTATTATTATTATTATTATTACACTATTTTCCTTCCACCTTCCCCCTCCCCTTTCTTCAGCCCACGGTCCCTCTCATTAACTTTACTTTTATTTATTTTTAGTTTTTACCCTTTACCCTTTACCCTTTGCCTTCTATTATATGTCATCATTTATATACATACATATATATATATATATATATATATATATATATTATTATTATATATATATTTTTTTTATATTGTTCATACATACATCAATACTTATCTCTTATTTTTAATCTCCCCCCCCCGTCCCTCTTTAGATTCTTAATAATTAATTACATATACCTATTCTATATGGTATCCAGCATGCATTTCTGTTTTATATGGACTATGCATTTTTCCCCTCCAACATTGTGTCTTTAACTTAATTTTGTGTTTTTTTCCATACTCCCCAGTAATTTATTTTTTTATATATTTATGAATTTTTTTCTTATTACTGTGTCTGTATACCACTGCATTTGTTGTTTTTCATTAGTCATTATTTTTAATTTTTAATTAATGTTTACTGCCCCATTTCATATTTCTACTTGTCCCCTCCCCTCCCCTCCCCCTTGTGTGTTTCCTTCTGTGTCTCCATTCATGCTCTGGCCCCGCCCTCCGTTCTGCCTATATTAAACTCCTCCATGTCCTGAGAACCCATGCTTGAGAAAGGAATGCGGCTATCTCTTCCATCCATAGCCAGCTAGTTCAGAAACGCGTCGCATGTTGATGACGTCACGGCTCGGCACCGGCCCGTGTCTGCACTCCAAGCCTCGCTTTCGATCTACACACACGGCCGTGTCTCTCCCTCCACCACACAGGGACAGTGCGAATGCTGTGGGGATACAGCACGGCTCAGCCATTCGCCGGGATGTCCTCCCCCCTCCTCCCATGGACACCCTTGTCAATATCTGATTGATCTCCCCCTCTCCACCGGACTGTAGTTACTACCTGCCAGGAACACTGAATTACATCAGACTGTGTTTGTGCTCAGCCATCTGCACCCCTGCCTGCCTGGATTTGATTGTGTATCAGCTACACTGAAACTGCTGCTGGCCACAGTCCCACATCATCTTCACCTCAGCCCTGATCATGCTCCTGCACACGACTCCTCTTTCTTTCATGTGAGTGGATATTGTGATTGTAATAAATTGTTTTATGATATATTCTCAGAGGCGCCCCTATTCCTTGTTTTTTATTAGCTTATTGGAACTCGCTTTTGGTTTCTTGGTGGTTGCCCTGACTGATGTAGCGACTTTACACTATTAGTGTACACATGTGTACATATATCTATGCCCTTGGACTATTTGGTACTATGCTCTGAGGTATCTGCACATTGCGCCTTTTTACTTGTTTAGTGTAGGTGCAGTATGGAGTAGGTGGGTGCACTATAGAGGACGTAGGTACACTATGGATGAGGTAGGTGCAGTATTGAAGATGTATTGTAGGTGCAGTATGGAGGAGGTGGGTGCAGTATAGAGGTTGTAGGTGCAGTTTAGATGAGATAGGTGCAGTATGGAGGATGTAGGTGCAGTATGGAGGATGTAGGTGCAGTATGGAGGATGTAGGTGCAGTATGGAGGGGGTAGGTGCAGTATGAAGGAGGTGGGTGCAGTATAGAGGATGTAGATGCAGTATGGAGGATGTAGGTGCAGTATAAAGGAGGTGGGTGTCATATAGAGGATGTAGGTACAGTATAGAGCAGCCCTCAAATTTTCCACTCGCCTAATCGCATTTTGCAAGTGGAAAATGAGGGCTGGCGAGCGTGGGCTGCCTGGGAGCAGGGGGGGGTGATCACCTCCAAATTAATTTAAGTAATCTTCTAGATGTGTAAAAGTATGTAATTAAATGAATTGGTGATCGAAGGGCTCTGAGCTGTTTCTGCTGTATGTAGGTTCTGCAAAATGGCCACTAGCTGGCACCCAAGGGACGCTCTTAGATGATGAATATGGAAGGTGGCCCTTTTTCCTGCTTTAAAAGGCACGTCCATGGAGCGTCTCTACGTCCTAACAAAGCATACATAGGAGTATGTGAAATGCATTGCCATAAACAGTGCACCAGGACCCTGAGCTTCACCATGTGTTCCTTTGGACCGCTGTTGTTTGACACGTGGTCCTAACATACCACAACTGCTGCAAGCTGCAAACTGTTACCAGATGGGATTGTCCACATCACATAGTGTCAACTACGAGGCAGTCAACCCTCTTTGGAGTACTCCCAGCCGTCCAAGCTACATCATCGCCAAACGGGGAATGACAGGAGGATAAGTTGGATAAAGGACACCAGTACCGTGGAGTGGTGAGAGCCTCCGGGCGGTTGAGATGTTATTCCCTATCCATCTTCCACTGGGGCAGTATGTACAGCACTTACAGACATAGAGCAAATATTGCTGTCAATGTGGGGCTACTGCTGTTTTTCTCCAAATGAGAAAGTAGTTCACACTTGAAGCTATATATGTGGCAGTCCATTTCTCCAAAACTAGTGCTTGTCTAGCCATTCACCGGTTCCCAATTGGCATAGAGTTTTCATGATGTGCTGCCATTATTAGTCTGCAACTAGGATTGGCCACTGAATGTCATTTACATCCTCACTGCATCTTTCAAACCCTGTAGGAATCATCTGGAAACATGATGAGGGATTATGAGAGCCATACATGTGTGACTTGGGGACTGAGGTTATCAACAAAGCCCCATTTGGCTTGATACACATCCTTGGATATATTCCATACTCAGCATCCATACATAGAATAGCCCCCAAGTGGGTATATTTGGGACAGTCTGGAGACACTAATTAGCATCATAGGTTACATGTTAGGCTGCAGCTTATATCTACCTCATAACACATTGTGTTTTTCTTCCAGCAATGTATCATTAGGCCTAGAACCGTGATTTCACAGAAGTGTCAAAGATAATAGAGCCCTGTCAGGGACAAGTATCGCTCAGTACCTGATTACCCTCTACCTAGACTTTCAAGGCATAGATACTAGGAAGTATATGAAGGTTATTGTGGTATGAGTGCATGTGTGAGTGACGTACTGTGTGTTGAGCATGAGTGACAATGTTCTCCTTTTAAACCAATTTTAAGTGTTTGGAGGGGTGGGCCATTGTGCCTCCCAATTTTTTGGTCATTTTTATATACAATAAAGTCAATACTATCTATTACATTACCATAGTTGGTTCTCCATATGCAACTTCTGTCCTTGTGGGGTGGCCTAAGGGTTCTCCCCTTCTTTCTTTTTGTCCTTCCCTCCCGGTTACATGTTGAGCCCATAGTTGCGGAGGTACCTCGCCCATTGGAACGAATCGGCTAAATTGCGATAGTGACCCTTAATTAGAATGAGATCCATCTTTTATGTTTATATATAGTGCAAAGAAACTTTCTGCAGTTGCTGGTCCATACCAAGGTAAACACCTTTGGTTATAGGGTTGCAAAAATTGACAATGAACTAAAAATGTGACAATATCACAGCACTTCCATTGATAACTACTGTATGAGCCCCTGGACTGATGTCTCTGTGCAGATGGATTCTGCATTCATTTGAAGAACCTCTGGCTCTTGTGAGGGGGAGACTCTAACAATGCTTTACTTTCAACCCTAAATATGAGTGTAACATGAGACAGAACAATGGCGTTAGCCTTAGGCAGGCCATACACGTTTCAAATGATCCTGCTGAACCGGCCGAGATTTGAACCGTGTATGGCAGGTTGAATGTACCCAATTAACTTGGGTACAACCAGCATGCTGGGGTTTTACCTGCGATTATCGCTAGCAGCTGCCATAGCCGCTAGCAATAATCACTGTTTTCTCCTGGCAGGGACGGGTTCCCCTGCCCCCCTGCTGGGAGAAGACAATGGCCCGGCAGGAGGGATTCCCGCCACAACACTGTCTCTGTTGATGCAGGAATCAAGTGAATTTCTTTCCTGCAACCCGTGGTTGCAGGAAAGAAATTCGCTCTGTGAGTGGTCAGCCTTAAACAGACAAAAAGAAAGTAAATAAGAGAAGTTAATTGCAAGAGTTTACATACTGTACACCTTTAAGACTGTACAGCAGTCAAGCTAAAAAACACAATGGGTGGAATTAATCAATACTGGAGCAGACAAAATCTGGAGCAGCTGTGCATGACAACCAATCAGATTCTATCTTTAGCTTGTTCAGTTAGGATTCAGAAATGAAAGCTAGAAGCTAATTGGTTGCAATACACAACTGCGCTCGATTCTGGCTCCTGCAATTTTGATGAATTTCTCTGTGTTCCCTTAATGCATATTTCTGAAGCATGAATAAAAACACAGTTTTAATGCTTAGTTATAATCTTAGATTTAGAACATTTTGACAGATAGTTTATTGATCTAATTTAAAGCAGCCAAATGAATGGCTTAACCTTTAAAGTGAAATATGATTTCAGTTTGTATTTAGACAATACTGATATTAGTTTTATCCAGCAGCGTTGTGCCTGTTGACAGGAAGAATAAGTAAAAGAATTTGTTAGTTCACATAATGTGCAGTTTTTTCAACTAATTTCATTTTTTTTCATTTATATTTAAGGATGTTAAATGTCTTTTTTAGTCAGAGTTTAGGCAGGTATAAAGAACCAAAATCCCCCACTGGTAAATGGGACTTTATGGGCAACCAGCACACCAGAATCATATATTAAAAAACATGAGTTATTCTTACACATTAAAAAAGTTCCAATAATGAAAGAGACAAAAACATATAAACAATAAAATTCACAGCTCATTTACAAACATCTCGTGGATTGATATACCTTATGTTGTCTACATTTACCCGACACATTTCAGGTCAACAACCTTTCTTCAGGGGTATTGTAAGGGAGATGCAGTAAAATCAGTGAAGGTGAATCAGTGAAGCATCACCACCACAGGGTCTCACAAAGCCTCCATGGAAGTCCCCCACAAGAGGAGCCGCTGATGTCCAGACACCAAGGGATGAGTTAGTACTCAAAGAAATAGTGAGGTGCTGTGTGATCATAACATATGGGTAAGACATCACTGAATGCCCCAGAGGGATGGTGTAATTACAGAATTTCCATAGACCACCAAGGGGGTCTGTCCCTTGTATGGTAAAAGTGGGTGTCCATATTCTTTCCTCCCAGGTATAGCACTTAGGCAGGTGGCCTACGGGTGTATTTGATAGTTAGTGGCTGGTCCAGGCTGAGGGGGAAAAGAGTTAAGTGTGTATTTGTCACTTCCAGGACATTTTGGATTCAGCTGGGTTTGAGGGCCTTTTATCAACTTATTAGGCAAGACATGCTGTGATTCATGTGGAGGAGGAAAGCTGCGTCTTGCAATCCACCAGAGGCACTGGGGTTTTAGAGAACAATCAAGACATGGAAAATGCCAGTATTGACTACTACCTTCCTGAGGTATGCCTGGGCAGCTAGTTAGAGGCAGTTAGGGGCATTCGGATTTTAACTGTTCATTTTAGACTGTACTATGAAGCTATGTACTATGAAGCTCTTCAGTAAAGTTGCATCAACTGTTCTGAGTCTGGCCTGAAGTTATTCAAAGGGGTGCATGTTGATTCTGGCTTATCAAAAGAACCAGGGAATGTAAAGAGCATGTTGGGTATGAAACTCAGCTACTACAAAGAAGTTAACGTGGCAAGACAAGGAGGAGCAATGCAGTTGCTATGAGTAACCAGGCACTAGTTGAAGACACAAGCAACCGTTTGTTAGGTGTGGTACCTGGTAAAGATGACATGTCAGTCGGTAGTGAGAATCAGTGTTCTCACTTCCTCCCTAGCAGTCACTTTCCAGTAGCAACCAGAACCGAACGCACTTTACGAAGATCCATGGCCTGGTCACATGGGTACAGGAGTGAAGAAGTTAATACGTGCATGGTAGGGACCCAATTCTGTTACTGGGAATGAGTTAACAGAGGTATGCTTGACTGGTGGAGAGGGAGTGGGCTAAGCAGCATCTCTCCTAATGCAACATATATTAAGTTACAGTGTGTAGTGACACAGGAAAGCATTTTCAGAGGAACTCTGCACTTTACTGCACACAGTGTGAACGCTCATCTTTAAGTTAGGGAACTGTCTTAATGTAGGACTTTCACATGACCGCAGTTCCAGCTTGGTCCCAGGCCTTGATAAGCGTGCTCTGCGTGAAAGGAACCCAACTTGCCTATTGTATACAATTGCCCATTTGTTGCCCATGTATTGTGAGGATTGCCATTTTGCCTACATATTGTCAAGTCACCACTATATTTAGTTATGTGAACCATAGCACTATAATTTAGTCTCCTGCAGGCCTGATACTAACGCAGCATGCTACTATTATCCCCATGTTTTGCCACGGCACACTAGGTGCTCAGCTTTAAATCCCTTACATGTCATTTAGCACATTTTTATTGTTTCCATATTTTCTAAAGAAACACTATTTGCACCACTGTTTAAACTCTAATGTATTTTTAAAATCTCCTTTCTCTATTCAATTTGCAGTGCTTAGATGGGGAGTAATAGTGCTGTCTAAATCTTCTCTACAGCATCTGCAGTGCTACAGTAACCACTAACAGTCTACACAGCAGAAGCACTGCCGCTGCTGCTCTTGCCAACTGTAGGAACTAGGGGGGGGATCTGTACATGGGAGGGAGCTGTATTGGTGGTAAGCAGATCTGTACTGGGGGAAACTTTACTGGTGGGGGAGATCTGTAATGGGGGAGCTGTACTGGTGCAGGGATCTGTACTGAAGGGAGCTGTACTGTAGCCCAGAGTGGAGATACTCTACCAATCATACCTTCATAGGGACCCACAACAAGTGACAGCTGCTAGGTGTATGGATCTGCAGTAATATTCCTGTCTGCTTACCTCTCCGTGTGATCAGCTTAAAAGACTGTCCACCTCTCACCTTGCTGCTTAAGTAATCTTCCCTCAAGCATGGCTCCACCCCAGGCTCTAATTAGGAACACTATATAAACGTGTGCATTGCAAGCCAGCCTTGCTGATCAATATTGTGTGTTTGGCTTCCGTGTGCTCATTGCTGTGTGTCCTACATCTGATCTTGTTCACTGACCTTGGCTTGTTCTTGGCTGCCCTCATCTGCTACATATCCCAACCTTTGCCGTATTCTTTGACTATCCCTATCTGCTTGTTGTCCTAACCTTTTGGCTTATCTCCTGACTATCCTTGTTGTCCCGGTCTGCTGATTCCTATCTATCCTCTAGTAGTCTACCGTGAGCATGAGCTGGGGGACCCTGGGGACCGCAACCTGGAGCCAGACTGCAGCGAAGTCCATCCCCACCATCAGGGGCCCTGGTGAACACCTGCTGGCTATTAGTTTCCGCTCCCTGGGAAATCTCATGCTCTAGATCCCAGTGTGATCTGTGTTGGTGCTCGAGAATACCTGCTTTCCTGAACCACCCAGAGCTCCATTCGCAGCAGTCAGCCATAGGGTCCACTACCTCAGCGGTGCACTCCTGACCCCAACAGGGTGCATCTGTCACCTGGCCTTAGGTGACCTGACAGTTTGATCAGCCATGGACCCGGCTGATGTGCCGCTACCCGCAGATGATCCATTGCAGGACATAGTTCATAGGCTCGAGACCCAGGAATCTAATCAGACCCAGGTGATGCGATTCCTCCAGGATTTGGCTTCCCGCTTCGAGCAGCTTCAGGCTTCCTTAGGAACCCAGATTCAGCAACCGCAACCGCAGTCTGTGGCTGTACCTATTCTGGTCGCTGCAGCTGCCAGCTCAGTCCCATTTATCTGGGGACTCCAAGGCCTGTAGGGGATTCCTGAGCCAGTGCACTATTCACTTTGAACTCCAGTCTCTAAACTTCTCTTCTGATCGGGCAAAGGTAGACTATATCATTTCCCTCCTCTCCGGTGAGGCTTTAGCCTGGGCTGCCCCCCGTGGGAGAAGAATGATCCAGTGGTTTCTAGCCTGCCTGACTTCCTGAAGCTCTTTCGGAATATCTTTAAGGAACCAGGTCATGTTTCTTCAGTGGCCAGTGCCCTTCTACGTCTTTGCCATGAGTCTTCTTCTGTGAGACAATATGCTCTTCATTTTGTATACTAACAGCTGAGTTGAGCTGGAATAATGAGGCCTTAGTTGCAACCTTTTTACATGGCCTCTCTGACTGAGTGAAGGATGAATTGGTGGGAAGAACCATCCCTGCCGGTCTGGACGATGTCATCTCCTTGTGTAACCAGATCGATGTTCGCTTTCAGAAGAAGTCCCTAGAGAAAAGACACCAGCACTCCCTGGTCCCTAGTCAGCCTGAGCTCCCCTCCCTTCATCCCATGGAGCATCTTCTGCCAGCTGAGGAACCTATGCAGCTGGGCCGGACCAGGCTAATCCCCGAGGAATGTGCTACATCTGGAAGGTGGAGTATTGGACCCAGAAACATCACCTTCTCGTCTTCTTTCGGTGTCCCTTCATGTAGGCGCTTCCTCTCAATCGGTCTTGGCATATCTGGATTCTGGGGCTGCTGGCAGTTTTATGGACTGGAGAACTGCATCTTCTAGGAAGCTTACCCTTTTGCCCCTCACTACGCCACTGGTGGTCTCAGCAATTGATGGCACTGTTCTTCCAGTGGGCCCCATCTGCTTTCAGACTCTCCCGGTTAAGATGTCTGTAGGGATACTCCACCAGGAGTGGATATCCTTCCTTATCCTACCTAAGGCCTCAACCCCCATCGTATTGGGCCTTCCTTGGCTACAGCTCCACTCTCCACACGTGGACTGGGTTTCTGGGCAGATCCTGGCTTGGGATCCCTCCTGTTTCTTGTCCTGCCTACTCAAGGTTGCCCCCAAGGAGAGACTTCCGGTTGCAACCACATCTGTATCTTCCTGCTGCATATCACGATGTGTTCTGCAAAAAATCAGCTGAGGTGCTCCCTCCTCACGGGTCCTTTGACTGTGCTATTGCCCTTGTTTCTGGAGTAACTCTGCCCGGGGGCCGTACCTACCCTCTGTCCATCCCAGAGACCCAGGCCATGTCCGAGTATCTCGCTGAAAATCTAGAGAGAGATTTCATCCGGGAATTCTCATCGCCTGTGGGGGCAGGATTCTTTTTCATTGCCAAAAAAGGTACCTTAGGACCCTGCATTGACTATTGAGGTTTAAATGCGGTGACAATCAAAAATCAATACCCCTTACCCTTAATATCTGAGCTATTCGACAGGTTGAAAGATGCCTCAATTTTTTAACAAGTTGGATCCCAGAGATGTATACAATCTGATCCAGATACGGGAAGGTGACGAATGGAAAACCATGTTTAACCGTAGAGATGGGCATTACAAATACTTGGTAATGCCTTTCGGTTTGTGTAATGCTCCAGCTGTGTTTCAAAACTTTGTCAACAAAATCTTCAGGGACCTGCTGTATCAATTTGTTGTCATCTATCTGGATGACATTCTCATCTTTTCGGGAAATCTGCTTGTCCACAGAAACCATGTCCGAATTGTACTTCAGCGCCTTAGAGAGAATAATCTGTATGCCAAGCTGGAGAAATGTTCTTTTGAATGTTCTGAGGTCCTGTTTCTGGGTTTCTTTCAATGGCGACCCTAGGGGGGGGCCAGAGGGGGCCCTGTCCCCCCCAACATTATGCTGTGCCCCACCATGTGCCCCCCCCAAAAAAAAAAAATTTTTTTTTTTTTTTTACAAAAAATCAATGTCTAAGAGGGAGAGAGTCCCCAGTCAGCTCCTGCGGGTGATTCCTCCCCCCTCCCCTGCTCGCTGACACTGCATAATGCGAGCGTTCACGCAACCACGGCCGCCTGATCTGCTTCTTCACCTGCATCCTCATTGGCAGGGAGAAGAGCGAGTTGCAGGAAGGACTCCACCAGGACTTTCAGTTACTGAAAAAACAGACTGATTTCTCCCGTCCTTAGGACAGGAGGACCAGCCTGTACATTCCAAGAGATGCCAGACCAGAGCTGTCAATAGCAGGGGCAGGACAGCAAGAGGAGGCTGGGGAACCCCACAGTGGCAGAACACCAGGGCCCGGAGCAAGACAACCTTTGCAACCCTGATAGTTCTCCCACTGCTTTGGATCCTTATATTTTCTTGATATGCTGGTGACATATATCTCTTGTTTTCTGCCACCCTGGGGGACCCCAATACAGTAGGAAGGGAGCTCACTGCAGAACATGTGAAAGGGCCCATTGTGGGGTCGTAGTAAAGGGCCCCAGGATATATATATATATATATATATATATATATATATGCATTTTATAGTTGCCCCCCTACTTTTGTCCCTGTCCCCCCATGTGCCCCCACTAAATTTGAAAGCTGGAGATGCCACTGGTTGCTTTGTCTCTAGTTTGGGTCTTCGTATGAATCCTGGAAAGGTCTCGGCCATTACCAACTGGCCTCTTCCTGCCAGTCTCAAGGCCACACAGCGTTTTCTTGGTTTCACATATTGTAGGCAGTTCATTAGGAATTGCTCTTCCATTGCTGTGTCTATTATCGCCTTGACAAAGAATGCTAATGCCAAGGAGTGGTCCCATGAAGCTGTCTCTGCATTTCATGATTTGAAACAGGCCTTTGTTTCAGGTCCTCTCTTGAGGAGACCTAATCCTGGGGATCCATTTTTTATTGAAGTGGATGCTTCTTCAATGGGGGTGGGAGCTGTGCTTCTTCAATCATTTGAGAAGAAACGTCAACCATGTTCGTTCTTCTCCAAAAAAAATTCTCAGGCAGAGAAAAACTATGCTGTTGGTGATCGGGAACTTCTTGCAATTAAATTGGTGTTAAAGTTGTGACATCATCTCTTGGAGGGTTCCCCTCACTTCTTAACGATTTTCACTGATCATAAGAATCTGCAGTTCTTACAGAATGCCAAACGTCTGAATCCCAGACATGCCAAGTGGAGTCTTTTCTTTTCCCATTTTAATTTCATGATTACATACAAACCTGGTTCCTGCAATAGTCAGGCTGATGCACTCTTTAGGTCATTTGACGCTTTGAACCCCTGAACCGATCATTCCAACCTCATGTATTCTTGCCAATTCTACCACCCTAGAGTGAAAAATAACTCCTGGCAAGACCTTCGTCCCCACTGAGCTAAGAGCTAAGATCCTTCGCTGGGGACATGATTCCAAGGTGGTAGGTCATGCTGGGTTCCTCTGATTCTTCCTGCACATCAGTCACCACTACTGGTGGCCTACCGTCCGCTTGGATTTCAAGGACTATGTTAAGGCTTGTCATGTCTGTGCTCAGTCTAAATCCTCCACACAAGCTCCTGCTGGTCTTCTCATGCCCTTGCCCATTCCCAAGGAGCCCTGGTCTCACATTGCCATGGATTTTATCACTGATCTGCCACTGTCTGAGAATAATACGGTCATTTGGGTGGTAATAAATGGATTTTTCCAAGATGGCTAATTTTGTTCCCCTTTCTGGTCTCCCTTGTACTCCTGCTTTGTTTCCCACTTTTGTTTGAGAAATCGTCCACCTCCATGGGGTTCCTTCTCATATTGTTTCCAACAGGGGTGTTCAATTTACTTGTTTTTGGAGAGCCTTTTGTAAATCCCTCAATATTGTTTTGGATTTTTCCTCTTCTTACCACCCTTAATCCAACAGACAGACTGAGAGGGTTAATCAGGAGTTAGAGGTCTTTCTCCGCACCTTAGTCTCTGCTCATCATGAAGCTTGGTTCTCTCTACTCCCGTGGGCAGAATTCTCTCACAACAATTATGTAAACACCAGTTCTCAGAAGACACCTTTTTTCACAATTTATGGGAAACACCCTCAGCTCCCTCTTCCTATGACCTGTTCTCCAGACATTCCAGCTTTGGCTACAGCTCAGAAGTCTTTCAATTCTATTTGGGGTGATGTTCATGATTCCCTCCAGGCAGCTGCTGGCAATTTCAAAGATTTTGCCGACCGTCACAGGGGTAAACCGACTTCTCTACAGCTAGGGGACAAAGTCTGGCTCTCCACCAGAAACATCAAGCTCCGGGTTCCTTCTCTGAAGTTTGCCCCAAGGTTCATTGGCCCGTACACTATAACCTCTAAAATAAATCTGGTTTGTTTCAAACTACAGATTCCTAAAAGCCTCAAAATTTCTAACTCCTTCCATGTTTCCCTTCTGAAGCCTTTAGTCCTCAACAAACTCTCTCATCCCAGCCCTACCACGGCCCCGGTTTCTGAGGATAATCAGGAGTACGAGGTTAGGCAAATTCTGGATTCCCAGATCTGTAAAGGCATTCTTCAGTACCTTGTGCATTGGAAAGGGTTTGGTCCTGAGGATCACTTGAATCACTGCATCTGATGTCTTTGTGCCTCGTCTGTTGAGGAGGTTTCATCTGAGGTTTCCCTCCAAGCCTGGGCCCAAGAGGGGGAGGCCTCCTAAGAGGGGGGTACTGTCATGGATCTACAGTAATATTCCTGTCTGCTTACCTCTCTGTGTGATCAGCTTAAAAGCCTGGCCCCCTCTCACCTGGCTGCTTAAGTAATTTTCCCTCAAGCATGGTTCCACTCCAGCCTCTAATTAGGAACACTATATAAACCTGTGCATTGCAAGCAAGCCTCGCTGATCAATATTGTGTGTTTGGCTTCCGTGTGCTCATTGCTGTGTGTCCTACATCTGATCCTGTTCACCGACCTTGGCTTTTCTTGACTATCCTCGTCTGCTTCATATCCCGACCTTTGGCATGTTCTTTGACTATCCTTATCTGCTTGTTGCCCTGACCTTTTGGCTTATTTCCTGACTATCCTTGTTGTCCCGGTCTGCTGCTTCCTATCTATCCTCCAGTAGTCTATCGTGGGGGCCGCAACCTGGAGCCAGATTGCAGCAAAGTCCATCCCCACCATCAGGGGCCCTGGTGAACATGCGCTGGCTCTTAGATTCCGCTCCCTGGGAAATCTCATGCTCTAGCTCCCAGTGTGATCCGTGTTGGTGCTCCAGAGTACCTGCTTTCCTGAACCACCCAGAGCTCCATCCACAGCAGTCAGCCATAGTGTCCACTAACTCATCGGTGCACTCCTGACCACAGCACTAGACAGATGTAAGAGTCTCAGTATTGACTTCCTGTGTGTCTCTGAGATGTTATGTGGCCACCAATTTACAACAACAGCTGTGGTACACTTTGTATGTTACACTTTAGCCTATGGGAAACTGAAATGTGTAGCCATGTGCCTGGCTAAAGAGAGAGCAAGCTAGAACACCATGCTGCAGCTGCTCTCTATGCTCTCACCGAGCTGACATGTTGGATCTAGCAACACTGTCTGCTTCCTACCAGCAGAGGAACAGACAAAGCAAAGAAGCTCCATATACTTGTATGCTAGCTGCATTGGGCTGTGGGAGATGAAGTGCTGAATGGGAGCCATGCTGTGGAATGGACTATTAAACTTCAGTACCCACAAGGAGACAGTGAGAGGGTGGAAGAAAGGTCGTATTTCCTGGGCTGCATACCAAAGAGCTTCTTTTTTTGCCCTGCAGAGACCAGAGTGAGGACACATGTCTTTTTGAGTGTGTGTCCACCTGACTCAAGCCTGCAACCTGAGCCAGAGTTAGAAGTCCTGTGTGCTGGGGACCAGAGAGCGAGGAGATTGGAGTGCACAGAGGCTGAGGACTAGGCTATTGGCGGGACACAGACCTTTGCTGCAGAGAGACTGGAGCACTGTATTCCTGTAGGCTGAGCACTGGAGCCATTCCAGGCAGATCCAGAGAGCATCTGAACAGTGGGACTGTTGCTGCCATACCGCTGGGACTGGAGAGAGGGCACTGCAGCCTTTGCCACCGCATGCAGGATTTACCGGGACTGTATTTATGTTCATCATTGTAAAGACTAGGCCCCAACGTTAGCCAGCTGAGGAACTAAGGCAAAGAACTGTCTCGCTATATAGTTGCTCTATCTCAACTCCTGTCTCCAGGACCCACTAACAGGCCAGGTTTACAAGATAACTGAAATACATCACAGGTGATATCATTTGCTGCTCAGTGATTGCAGTATTCTAGTCTGCATCTCCCCAAGGTAATACTTAAAATCTGGCCTGTTGGTGGGTCCTGAGGACTGGAGTTGAGAACCACTGCTCTATTAGGACTTCATTTGCTGTCAAAGGTAAAGGGAGATATCTACAGTTAAACCTGTGTCTCAGCATAGTTATTTCTATAGTGCACTCTAACAGCATAGTATACTGCTTCCTCCTACCTAGAACTCCATATTACCTGCTACAAGTTAGTAATCGTATTGTCTAGCAAATTGTGATCAACTGCATTATCCATTTATTCATTTATGATATTTACCTCAATCTTTAACAGTATATTAAGTATTAAGTTCTGTTTTCACTAACCAGCCTAGTGTCTAATTCCTGGTACTGAGTTAGACTTGGGTGTAGGATATTCATCTCTATGCACTCAACAGTATAGCAAGATATAACTGCTTAACCTGGTGTGTTAGAGTTGTCGAAGTGGCCCACAGAGTCGAGACAAGAAACAGGGAACCCAAATCAGCCAGCAGCTGCTCCCTGGGTAGCGCTACATATATACTGTATGTAATATAGGATTTTTTTTTTACTTTTCCACTTGTATATCAAAATTTGCAACACTGCAGAGGAGATTTGTTTTGCTTCCTTTGGGCCACAGCTGCAGGAGTTGTGAGAGGTTAAACTTGATGAACAGTAGTCTTTCTTACAAACGTATTGCCCATGTAAATATGAAAGGATCAAGTGATGCAAACTGAAATGCAAAGCATGTAAAACATACATCTTAATGCTGGCTATTCAACCAAGTTGCTAAAAAAACAAGTCATGCATGCAGCAATTAAACATCTGGAGAGTCTTCTTTCATGAACTGATCTCAGTTAGTGTAGAAAATGTATACAACTGAAGGAAAAAAATTCTTGGCTCAATAAAAGATGAGTATAGGGGATGTTTATTTTCCTTCATGATAGAGTATTTGAAACTAAGAATGTTCTTGAATGAATGTGACATCATGCAGAATGATCATATGTTCATTGCAAAGTTATTGCAGTTTTCTGTTGGCTCATAAAATATTCATGTTCAGTGGATCCTTTTACCTCCACTTGTACCTGAGGGTTGGAAACATTCCATTTCTTTACATAAAGATTTGTCAAAATACATAGACAATATTCTGTTATTTTGGACAGGTACAGAAGCCTTGAACATTGTTGGAGCCTTGAATGTAAATGATTATTACTTAAAATTTACTTTGAATTATGTAAAGAAATGTCTTACTTTTTGTATGTAAATATTTACCATATATACTTTACATTGTTATATTATAGATCTATGGCTAGATTACTGCATACAGACAGCTTTAATTCTTATAGCCTGAGAAAAGCATACCAATAGTACAATACCTGCATGTATCCAGAAATTGCTCTAGGTTAGAAGACTTCAAGGCAAAAGTAAAAAAGCTAAGAAACCACTTCTTAAATAGAGCCTCTAAACCTTAGGAAAAGCCTATCAGAAGGTCAAGGAAAAGCACCAAGCTAATGGCAATGAGACCATAGCTGGTAAATTTAGCTTAATGTGCAAAACCTTTCGATACTTTTCTATATTATATGCAATACTTGTATATTTGTATACTTTTAAACTTATAAAAATAAAAATAAAAATAAATAAATAAAAATATATTGTGGAAAAAACATATATTCATTACAAACGTCCTAATAAGACGAATACATTTAGGGACATCTTTTTGAAATATTAGCATTGGTGCACTTTAATTGAGCTCCAAAAAGAAGTGTTGTAAATAGAAAGGTACATTTATGTGCAGTTAATGCACTGTGTGCAAACATGTCATCTGTAGCAGCCATTTGGATCTAGTTATGGGTTATAAATTATGGTCCAAAATTTATTAAATTGCAACATTACAGAAATTATTTACCTACTCATATATGAGTGTAATTCCTTTTATATAGGTAAAATGAAACATATGTGGAAAATATCAGACAACAATACGGCTAATCTTAAATTTCCTATAACTCAGCATATTCTCAAATTTCATAATGACAAAAATACAAGTACATGTTTGGTCCTTGAACATGTACATACAAAGGAAACATGGGGCAATCTGGAAAATAAATCGCTCCAGTTAGAGAACCATTGAATATATTGTTACTTATTTATTTATTTTTTGCCAAGGATTGAAGACAGGTCTTCTAAAGAATCATTACATTTTGATATTTCATTAAAATAATGTACAATTTATATACCAATATTGTGTAATTTATGTATTGTAATAGTTTGCAAGTTTAATTATTCCTTTATATTTCTGTTCCTCCTTCTCTCCTCTGCCAGCTTTTTGCTTTTGTCTTTGGTTTATTTTTTATTTATGGACCCAGTTGGGGCAATATATGGCAATATAATTCTGCCTAGGCAGTTTATGCCTTTGGTTCACTGCCACTTTTGTTCTTCATGTTATGTGGCCACAGAATATTTACATATCTACTGGATTTTTCTATTTGTGCTCAGTATACAATGTTGTTTATGTCACTGGAACTTTTTATTTCGGTCAATGTGCACTGAATAGTGGTTTAGCCTTTTCTAGGCTGTGTATTATTGTGACACAACTGGTTGCAGGCACACATTTGGAGTGATGCAATGAGGTAGGTGGGGCTTTTACAGGCTTATAATATTTTTGATCTGAGGTAATGGTAGACATGCCCTTCTGAAGAAGTTGTGCAGTGTGGTAAATTGCATCAAGACTGCCCATACTTCACACCCGTAGTGGAAATTGTAAGAGCTTCATGCAACTGTAACACTTGGCATTGTTACTGATTTGCAAAAGGTTATTTGTCCACAAGATGGCATTGCCAATTAGTCTTGTCTAACTGTGACTGGAATACAGGTTGTCGGGGAGTCTGGGAGATATATTCTTGAAGAAGGATTCTAACTACAGTCATCCATGGGCTGCAACTACAAGGCTCATAAGCACCTGGGAACAGGAGGGACCAAATAAAAGTAAAAGCCTAGGAAGGAGGAAGAACTGTGCTTTGTCAAGCCGTGTTTAATGTAGAAAAATGTAAAATAACACATGTGGGTGGCAAAAATATGAATGCAATCTATACACTGGGGGGAGAACCTCTGGGGGAATCTAGGATGGAAAAGGATATGGGGGTCCTAGTAGATGATAGGCTCAGCAATGGCATGCAATGCCAAGCTGCTGCTAACAAAGCAAACAGAATATTGGCATGCATTAAAAAGGGGATCAACTCCAGAGATAAAACAATAATTCTCCCACTCTATAAGACTCTGGTCCGGCCGCACCTGGAGTATGCTGTCCAGTTCTGGGCACCAGTCCTCAGGAAGGATGTACTGGAAATGGAGTGAGTACAAAGAAGGGCAACAAAGCTAATAAAGGGTCTGGAGGATGTTAGTTATGAGGAAAGGTTACGAGCACTGAACTTATTCTCTCTGGAGAAGAGACGCTTGAGAGGGGATATGATTTGATAGGGATAAAACTTTTTCGCAGAAAGGAGTTTAACAAGACATGTGGCCACTCATTAAAATTAGAAGAAAAAAGAGGTTTAACCTTAAACTTTGTAGAGTGTTCTTTGCTGTAAGAGCAGCAAGGATGTGGAATTCCCTTCCACAGGCGGTGGTATTAGCGGGGAGCATCGATAGTTTCAAAAACTATTAGATAAGCACCTGAACGACCACAACATACAGGGATATACAATGTGATGTAATACTGACATATAATCACACACATAGGTTGGACTTGATGGACTTATGTCTTTTTTCAACCTCACCTCACCTACTATGTAACTATGTAAACATTTCTCGCCATTGACAAGAGATCTATTACGCTTGCTGTTTCATCCACCACTAAGCACTGACTATCAAAGCCAACTATTGAGCATACGGGCATTAGTACTCCAGAATACTGATTTGCCCTGCCCCCTCAATTGCCCTTTGAGCTGGCTCCACTTTCTGCATCACTGCCTCAATTAGTCTACACAACTACCGAGCCCATATTTATATTAGACTGTTGTTGAACACCACACTCTTAGTCATTTCATCATTCTGCGTGCCAACAAATTTAAAGGGCCCCAACATAGCCGACAGAAGTTCACCATAAAGGCTTGTCCGAGTCATTCCATTTTTGAGGGCAGAACTAGGTTGCTATTACTCAGTTAAAATGTGAACGTCTAAGCCTAGCCCCTTTGTTTTAGAGCCCTCAAGTGACTTAGTCTGCTACACCTCTTCATAATTCTTTTTGGTCACTTGAGGCGTAACCTCTCACGTGGACAGTTATTGTTTACACTCCAAATAGTGCAGTAAAAGTTGGGTTTGATTCTAGAGGTACCTCTGTTGAGTTGACTGTATAAGTTACTGCTGTGTTCATGTGTATTTATGTAGATGTACCAATCTGCTGTTTTATTTGTGACTAGAGATGGGCCGAATGACCACCTGTTCAGTTTGCGGCATAACTTTCGAACATTGCAAAAGTTTGGAACCGAATAACAAACCCCATTGAAGTCTATGGGCCCCGTACTCAAAAAAAATCAAGTGACTATTTTGAGGGCTTATATGCAAGTAATTGGGCATACAATGGTATGGTGGTTGGGTACTACCCTGGGGGACATGTATCAATGATAAAAAAAGTTTGTAAAAAACATCATTTTTAAATGAGCAGTGATTTTCTGATGCTTAAAGTGAAACCATCAAAATGAGAAATAACAATAAAAATGAAAAATTCCTTTAAATATAGTGCCTGGGTGGTCTCTTTAGTCTGCCTGTAATGTGGCACATCTGTACCATGTATAGAGCCTGATGCAACAATACTGACATTTATAAAGCTAAAAAATGACATTTTCCATTCAAGCTTTCTATATTTTATAAGCAATGGCTTGGGGGGGGGGGGGGGGGCAGTCTGTATGATGAGACCACAATTTAGTGCACTCGGAACAAGATCAGAGATTTTTTTGGATAAATTCTGGTGTCTCTTTAGCAGACTTTGGATAGAAGTAACGGGTGCAGAAAAATTGGTCTTTTGAGTGTCAGAGGTGCCTTCACACGGTAACCCTATAGAGGTACTCTTGATGAAAGCAAGAATTGGCCTTGCTGTCAAAAATTGCAATGATATGCATTTGTCAAGCAGGTGCAGAAAAATCGGTCTTTGGGTGTCAGTGGTGCCTTCACACCTTAACCCTATAGAGGTACACTTGATGACAGCAAGAATAGCCCTTGCTGTCAAAAATTGCAATGATATGCACCTGTTAAACAGGTGCAAAAAAATTGGTCCTTATGTGTTAATTGTGCCCATGAAACCTACACCAAAAAATGTCTTCCAGGTAAAACCAACACCCACAAAGCTAGGCAGTCTAAACAGTCTTTCTGAGATTCGAGATCCAGAAAACACTTAATCAGCGACATCGGGATCAGGGGCTTGAGAGCTGCTGCTAAGCCAGGACTGATTCATTTTGATAAATGTCATCTGTGTACAGATGCACTCTCTTATCTGTCACAAAACATCCGGCAGCACTGAATTCCCATTCTGAAATCATGATGGATGTGGGGCAGCCCAGCAGCTCTAATGCATACTGAGCCAGTTCTTGGCAATGGTCTATTCTCATGACTCAGTAACCCCGTGGATCTTCAACTGGAAAGCTCTCCACATCTGTTTCCCCCCCTAGATAATCTCCCACCATATGATGAAGACGATGCCGTTGGGATGTGTCAACTTTCCCTGTCTAAGGGGTGGACAGGAGGTTTGTGCCATTATCGCAGACAACCATTCCTGGCTCCAGCTGGCGTGAACTACCTCTGGGCTTGGCCCTTCAGAGCTGACAAAATCTCTGCTCTGGTGTGGTTCCTGTGCCATAGACAGATTAACTGAAGCACTGCATGGCACCTTTCAGCCTGACTCATTGAATAGCCCCTTGAACGCTTAGGGTACTTGTAGTTCATAGGACAATTCAGCAGGGGAGGGCATGGAGGGGGAGGGGCTGACAAATCCTGCATTATCACCACTAGCTGTAAGGCGAAATGGCAGCACAACAAGCTGCAGCACTGAGCCCTGACCTGCATCCCTCCAAGTTGCAAGTAGAGTTACCCAGTGTGCTGTGAATTAAATATATCGTCCCTGACCATGCTTGCTGGACCACGTGTCAGCAGGAACATGGACCTTGCGGCTGACTGCCTTGCGCAACGATACCACAACATTAAGTTCCATGTGATGATAGAGAGCTGGAATATCCTTACGTGAAAAGAAATAGCGACTAGGAACCTGCCATTGTGGTACAGCACATTCTGCAAATTCACGATAGGGGGCAGAAGTTGTAAAGCAGGAGTTGTAAAAACAGCAGCTTTGACAAGCTTGAATTTAGACCCTGGGCATGTGGGTAGCAGTGATTGTATTATTGGGGCAGAGAAATTTGCCTGTTGTAGTCTACAGCTGGTGCTGTGCTACTGGTAGATGTTCTGCAAGGACCTGGGACACCCTATGCTATACCATCATCCCTGTCAGTGGAGGCTGCTGAGAGGTCATGAGGTACAGGGGGGCAGACCGGAAAGGTGAGGAGTGAGGAGGAGCAGAATTGCGTCCCTTTTGTATGGCTGTCAGGTGCTCTTACCAACGGGCTGAGTGGTGGGAGGTTGAATGAATGGTCACACTACACTCACAAAACTGACACTAAAGTTAAAATGAATGGTCACACTACACTCACACTGAACTATCATTAGATTCACACTAAACTGATATTCTATATTGACAATAGAAGCACAATAGCACACTAATATAGCACACTAACTCGCTAGCAGCACTGAACAAAGCCCTGTTCTATCTCTCTCCATGCCAATATTACACTGCAAATGGCCGCTCTGGGGAGAACAATTTTATAGTGTGGGGCAGGACTAAGAGCAATGAGCCATGATTGGAAATAGTCATCATTACTTTCTCCAATCATGGCTCTGACAGTGCTTTGTGCCCTGATTGGGCAAAGCTTTCATTGCTTCAGCCAATCAGGCGGCGCAGTGCATTGTGGTCATTCAGCGGGCAGAACAAACAGTCACACACCCCAATAATCCGGGTGTTCGTCAAACTTATCTTTTTTAACCACTTCCCGCCCGGCCCATAGCAGATGACGGCCGGGCGGTGGTTCAGTTATCCTGACTGGGCGTCATATGACGTCCAGCAGGATAACATGCCGCCGCGCCCGCAGGGGCATGCATCGCAGCGATCAGTGGATCGGTGTGTCAGTCTGACACACCGCTACACCGATCTTGGTAAAGAGCCTCCGGCGGAAGCTCTTTACCACGTGATCAGCCGTGTCCAATCACGGCTGATCACGATGTCAATAGGAAGAGCCGTTAATCGGCTCTTCCTCACTCGCGTCTGACAGACGCGAGTAGAGGAGAGCCGATCGGTGGCTCTCCTGGCAGGGGGGGTCTGTGCTGATTGTTTATCAGCGCAGCCCCCCCTCAGATCACCACACTGGACCACCAGGGATCGCCACTAGGAGCACCAGGGAAGGGGCAACATGTGGATGGCCAGGTATGTACCCCATAGCCATCCACATGTGCCCAGTCAGTGCCCAATCTGTGCCAATCAGTGCCCACAAATGGGCACTGATTGGCACCATTATGTTGCAGTGATGCCCAGCAATGCCACCCTTAGGGGCATCAGTGCAAACAATCAGTGTCATCAGTGCCACCCATCAGTGTCTATCGGTGCCACCTGTCAGTGCCCATCCGTGCCCACCTATCAGTGCCCATCCGTGCCCATCTGTGCCAACTATCAGTGCCACCCATAAGTACCCATCAATGCCACCTACGAGTGCCCATTAATGCCACCTACGAGTGCCCATCTGTGCCGCCTATGAGTGCCCATGGGTGCCACCTATCAGTGCCCATCAGTGCCGCCTATCAGTGCCCATCATCAGTGCCCGTCAGTGCCACCTCATCAGTGCCACCTCATTGGTACCACCTCATCGGTGCCCATCAGTACCGTCGTATCAGTGCCTGTCAGTGCAGCCATATCAGTGCCCATCATTGAAGAAGAAAACGTACTTATTTACAAAAAATTTTAACAGAAACAAAGAAAAACTTGTTTTTTTTCAACATTTTCGGTCTTTTTTTACTTGTTGCGCAAAAAATAAAAACCGCAGAGGTGATCAAATACCACCAAAAGAAAGCTGTATTTGTGGAAACAAAATGATAAAAAATTTGTTTGGTTACAGTGTTGCATGACCGCGCAATTGTCATTCAAATTGTGACAGTGCTGAAAGCTGAAAATTGGCCTGGGCAGGAAGGTGTCTAAGTGCCTGGTATTGAAGTGGTTAAAGGGCAGTGTGTACAATTTTTGTACATCTGCTGGGAGTTCCCAGACAAGGTATTCTGGTGGTGCCAGTGAGGGTGAGGCATCGCCTAGGGCTAGACAGAGCAGAGGACCCAAAAATTACTAGCAGCTCTTACAAGGTTAGCACTACACAACAATCGTGCGTGATTGGACAATGACAATATTACAATATTGACACAGATTACAGCATATACATTATATTACAAATCTGATGGATGTAAACACGTGACTTTGTCAGTTGCTATCTTTGCTGTGATGAGACCTTGAAATCACAATTGGACAAATTCAAATGTACAATCATATCCATCAAATTTGGAACAAATCATTGTATCTTAGTAAGACCTTATTATTCATGCAGCACTATAAAATCTTGCTTTTGTGAACAATAATTGCGCAGCATATGCAGATATTCCCGCAATATGGATTATTACTCATATGCAGTTCTTCAATGTGCCTTCTTCATACATATACAGCAAGAGCTGTCTCTTTCCAATTCCGAGCATTCTGTATTTACTTTACATGGTGCTTTGCTACCTTGCTTTGCTAGTTCAATTCTTTTGCCACATTTGAGTTATTTTAAAACTGTTTGTTTCCTGCAATACATGATACAGAAATTTGGCTGAACACTCAGTGAATGATGACAACTTTCGGATAACAGTAAACAATTACACCTGAACTTTATTTGCTGTTACTAATTGGATGGAGAAACAGTGCTGTGTATCTTTGTTCTGCTGCTTGATGCTTCTGCTACACACAAATCATGACACAACTGCTACTGAGTTTAACCACTTAAGGACCGGAAGGATTTGCCCCCTTAAAGTGGATGTAAACCCTCACATATACCTAGTGAAGTTAACAGCCTCAGATGATACACAGAGTTGAAACAAATCTCCCTACATATGTTTTATTTGTTTATCTGCAGTCTTCATCTTTCTACAATGTTTTGAAAGTGAACATTGTGTTTGAAATTTTTCTTCCTGTTCCACCACTGGGTGTGGAGTCTTGGCATACACTGTGTGATAGCTGATTGGAGAAAAAGCACCCCCCCTTCACATAGGCAGAGGAATGAAGAAACATACAGAGCAGTGCTGTGAATAGACCAGCTCTCCGCTAATCTATCTCTAGGCACCCACCCCGACACAAATGTCCATCTGCTTTTATCTCCTGTGTCAGAGAACTTGTCATGTTATCATGCTGATAACAGAGGAACAAAGCAGCAAAAAGACATGGGACTTAGTGCTTTGGAGAGAGAGAAGTAAACACTACAGATATATGTGCCTAGGTCAAATTTCATGAATGGCGTTCTCATCCACTTTAATGACCAGGCCATTTTTTGCGATATGGCACTGCGTCGCTTTAACTGACAATTGCGCGGTTGTGCGACCAAAGAATCTTATTTCAGACCAAAGAATCTTATTTTTCACCATCTTGGAGTCCTTCAGGTGTTTTTTTAGCAAACTCCATGCAGGCTTCCATGTGTCTTGCATGAGGAGAGGCTTCCGTCGGGGCACTCTGCCATAAAGCCCTGACTGGTGGAGGGCTGCAGTGATGGTTGACTTTCTACAACTTTCTCCCATCTTCTGACTGCATCTCTGGAGCTCAGCCACAGTGATCTTTGGGTTCTTCTTTACCTCTCTCACCAAGGCTCTTCTACCTGATAGCTCAGTTTGGGCGGACGGCCAGCTCTAGGAAGGGTTCTGGTCGTCCCAAACATCTTCCATTTAAGGATAATGGAGGCCAATGTGCTCTTAGAAACCTTAAGTGCAGTAGAAATGTTTTTGTAACCTTGGCCAGATCTGTGCCTTGCCACAATTCTGTCTCTGAGCTCTTCAGGCAGTTCCTTTGACCTCATGATTCTCATTTGCTCTGACATGCACTGTGAGCTGTAAGGTCTTATATAGACAGGTGTGTGGCTTTCCTAATCAAGTCCAATCAGTATAATCAAACACAGCTGAACTCAAATGAAGGTGTAGAACCATCTCAAGGATGATCAGAAGAAATGGACAGCACCTGAGTTAAATATATGAGTGTCACAGCAAAGGGTCTGAATACTTAGGACCATGTGATATTTCAGTTTTTCTTTTTTAATAAATCTGCAAAAATGTCAACAATTCTGTGTTTTTCTGTCAATATGGGGTGCTGTGTGTACATTAATGAGGAAAAAAAATGAACTTAAATGACTTTAGCAAATGGCTGCAATATAACAAAGAGTGAAAAATGTAAGGGGGTCTGAATACTTTCCGTCCCCACTGTAACATTGTTTGGCTCTTAATGTGTCATTTTGGAACACTCCACAATGGTGTAAGAGGCTGAGTGCTTTCCATCATGCTGAAAGCACATCTGTACTTTCAGGGTAAAAAAAAAAATAGCCATCACTGAGGTGGTCCAGACCTGTGAATAGGGATGAGCCGAACAACCCCACGGTTCAGTTCGCATCCAGAACATCCGAACGGACCGAAAGTTTGCACGAACATTCAAACACCGTTAAAGTCTATGGGACTCGAACGTGAGAAATCAAAAGTGCAAATTTTAAAGGCTAATATACAAGTTGTTGTCCTAAAAAGGGTTTGGGGACCCAGGTCCTGCCCCAGGGGACATGTATCAATGCAAAAGAAAGTTTTAAAAATGGCCGTTTTTTCAGGAGCAGTGATTTTAATGATGCTTAACCACTTCAGCCCCAGAAGGATTTACCCCCTTCCTGACCAGAGCACTTTTTGCAATGCTGTACTCAAACAAAATTTGCGTCCTTTTTTCCCCAAAAATAGAGCTTTCTTTTGATGGTATTTGATCACCTCTGCGGTTTTTATTTTTTGTGCTATAAACGGAAAAAGACGGAAAATTTTGAAAAAAAATGATATTTTCTACTTTTTGTTATAAAAAAAAAATCCAATAAACTCAATTTAGTCCAAAATTTAGGCCAAAATGTATTCAGCCACATGTCTTTGGTAAAAAAATTGTCAATAAGTGTATATTTATTGGTTTGCGCAAAAGTTATAGCGTCTACAAACTAGGGTACATTTTCTGGAATTTACACAGCTTTTAGTTTATGACTGCCTATGTCATTTCTTGAGGTGCTAAAATGGCAGGGCAGTACAAAAACCCCCAAATGATCCCATTTTGGAAAGTAGACACCCCAAGGAAATTGCTGAGAGGCATGTTGAGCCCATTAAATATTTTTTTTTGTCCCAAGTGATTGAATTATGATTAAAAAAAAAAAATTTACAAAAAGTTGTCACTAAATGATATATTGCTCACACATGCCATGGTTATATGTGAAATTGCACCTCAAAATACATTTAGCTGCTTCTCCTGATTATGGGAATACCACATGTGTGGGACTTTTTGGGAGCCTAGCCGCGTACGGGGCCCCGAAAACCAAGCACCACCTTCAGGATTTCTAAGGGCGTAAATTTTTTATTTCACTCCTCACTACCTATTACAGTTTTGAAGGCCATAAAATGCCCAGATGGCACAACCCCTCCCCCCCCAAATGACCCCATTTTGGAAAGTAGACAACCCAAGCTACTTGAGAGGCATGGTGAGTATTTTGCAGCTCTCATTTGTTTTTAAAAATGAAGAAAGACAAGAAAAATGTATTTTTTTTCTTTTTTCAATTTTCAAAACTTTGTGACAAAAAGTGAGGTCTGCAAAATACTCACTATACCCCTCAGCAAATAGCTTGGGGTGTCTACTTTCCAAAATGGGGTCATTTGGGGGGGGGGGGTTGTGCCACCTGGGCATTCCATGGCCTCTGAAACTGTGATAGGCAGTAAAGAGTGAAATAAAAAATTTACACCCTTAGAAAGCCTGAAGACGGTGCTTGGTTTTTGGGGTCCCATACGCGGCTAGGCTCCCAAAAAGTCTCACACATGTGATATCCCCGTAATCAGGAGAAGCAACAGAATGTATTTTGGGGTGTAATTTCACATATTCCCATGGTATGTTTGAGCAATATATCATTTAGTGACAACTTTGTGCAAAAAAAAAAAATTGTCTTTTCCCGCAACTTGCGTCACAATATAAAATATTCCATGGACTCGACTTGCCTCTCAGCAAATAGCTTGGGGTGTCTACTTTCCAAAATGGGGTCATTTGGGGGGGGGGGTTTGAACTGTCCTGGCATTTTATGCACAACATTTAGAAGCTTATGTCACACATCAAAAGAGAAAGCTTTAGCCCGGATCAACCACCAGAGGAAAAATATTCTAAATTATAGAGTATGAACAGATATTCATCCAAAGAAATAGATTGGATGCAGTTTGGGTCGCCTTATAAAGCATACAAAACAACAAGGAAAAAGAGATTCCCTCAAAGAAGGCAATAACCCAAACACGATCTGCCAAAAAACGATATATTTATTGAACTACAAAACACCACACAAAAATACAAAATATAGGCAAAATATAGGCAAAAATAGGGAAGATATCAAATGACCATATTAAAATTGATAACGTTATCATTAAAAACAACGGAGCCGCGGCCAAACATACCCCATACACACACCAATCACAGCAGCAGATTCCTACTACATTGGCCAATATTAAATGATGTGAGTCCTCAGACCAATCCAAGTATAGATGGTATGGCGGTGTGGGGGTAGGGTGAATGAATGTATGTTTGATTTTGATTATTGCAAGGAGGTTCAGTACAGCTTGAACACAGCTAGGAAATTTATAACAGTCCGGGAGCTGAACACATAACGTTTGTAGGATGACCGCAATGACCGGCAAAACCTACTGAGGGTGGTTGTAACCCAGGACATACAAGCAAGGCAGTTTGTATAGATAGCAAGCGATAGGGGGAGCAAATACGACTAGGCTGTATTGAAATTATAAATTGGAGTGATACTTCTCTCACCACATGAATCAGCAGCTCATAGAGTCGTAGGCTCTACCCCAGATGATTACTTGTAGATGAGAGTCAAAATTGCATTTGCATATGCCGTCAGATGGAGAAAGTCCCGCTGTGTCAGCGCCTTCTATCGGGTGATGCAGGCCGGCCGTCAGCTGTTCGTTCCCGGTGAAACATTCAAACACCCTAAGCTCGCGGCTCCGAGATGACGTGCTGACGTCACGTGCTGACGCGTTTCACCAGCCAATCACCGCTGGTTTCCTCAGAGCAAAGGAGGGGTCCGTGAGCGAAGGTTAAATAGACTGAATAATAAGAGGTGTAATTACATCTAATGACCACCAGATGTCGCACACAGTTACCACTCATCACAGACATTTCAGCAAAGGCAATATCTCGCTAATGGCTTAACAGAGGTAGCTGCAATCCATTGTACAGAGACGTACACCTCAAATGTGCTACATTGTAGTTTAAGAAACATTTGATGAAGGTGGGAATGTACAAATACATAGAGACCACACGAAAAACAGAACATAACAATTTAAAGCACCAGCATTAGAACTAAAAAACCCCCAAAGACATAAGGCAGGAAAAATTATTATTATGAATAAATAAAGGCAACAGGGAAGGTAATTGACTTATTTCTCCAAAAAGGACTGGAGGCTACATTCAATATTTAACCCATTGGGGGCCATCGCCTCCAGATAGTAGGTCCACATCTTTTCCTTCTGGAGGAGAATGGTATCGAAATCGCCACGTCTTGTCGGTAAATTCAACCTATAGATCCCTTTTACCATTAGGCCCCTTGGATCACGGTTATGGAATTTGGCAAAATGTAGTGAAATGGGGCGTTCATCATTCAGTTTTTTGATACCAGCAATATGTTCACGAATCCTTACCCTTAGGGCTCTTTTTGTTTTGCCCACATATATTTTATTACATGGGCAAATAAGTGTATAGACTACTCGGGTAGTAGAGCAGTTTATGAACTGTTTGATTTTAAAATCAGCACCTCCACGGGGGTTCGGGAACATACTTGTCTGGTGGACATACTTGCAAACATTGCAGTGTCCGCATCTATACATGCCTGGGGAAATTCTAGAGTCACTTAACCAGTTCTTCTGAGTGGTCCGAGTGTATTCAGAGTGAACCAACAGGTCACCAAGGTTATTAGATCTTTTGGCTGTCAGGAGAGGTTTTGGGCTCACAAGTTCAGAAATCAGAGGGGCTGATTTTAAAATATGCCAATGTTTTTGCAGAACTCCTTGAACCATTTTCCATTGGGACCCATATTTAGTAATGATCCTCGGGAAATTCTTTTCAGTATTTCCTTTTTGCTCTTTATTTTTAGTGTTCAAAGAATTAACAGAGGTTGCCAGGAGTTCATCCCGATTTTTGAAGGTAGCTTTTCTCTTGGCTTTTTTGAGGGACCTATGTGAGTAGCCTCTCTGTCTGAATCTTTGATACATCTCATATGCCTCTTCATGGAATTCCTCCTCCACAGAACAATTCCGTCTGATTCTTAGGAATTGTCCTGTGGCTGAGGTACATTGATGACGTCCTGATGGTGTGGACTGGTTCAGTTAAACAACTTGAGGACTTTATGTCTGAACTTAACAGCAATAATAAAAATATACATCTGACCTATTCATACCACCTTGACACACTCCCCTTCCTGGATATATCCATACGGAGATCTGGAAATGAAATTGTTACTAGCACCTACAGAAAGAAAACAGCAGCTAACACCTTGTTGTCCGCCCAGAGTCACCACCCTAAATCATTAATTAATGGGATACCTAAGATATCCTAAGAATCAGACGGAATTGTTCTGTGGAGGAGGAATTCCATGAAGAGGCATATGAGATGTATCAAAGATTCAGACAGAGAGGCTACTCACATAGGTCCCTCAAAAAAGCCAAGAGAAAAGCTACCCTCAAAAATCGGGATGAACTCCTGGCAACCTCTGTTAATTCTTTGAACACTAAAAATAAAGAGCAAAAAGGAAATACTGAAAAGAATTTCCCGAGGATCATTACTAAATATGGGTCCCAATGGAAAATGGTTCAAGGAGTTCTGCAAAAACATTGGCATATTTTAAAATCAGCCCCTCTGATTTCTGAACTTGTGAGCCCAAAACCTCTCCTGACAGCCAAAAGATCTAATAACCTTGGTGACCTGTTGGTTCACTCTGAATACACTCGGACCACTCAGAAGAACTGGTTAAGTGACTCTAGAATTTCCCCAGGCATGTATAGATGCGGACACTGCAATGTTTGCAAGTATGTCCACCAGACAAGTATGTTCCCGAACCCCCGTGGAGGTGCTGATTTTAAAATCAAACAGTTCATAAACTGCTCTACTACCCGAGTAGTCTATACACTTATTTGCCCATGTAATAAAATATATGTGGGCAAAACAAAAAGAGCCCTAAGGGTAAGGATTCGTGAACATATTGCTGGTATCAAAAAACTGAATGATGAACGCCCCATTTCACTACATTTTGCCAAATTCCATAACCGTGATCCAAGGGGCCTAATGGTAAAAGGGATCTATAGGTTGAATTTACCGACAAGACGTGGCGATTTCGATACCATTCTCCTCCAGAAGGAAAAGATGTGGACCTACTATCTGGAGGCGATGGCCCCCAATGGGTTAAATATCGAATGTAGCCTCCAGTCCTTTTTGGAGAAATAAGTCAATTACCTTCCCTGTTGCCTTTATTTATTCATAATAATAATTTTTCCTGCCTTATGTCTTTGGGGGTT
Source organism: Aquarana catesbeiana (assembly GCF_042186555.1). Taxonomy (NCBI): domain Eukaryota; kingdom Metazoa; phylum Chordata; class Amphibia; order Anura; family Ranidae; genus Aquarana; species Aquarana catesbeiana. The sequence continues at coordinate 622,790,768 of NC_133324.1, forward strand.
TTTTAGTTCTAATGCTGGTGCTTTAAATTGTTATGTTCTGTTTTTCGTGTGGTCTCTATGTATTTGTACATTCCCACCTTCATCAAATGTTTCTTAAACTACAATGTAGCACATTTGAGGTGTACGTCTCTGTACAATGGATTGCAGCTACCTCTGTTAAGCCATTAGCGAGATATTGCCTTTGCTGAAATGTCTGTGATGAGTGGTAACTGTGTGCGACATCTGGTGGTCATTAGATGTAATTACACCTCTTATTATTCAGTCTATTTAACCTTCGCTCACGGACCCCTCCTTTGCTCTGAGGAAACCAGCGGTGATTGGCTGGTGAAACGCGTCAGCACGTGACGTCAGCACGTCATCTCGGAGCCGCGAGCTTAGGGTGTTTGAATGTTTCACCGGGAACGAACAGCTGACGGCCGGCTTGCATCACCCGATAGAAGGCGCTGACACAGCGGGACTTTCTCCATCTGACGGCATATGCAAATGCAATTTTGACTCTCATCTACAAGTAATCATCTGGGGTAGAGCCTACGACTCTATGAGCTGCTGATTCATGTGGTGAGAGAAGTATCACTCCAATTTATAATTTCAATACAGCCTAGTCGTATTTGCTCCCCCTATCGCTTGCTATCTATACAAACTGCCTTGCTTGTATGTCCTGGGTTACAACCACCCTCAGTAGGTTTTGCCGGTCATTGCGGTCATCCTACAAACGTTATGTGTTCAGCTCCCGGACTGTTATAAATTTCCTAGCTGTGTTTAAGCTGTACTGAACCTCCTTGCAATAATCAAAATCAAACATACATTCATTCACCCTACCCCCACACCGCCATACCATCTATACTTGGATTGGTCTGAGGACTCACATCATTTAATATTGGCCAATGTAGTAGGAATCTGCTGCTGTGATTGGTGTGTGTATGGAGTATGTTTGGCCGCGGCTCCGTTGTTTTTAATGATAACGTTATCAATTTTAATATGGTCATTTGATATCTTCCCTATTTTTGCCTATATTTTGCCTATATTTTGTATTTTTGTGTGGTGTTTTGTAGTTCAATAAATATATCGTTTTTTGGCAGATCGTGTTTGGGTTATTGCCTTCTTTGAGGGAATCTCTTTTTCCTTGTTGTTTTATGTCACACATCACCCACTCTTCTAATCACTTGAAGACAAAGCCCTTTCTGACACTTTTTGTTTACATGAAAAAATTATTTTTTTTTGTAAGAAAATTACTTTGAACCCCCAAACATTATATATTTTTTAAAGCAAACGCCCTACAGATTAAAATGGTGGGAGTTTAATTTTTTTTTCACACAGTATTTGCGCAGCGATTTTTCAAACACATTTTTTTGGGAAAAAACACACTTTTTTAAAATTTTAATTCACACTATATTGCCCAAATGTTTAATGAAATAAAAAAGATGATTTTAGGCCAAGTACATGGATACCAAACACGACATGCTTTAAAATTGCGCACAAACGTGCAGTGGCGACAAACTAAATACATTTTTAAAAGCCTTTAAAAGCCTTTACAGGTTACCACTTTAGATTTACAGAGGATGTCTACTGCTAAAATTACTGCCCTCGATCTGACCTTCGCGGTGATACCTCACATACATGGTGCAATTGCCGTTTACATTTGACGCCAGACCAACGCTTGCGTTCGCCTTTGCGCAAGAGCAGGGGGGGACAGGGGTGCTTTTTTTTTTTTTTTTGCTTTTTTTTTGCTTTTTTATCTTATTTTTAAACTGTTCCTTTTTTTAAATCATTTTTATTGTTGTCTCAGGGAATGTAAATATCCCCTATGATAGCAATAGGTAGTGACAGGTACTCTTTTTTGAAAAAATTGGGGTCTATTAGACCCTAGATCTCTCCTCTGCCCTCAAACCTCAAAGCATCTGACCACACCAAGATTGGTGTGATAAAATGCTTTCCCAATTTCCCAATGGCGCTGTTTACATCCAGCGAAATCTAAGTCATAAAATGCTCGTAGCTTCCGGTTTCTTAGGCCATAGAGATGTTTGGAGCCATTCTGGTCTCTGATCAGCTCTATGGTCAGCTGGCCGAATCACCGGCTGCATTCTCAGGTTCCCTGTTGGGACAGGAAAGCCAGAGAAAAACATGAAAGATGGTGGGGGGGCATTCCCTCCCACTGCTTGTAAAAGCAGTCTAGAGGCTAATTAGCTGCTAGGATTGCTTTTACATGAAAGCCGACCACTGGCTGAAAAGAATGATACCAAGATGATACCTAAACCTGCAGGCATCATTCTGGTATAACCACTCAAAGTCCAGCAACATACCAGTACTTTGCTGGTCCTTGTTGGGCATATATTGTAAACTTTTTTTTCATGCAGCCTGTGGGCTGAACGAAAAAAAGAGATTGATCGGTGGGTATGCCCACCATTAGAATACCTCCCTTCATCCACCCACTTCTAATGATGGGCATACATGCACCGTTTATATATGCAGAAGCATGGGGGTATCTGCCCCAAAAGGTAGGAGCAAATCGCTCCTCGGCCCCTGCTGCCCCCATGCTTCAGCATATATGCTCTTTTTTTTAACTGTGGTGGTTAAATCACCACCTACAGCGCTGGAGTCACGGCTTTATGTATTGTGGGAGCAAACGCTGTTGCTGTCAAGATAAATAAATCCGCGCTGCAACTGAATGGCGTACCTGCTAAGCAAATGACGGTTAACAATAAAACAAAGTAACATTACAGTATAACAGTAAGACTTACCATACCTGCAAAGCAAATAAAAAAAAAAATAGTAAAAAATAAAAAATTTTTTAACGCAACCTGTGCCTAAAATATATATATATGCCAAAGCATGGGGGCAGCCACCCGCAAAAGGTAGGAGCAAATCGCTCCTCCGCCCCTGCTGCCCCAATGCTTCGGCATATATGCTCTTTTTTTTAACTGTGGTGGTGAAATCACCTCTGACAGCACTGGAGTCACGGCTTTATGCATAGTGGGAGCAAACGCTGTTGCTGTCAAGATTAATAAATCCGCTCTGCAGCTGAATGGCGTACCTGAAAACAAAAAAATGGTTAACAATAAAACACAGTAAACAGTAAATAATAATAATAAAACATAATAACAATAAAACATTGTAGAATAGAATACAGTAAAAAAGAGCAGAACATGTTGTTTTTTTTATCTTATTTTTTTTGTGGGTTTTTTTTTTTACTTTTTTTTTTTTACACTTCTTTTTGTAACTGTAACTTTTGTAACTGTAACCGGTTCCAGGTTCGGGTCTCTCAAAATGTGATGGCATCTTGGGAGACCCTATGTGCCTAGTCTGTGCAGTGCTGTACCGTACGCTAATATTCAACTAGTGTATGGTAGAGTTCAAAACATTCACCAATGCAAAGACCAGGATTGTCAGGACAGGAGGGACAATAATAGCGGGTGTCACGCCTATATCCGCGCTTGCTGCAGACATGACATCATTTTTGATGGTTGGGTAGGGGTACATAAAGACATAATGAAAATGCCTCTCATGCAGCCAGCTTACTGCATTTGGTTGGGGAAGGTGAGGTGGAGCACCATCTGGAAACAGAAGGGCTCTGACGATCTCTTCCTTGAATTTAAGGAAGGATCCAGTCCATCCTGAAGCTCTGTATAGCACATGAGTGTTAAGCAAAGCCGATTGAAATAAATAAACAGACACTTTCTTGTACCAGCGTCTGGCCTTACAGGCAATTAGGTATGGCACCAACAACTGGTCGTTAAGGTCCACCCCACCCATATTTTGGTTATATTCATGGACACAGAGGGGTTTCTCCACAACACCAGTCGCCATAGTAATTTGGACCGTCATGTCTGCATGAAGGGAGGTAAGAATGAAAACATTCTTATTATCCCTCCACTTTATAGCAAGCAAGTTATTACACTTGAAGCAGGCTCTCTCCCCCACGCTCGTGTAATAATTGTCCACATATAAGTGGTACCCCTTTGCTAATAAGGGTGACACCAAGTCCCACACAATCTTGCCAGCGCTTCCTATGTAGTCAGGGCAGTTTGTCGGCTCTATGTGGCTATCTTTTCCCTCGTAAACCATAAAACTACATGTATAGCCTGTGGCCCTGTCACAGAGCTTATACATCTTGACCCCATATCTGGCACGCTTGCTGGGAAGGAACTGTTTGAATGACAAGCGGCCAGAAAACTTAATCAGGGACTCATCAACGCAGACAACTTGATGGGAAGTAAACAAGCCTGCAAAACGTTGGTTGAAGTGGTTTATGAGGGGCTGAATTTTGTAGAGCCGATCGTATCCAGGGTCTCCACGAGGACAACAGAGTTCATTGTCATTGAAGTGCATGAACTGAAATGATTTGCTCGTATCGTGCCCTGGTCATGGAGGCAGAGAACAAGGGCATATGGTGAATTGAGACAGTGGACCAATATGACCGCAATTCACTCTTTTAGTTATGCCCATGTTGAGGGAAAGGCCCAGAAAGAGCTTAAATTCGGAAACCGTAATTGGTCTCCAATCTCTGGCAAGGAAGGACTGGGGAATAGTGGCGATGTGTTGACCAGCGTACAAATTGCTTTGGACCACAATAGATCTATAGAGGTCTTCTGTGAAAAACAGCGAATAAAAATCAAGTGATGTAAAATCAACTGTTTCCACCTGAATGCCGAGTTGGCCAGTGAATGGGGGAAGTACGGGTTCTGCAGAAGTGGTGGGTTCCCAATTAGGATTGGCAAATGCAGCAGGAAGGGCACTATGGGCACGACGGGCCTGTGTTCGTCTTCTTGGTGGCAGCGGGACACTACTTGTGCTTGCCACCTCACCAGCTTGAACTGCACTTATGGGACTCGCCACATTACCACGTGATACTGAAGTGCTGGATTGACTACGACCAGGGTGTACTAGGCTGCTGGTGCTTGCCAGTTCACGAGAAGAAATAGCGACGCTAGTATTGCTTTGCTCCATACGAGGGACCTGCGGTTCTTGCACATCAATGACAAAAGAAGAAGATTGGGGTCTGGTACGCCTGACCTTGGCAGGAACCAAAACTCCGTCGTCAGAGCTATCTGTCATGGAGCCGCTGTCCTCTACAGGATCATATTCTGAGCCTGAATCTGACAGATGAGTGACTTCCTCTTCACTATCTGTCATGCTCAGAAACGTGTAGGCCTCTTCACTAGTGTACCTTCGATTTGCCATTTTGGGCTCTAAATTTAGTGGTACACTAGTGAGACTCATAGGTAAAAAAGCTCCTGACTGTTAGCGACTGTATCAAAACGCTACCAAAAAACTGTTAGCGATCGCAGGGATCAGGCCTGACTCTGCGAATGCTGCAGTTATGTGTGTTTAGTGTTTCGTAAGTGACAGTGATCGATCGATACTGCAATTGGGTGGGCTGGGCGGAGGGGCTAAACGCAGGTGCTAGCAGGTATCTGGGCTGATCCCGCTAACACTGCGTTTTTGGGAACCCTAAACTGCTGGGGACGCTAGTATAGATCTGATTGGATCAGATATTGATCAGTTCAGATACTATACTACTAAGGGAGGTTTATGCTGCGTGCGTGGATGTTAGCTTTACTGGCACTAACCTGACACTGCCTGGGGCGACGAAGACCCTATCTGACCCTAAAACTTAACTTATATCACCGCCGTGCGATCAGGGGGTTAAACCTTTATTAGGTCATAAACGGCGGGTGCCCTGAAACTATAAAAAATGAACAAACTAGCGTCACCCGTAACAGTTATACGGTGATCACTGGTGAAAGGGTTAATTAGGGGGCAATCAGGGGGTTAAAACCTTTACTAGGTAGTATATGGGGGTCCCTGCCGCTATAAAATGCTGATGGCGAACCTAAATACTTACCTCCCTAACTAGCGTCACCTGTGACACTAATACAGCAATCAGAAAAACGATCGATTAGTGACACTGGTGACGGGGGGTGATCAAGGGGCTAAAACTTTATTAGGGGGGGTTAGGGGGGTACCCTAGACCTAAAGGGGCCTAACACTAACTGCCCTATCACTTATAACTGTCACAAAATGACACCAATGCAATAATCAGAAAAAAAAAAACTGCTATTAGTGTCACTGTGACAGGGGGTACAGGGGGTGATCGGGGGGTGATCGGGGGGCGATGGGGGGTGAAAAGTGTGCCTAGAGTGTTCTATTGTACGTGTAGTGTTGTGCAGACTTACTTGGATGTTTTCTCTCGCCGAAACGAAAAGACCGACACGAGGAGAGATGACATCACTTCCTCTGCCATTGTTTACATTACAGCAGCAGAGGAAGATTGTAATTCGTTGGGAGCGATCACGAGGGGGTGGCCACGAATGAGTAGCCTCCCCCTCAGCATGGATCGCTCCCCTAACGATGCCGACCGCCTCGGGCACCGGGTACGTGATTTTGCCTGCCCGTGCCATTCCGTCAAACAGGGGCAGAAAAATTGGGCTTTAGGCACTGGTGCTGGTGCCACAAAACTGCAACCCCTCACAGATACTCTATTTGAACGAGTCCTGCTGCAAAATATTACAGCAAAAATTGTAATTACGCGCCCCTGTTAAACAGACCTTGGGGCTGCGGACTAAAAAATTGTCTGAACACATCGTCAGATGGCCACCTTCTCCACTGCTCCTTCTGTGACTGACCGAAGCCTCAGCAACACATTGTCCGGGAGGACCAGGAAATTGCAACCTCCCAGGCTCTGGAAACGCATTGCACAAACCTTTCTGCAAGGCCTTCCGAAGATGTTTCATCCTCTGCTCCCTCTGCGAAGGTTGGATAAGTTCCGCAACCTTACCCTAAAGTGGAGAGTTAAAAACCAGGAGCTGTGCTTTTGACTGCTTCTGCTTGCAAGTGTTGTTTTTGGGATTTTTTTTTTTCCTATCAGTTTTTAAAATACAATTTTTTCCTCCTTTTTCTGACACTTTTAAACGCCCCCTTTTTTTTTTGTGCTAATTAAGGGGAGTGGTTAATTGTTCACAGGTGTACAAAAGTGTCTATACAAACTCCCCTGGAGCTTGCTCCCAGCTGATGGTGGCTTGCATGTGGATTTTGTGAACACAAGTGGAATTTTGAACTAAAGTGGAGAGTTAAAAACCAGGAGTTGAAAACAGGAGTCTTCTAATATGTAAGTAACATCTTAAACTTCCCTTAAGTAGCTGTATTGTAACTGGGAAATGAGTGCTAGCAGGGTTGAAGGTTTTGCCCAGTGCACAGTGTGCCACATGTATACAAAATTGGTGCAACAGCTCCAGGATCGATACCGCTGTGACAGATGTAAGCAGCTTGCCCTTCTGGAAGCTCGCATTAGAGATCTGGAGGAGCAAGTTGCAACACTGGGCAGAAAGGACAACCTTGAAGGGGGTCCTCTGCTCGCTGAGCAGGTGGTCAGTAGGGTTGATGTGGAGGGTGGAGGGGCAAGTCAGGATTATCAGATAGGAAGATGGGTTAATGTAGTTAGAGGGAGTGGAAGGGGCTCGCAGAATAGGAAGGCCAGTCCTGTGTTTGTGCATCAAAACAAATTTGCCAAGTTGGGCGAAGATGTGGAGGTGGCAAACACAGAGGTGGCAGCCCTAGATGTCGTTGCTACCCCTAACAGCCGGGAGAGCAGTCCATCTAGTAGAGGTGGTGAGGGGAGTGCAGGTAGGCCTAGACAGTTGGTGGTAATAGGGGATTCTATAATCAGAAGGACTAATAGAATAATTTGTCGCCAGGATCGCCTCAATCGAATGGTTTGCTGTCTCCCTGGTGCTAGGGTTCGGCATGTGGTGGAACGGGTGGATAAATTACTGGGAGGGGCTGGGCATGACCCAGCTGTCTTGGTCCACGTTGGAACCAATGATAGTATACATGGAAGGTGGAGGCTCCTTAAGAATCAATTTAAAGAACCAGGCTGCAAGTTGAAGGGAAGGACCTCCAAGGTGATATTCTCTGAAATATTGCCTGTGCCATGCGCAACACAGGAAAGGCAGTGGGTGATTAGAGAGCTGAATGCATGGCTAAAGACCTGGTGTAGGGAGGAGGGATTTGGGTTTCTAGAGCACTGGCTGACTTTTCATTGGGGTGCAAACTATATGCTAAAGACGGTTTGCACTTAAATTGAAGGGGGTCTGCTGTGCTGAGGGAGAGGTTTAGGGGAAGGCTGGAGGAGTATTTAAACTAAGATTGAGGGGGGAGGGTGAACTAGAATTACAAAATTCAAAATGAACGACAGATCGCAAAAAATAGTAGGACAAGCCCCAAAAAATTCTTCAAATATATTAATAGTAAAAAGGTCAGGTCTGAGCATGTAGGCCCTTTACAAAATAATCTAGAGTGGGTGACTGGGGACAAGGAGAAGGCTAATTTATTAAATACTTTCTTCAGCTCTGTGTATACAAAAGAGCATGGGGGAGAACATGTCCATAATGGGGGTGGTATTGACACAGCCCTGAATGATCCACAATGGCTCAAAAGTGATATGGTCCAGAAATATTTAGACAGAATAAAGGTGGATAAAGCACCTGGACCTGATGGCATCCACCCACGGATCTTAAAAGAATTGAGCTCTGTAATTTCAAAGTCATTGTATCTAATTTTTAGGGACTCATTAATGACGGGAATAGTACCACTGGATTGGCGCAGGGCGAACATGGTGCCTATATTTAAAAAGGGATCAAAGTCTTTACCAAGTAACTATAGACCTGTTAGTTTAACTTCTATAGTCGGGAAGATACTGGAGCATTTAATAAAAGACCACATAGACGAGTTCTTGCTGGAAAAAAACATTTTAAGCAACAGACAGCATGGATTCATGAAAGACAGAAGTTGTCAGACAAACATGATTTCTTTTTATGAAGAGGTAAGTAAAACCTTGGACAGAGGGGTGGCTGTGGACGTGGTATACTTGGATTTTGCAAAAGTGTTCGATACAGTTCCGCACACACGGCTCATGTGTAAGTTAAAGTCTACAGACTTGGAAATATCAGTTTGTAAATGGATAGAAAACTGGCTAAAAGACAGAATTCAGAGAGTAGTGGTTAATGATTCTTACTCTGAATGGTCTAAGGTTATAAGTGGTGTACCCCAAGGTTCAGTGCTGGGACCCTTACTCTTTAATATCTTTATAAATGATATTGGGTCTGGGATCAAAAGTAACATTTCTGTCTTTGCAGATGACACCAAGCTATGCAGGGGAATAACGTCCTTACAGGATGTCTCCAATTTACAAGCTGACCTCAATGCACTGTCTGATTGGGCATCTATGTGGCAGATGAGGTTTAATGTTGAGAAGTGTAAAGTTATGCACTTGGGGGCTAAGAATATGCATGCATCATACATACCTAGGGGGAGTACAACTGGGGGAATCCGTAGTGGAGAAGGATCTGGGGGTTTTGGTAGATCATAAGCTCAATAATAGCATGCAATGCCAAGCTGCGGTTTCCAAAGCGAGCGAAGTCCTTTCTTGTATTAAGAGAGGTATGGACTCTAGAGAGAGAGATATCATTTTGCCCCTGTTCAAATCATTTGTAAGACCTCATCTGGAAAATGCAGTTCAGTTTTGGACACCAGTTCTCAAAAAGGATATCGGGGAACTGGAGAAAGTGCAGAGAAGGGCAACCAAACTGATAAGAGGCATGGAGGAGCTCAGCTATAAGGAAAGATTAGAGGAACTGAATTTGTTTACTCTTGAGAAGAGGAGAATAAAGGGGGATATGATCAACATGTTCAAATATATAAGGGGTCCATATAGTGACCTTGGTGTTGAGTAATTCACTTTACGGTCAACACAGAGGACAAGGGGGCACTCTTTACGACTGGAGGAAAAGAGATTTCATCTCCAAATACGGAAAGGTTTCTTCACAGTAAGAGCTGTGAAAATGTGGAATAGACTCCCGCCAGAGGTGGTTCTGGCCAGCTCAGTAGATTGCTTTAAGAAAGGCCTGGATTATTTCCTAAATGTACATAATATAACTGGGTACTAACATTTATAGGTAAAGTTGATCCAGGGAAAATCCGATTGCCTCTTGGGGGATCAGGAAGGATTTACAATATTTTTTTTTTTTTTTTTTATGGTTGAACTGGATGGACTTGTGTCTTTTTTCAACCTGACTAACTATGTATCTATGTAACTATGTAACCCTTGTAACGTGGATCAAGAAGGGTTGCCAGCCAGTACTGATCCCTCTCCTTGATACTCTGAATCCAAGGGTCCTTTCGCAGGCTTTGCAGGATCAGGGAGGCCATGCAGCATAGGTTTGCTGAGGCATTCGTTCCTCTGGGTCACTAAGGACGACATGATCCGTAGCCACCTTCTCCCAGCCACGTACAAGTCCATGGGTTTCTGGGGACTGAAAACAATCCCTTGAATCCTCCTCCTCTCCCTGTGTCATAGGCGGGCCTGCAGGAATACTGTCTGGATAAAGGGGCCTTGAGAGTTAAGGAAGTCCTCCTCTTCCTCCCTCTGTTCTGCCTCAAGTGCCCTGTCCATTATTCCACGCAGTGTGTGCTCCAACAGGAAGACAAGAGGGACAGTATCACTGATGCATGCACTGTCACTGCTCACCATCCTTGTGGCCTCCTCAAATGGTGACAGGACAGTGCATGCATCCTTGATCATTAGCCACTGGCGTGGCGAAAAAAAGCCAAGCTCCCTTGACCCTGTCCTGGTGCCTGTCCTGGTGCCATACTCGCACAGGTTCTCATTGATGGCCCTCTGCTGCATGTGCAGCCACTGCAGCATTGCCAACGTTGAGTTCCACCTGGTGGGCATGTCACAGATGAGGCGGTTCTTGGGCAGGTTGCATTCCTTTTGAAGGTCAGCCAGCCGAGCACTGGCATTATATGACCGTCAGAAATGCCCACAGACTTTCCTGGCCTGCCTCAGGAGAACCTGTAAGCCCGGGTACCTGCACAAGAACCGCTGCACCACCAAATTAAGGATGTGAGCCAAGCAGGGAACATGGGTGAAGTGTCCCTGACGAAGGGCGGAGAGGAGGTTGGTGCCATAGTCGCAAACCACCATTCCTGCCTAAAGCTGGCCTGGCGTCAACCACCTCTGAACCTGCCCCTGCAGAGCTGCCAGAATCTCTGCCCCAGTGTGGCTCCTGTCCCTAAGCAGACCAACTCAAGCACCGCGTGGCATAATTTTGCCTGAGTGCTTGCGTAGCCCCTAGAACGCCTACAGAGCACCGCTGGTTCTGAGGTCAAATCTGCACAGGAAGAGGCCATAGAGGAAGAAGAAGAGGAGGGGGTGGAGGAGAGAGGTGTGGCAGAATCACCACTACCAGCATTTTGGAGGCGTGGTGGCCACAGCTGCCAGCAGGGTTATCCAGTAAAGAAAGGTAATGTCCCTGTCCATGCCTGCTGGACCATGAGTCAGCGGTAATATGCACTTTATTGCTGACCGCCCTTTCTAACAAGGCCAAGACATTGCCTTCCACATGCTGGTAGAGAGCCAGAATGGCCTTCCGAGAAAAAAAATGGCGTTTGGGAACCTGCCACTGAGGTACCACACATTGCACAAATTCTCGAAAGGGGCAGAGTCTACCAGCTGAAAAGGCAGCTGCTGGAGTGCTAGCAATTTAGCCAAACTAGCATTCAGCCGCTGAGCATGTGGATGGATGGGACCGAATTTCTTTCAACGGTTTAGCAACTGGGGTAGGGAAATTTGCCTGCTAGCAATCTAGCAATCATAAAAATGAAAACAGGAATGGTTGAAAAACTAATGAAGCAACAGCTCAGGATCAAACCAAATAGCCGGATAAAACGTGATAAAGTCAGAATCAGCTGCTCCATCCGAAGTGTTTCTCCATAGAAGGCATCAACTGGGAACGGAGGCATCCGTTTATTTTCAGCCGTTCCTGTTTTCGTTTTTATGATTGCTAGATTACTAGCTTGCTGTGAACATTTGCTGTGAAGTTTTACCGAAGTTTTTTAAATTGCTGTGAGATGCTGTGAAATTTTTTGGAATGAAAAACCCCTTTTTGAAGTTTATCTGCACTATGGAGCTTTTTTCTTATCTTCGTTGAGTGTTAATCGCTGAGATCATCCATGAAAAGAGATCTGAATCAAGGGTGATTATAACTGTTCCTATGTGTGGATTCCAAAAGGAGAGAGGAGTTAGCTTCGGTCGTTGAGGGTGATTGTAATCACGATCCCTGGATTGAAAGACAAGTGGAGGATTTTGATGCCGGCAGGCTGATGCAACAGGCTCCCATGATCTCTATAATTTGAGGTCCAACTGATCTGGTAAGCGGCAGTAATATCACAATTTTTTGGGCTGCAAGAACATCTCATTCCCATCTCTCCTGATTACTGAGTTTCTCCATACTCACATTGTCATTTTTATGGACTTTGCTTATATATTTTTGATCACTTAGATACACTCACCTTAATGGATTTTGTATATATCAGAGTACTTTTGCTTTAGGTCCTTGTAACAGGTTGATGGTGCACACCACTGTTCACATGGGCGTTTTTGGTAGCATTTTTTGGTAGCATTTTTTTACTTTATTGTATCACTTTTGCACAATACTATATATGTCTTTATATGAGTTTGTATGGTTTTGTTTAATCGTCTTCACTGATTAATTAATGGTTGCACGCTTGTTTTGAGATATAAAAAAATGGGTTAACTTTACTGTTTTGTTATTTTTCAATTCATGAAACTGTTTTTTATCCAAAAAAAAGGTGTTTGAAAAATTATTGCGCAAATACCGTGCAAGATAAAAAGTTGCAATGACCGCCATTTTATTTCCTAGGGTGTCTGCTAAAAAAACATATATAATGTTTGGGGTTCTGAGTAATTTTCTAGCAAAAAAATGATGCTTTTTACATGAAGGAGAGAAGTGCCAGAATATGCCCGGTATGGAAGTGGTTAAGTACTGTTGTCAACGAACTGCATGGGAGCTCGACATATGTCTGGTCAAGTATGTGGTGTCCAAGCGGCTGCTGTTTTGGCCAGGCTTGATACGCTTCAGACATATGTTGCAAACAGCAACAGTGCGATCTGCTGCACACGTCTCAAAAAAGGCTAACACCAAAGAACTTTTGAAAAAACGGACAGAGTCAGCAGCGCCCTGCACATGCGGAGCTCTGCGGTGTGATAAAGTCGGTTGGCTGTCCTTAAGCTGGCCCCTGGAGGGCATCCTGCCCCATTGGAGATGTGCCTCCTCCTCCTGCTCTCTTCTATCAGGCACCCACGAAGAGTCAGTGACCTCATCATCCCCTCCCTCCTCGCCACTGGAGCAAACCTGGCAGTATGCTGCAGCTGGGGGAACATGACTGCCAGTTGTCCTTCTTGGGAACCCCCTCTCTCTGGGCTCACGTTACTGCCTTCATCATCAATAGGGATGAGCTTCGTGTTCGAATCGAACCCATGTTCGATTAGAACATCGGCTGTTCGATCGTTCGTCGAATTGCGAACGATATGGGCCGTTCGCACCAAATTCGTGTGGCACGTCACAGCCCATAATTCACTGCGGCATCACAGTGCATTGCTGGCTGATGATTGGCCAAGCATGCACTGTGACCCGCATGCTTGGCCAATCACAGCGCCGTCGGTAGAGGGGGGGGTTTAGAACACGTCCCACACTATATAAGGCCACCTGCACGGCGGCCCTGTGTAGTGTGTTCCGGCGTGCTTAGAGAGAGAGAGAGACAGTGTCATTTCATTTGAGTTAGCTAGATTAGGCAGGACAGTCAGTGAGTTAGCTGCACTTACAGTGTATTGTGTATATATATATATGCATCCCAGGTGTTGCATATATATATATATATATATATATATATATATATATATATATATATATACACTGTATTCAGTTTAGCTAGATCCATTCCTGTTATCTTCCTACTGAGAGGCAGGCTTGTCTTGTTACGTCTTGTTACAGTATTTACAGCTACCTGAAGAAAATTGCTGGTGCTTTTGATCCTATTAGTACAACAGTCAGGCAGCTAGACTATTTACAGTTAGTGTAGTGCGTCCTCCTCACAGTGTTCAGTTAAAGCTACAAGTTAGTTTAGTGTGACCTCTGCACAGTGTTCAGCTAAAACTACAAGTTAGTGTAGTGCGACCTCTGCACAGTGTAAAGCTAAAGCTATAAGTTAGTGTAGTGAGACCTCTGCACAGTATTCAGCTAAAGCTAAAAGTTAGTGTAGTGCATCCTGCTCACAGTGTTCAGCTAAAACTACAAGTTAGTGTAGTGCGACCTCTGCACAGTGTTCAGCTAATGCTACAAGTTAGTGTAGTGAGACCTCTGCACAGTGTTCAGCTAAAGCTACAAGTTAGTGTAGTGCGTCCTGCTCACAGTGTTCAGCTAAAACTACAAGTTAGTGTAGCGCAACCTCTGCACAGTGTTCAGCTAAAGCTACAAGTTAGTGTAGTGCGTTCTCCTCACAGTGTTCAGCTAAAACTACAAGTTGGTGTAGTGAGACCTCTGCACAGTGTTCAGCTAAAGCTACAAGTTAGTGTAGTGCATCCTGCTCACAGTGTTCAGCTAAAACTACAAGTTAGTGTAGTGCGACCTCTGCACAGTGTTCAGCTAAAGCTACAAGTTAGTGTAGTGCGTCCTCCTCACAGTGTTCAGCTAAAACTACAAGTTGGTGTAGTGAGATCTCTGCACAGTGTTCAGCTAAAGCTACAAGTTAGTGTAGTGTGTCCTCCTCACAGTGTTCAGCTAAAGCTACAAGTTAGTGTAGTGTGACCTCTGCACAGTGTTCAGCTAAAGCTACAAGTTAGGGTAGAGCGTTCTCCTCACAGTGTTCAGCTAAAGCTACAAGTTGGTGTAGTGTGTCCTCCTCACAGTGTTCAGTGAAAACTACAAGTTAGTGTAGTGCGACCTCTGCACAGTGAGAAATAAAATATAAAATATAAATTGATGCGCTCTAATTAACCATTCAATCCAAATATATCAATACTGTGCTCAGACCAAATGTGATAACTAAAAAGAAAGTCCACAAGCAAACAGCACAGTGATGAACTCCTTGAGAAAGTCACGTGTCAGTGATGCAACGCGTAGGAGGAGCCTAGAACGTGTACTGCTGTGTAACACTTTGTATCGAACAGCAGCGGCTTGTCTGACAATCCTCGTCCGTAGCGGCCAACTGAGATCTGCCTATCTGCATGCCTTAACCTAGCCAGGCGCATGTGAGTTCATCACTGTGCTGTTTGCTTGTGGACTTTCTTTTTAGTTTCATTGCGCAATGATCCATTTTCTTTGTTTATCTTCTATAAATCATCTGGCACTGAGAATCTATTAGCAACACTATTGCGGCTGAGGTGGAATTATCCGATATCGTGAATAACAAACACTACAGAATTTAATTGCCTCACTATACTAGGGAATGAACTGCTGTGTTAATCATTAAGTATATCACATGGACTAAACCACCTTTGCTGATTGTTCTATGTTTAATCGCATTTAATCGGCACTTTATATTTATTTAATTATTTATATATCTCGCTGGCATTTAACAAGTTATCTATTTATATATTTATTTCTTCATAATATTGTCACTGAGTGCATAGTGTTCACCACGGGGAGTGTTTGCATTTTATAAGTATCAAGTAATTATTTAGGAGTCTGAACACACACTTACACCGTCCAGTAGTTTATTTTGGAGCGATTTTGCACAATTCCCAACAAATTTTATTTTATTCAGTGTATTTGCACATTTTTATTTAACTCATCTTTCAGTGACTTTGCAAATTTTTTTACACATTTTATCACATTTGCTCTGAGCACAGTATTGATATATTTGGATTGAATGGTTAATTAGAGCGCATCAATTTATATTTTATATTTTATTTCTCATGGTATTCTGATCACTACCTAATTGATAGCAGCTTAATTTCGTATTGTTCAATTAATAATCTCACAAACTTTTTACTTATTTAGATTTATATTCATCTAATTTGCGTATATCACGGTGTGTCCATTTCAGCGCTTGTTTTTTTTGTTTATTATGACCTCTGCACAGTGTTCAGCTAAAGCTACAAGTTAGTGTAGTGTGTCCTCCTCTAAAGCTACAAGTTAGGGTAGTGAGTCCTCCTCACTGTGTTCAGCTAAAGCTACAAGTTGGTGTAGTGTGTTCTCCTCACAGTGTTCAGGGAAAACTACAAGTTAGTGTAGTGCGACCTCTGCACAGTGTTCAGCTAAAGCTACAAGTTAGTGTAGTGCGTCCTCCTCACAGTGTTCAGCTAAAACTACAAGTTAGTGTAGTGCATCCTCCTCACAGTGTTCAGATAAAGCTACAAGTTAGTTTAGTGTGACCTCTGCACAGTGTTCAGCTAAAGCTACAAGTTAGGGTAGTGCATCTTCTTCACAGTGTTCAGCTAAAGCTACAAGTTGGTGTAGTGTGTTCTCCTCACAGTGTTCAGCGAAAACTACAAGTTAGTGTAGTGAGAACTCTGCACAGTGTTCAGCTAAAGTTACAAGTTAGTGTAGTGCGTCCTGCTCACAGTGTTCAGCTAAAACTACAAGTTAGTGTAGTGTGACCTCTGCACAGTGTTCAGCTAAAGCTACAAGTTAGTGTAGTGAGACCTCTGCACAGTGTTCAGCTACAAGTTAGTGTAGTGCGTCCTGCTCACAGTGTTCAGCTAAAACTACAAGTTAGTGTAGTGAGACCTCTGCACAGTGTTCAGCTAAAGCTACAAGTTAGTGTAGTGTGTCCTCCTCACAGTGTTCAGCTAAAACTACAAGTTAGTGTAGTGCGACCTCTGCACAGTGTTCAGCTAAAGCTACAAGTTAGTGTAGTGCGTCCTCCTCACAGTGTTCAGATAAAGATACAAGTTAGTTTAGTGTGACCTCTGCACAGTGTTCAGCTAAAGCTACAAGTTAGGGAAGTGCGTCCTCCTCACAGTGTTCAGCTAAAGCTACAAGTTGGTGTAGTGTGTCCTCCTCACAGTGTTCAGTGAAAACTACAAGTTAGTGTAGTGTGACCTCTGCACAGTGTTCAGCTAAAGCTACAAGTTAGTGTAGTGCGTCCTCCTCTAAAGCTACAAGTTAGGGTAGTGCATCCTCCTCACAGTGTTCAGCTAAAGCTAAAAGTTGGTGTAGTGTATCCTCCTCACAGTGTTCAACGAAAACTACAAGTTAGTGTAGTGCAACCTCTGCACAGTGTTCAGCTAAAGCTACAAGTTAGTGTAGTACATCCTCCTCTAAAGCTACAAGTTAGGGTAGTGCGCCCTCCTCACAGTGTTCAGCTAAAGCTGCAAGTTGGTGTAGTGTGTCCTCCTCACAGTGTTCAGCGAAAAACTACAAGTTAGTGTAGAGCGACCTCTGCACAGTGTTCAGGTAAAGCTACAAGTTAGTGTAGTGCGTCCTCCTCACAGTGTTCAGCTAAAACTACAAGTTAGTGTAGTGAGACCTCTGCACAGTGTTCAGCTAAATCTACAAGTTAGTGTAGTGCGTCCTCCTCACAGTGTTCAGCTAAAGCTACAAGTTAGTTTAGTGTGACCTCTGCACAGTGTTCAGCTAAAGCTACAAGTTAGGGTAGCGCGTCCTCCTCACAGTGTTCAGCTAAAGCTACAAGTTGGTGTAGTGTGTTCTCCTCACAGTGTTCAGCGAAAACTACAAGTTAGTGTAGTGCGACCTCTGCACAGTGTTCAGCTAAAGCTACAAGTTAGTGTAGTGAGACCTCTGCACAGTGTTCAGCTAAAGCTACAAGTTAGTGTAGTGCGTCCTGCTCACAGTGTTCAGCTAAAACTACAAGTTAGTGTAGTGCGACCTCTGCACAGTGTTCAGCTAAAGCTACAAGTTAGTGTAGTGCGTCCTCCTCACAGTGTTCAGCTAAAACTACAAGTTAGTGTAGTGAGACCTCTGCACAGTGTTCAGCTAAAGCTACAAGTTAGTGTAGTGCGTCCTCCTCACAGTGTTCAGCTAAAGCTACAAGTTAGTTTAGTGTGACCTCTGCACAATGTTCAGCTAAAGCTACAAGTTAGGGTAGTGCGACCTCCTCACAGTGTTCAGCTAAAGCTACAAGTTGGTGTAGTGTGTCCTCCTCACAGTGTTCAGCTAAAACTACAAGTTAGTGTACTGCGACCTCTGCACAGTGTTCAGCTAAAACTACAAGTTAGTGTAGTGCGTCCTCCTCACAGTGTTCAGCTAAAACTACAAGTTAGTGTAGTGCGACCTCTGCACAGTGTTCAGCTAAAGCTACAAGTTAGTGTAGTGCGTCCTCCTCACAGTGTTCAGCTAAACCTACAAGTTATTTTTTTGCGAGCTCTGCGCAGTGTTCAGCTAAAGCTACCTGAAAAAGGTTGGTGGTGTTTTCCTGATCCTATCACTACCGCAGGCAGCTAAATAAGCTACAAGTTATTTTTTGGCGAGCTCTGGACAGTGTTCAGCTAAAGCTAAATGTAGAAGGTTGGTGGTGTTTTTCTGATCCTATCACTACCGCAGGCAGCTAAATAAGCTACAAGTTAGTGTAGTGCAAGCTCTGCACAGTGTTCAGCTAAAGCTACCTGTAGAAGGTTGGTGGTGTTTTCCTGATCCTATCACTACCGCATGCAGCTAAATAAGCTACAAGTTATTTTTTAGCGAGCTCTGCACAGTGTTCAGCTAAAGCTACCTGTAGAAGGTTGGTGGTGTTTTCTGATCCTATCACTACCGCAGGCAGCTAAATAAGCTACAAGTTAGTGTAGTGCGAGCTCTGCACAGTGTTCAGCTAAAGCTACCTGTAGAAGGTTGGTGGTGTTTTCCTGATCCTATCACTACTGCAGGCAGCTAAATAAGCTACAAGTTATTTTTTGGCGAGCTCTGCACAGTGTTCAGCTAAAGCTACCTGTAGAACGTTGGTGGTGTTTTCCTGATCCTATCACTACCTCAGGCAGCTAAATAAGCTACAAGTTCGTATAGTGCAAGCTCTGCACAGTGTTCAGCTAAAGCTACCTGTAGAAGGTTGGTGGTGTTTTCCTGATCCTATCACTACTGCAGGTAGCTAAATAAGCTACAAGTTATTTTTTGGCGAGCTCTGCACAGTGTTCAGCTAAAGCTACCTGTAGAACGTTGGTGGTGTTTTCCTGATCCTATCACTACCTCAGGCAGCTAAATAAGCTACAAGTTCGTATAGTGCAAGCTCTGCACAGTGTTCAGCTAAAGCTACCTGTAGAAGGTTGGTGGTGTTTTCCTGATCCTATCACTACCGCAGGTAGCTAAATAAGCTACAAGTTATTTTTTGGCGAGCTCTGCACAGTGTTCAGCTAAAGCTACCTGTAGAACGTTGGTGGTGTTTTCCTGATCCTATCACTACCTCAGGCAGCTAAATAAGCTACAAGTTCGTATAGTGCAAGCTCTGCACAGTGTTCAGCTAAAGCTACCTGTAGAAGGTTGGTGGTGTTTTCCTGATCCTATCACTTCCGCAGGTAGCTAAATAAGCTACAAGTTATTTTTTGGCGAGCTCTGCACAGTGTTCACCTAAAGCTACCTGTAGAAGGTTGGTGGTGTTTTCTGATCCTATCACTACCGCAGGCAGCTAAATAAGCTACAAGTTAGTGTAGTGCGAGCTCTGCACAGTGTTCAGCTAAAGCTACCTGTAGAAGGTTGGTGGTGTTTTCCTGATCCTATCACTACTGCAGGCAGCTAAATAAGCTACAAGTTATTTTTTGGCGAGCTCTGCACAGTGTTCATCTAAAGCTACCTGTAGAACGTTGGTGGTGTTTTCCTGATCCTATCACTACCGCAGGCAGCTAAATAAGCTACAAGTTCGTATAGTGCAAGCTCTGCACAGTGTTCAGCTAAAGCTACCTGTAGAAGGTTGGTGGTGTTTTCCTGATCCTATCACTACCGCAGGTAGCTAAATAAGCTACAAGTTATTTTTTGGCGAGCTCTGCACAGTGTTCAGCTAAAGCTACCTGTAGAACGTTGGTGGTGTTTTCCTGATCCTATCACTACCTCAGGCAGCTAAATAAGCTACAAGTTCGTATAGTGCAAGCTCTGCACAGTGTTCAGCTAAAGCTACCTGTAGAAGGTTGGTGGTGTTTTCCTGATCCTATCACTACCGCAGGTAGCTAAATAAGCTACAAGTTATTTTTTGGCGAGCTCTGCACAGTGTTTAGCTAAAGCTACCTGTAGAAGGTTGGTGGTGTTTTCTGATCCTATCACTACCGCAGGCAGCTAAATAAGCTACAAGTTAGTGTAGTGCGAGCTCTGCACAGTGTTCAGCTAAAGCTACCTGTAGAAGGCTGGTGGTTTTCTCATACTACAGGCAGGCAGTTGATTTTGCTAGCTGCAGTATCAGTACATATATATATATATATATATATATATATATATATATATATATATATATATATATATATATATATAAATATATATATATATATATCCCAGCTTAGTGAAGCTACAGGCCATTAGTATGTCTGGAAGGCCAAAAAGGAGAGGCAGACAGTCACAAGCCAATAAAAGAGGGCAAGCAGGCTTTGTGTCTAGAGGCAACAGGGCTGGTCGTGGAGACGGTGCATCCTCATCAGCACGTAGCCGTGGGAAACGCTTGGCCTTTTTTTCGGCTGCTGGCCGTGTTGAGCCGCAACATGCGGAACACTTGGTCGAGTGGATGACCAAGCCATCCTCATCCTCCTCATCCTTTCTCACCCATGCTCAGGGTACTTTGTCTGGCAAAGCAGCGGCCTCTTCCCTTGGCTCAATGTCAACAGTGACTCCTTCCCTAGCCCCACCATGTCCTCCTGAGGAGTCCCTCTAACTGTTTGACCACAGTGTTGGGTACATGCTCCAGGAGGATGTCTTTGGAAGGCTCTGATGATGATACTGAGCTAGATGAAGGCAGTAACGTGAGCACGGACAGAGGGGGTGCCCAAGAAGGACAGCAATCTGGCAGTCATGCTCCCCCTGCTGCAGCATACTGCCAGGTTTGCTCCAGTGATGAGGAGGGAGGGGATGATGAGGTCACTGACTCAACGTGGGAGAGAGGAGGAGGAGGCACATCACCAACGAGGCAGGATGCCCTCCAGGGGCCAGCCTAAGGGCAGCACAATGACTGCATCACACCCCAAAGCTCCGCATGTGCAGGGCGCTGCAGTCTCTGCGCATTATTCAAAAAGTTCTTTGGTGTGGGTCTTTTTTGAGATGAGTGCATCAGATCGCACTGCTGATATTTGCAACATATGTCTCAAGCGTATCTCGCGTGGCCAAAACATCTCCCGCTTGGGCACCACATGCTTGACCAGACATATGTTGACCTGCCATGCAGTTCGTTGGCAAGCGTATCTAAAAGACCTACACCAAAGAACAAAGAGGACCTCTCCTTGCTCCTCATCAGCTGAGATCTCCAACCCCACTATACCTTCAGTCCTCTCTGAGACCTGCACTGAGAGGAATGAATGTGTAGAATTAGGTGTGTCACAGCCAAGTACTTGTGGGCAATCTGCTTTCGGTACACCGACGTCAGATTGTACCAGCAAATTTCCCTGCCCCAGCTGCTGCACCACCGAAAGAAGTTCGCTCCCAGCCATCCACATGCCCAGCACTTGAATGCTAGCTTGGCAAAATTGCTAGCACTTCAACTGCTGCCTTTTCAGTTGGTAGACTCTGCCCCCTTCCGTGAGTTTGTGGAATGTGCGGTTCCTCAGTGGCAGGTACCCAAACCCCACTTTTTCTCACGGAAGGCGATTCCGGCTCTCTACCGGCATGTGGAAGGCAATGTCTTGGCCTCGCTGGACAGGGCGGTCAGCGGTAAGGTGCATATTATCACTGACTCATGGTCCAGCAGGCATGGACAGGGACGTTACCTAAGTTTCACCACGCATTGGGTGACTCTGCTGGCAGCTGGGAAGGATGCAGGACAAGGTGCAGTAGTGTTGGAGGTTGTTCCGCCACCACGCCTCCAAAATGCCACTACTAATGATTGTGACACACCTCTCTCCTCCACCCCCTCCTCTTCTTCTTCCTCCATGGCCTCTTCCTGTGCTTTGTCCTCGGAACCAGTGGTGCTCCTTAGGCGTTCAAGGAGCTAGGCAAGTACGCAGGCCAAAAGATGCCATGCGGTGCTTGAGCTGGTGTGCTTGGGGGACAGGAGCTACACTGGGGCAGAGGTTCTGTCAGCTCTGCAGGGGCAGGTTCAGAGGTGGTTGACGCCACGCTAACTTAAGGCAGGAATGGTGGTTTGCGACAATGGCACCAACCTCCTCTCCGCCCTCCGACAGGGACAAATGACCCATGTGCCCTGTTTGGCTCATGTCCTTAACTTGGTGGTGCAGCGGTTCTTGGGCAGGTACTCGGGCTTACAGGATGTCCTGGGACAGGCCAGGAAAGTCTGTGTGCATTTCCGTCGGTCATATAATGCCAGTGCTCGGCTGGCGGACCTCCAAAAGGAGTTTAGGCGGTTCTTGGGCAGGTTAATCTGTGACATGCCCACCAGGTGGAACTCAATGTTGGCCATGCTACAGCGGCTGCACATGCAGCAGAGGGCCATCAATGAGTACCTGTGCGACTATGGCACCAGGACAGGGTCAGGGGAGCTTGTTTTTTTTTCCCCATGCCAGTGGGCCATGATCAGGGATGCATGCACTGTCCTGTCACCATTTGAGGAGGCCACGAGGATGGTGAGCAGTGACAGTGCATGCATCAGTGACACTGTCCCCCTTGTCCACCTGTTGGAGAACGGAATAATGGACAGGGCACTTGAAGCAGAACAGAGGCAGGAAGAGGAGGACTTCCTTAGCTCTCAAGGTCCCCTTTATCCAGACAGTGTTCCTGTGTGCCTGCCGATCACACAGGAAGAGGTGGAGGAGGAGGATTGTGTCAGTATGGAGGTGGAGCCTGGCACTTAGCATCAGCAGCAGTCTTTAAGGGATCAGTCCCAAGAAACACATGGACTTGTACATGGCTGGGAGGAGGTGGCTGCGGACCATGTCGTCCTTAGTGACCCAGAGGACTCCGGACCGAATGCCTCAGCAAACCTATGCTGCATGGCCTCCCTGATCCTGCAAAGCCTGCATAAGGATCCTCGTATTCGTGGTATCAAGGAGAAGGACCAATACTGGCTGGCAACCCTCCTTGATCCACGTTACAAGGGTAAGGTTGCGGACCTTATCTTGCCATCGCAGAGGGAGCAGAGGATTAAACATCTTCAGGAGGCCTTGCAGAAAGGTCTGTGCAACGCGTTCCCAGAGACTGGGAGGTTACAAACGCCTGTTTTTGGACAACATGTTGCTGAGGCTTCGGTCAGTCAAAGAAGGAGCGGTGGAGAAGGTGGCCGCCTGACCAATGCATTCAGACAATTTTTTAGTCCGCAGCCCCAAGGTATGATCGGTTCCAGCAACCATCTCCAGCGTCTGTTTTACATGATGCAGGAATACCTAGGGGCAAGATATGACTTGGACACCTTTCCCACCGAAAATCCTCTGCATTACTGGGTCTTGAGGATGGATCACTGGCCAGAGCTTGCACAGTATGCAATTGAGCTACTGGCCTGTCCTGCATCCAGCGTTCTTTCGGAACGCACATTCAGTGCTGCTGGAGGCTTTGTAACCAATCACAGGGTGCGTCTGTCCACCGACTCGGTCGATTGACTGACCTTCATAAAGATGAATCAGTCTTGGATCACCACCAGCTACCAAGCACCTGATGCTGATGTAACCGAATTTTTTTGAAATCTCAGATCCCTTCAAAGACTGCCTATGCTGATGCTGAGTGACTATCCTGAGTAATTATCCTCTTCCTCCTCAATGATCACGCTGATAGCTTGTAAGAACATTTTTGGCTCTGGGCGCCACCACCAGTGCCTAAGGCCCAATTTTTCAGCCCCTGTATAACAGGGGCGTGTAATTACAATTTTTGATGCAATACTTTGCAGCAGGGCTCATTCCTGCGTTCCAGCTAGAGTACCTGTGAGGGGTTGCAGTGTTGTGGCACCAGCACCAGTGCCTAAGGCCTAATTTTTCAGCCTCAGTTTACCAGGGGCGTGTAATTACAATTTTTGATGCAATACTTTGCAGCAGGGCTCATTCCTGCGTTCCAACTAGAGTAACTGTGAGGGGTTGCAGTGTTGTGGCACCAGCACCAGTGCCTAAGGCCCAATTTTTCAGCCCCTGTTCAAGAGGGGCATGTAATTACAATTCTTGATCTAATATTTCACAGCAGGGCCCGTTTCTGCGCCCAACAAGAGCGAGTGAGGACTTACAGTGTTGTGGCACCAGCACCACCACCAAAGGCCCAATTTTTCAGCCCCTGTTAAAAAGGGGCATTTAATTACAATTCTTGATCTAATATTTCACAGCAGGGCCCTGTGAGGGCTTACAGTGTTGTGGCCACAACAACACCTAAGGCCCAAATTTCTGCTGAGTATATAGGGCAGGCCCCTACTTTCAAACATCCAACTTACAAACGACGCCTACTTGCAAACGGAAGGAGACAACAGGAAGTGAGATGAAATCTACCCCTAGGAAGGGAAATTCTCTCCTGTAAGAGTTAATATGGGAAAAACATTTCTACTTTCCACTGATGCTTTATCACCAGTCCTTGTTTCACAAAAAACCCTAAATTTTCAAAAAACATTTGGCATTGGGACAAAAAGTGAGGTTTAATCTTCTGAAGAGGAGCACAGACAGCAAAACAAATGTCACAAGGGTGATGTTTTCCAAAAAGCTTAAAAAAGATTTTTTGGCTGGAGCTAAACACCTTAAAAATGTACCCATTCAAAATTACAAACAGATTCTACCTAACAACAAACCTACAGTCCCTGTCTTGTTTGCACTGCCTGTATACTGCTGTTCAGAGTATATAGGGCCTGGTGGCCCCACACCTTTCCTTTTTTTAATTTGGGTGCGGGGTTCACCTTAATATCCATACAAGACCCAAAGGGCCTGGTAATGGACTGGGGGGTACTCATGCCGTTTGTCTCACTGATTTTCATCCATTTTGCCAGGACCCGACATTACATTAAAGCCGCAAGCAGTTTTAAATGACTTTTTTTCCTTTAAAAAATACATTTTGTGCAGGGATTGTTCTAAGCACGGGAAACACGCGCCACTTTACAGGCATACTATAGACACCCCCAGGTACGATATTTAAAGGAATATTTCACTTTTTTTTTACTTTAAGCATCATTAAAATCACTGCTCCCGAAAAAACTGACATTTTTACAACTTTTTTTTGCATTGATACATGTCCCCTGGGGCAGGACCCGGGTCCCCAAACCCTTTTTAGGACAATACCATGAAAATTAGCCTTTAAAATGAGCACTTTTGATTTCGAATGTTCGAGTCCCATAGACGTCAATGGAGTTCTAACGTTCGTGCAAATTTTCAGTCCGTTCGCAGGTTCTGGTGCGAACCGAACCGGGGGATATTCGGCCCATCCCTAATCATCAACCTGGGTACCATCATCAGAGCCTTCAAAATGCTGCTCATCCTCCTGCAGCATGTACCCGACACTGTGGTCAAACAGTTCGGGGGACGCCTCAGGACATGATGGTGGGGCTAGGGAAGGAGTGACTGATGCCATTGAGCCTATGGAATAGGCCGCTTTGGCAGCTGCATTGGCAGCCAAACTTGTCTTAGCCTGGGTGACAGAGGATGAGGAGGATGAGGACGGCTATGTGATCCACTCTACCAACTCACATTGTGGCTCAACACGGCCAGCTGTCGAAAAAAAGGACAAGCGTGCCCCACGGCCATGTGCTGAGGATGCACCATGTCCACGACCAGCACTGTTGGCTGTAGACATGGAGCCTGCTTGCCCTCTTTTAGTGGCCTGTGAGCATCTGTTTTTCCTTGGTGGCCTTCCAGACATGCTGTAAAATTGGATTAGCAAAACACCGCCTGACGTTTGTTAGAAAAATTTCACCAGTAATGGCCTGCAATCAGGTATAGGCTTGGATAGACTAGAATGCAGTGGATATATATCTTTATGCACTGCAGATCACGGAATCGCCTGCCTGCCTGCCTGAAAGTGTCGTTGAAAACATACACCAGGAATGGCCTGCAGTCAGATATAGGCTTGGCTAGAAAAGAATGCAGTGGATATATATGTAGGAGACTGTATATATATCTTTATGCACTGCAGATCACTGAATCGCCTGCCTTAAAGTGTCGTTGAAAACGTACACCAGGAATGGCCTGTAGACAGGTATAGGCTTGGCTAGACTAGTATGCAGTGGATATATATATATATATATGAGACTATATATATATATATGAGACTATATATATATATATATATATATATATATATATATATATATATATATATATCTTTATGCACTGCAGATCACTGAATCATCTGCCTGGCCTGCCTGCCTGAAAGTGCATTTGAAAACGTACACCAGCAATGGCCTGCAGTCAGATATAGGTTTGGCTAGACTGGAATGCAGTGGATAAATATATGTTGGAGACTGTATATATATTTAATGCACTGCAGATCACTGAATCACTTGCCTGCCTGCCTGAAAGTGTATTTGAAAACATACACCAGCAATGGCCTGCAGTCAGATATAGGCTTGGCTAGACTGGAATGCAGTGGATATATATATGTTGGAAACTGTATATATATTTAATGCACTGCGGATCGCTGAATCACTTGCCTGCCTGAAAGTGTATTTGAATACATACACCAGGAATGGTCTGCAGTGAGATCTATCTAAACTGGATACAGTGTATATACAGTGGGGATGGAAAGTTTTCAGACCCCCTTAAATTTTTCACTCTTTGTTATATTGCAGCCATTTGCTAAAAAGTTCATTTTTTCCCTCATTAATATACACACAGCACCCCATATTGACAGAAAAACACAGAATTGTTCACATTTTTGCAAATTTATTAAAAAAGAAAAACTGAAATATCACATAGTCCTAAGTATTCAGACCTTTTGCTCAGTATTTAGTAGAAGCACCGCTTTGATCTAATACAGCCGTGAGTCTTTTTGGGAAAGATATAACTAAGAAATAAGTTTTTCACACCGGGATTTGGGGATCCTCTGCCATTCCTCCTTGCAGGTCCTCTCCAGTTCTGTCAGGTTGGATGGTAAACATTGATGGACAGCCATTTTTAGGTCTCTCCAGAGATGCTCAATTGGGTTTAAGTCAGGGCTCTGGCTGGGCCATTCAAGAACAGTCACGGAGTTGTTGTGAAGCCACTCCTTCATTATTTTAGCTGTGTGCTTAGGGTCATTGTTTTGTTGGAAGGTAAACATTCAGCCCAGTCTGAGGTCCTGAGCACTCTGGAGAAGGTTTTCATCTAGGATATCCCTGTACTTGGCCGCATTCATCTTTCCCTCAATTGCAACTAGTCGTCCTGAAAAACACCCCCACAGCATGATGCTGCCACCACCGCGCCTGTTTTTCTCCACACATACCGCTTAGAATTAAGGCCAAAAAGTTCTATCTTGGTCTCATCAGACCAGAGAATCTTATTTCCCACCATCTTGGAGTCCTTCAGGTGTTTTTTAGCAAACTCCATGCGGGCTTTCATGTGTCTTGCACTGAGGAGAGGCTTCTGTCGGGCCACTCTGCCATAAAGCCCCGACTGGTGGAGGGCTGCAGTGATGGTTGACTTTCTACAACTTTCTCCCATCTCCCGACTGCATCTTCGGGTTCTTCTTTACCTCTCTCACCAAGGCTGTTCACCCCTGATAGCTCAGTTTGACCGGACGGCCAGATCTAGGAAGGGTTCTGGTCATCCCAAATGTCTTCCATTTAAGGATTATGGAGGCCACTGTGCTCTTAGGAACCTTAAGTGCAGCAGAATTTTTTTGTAACCTTGGCCAGATCTGTGCCTTGCCACAATTCTGTCTCTGAGCTCTTCAGGCAGTTCCTTTTGACCTCATGATTCTCATTTGCTCTGACATGCACTGTGAGCTTTAAGGTCTTATATAGACAGGTGTGTGACTTTCCTAATCAAGTCCAATCAGTATAATCAAACACAGCTGGACTCAAATGAAGGTGTAGAACCATCTCAAGGATGATCAGAAGAAATGGACAGCACCTGAGTTAAATATATGAGTGTCACAGCAAAGGGTCTGAATACTTAGGACTATGTGATATTTCAGTTTTTCTTTTTAATAAATCTGCAAAAATGTCAACAATTCTGTGTTTTCTGTCAATATGGGGTGCTGTATGTACATTAATGAGGAAAAAAAATGAACTTAAATGATTTTAGCAAATGGCTGCAATATAACAAAGAGTGAAAAATTTAAGGGGGTCTGAATACTTTCTGTTCCCACTGTTTATATAAATAGCAATCTGACTGTATATATATATTAAATACACCACAGCTAACTGCATCAACTGCCTGCCTGAAGTACATTGAAACAGTACAGCAGGAACGGTCTGCAGTGAGATCTAGCTAAACTGTATACAGTGGATATATATATATATATATATATATATATATATATATATATAGCAGTCTGACTGTATATGTCACGTACCTGGTGGAGATTGAGCTGGAGAGGAGGCTTCTCTTGCACCTCCTGTCCGACACCCCTGGTAGTGATGACAGGGAGTGAAGGACACAGAGTGGCATGAGGGCTGATGTAGCTGTTGACGCTGGCTGGGCCTTGGCAGGAACCAGGTGGCTGGGGAGCGCAGGGCAGGTTCTGAGAACTGGAGCTCCAAATCACTGGGTCAGCAGATGGAGACGTAGCCAGGACGAAAGCCAGGAGGTCATCAACACCCGGGCAGAGCAGGTACCGAGACAGGAGGCAGAGGCAGAGACGGGACACAAGCCGGGTTCGGTACACAGACAGGCAGCAAGGTACAGGAACATCAGGCAGAAGCAAGCCGGGATCAGGTAGGCAGGCTGAGGTCAAGGAGGAGGTTCAGGTATAGCCGGGTCAAGACAAAGATAACTGGAACAGATCAGGCAAGCAGGCACTAGCTGAAAGACCACTCAGCAATGTTCAAGTGTCAGTGTTCAGTTTAAATAGGCACCCATACGTGCACATGCTCGCGCATAGGCGTGCGCCTGTGCGCGTCCGCGCATGCACCAATACAAGTCCCTCTTATTGCACACACTGGTGTGCCTGTGCTTGTGCGCAGATGCGCGTCTGTTAGCCGGGCTTCTCTTACAGTATATATATATATTAAATACACTGCAGCTAACTGAATCAACTGCCTGCCTGAAATATATTAGAAACAGTACAGCAGGAACGGTCTGCAGTGAGATCTAGCTAAATGAATAAACTGCCTGCTCAAAGTAAATGAGATGACACACTCTCTCTCTCTCTCTCTCTCTCTCTCTCTCTCTATCTCTCTGCCAGCAACACACTAAACAAGGTCGATGTGCAGGCGGCCTTATATGGTGTGGGGCGTGGACTTAACCCCCTGACCCATAATTGGGCAAAGGCACTCTGCCTTTGGCTAATTATGACTCTCTTTGCTTACGGCGCTGTAATTGGCCAAAGCATGTGGGTCATAGTGCATGCTTGGTCAATCATCAGCCAGCAATGTACTGCAATGATGCAGTGCATTATGGGGCGTGACGCGCCACTCAAATTTGGTGCAAGCTTCGAACAATGGAACAGCCGATGTTCGAGTCGAACTTACGCTCGACTCATACTCGAAGCTCATCCCTACCTGTGAAGGATTCTTAGTCATAGCTAAAAAAAAAGTTACATACAAAATGCCACAGAACATGCCTATCCCAAAACGTCCTTCTCTACCTACATTTTGAAATTAACATTTTGTTTAATATTCATTAAAGCAGTCATGATTCACCATTTTTGAACAGTTTAATTTCCACTAGGCAAAGCCTTGAGAAGCTGAACATTTACTACGGTTTGGTTGTATGAGTTGCACATCAGTAAATAATTTAAGAAAATTAATTTATAAAAATAAATATAGTATATTATATATTTTTTCAATTGCTAATGAAATATATTACATTTTGCAATTATCTCTTATTTATGGCAGTTAGTTTGGTTCCATTTTTGAGTCACATGTTTTAGTTCCATTTGGCACAAATAATGAACATCTGTGCAGCAATCACAAAATCTGTGTTCATCAGATCAGCCTAAAAATATTTTTATAGTCACAGCAAAATACACAGGTGCAAAGAGTATTTCGTACATAATTTAAACTGAAAATGATCTTAGTTTTAACCATGTATTTATAGTATAATTAAGGACACATATTCTGCTGTGTCAGATATGTAGTAAATTAGTGCATCTACTGAAAATCTGTCTATAAATATAAAATGTTGATAGGATTAGTATCCCAAAGAGTTTTAGTGACACTCTATCAATTTCTTTAGGCATCTCCTGAGAACCTAACCTTTTCTTTTTCTTTTCTATGAGGGTTTCATTAATCAAATAGTAATATCAACCCCTGACAATATCATTACTTACACAGATAAATTCATATATGAGCAAGTTGTGTTTATTCTGTCAAATCAGGGAACAAGCATGTACATTTATCTCCTACCATTGTCGTTTTTTGTTTTTTTGTTTTCCAAAAAGCTTTATTTGACATATGCATATACATCGGTTTGAGTAAATTACATTTATAACAGTATCTTTGCAATCCGTATCTTTTTTTTATCCAAAAATAACAATGTCGAACGTAAAAGTACAAAAGATACATCACTAAGGATTTTGTGGTGACGTTAATTGTGACAAGTGTAAATTTTTTTCAAATTCAAACTTGCTATGTGTTTGTGCTAGATTAGTACAATGTCAGCTAAGGATGTGGGGAGCAAGGCACCACATACCAATGATTAGAATTGGAGAATGGGGACTTTTAAATTGCCTGATAAAGATTGCACTATAACATATTTTAAAATATAGTACATTTTATTCCATACATTAAAAAAGATATTACAATTTTCTCTAAAAAAGTTTTTTACAAAGATGAGAATCAAATGCGTTCCAAAATGTACTATACAAGATATTTGCTTAACATGTTTCGCCAGAATATGGCTTCTTCAGGAGACTTTATGCTTTATTGTCCAGGGCCGGTTGGGCCAGTTCCTGGCAGAGGCGGGTCTGACAGATGTATGGAGGGTCCGGAATCCTGGAGTAAGGCAATATTCCTGCTTCTCGGCCTCCCATTCCACCTTCTCCAGGATAGATATGATCCTGGGGAATGCGGAAGCGGTACCAATAATAAAGGATGTAGTATACTTTCCGAGAGGGGTCTCGGACCACTCTCTGATGGTGGCCTCAGTGAGTATAGGGGGTAGGGAGGCTAGAGGATTTTGGAAACTGAGTCCATATTGGTTGGAGTTTATGGGAGAGGATAATAACAAAGCTAGAAGACTTTGTAAAATCCAATGAAGGCTCAACTACAGCGGGTATACAATGGGACACATTGAAGGCATTTCTTAGGGGTATCCTAATCCAGGGGGTGGCAGGGGTCAAGAAGAGGGCAAGAGAGTGGGAGGAAGGGATTAGGAGGGATTTGGAGATCGCAGAGAAGCAATTTTTAGAGGACCCAACACTAGAGAAGCAGAAGTTGTGGGAGGATAAACAAGAGACCTATAGAATAGCAGTGTTAAGGAGGGGGGAGAATAAGCAACTTTTTCAGAGACAATGGACCTTTGGGGAAGGAGAAAGTGTGGGACGTATGTTGGCCTATCTAGTGAAAACCAACTCCTCCTCCTCGACGATTTCTGCAATTAGGACCCCAAATGGTGAGATATCTTCTCAGAGCTTAGAGATTACGGATACATTTGGGAAGTATTATGAAAACCTGTATAGGTCGCAGGGGATTGTTGGAGAGGAGGACATGGATACATTTTTTTAAGGAAATACGGGTCCCTACTGTTGCTGGAGAGGATAGAGAGGGTTTAGACGCGCCAATCACACTAGCTGAATTACAACAAGCGGTGAATGGAATGGCAAACCAAAAATCCCCGGTGCCAGATGGTCTCCCGGTGGAGACCTATAAGCAATACGGGAAGATCCTGCTTCCAGAACTACTCAAAACACTGAATTGGGCTTTACAGGCAGGGAGGTTGCCTGACTCTATGTCCGAAACAAACATTATCCTGCTCCATAAAGAGGGGGGCGATCTGTTGGAACCGTCGGCATATAGGCCAATATCTCTGTTGTGTACGGACGCTAAGATCTTGGCGAGGGTGCTGGCGGCCAGGTTCAACAAAACTATTTATAAACTTATACACCCGGATCAAACGGGATTTATTTCCCACAGGACCACGAGTATGAATATCAGGAGGGTATACTTGAACCTCCAGACCCCGACAGAGAATATGGGGTCAAGAGCCTTGGTGTCCTTGGACATAACTAAGGCCTTTGACAGCCTGGAGTGGGCCTATCTCTGGCAGGTTCTGGAGGAATTTGGCCTAGGTCCTGTTTTTATAAAATGGATAAAAATACTGTATAAGGGCCCGAGCGCGAGGGTTAAGGTCAATAAAGAATTCTCAGGGAAAATATGTTTAGAGAGGGGGACAAGACAGGGGTGCCCTCTGTCCCCTCTGCTTTTCGCCCTCGCCATGGAGCCATTAGCAATACATATTAGGTCCTGCTCAAAGATTGAGGGGTTTGTAAGAAGAACAGAGGAGGAGAGGATTGCCCTATATGCCGACGATGTCCTGTTGTTTCTTGGAGATATGGAAAGCTCCCTTAGGCAGGTAATGGATATGATGGAGAGGTTCGGTAATTTGTCAGGACTAGTGGTGAATCGGAGGAATTTGGCATTATTGCAAATAGACACCCCTAATATTCTTGTGTTGTCAGGAATTTCCCATTTAAAAGTAGTTTCAACAATTTGTTATTTGGGTATAAATATGACAAAAGATCTCAATCAGTATATTGAATATAATCTAGTTCCACTACTGGGTAAATTTAAGTGCAAAATAGACATCTGGAACTGGCTGCCCTTGTCTGTAGCAGGGAGAGGCAACTTAATCAAGATGGTTTGGCTGCCTCAATTGCTATATTTGTTACATAACTCACCGGTGTGGGTGAATAAAAGGTGGTTTAAAAAAATTGACACGTTATTTAGGGAGCTACTATGGAGGAGGGGGAAGGCTAGGATTAGCCTCCAGAGTTTACAACTGCCAGTTAAAGAGGGAGGAATTGCCCTCCCGCATGCAGGGTGCTATTTTCTGGCGGCACAGTTGCAGCATGTAGGGGGCAGAAGTGCTGACAGAGGTTTGTTAACTTTGGAGGCGCCACATAAGACACTGGTGGAGGCACTGGAGGCAGACTCACTTCCTGGTAGTGGCCCCACAATTAAGATGATAATAAAGGTATGGAAGGTAACAAAGAGCATAATGGGATATGTTGGGTTCACAGAATATGCTCCCCTCTGGCACAACAGGAACTTACAGGAGGTGGTAGCCATGGGGGAGTTCAAAGAGTGGGAGAGATGGGGCATAAATAGATTATCTCAGTTGTATAAAGGGAATGTATTAAAAACCTTTGAGGATCTTCAAAGGGAAAATGGTATTCCGAGACAAACCTTTTTTAGGTATCTACAAATGAGAGCTGCTTTGAATGCTCAATTTAGGGCAGGCCCCCTAGTATGGACCAACGCAGCACTGCTGCAGAAAGTGGTTAAACCTGGGAAGACAAAGGGCTTTATCTCAGGAATTTATGCGCAATTGTGCAATAAAAGTATTGTAAGACCAGAACATCTCAGATGCAGGGAGGGATGGGAGACGGATGTGGGGAAGTTAACAGATGTACAATGGAGGAAAATTCTGGAGATAGGGCAGGAGGTTTCAGTATCCCCAGCACAGAGAGTTTCTCATTTAATGTTGATACATAGAGCATACTACACCCCAAAAAAACTATTTCATTTTGGTGTTAGATTAGACGCCAAATGTCCCAGGTGTGGGGAGGAGGGTGATCTGATACATATGGTATGGAGGTGACCCAAGTTAGTTCGTTATTGGTTGGGGGTAGTTGATTCCATCAGTAGTAAGTGGGGGATATCTTTGGAGACAGATGTCAGATTCTGCATCTTTGGATATAGAGCGTGGGGTTCAGAGGAGGTAACGCTAAAAACAGCAGTTTTGAGATGCCTGTACCAAGCCCGGAAGTTGATTATGCAAAGATGGCAAACAGCCCTCCCCCCGACGGTTGAGGAGTGGGCAAAAATAGTAAATGATATAATATGGAAGGAGAGAGTTCTATATATTAGAAGAGGGAACCTTAAAAAATTTGAAAGGATGTGGAACCCCTGGTTAATAATCATTGGGTGTAAGGATTAAGTGAATGTAGGTAAGATCTGGGTTGGGGGGGGGGGGTAGGGACTAAGAGGGTGGGGTGGGGGAAACAGCTATCTGTCGTCTCAACATAGGGTAGGAAGCTTTAACTTGTGGATAGAATAAGTAGGTTTAACAGGAATATAGCAGGAATGGGTGGGGGGTACGTTGCCTTCTCTTTGGCGTACTATGTATACATGAACCCGGGGTTGTTTTAATATGTTTGTGGCAAGGTATGTAAATTTTAAAGAAATGGTAATAAAGATTATTTAAGGAAAAAAAAATATTGTACAGGGTACCCGAATAAATCTTTAGGTCAACATGCATGTACACCAGGGCCACAGGACTACTGCAAATAGGATATCAGCGTGTCATAGGAAAACCATGCCAAAGAAAATCTATAAACTGGACATGTGAAGCTATCTGCTAGAAAGGTTTCAGCTTCTGAACTGTAGTTACTTTGATCAACCACCAGGGGGAACAAGTCCAGTCTCACAAACAACCCCAAAATTTGATGCAGGAGAAACATCCAACCAGCAGCTTTGGAAGTTATAAAGCAATAAAATCTCTATGTAGCAGCCATAACACTGTACAACTCAACATAGGCAAACTTTTCCCTGGACTGAATAAAGTAAGTCTGGTATGATAGATTTTAATGCTAGACATATGCTAGTCAGGGATAGCTCTTGGGTTTGCAGTTAGGCAGGTGTTCACCTTTGTGGATGTAAATACCATTGTAGTTTTTAAAGAGGTTTTTTTTTTTTTTAAATGGTAGTATTCTATGCCCAGATTATAAATCATGATTATAATAAAACCTGTATATACACTATATAATTTTTAATAGCCAACTACAGTTTAGATTGGATTTTTAAACATGCGGCAATTTACTAAAAATTGTACCTATATTGTGTCTTCAAAAGGGTCAGTCAAGGCTGCCATTTCTCTTCATGCTCAGTGACATAATTATGGCCATTTACTAAAGTGGCAAATTAACTGAACCAGGATCTAATTAAATACAATGTAAAGTAAGGTGATGTTAGCCTTTAGTCACCTCAAACAATAAACTGAAAAAGATGCAGCACTATTTTTTTCAAATTGCCTGCATGTTTGGATATTTGAAGAGGACACGGGTCCACTTTATCCCACTTTAGTAAATCAGGTCACCTTATTTCACGCTAGTGAATATCATTTGATGAATCTACTGGTGACTTCTTTCATCCAATAAATGAAAATCTCACTTCTTCTAATTTGGGAGCACAGACATAGCGTTGTCCCAGTTGTAAGAAGATACTGTATAAAAAGGTGATACGTGATTGATTCTATTAGCATCCACCAAAAATGATTATATAAATTTTTAATGTGCTGACCCTTACATTGATCTAGAGGAGAACATTACCATGATTGTACATTTTAGCCATAAACAGGCTATATGGAGGTACTATGTATTACCATTTCTTACTATTTTTTTTTCAACACTTACAGCACATACAGCATATTGTCCTGTAAGTGAATGTTTATTAAACATTTGACATCATCATCACATCATCACAAAAAAGTTTCAGTTAGAAACTCCACAAAGCTATTTCAGCCTACCAACCAAATAAAAAGATAGTTCTGCTCAGGAATTAGTATAGTCTTCAAATGGCACAGGTGTAAAGAGCTTGTTTGTGGAGCATTACAACCTTCATACATCCACTAGTTTATATGAAGTAATAACTAAAATTATTAATATCTAGAGTCATAAAAAAATTACACATAATATTCCAAAAGTGCATCTTTTTATCAGGGTTTGCTGTTCAAAAGCAAATGATACAAATAAGCTAGATCAATAAAAAAAAATAATTCCTTAGCACAATCTCCAGCTTTCAGCACAAAAAAACAAAACTGTTCCTATGGAGCTGCGGTGCATACATTTACAAATACAGGTCATGCCACAAAAATCCTTCAAATTACTTTATTTTCAGCTGCCTTAAAGCTGTACATTCTTTCATAGAACAGTACAATTCTCAGGGACAGTGTCAATGACATCATTTTTGTCATCACATGAATGATGTAATCATTTTGTTTACTTTTACATTGTTATTTGACTGTACACACTGTAACAGCAATCCAGCATGTTTGCTTTCCACAAAAAATGCTTTATTAGGTAGTTTTTTCAAAGACAAACATTTTTTTGGTGTGGCAGTGATAGATCATAATTCAAAGGATAATAATTCAAAGGTAGAAGCATAGGTAGCAATGACAATATAGCTAAAGTCACAACTTCATACAAATTGCAAATCAATGTCAAAACGAATTACATTGGATAGCTTGTAATACCTATATCTAATTCCTAATCACTATATCTAATAGTGATTAGGAATGAGTCGAACTGACCTGGGTGTCGGCAAAGAACATTTCTCTTCCAGCTTCCTTTTTTTTTTTTTTATAGAAAAAATTGCACACGGCCCCAAAGGTTCCCTAGGGGACTGCTATGTATTTTGGGGACCTTAGAATGGATCTGAAAACACAGGTTTCCGGTTTCCAGTGCCACATGGAGAGTAGATAGGCAGCTGTAGCTGCCATGCTATCAAAGCCCGCTACACTTCAGGGTACCTACCCCAACAGCCTTGCCACTCTCTAGGGGAACCCCACCCTGCATCAGCTCCTCGACAATCCCCTGGGGATACAGTGGTCACTGCAGCGAGATGGCACCCGCTTTTCACACTGACACCAATGATTCAGCAGACGGCTCTCAGCCACAGCCATAGCCAGCACCAGCTGATCTGGATCCAGCTTCTCCAGCAGGCATTTCCCAAGCAGTAGTTGCTCTTCTTACACCCACGCTGACTGCAGCAGTGGACAATTTGGTCCTGAAGGGTCTGGAGCAACTCCATTGGGACTTACAGTCCCAAACTCATTGGCTCACACAGGCAAAGGAACGGATTTCCTCTATGGAAGATGAGGTGACTGCTGTATCAGCTACTGTAGCCCAGATAACACAATCCCAGAGGGATTCCAGACAAGCTAGATGACCTTGAGAATCGCTCAAGGTGAAACAACCTGCGCATAATTGGGTTGCCGGAGTCCTATTCTGCTGCTTTGCTGATGACTCTCAACACAAACACCATCCCAGCTGGGACTCCGTTCACCCTGCATAGTGGAACACGCACATCGCATCGGCCCATTCACTGACGCGCTAAACCCAGGCCAGTGATTGTCCACTACCTCAAGACAAATATTCTATCCTACAAAGATTCAGATGGGCCCACAACCTCTCTGTAGATAACCACCTACTACTGCTCTTCAATGATTACTCTATTAAGGTGATGCGCCATCACAGCCCCCAAAGGCCTCACTACAAACAGGTGCACTTTATTCATCAGAATGGACGATTTGAAAAGTGTTGACTCACCTCTCGTACTTGACTGTTCTGCTTGTTGCTAAACACCCAGCAGTATCCTTCATTCTCTATTTTTTTTATATTCTCTGTTTTCTACTGTTACAGGGTTTGTAATTTGTCCTCATTTGGACACTGACCTTCCTGTTGAGGGATTAATGATTCTGCCATTTTTTCATGGGCCCAGACTTCAGCTTCCACTAAGGTTGCCGCCCCCTTCTACTAATGTGCTGCCAACATGGTTATGGAGAAAACTTCTCCCTTCTTTCAGCTCCCCCTCCCCCTTTCTTCTTTCCTTTCCTTCCTCTCCCAATCTTCTCTTTTTATTTTCTTATCCCTCTTCTACTTTATTTCTCCCTACTCTCCATCCCCCCTGGAGTTCAACCATGGCATCCTTCAGTAGAGGAGTTATCTTTAGGTGGGAGCCTGATGGAGAATAGCTCCATGTTGAAAAAAGTGACATCCACAAGGTTTGCCCGGAGGTTTTTACTCCTGATTATCTATGCTTGTTATTTTTGGTTATATGCATGTTCTTTTTTTAATATCTTTTCCCCTAACAGTTACCCTTATTGCAGTGATCCTAGACTCGGAGGGACATTGCCTGCTGGGATATCACCCTGCTTCTGCTATTCCACTGACTTCTACTATCACAGACATGGCTCCCTTGTGCACTGGAGATTACTTACCGATAGTATCATGGAATGTTAAGGGGCTCTGTTCTCCTATAAATGTATGCAGGTCCTAAGGCACTTGAAATATCTGTGGCCCTTCTTCAGAAGTGCGTTTAATAGCAGACCATCCTAGGGATTAGATCATTACATTTTAGCAGTTTTGGTACATCCTATATGACAGACCTAGCTACTGTTACTAGCTACTACTGTAGGGGAGTTACAGGTGCAATCTGTAAAAGGCAGATTTTATTGTTTGCTAGGTTTGAGATTTGGTTATGATATCTATGGGTGAAAGTTGAATTAGTAAACGTAATCTATATATTTTTAGCAGTAGAAGTTGAGGAAATTCGTTGTGAAATATAATTGTTGTGTCTATGTTATTTTAACAATCCTACTGCTATCCATTATTGTTAGCAACTCAACTGTAAAATAAATTTTAATTAGTTTTTCTAGTTTTGTAGTCCATTATTTCACACAACTTTATTGTGCTTAAGAATATCTGCATATAATTGGTCAGCATAAATATATTTATTAATTAATTTTCATATTGGAGGCAGTGTCATACATAAATCGATTAAATTATCAATATCACTGACTTAATCGATCACTCAAACTTCCTGACATAATCTTCAACCTTGAATATTAAAAGCCTTTTAGGGGATTAGATATGTTACTCATTATCATTTCTGCTGCATATCAGTCAAGGTAAAACAAACGTTTTTATTGCAAATGTACCTCTGATAAGTGTGGTCAGCAATTCAAGGCTATCTTAGTTCTCAACTATCTGACATATATTATATTGCATTAATTTAAGGTACATCAGCACTCTCACCAGCTAGTTAGCACAAAAGCTTGTTTCAAAGATTACAAAAGAATGTTTTTCTTTCATAACAGTTATGAACAATAACCTCAGATTTACTGAGTACATTAAAAACTTCTTTTTTGATCTCTTGTTTGATTGTATGTAGTTTTTTATTTCCTGTAGATATAACATATTCTTGTACCCCAAATACAACAAAATGGGTACAGGTTAAATTTTTATATACTGTAAGTTAGAAAAGTAAATGAGGAAAACAAGAAGGCTAGTTGGTTGGTTTTATATAATTTCCACTGGGTGACATCTTTTTTGAAACAAACACAAGGTATCAGTTTTACCAAATTACCCTTGTTAACCCTAATCTATCTTTATACTAATGCGACCTGACACAAACTGATTATAGCAGTGGCAAGCCTCCATCCCTGATATGTATTAAACAGCAGAAAAAGAGAAAGGAATGGCACTTTGTATGAGGCATGTGACTGAATGGATACCTTATTCATATCATTCACAAAATGATTTATTAATTACAAATCACGTTGTAAAGAGTGTCAATCTGTGATACAGGACACAATGTACTATGATACACTTGTATGAATATATAGTTATTATACAAAACAAAATACAGCATAATTAGCGGTACAGTTACAAACACTCATCCATTCATAAAAGTTCAATGAACATAAACAATTGCTCATGGTGAGCCAAACTTGTCTGGGCATCAGTTTGATGTATACTCGACGCATGTTTCATGCCTCATGCCAATCATAAGGAGTAAAATGCTCTGAAATTAAATCAGTGATATCTATAAATATAGGATACCCTTTAAACGGAGAACAATCTCTCAAAATAAAGGTATGTAACTTACAATACGGCCCATTGGTGACGTCCAACCTATGTCCAAGGGAAGACAGGGGACAGGGGACAGGGATGATGATCTCCCCCAGGGCTGAGGTGAGGAATCCCATCCAGACCAGAGACTGCAGCATGAATAAGGTATCCATTTAGTGACATGCCTCACACAAAGTCCAATTCCTTTCTCTTTTACTGCTGCCTAATCTATCTTTGCAAATAACTCAGACATTTACCTTGCTTTCTTGTGCTACATGCATCATCCCTACATATCTAATGCATAGAGCATTTTCCCTTAGTGTAGTGCATTATTTCTGTAGCAGAATAAAAGCAATATTTACCATCAATCTTGAATATTGAAAGCCATTAGGGAACTAGATATGTATTTATTATAATTTAAACTGCATATCAATTATAAAAAGAACAAAAGCATTTCTTCCACTAATTTCATATATTTTATGAAGTTGTATGCTGTTGCAGATCTCTGTATACAAAAATTAATATACCTATTCAGTTTCAGGCTTTACAGAATATATTATTTCTATTACATTTCTGCCATTAGCAGAATTGTTGGAGCTTTTATAGGAAACATCAGGACACATTCTTTGCAATTTATAGACTGTATTAGTATAGTGTGGATCTAAGAAAAATGTGTGTTTCAGTATAAAATCACAGCTCATATCCAAATCTCCATTACCCTAACATGAAAGTAAAATAAAAATATTCATATTAGAGTTTCATTACCATTTCCTAAAGAAGTACTAAAAAACCCATGTTTCCAATGCTTCAAGGCTAGAGCACATTACCATCTTTTTCTTGGGTGGCAGCAGACCTTGTCCTGGCACTTAACCTAGCCAGCTTCAATTCCTCTGTGTACTTTCTGATACAGCAATAGAAGCTGGTGATAATATTTATATTAATATATAAATATTTTATATAATAAATAATAATAATTTCCGCCATAAGTAAAGATATGGCAGTGAACTTGTTGATTGCTATTCCTTTCAAAAATGATTCAATAGCTTCTTAATAAAGTACATTTCAAAGTAGTAAGGAAAAAATATATATACAACTTGTCCATTATTCTCTTTCACCCCACAAGACATTTGGGTGGGGCACGGATGCTTTCAGTAGGCCCTCAGCTGCAGTATTTCTCTTCACCTGGTCCACTAGCTGGTCTGCAGTCTTAGGCTCGGTTCACACTGGGACGACTTGGGATCCGACTTGTACGCCCTCAAGTCGCCCCAAGTCGCCCCAGAAAGAGATTCAATGGGAGTGAATGGGAGCGTCTTAATAGACACTACTGAAGTCCGACTTCAGAGCGTACTCCCTGTACTACTTGGATCCGACTTGGTAGGCGACCTGTACCATAGAAATCAATGGAAGTCGCCTCCAAGTCGGATCTCTCTCTTAAGTCAAGCGACTTTGCAGGCAAAAACTTTCGTTTGCCCAGGCAAACCCCTCCCTCCCAGAGAGCTGATTGTTCTGTGATTGGCCACAGCCGAAGTCGCCTGTCATGGAGGCGACTTCAAGTCGCGTTGTAATTTGCTAAAGTCGCGCTGAAGTCGCACTGAAGTCGCGTTGAAGCCGCGTTGAAGTCGCCGTGCAAAGTCGCACTGAAGTCGTGTTGCCCCTGTGTGAATCGAGCCTAAGGGTCCCAATGGCTGACCCATTTCCTTAGGGTGAAAGGGAGTGCTCACAGGTAGCAGTCCATGAGCATGCACTCCACAACAAACATCTGAGAGCGGGGTGGCTTGTCCGTATTATACGACACTCAGGATTGGAAGAATTTTTATAAACCAAAATATATTTGTGCGCTTGCTGAAAAATGATAAGAATAGATAGTGATGATCAATCCCCTCATCTACTCATTAGGTGTCACTAATAGTTAAGTGACAAATTAATTGTAATAAAATACAATACAAATAAATGATTGATGCATCAAGACACCTATCCGGGTTACTTTTTAATATTATTAATATTTAATATTATTAATATTATTATTAATTTCATAATAAACTAAAGAAAGTGCATTATGCCATTAAGGTATATAATCAACTCATATCATGTAAGAAATGAATGTCAGCAAAAATGTGTATACCATAACATATAAATTATAAGGTCCTTATGGAATGTGCAAATGTCCATAATTATCCAAAATCTTCTTTCATAAGGTGAAAATAATTAACGTGCACCAAATAACGTGCACCTAGTTGCTCGCATCTTCCACCATAGTTGGTGGTTAGCTGAAGCGAGGATCACCTTCTGTAGGAAAAAGGCAATCCAAATGGCAGATCTTTCTTATGCCGCGTACACACGGTCGGACTTTTCGTCTACAAAAGTCCAACGGACGCCGACGGACTAAAGCTGGCTGGTAATCCGATCGTGTGTGGGCTTCTCCGGACTTTCAGCAGACTTTTTCAGCCTCAAATCCGACGGACTTTAGATTTGAAACATGCTTCAAATCTTTACGTCGTAACTACGACGGACCCCGAAATCCGCTCGTCTGTGTGCTAGTCCGACGGACAAAAACCCATGCTAGGGCAGCTATTGGCTACTGGCTATGAACTTCCTTATTTTAGTCCGGTGTACGTCATCACGTACGAATCCGTCGGACTTTTGTGTGGTCGTGTGTAGGCAAGTCCGTTCGTTAGAAAGTCTGCTGCAAGTCCGCCGAAAGTCCGCCGGAAGTCTGTCGGACAGGCTGTCGGACTTTTGTAGACGAAAAGTCCGACCGTGTGTACGCGGCATTAAAAGTCTGACTTGTAGTCAGTTTTTTTTAAAAGATTGCAAACAAATCCTTGCCATCCAGGCACTAATCAAACAGAACAGATTTCTCTCTGACAGATGAAGGGCTTCTCTCAGTCACCAAATCTCTCTCAGGTAGCTTTCCTGAGTCCCAGACCCGAGCACCTTCTTGTGGGAAGCAAAACCCAGCACCGACTCCACACTGCGAAGGTGGCCCTGAAAACGTGAACTGGATTTCATCTTAGTTTGCCATGTATGAAAGCATATT
This sequence comes from Aquarana catesbeiana, assembly GCF_042186555.1. Lineage (NCBI taxonomy): Eukaryota > Metazoa > Chordata > Amphibia > Anura > Ranidae > Aquarana > Aquarana catesbeiana. The sequence goes on from NC_133324.1 coordinate 622,833,587, forward strand.
CTGTAATTTATTTATTTTTTCTTAGATCCCTTGCATATAATTGAGTAATCAAGTTGACACAACTTCACATTATCTACTAAGCTAAGAGAACATTCAAACAAACAGTCTGTATTGGTCTTGAAAATGAACCCTAAATTTTCACAAGAGTCTGAAGAAATCTAAAAAAAGAGCTATTTTTTTTTACCTTTTAATAAATTATAGCCAAAACCAAAAATGCAAACCTTGCAAAGCAATTAAAAACCCACAGGCTTTTATACTTTTTTATATTCTGAAAATCACTGAAACCTACCGATACACACAAATCTACTGATTCATTCTTTACTCTGAATGCAACCAAAATGTTTTGAAACTAAACTAATGAATTATCCCATAGCTCATTGCTATCATAGCACTTACCCCCAAAGGAGCTCTTTTGATGTATTGGGTTCTTTGTTTTTCTTCCATGACTCTGCAAACCACTCAGTACTCTTTGACACACCTGGCCGGGCAAGAGATAGCTGCAGACGCAGCCAAGCATACTTGCATTCAGCCACAGAAAAAAGGCCTTGAGCTTTGTTTTGATGTTTTATTAGGGGTTGATAACTTGGATGGGGATAGGAATTTATGGGATGCCCACTTGAGAAACATCGATAGATCCAGGGACAACTTGCTATTTACAGCTCCACTTCTGCAGAAGATGCTAGCCCATTTGTCCACCTCTTCACCAGCCCACCTGGCTGACTCTCTTTACACTGGTCCACCCGACTGACTCTCTGGAGATCTCCCAGGGCAAAGCCAAAGTCTTAAGTACACTGCTGTCTTCAAGAGAGACTTGCTACATGTCTCCCCCCTTGTCAGCCCCTGCAACGTGCTGAATTACTCACTCTGTCTTCTTGCACCCACTGCCTCTCAGGAAAGCTTCCTTCCAGCTTCTTCTGTGGGTCCTTCCAGGCCAGCACTCGAGCCCCAGCCCAAGACAGAGCACCCCCCTGACTATAGGGTTTGCCTCAATGGCCACCGACAGCCTCCTCAACATTGCATCTACAGATCCCACCAGACTTCTCCTTGCTGCAGTGGCCCATATCTATTTATAAGATTTGCTCAGTCCTCTGTCAGCCTACTCCTGGGGATTGGCTGAGGTCCCATAATCATTAAAGGCAGCTCCTCCTCACCCCCACCCACTAGTTCCAGAACATTCTCCAATATTCTGGAAACAGGGGAGGCAACAGAGAGCTGCCAGGATGAGTCATCCAGCCCTGAACTCTAATAACCCTGACCCAAATAAGACTCACAGATTTATAGCATGTGTCAAAGTTAAATTTTCCTACACTGCACCACTAGTAGCACACACTAAAGGGTACACACATATAGATATAAATACCCCCAAGAACAATAGTGCAAAGGCACCAGAAATTGACACTAAACCATTGGATTGCAAGCAGAGTATATTGTAACCGGTGTATAGGTGAGAAAACTATTATTCTATATTAATTAGCAGTTAAAAAGCATTAGGCTTAGGCTATATTAACTCATAATTGCCAGTCATGCCATAGCATTACATCAAATAAAATATAATGTAACAATAAACAGTATCAAAGGATGATCATGCATCGAACAATTGGACTATCTGACAAGCAAACAGCAAATGTTCCAAAAGTGCACTCTTTGTCTTTACCTACAATGGGTGTCCCTAGCTAGGGAAGGGGGGTTGTAGGAGATCACTGTGACAGAAGTCAGTAATTAATAGACTGAAAAAGTAAGAGAGGGGGAGGCACCAACTGAATAAATCCTAGTGGTTTCAGTATAGTTTGTGTAAGGTGTAAAACTTACAGGTCCATGGGGTGAAGATGCCCATCAAAGATAAAAACGTCCTGGGGTACTCTGATGCTGCTCTGCGGGCTCCGGTATCGATCCCTCTGCAGTGGGGGTGTTGAATTTGGTCACAGGGTTCTGTACAGTGTCCACTTAACAGGCAGCTCCACGCTGACCAGTCTGGAACGTGGAAGCAGAAGTGACGTCACCACGGCAGGGCGGGCATCCAAGCTGAGGATTTGCAATGCAGGAAATGTACAGGCTACATGCTGGTTGATGGAAACGGAATGGCACTGGCTAGATCAGCATGGAGGTCCTGTGCAGACACATAGAGTAGCAGCAGCCCAGTGTCTCTGTATCTGTCTCTCCCTTGCCAGCTAAACACAGAACTACGCTACCAAAAAAGATTGACTAATAATGCTAAAAAATAGGGTGTCACGACACAGAAAATCTCCAGTTGAATTGGAGATGGTACAAACATTTTTAAAGCTACTGGGCATTGGATAAGATATCTATTTTCAAAGCATAATTTAGCTTTTAGGTGCTATCCTAGTGTATCTTTAAAAAGAAAAAATGATTAGCAGCCTTTTCAATACCATGAACAGGATCAACTACCATAAGCAGAATCATCCATTTTTTCTATTTTTTCTTTTTCATCCATTACTCCCTGTAATTAGCTTGTCTAAAATGTTTATTTTTTGGCTTCTTTCATGAAGCTGTACATTTTTGCACATATTAAGCATAGAGCTTTTCACACTTTTATAACTGTTCACAAACAGGATCCTACTGAGAAAATTACAACATATAAATAAAGGCCCTGCGGAAGTATGAAAAGGTTACGCATATGATTTGAATGTTAACTGTGTCAGTTACTTTACCTTATTCTAATTTAATATATGTAGTATACCCATTATACAACAAAGAGCATACTGTATTGCTCAATCACGAATCTCTGGAAGTTATACTCTTCTTTTGAATATAGTATTTATTCAAATATGACGTTTAAGTGCTTTGCGTGCTCTCATTTTGATAAGTTCATAATAAAAAGTAACGTATTTATTTTCACAATATGTTGAGGGTACCTCTGCAAAATAAGTGAAAGTTAAATGTCTTTGATGGTGAACTGTAATATAGTTTAAGTGGCTACAAAATTTCAACCAGAGCTGACCCTACACATTTGTATTTAACTGCTTCCCGCCCAGCCTATAGTAAAATTTTGGCTGGGCGGGAGCTTTCTTATCCCACAGTGGCGCGATCTGTGACGGCTGTGTCTGGTGAACACAGTGGAAATAACAGATCAGAACTGGGATGTTGTAATTGTCCCATGTACCATGTGATCACTGTGACCAATCACAGAGATCACATGCTCACCATGTAAGTAATTGTCATGAATGGCAGCCATTCATGATTTATTTATTTATTTTATCTAGTATGATGCTGTGATTGGTCAAAGTGATCACATGGTGTATAGGGCCAATCACAGAAACCCTTGTACCATGTGCTAGTTGTGACCAAACACAGCATCACAATAGTAAACAAGAGTCATGAATGAAAGCCAATTCTGACAGTTAAAGTTATTGCTGTAAGAGTGATTATCATGGTAACAGGCAATCACAGTGTAAAAAAAAAATCCCGATCACCTTCCCACTTGAACTGACCTGATGATCTTTAGCCTCCTGTACTTACTGGCCAGGGAACATGGCATTCCTGGGGGCAGCCATGTACCAGTAGACTAAGCTTGCTTGGCTTATAGGAACAGGGACTGCTGTAGATGACTCTACACTAAGCTGAACACTCATATAGAGATGACCAGGGCTGGCCCAAGACATTGTGCTGCCTGGATCCAAGAGTGAAACGCTGCTCCCCCCAGCACAAAAAATCACGCCCACCAAAAGGCCCCCACATCCATTATTTTATTTTATTTATTTTATATCATGACAATTAAAACTAAAATTAAATTTATCAGGAAGTCAGATTTACATGCAACAGTGATGGTGGTGGTGGTGGGGGGTTCCGTCCTATGCAGCTGTGGTGGTGGGGGGTTCAGTCAAAGGCAAGGGTGGTGGTGGGGTTTAGTCAGAAGCAGTGGTGGTGGGGGGGTTCAGTCAGAGGCAGCAGTGGTGGGGGGGTTTAGTCCGTGGCAGCGATGATGGTGGGGGGTTCAGTCAGAGACAGTGGTGATGGTGGTGGTGGGGGGTTCAGTTAGATGCAGCAGTGGTGGGGGGTTTCAGTCAGAGGCAGCGATGGTGGTGGTGGGGGGTTCAGTCAGAGGTAGCGGTGGTGGTGGGTTCAGCTAGAGACAGTGGTGGTGCAGGGGTTCAGTCAAGGGCAGTGGTGATGGTGGTGGTGGGGGGGTTCAGTCAGAGGCAGTGGTGGTGGGGGGGTTCAGTCAGAGGCAGCGATGGTGGTGGTGGTGGGGGGTTCAGTCAGAGGCAGAGGTGGTGATGGGGGTTCAGTCAGAGGCAGCGGTAGTGGGAGGGTTCAGACAGAGGCAGATGTGGTGGTGGGGGGTTCAAACAGAGGCAGCGGTGGTGGGGGGTTTCATTCAGAGGCAGTCTTTTAGACCCCTGATGTCTCATCTGTTCTCTTTTCATGCTAGTGAAGCACAAATTGTTCTCCATTAACTTCTTCCCCAGCCACAGAGGCCAGGGAAAGATGACAGCAGAACCTGGAAATTATGTTTTACATGTTTTTAAGTTCTTAGTAGGAAGGGAAGATCAGTGAACAGACTTTACCTCTCCCCTACCTGATGACACCTGCCATGCCAGTCCCTGGTCAGCTTGTGGAAACGCATAACCTAGGAAAAATGGCAGGGTCGCACAAGGGGGAAATTGACTTTTGCCAGGGTGTGAGGAAGCAATAGGGTATAGTTGGTTGTACAGTTGGCTTTTGAGATTTACACACATTTCCAGTCACTTTAGCAGAAAAATAGAAACATAGAAAAGTGACGGCAGAAAAATAACCGAGTAGTCCATCTAGTTTGCCTAATTTTTTTCTTTGTATTTTTTTTTTCTTCATTAACTGTTTTGTGTGACTATTGATCTATGTTGGTCCCAAGCATGTTTGAAGCCATTTACTTTTGACTATCTCACTACTTCTGCTGGAAGTTTATTCCAAGCATCAACTACCCTTACAGTAAAATAATACTTTCTAAAATTAGTTTTGAACTTTCCTCCAGTTAGTTTGAGGTCATGTCCCGTGTTCTTGATTTTGGTTTCATATTGAAAAACCTGCTCTGTTGAACCTTATTCACCCCCTTGATGTATTTACAGGTTTCAATTATGTCTCCCCTTTCTCTTCTTTCCTACAGACTGTGTACATATTAAGTTCCTGAAGTTGCTCTTGATATGTATTTAACCGAGCCAGTTCCTCTGATACCTCTGTCTCCAGAAATCCTAAAAATTAACCATCATTATTAGAACCAATATGATTCCCCAACTTGTTTTTGTTAATAAATTTATTTCTGAGAAGACTGTACAGAAGTAATTGTTTAAATGATTTGCTATATCCAGGTCACCCTCAACACACGTGTTATGCCCAGTTTTCATTTTAGTGATCCCACTGTATTTTTTCTTTCTATCACTAATGTACCTAAAAAAAGGTTTTATCTCCTTTCTTAATAGATTTAGCAATTTCTTCCTCTTTCTGTGCTTTGGCAGCACTGATAATGTGTTTGGCCTCTTTTCATCTGTTTTTATACTCTTCTCTGTCAGCTACACCTCCTGTTTCCTTCTATATGCTGATATTTTTTTTCCTTTACTATCCTACTTACCTCTCTAATGCCTGTACACACAGTTGGACATTGATTGGACATTCCGACAACAAAATCCATGGATTTTTTCAGACGGATGTTGGCCCAAACTTGTCTTGCATACACATGGTCACACAAAGTTGTAGGAAAATCCGATCATTCTGAACGCGGTGACGTAAAACACGTAAGTTGGGACTATAAACGGGGCAGTAGCCAATGGCTTTCGTGTCTTAATTTATTCTGAGCATGCGTGGCACTTTGTGCGTCGGATTTGTGTACACACGATCGGAATTTCCAACAACGGATTTTGTTGTCGGAAAATTTTATAGCAAGCTCTCAAACTTTGTGTGTCGGATATTCCTATGGAAAATGTGTGATGGAGCCTACACACAGTCGGAATTTCCGACAACAAGGTCCTATCACACATTTTCCTATTGTGTATGCAGGGCATAACTCTCTAGTGAACCATATTGTTTTTTTTTCTTTCGTTTATTCTTACTAACTTACCTGACATAACTTAGTTGCCTTCAGAATGGTAGACTTTCACAGTGCCCACTGATTACTTACTCCTGTCTTTTTAAGCCAACCTTTCAATACATTTTTTGACATTTTCCCATTTCAGCAATAATGTATCTCTAGGGAAAAAACGGATGTAAGTGGATGATCATCCATTTACATCAGTTTACATTCACATCTGTCAACATCCGTTTTTTTAAACAAATCAAAGCTCAATTTTTCTTCTGTTAAAAAAAAAATGATCAGATAAAAAATGGATGTAAACTGACAAATGATCCATATTTCATCCGTTCTTGTATTGGTAGTGGATGTAAAAAAACTGATAAGAAACGGATGAGCAGCTGATGAAAAACAAATGAATATTTAATCCGTTTTGATGTGACTGAACTGATGAAATTAACGGTCCGCATGTGTAAAAGGGGCCTTAGAGATGCTCAGGAAGACAGGAAGGGATGGGAAATCTATCCAGTAAGGACAAAGACAGCAACAATAGCACTTTGTTTACAGTATAATTGGGGATCGTTAGAACTTTTGTTAGATTTTAATTGCTAAATCAAATAAATAGCCAACATGCCATGGAGGTGATTTACTAAAGACAAATAGATTGTTCTCTTTGCACAGGAATTTTCACTTTGCATGGCCATTTCCCTTAGCTTAGTGAATGAGAGTGCAGCTCTGCTGATTTCTATCATTCATTCATGCACAAGCAAAAATACAGTTTTTAAAAAAATATATATTTTCCTTGCATGTGAATGGGTAATCTTTGCAAAGTAAATTTTCACCACATTCTCCAATAAAGATGGGCCGAACACCCCCCTGTTCGGTTTGCAGCAAAACTCCCAAACAGAGAAAAAGTTCTAACCTGAACCGCGAACCCTATTAAAGTCTATGGGACCCGAACTTGAAAAATCAAAAGTCCCCGTCTTGAAGGCTTATATGCAAGTAATTGGTCATAAAAGGGGTATGGGGTCCGGGTACCGCCCTGGGGGACATATATCAATGCAAAACTTTTTTAAAAAAGGTCATTTATACAGAAGCAGTGATTTTATATATGCTTAAAGTGGAACAATAAAAATGAAAAATTCCTTTAAATATAGTGCCTGGGGGGTCCCCTTAGTCTGCCTGTAAAGTGGTGCATCTGTAGCATGTATAGAACATGCTGCAACGAAAATTACATTTATAAAGAAAAAAATGCATGAAATGCCTTTTAAATTGCTGGCAATACAACACCATTTCCGACAACAGGAAAATGTTAAAAAAAATGGTGTGGGGGTCCCCCCCCAAGTCATACCACACCCTTTTCCAAGCATGCAGCCTACCATACCAGGCCACATGCCATCAACATGGGGGGGTGGGAGCTTTGGGGCCAGGGGGGCTTTGCTTCCCCAACCCAAAGCATCTTGTCTCCATCTTTTGAATTACATTTTTTACTTTAGAAATGTCATTTTGCTGCAGCACTGTTCTACACATTACACAGATGTGCCACTTTACAAGCAGACTAAGGGGACCCCCCCAGGCACTATTGTTTCGCTCCTGAACCATACCAGCACGCTTGCCCTCAACATGGGGAGGGTGCTTTGGGGTCCATGTTGGTGGGGACAAGGGTAATTTCCCACAACCCTTGGCTGTGGTTGTGGGGGTCTGTGGGCAGGGGGCTTTTTGGAATCTGGAAGCCCCCTTTAAGAAGGGGGCCCCCAGATCCCGACCCCCCTAAGTGAATGAGTATGGGGTACATAGTACCCCTATCCATTCACCAAAAATGTGTCAAAAAGTAATAAAAACACAGAGACAGTTTTTGAAAATTCCTTTATTAAAAAGTAAAAAAACAGTGTCTTCAGATGTAAATCCATCATCAATCAAGACGCCCTCTGACCTGAAAAATCAAAGACTTAGCATGCACCGGTCCATGACATCACAAAGGGGAGGTGTCACCAGGTGACATCACCAGGTGGCTCTGACCCTTACCTACATAAGAACCATCAAACTGCAAGCCAGCCATTCGGCTGACAGCAGAAATTTTTTTTTTATTTTTTGGGTCGGGCGTGGTGGTGGTGTCATGATTGATGATGGATCTACATCGGGGGGCAGAGTTTTTTATTTATACCCCTTACTCATTCACTTAGAAGGGGCCAGGGTCTGGGGACCCCCTTGTTAAAGAGGGCTTCCAGATTCTGATAAGCCTTCTGCCTGCAGACCCCGACAACTACAGCCCAGGGTTGTGGGAATGAGGCACTTGTCCCTATCAACATGGGGAAAATGTGCTTTGGGGTGGGGGGATAGCGCCCCCCCTGCTTCAAAGCACCCACCCCCCATGTTGAGGAAATGTGGCCTGGTATGGTTCAGGAGGGTGCCTATTCGCCCCCCTTTCCTGGCCTGCTAGGCTGCATGCTCAAATAAGGGTCTGGTATGAATTTTGTGGTCACTTTTTAATTGCTGGCAATGTTTTTTTTTAAATTCAGCCGTCAGCGGGGAAGACCATTTACAGCAGATGGCTCATCGGTTGTTAAGGACTTCCCAGCCTGCTCCTTAACAACCAGCTATTCACTATGTCCTGATTGTGCAAAGCTTTGCCCAATCAGGGCTCAGAATGCACTGTGCGGTGTGTAGAGCATTGCAGGGCATTTGGCGGGGTGAACACCCGCCGAACCCCCTGCAAATTCAGGTGTTCACTGAACAAGCAAACAGGCAAAGTTTGGGCCGGACCATACGCCCAAATCTATTCTCTAAGCTAGGCAAAAATTGCCATGCAAAATTCAAATCAACTACTATATGTATATGTATATGTAGGATGCTGCGCTAACAGTTATCATATATGAAAACATACAAAACAGCGCTCGCAAATATTCTCTATAGACCCAAAAGATTTTGTTGCAGCTGCAGAATAAAAGTACTGTACTTTAGTGATATATACCCAAGTAGACTGCGCTAGCAACTTACTAATAATAAAACATAACAAATTAAAACCTAAATACACTATAAGAATAATATAAAAATGTAAAAAGACTGGACATGCACCTTGCACAACGCACCCAATACTGAGTGGGAACGTGCATGAATGCACTTCCAGGAATTGAAAAACCTTCAATGTGATAAAAAATCAAATCAAATAATGTGCATAATATACAAGTGCAACTGTGGAATAATATATACGGTTATCGCTACACTGGTGCAAAAATAGGAAATGAATAAATGTGCTCTCAAGGATTCACAATCACAAATGACAATGGAGCGAGCCCCTGAGAAAATGCCAAGTGGGATGATGAAAAACAAAAATGTCAGCAATACCAAAATCAAAAAGTAACTAACAGTTTAAAACCCCTCCATAGGAGAAACAATTAGCAGGCTTCCAGCTTATTCATCCATATGATCAAACAGGGCAGAAGGTGTATCGATGTTAAAGTTGCTTGGAAGGGACCACAAGACTCGCGTTCCACCAAAAGAAAAGGAAAGGCATATAGTGTAAAACCTTAGTATACCATAGACTTCAAGTCTTTGATAACGCCCTGGGGGAGGGGCGAAACGCGTCGGCGCAACATCCTGTCTACGTTTGCCAAATCTGTTACCAGTGACATCACTTCCTGGAGTTGGTGGAACGCACGCCGGACAGCGGCGAACCGACCAAGTATCTGAATGCCTGCTCTGCATACCGGTCCCGTGAGTATTGCACATAAGCGCAGGTGACCCTATGGTATACTAAGGTTTTACACTATATGCCTTTCCTTTTCTTTTGGTGGAACGCGAGTCTTGTAGTCCCTTCCAAGCAACTTTAACATCGATACACCTTCTGCCCTGTTTGATCATATGGATGAATAAGCTGGAATCCTGCTAATTGTTTCTCCTATGGAGGGGTTTTAAACTGTTAGTTACTTTTTGATTTTGGTATTGCTGACATTTTTGTTTTTCATCATCCCACTTGGCATTTTCTCAGGGGCTCGCTCCATTGTCATTTGTGATTGTGAATCCTTGAGAGCACATTTATTCATTTCCTATTTTTGCACCAGTGTAGCGATAACCGTATATATTATTCCACAGTTGCACTTGTATATTATGCACATTATTTGATTTGATTTTTTATCACATTGAAGGTTTTTCAATTCCTGGAAGTGCACTCATGCACGTTCCCACTCAGTATTGGGTGCGTTGTGCAAGGTGCATGTCCAGTCTTTTTACATTTTTATATTATTCTTATAGTGTATTTAGGTTTTAGTTTGTTATGTTTTATTTTTAGTAAGTTGCTAGCGCAGTCTACTTGGGTAGTTATCATATATGAGTGGAGCTGCAACTATAGGGTGTTATACGACACCAATCAGAATTAAGAAAAAAAGAGAGTTGCGCTAATAAAAAGTGTGGTGAAAACTTAGAAGTTAAGTGCCACACATAGTAATAATGATATTGAATATAGTGTTAAGATACAAAATATAAAACTAAAAATCCAAAACAATTGTAATCAAACAAACGTGGAGGCGTGAAGGAAGTTTCATTCAAAAATTTCCATACATTGGTTACAAAGAAGAGTTAACTTAAATATATAATAATTAATAAATAAGAAAGTCCATGTTGTAAAAAGCAAATCCCAAAGTGATATGTAGTGAAAATTCACACTGTAGAGACAAGTGCATTGATGAGACCTCCACCACAGGGAAACACTGCCGCTTACCAGAAAGCGATGGTCCCTTATTATTGGAGGACCACGCTGAGCAGATGGCTGTAACCCCAGCCCGGGATCTCACAGGCAGGCACTGGATACCACAGCGTCAGTGGGGATCGTCACCATAAATCGCAGCAGAGTGATGTATTCACCAGAAAAAAACACACAAAGTGCTCCACATAGCGTAAATCCTTTCACATTTAATGGAATAAATAAAAGCCAAATGAACACTTACAAATCAGCGAAATGGTAAAAGCAAAATAGTATGGGAAAGCCGGCCGGCTTCAGATCAGCCCATAGCTTCCGGGACTGGACGTGCAACGGTGACGTCAGGACGTGGCTCCTGACGTCACCGTGGGAGGAGGAGCCACGTCCTGACGTCACAGCTGCACGTTTTTCAGCTGGATTTTTTAAGCTTTCAATAAAATTATTTTGAGCTATGATGGTTTCCTTTTTTGCCCTATGTAGTGTATTGTTGGAGTCTTCCTTGGGAGCCCTGGTAGAGGAGTAATGTCTGGATTGAGCAATGGCCACTGGTTTACAATGGTCTTATGACCTTCTTAATATTTTTAGTGGTCATTTTGGATCAGTGAGTTTTTTCTATTTTGGGGGAAGTGTTTGGAGTTATGTTAGTATGTAATAGTATGTATATAATATGGGGACAAGGTGTTTTGGGGGGCTACCCCAAAGCACCCTCCCAATGTTGAGGGCATGTGGCCTGGTACGGTTCAGGAGGGGGGGTGCCGCTCTCTCGTCCCCCCCTCTTTTCCTGCGGGCCTGCCAGGTTGCATGCTCGGATAAGGGTCTGGTATGGATTTTTGGGGGGGGCCCACGCCGTTTTTTTTTTTTAATTTTGGCGCGGGGTTGCCCTTACAATCCATACCAGACCTGAAGGGTCTGGTATGGAATTTAGGGGGACCCCCACGTCATTTTTTTTTTAAAATTTTGGTTCAGGTTTCCCCTGTGGGGAATTCCCATGCCGTTTTTATCAATGAACTTTTATGTGTATTGTCGGACCGGCATTGCAATACCTGCGAGTAGTTTAAATTACCTTTTTTTCCTTTGAAATGTCATTTTGCTGTCAGACTGTTCTAAACACGGGAAACATGCCCTTTACAGGCATACTATAGGCACCCCCCAGCTACGAAATTTAAAGGAATATTACACTTTTATTGTTTGACTTTAAGCATTATTAAAATCACTGCTCCTGAAAAAAGGGCCGTTTTTAAAACTTTTTTTTGCATTGATACATGTCCCCTGGGACAGGACCCAGGTCCCCACACACTTTTTATGACAATAACTTGCATATAAGCCTTTAAAATTAGCACTTTTGATTTCTCCCATAGACTTTTAAAGGGTGTTCCGCGGCATTCGAATTTGCCGCGAACACCCCAAATTGTTCTCTGTTCGGCGAACTTGCGAACAGCCGATGTTCGAGTCGAACATGAGTTTGACTCGAACTTGAAGCTCATCCCTAATCCAGAATATCGTTTTCATGCGAGTTGAAATATTCACAGAAGATTAACATTTTATTCTTTGTATTGTTGTATCAACTATGTTTGCCAGATGAACAGATTGTAGTTATGCAAAATGAATTTGTATGCAGATGATTTTGCATTGGTGTACTGTAAGCAACCTACTTATTTAAAGCTTTAGTTTTTACATGAGGAGCACATAGTATACCATGTTTCTGTGCCCATAGATTTTATCATATATTTTACTGACATATATTACTACAAAATACCCTTCTTCAAAATGTTATGCTACTTACTATGATACTTACAATACATTTGTGTTTGATTTCTAGAAAATCTCACCAATATTGTATTATTATTAGCGTTAGTATACTATGACTTCTCATGATGAAAATCAGGAAATCAAATTCTACTGGCTTGACTAATTTACCCTGTTGTTCCCTCACATAAAAATCTTCTAGAAGCAGCACATTTGCCAAATATGGTCTTTAATATATCCTTTCTCAAGTTGGACTCAAAGAAGAACACACTTCCACGTACTTAAAAAAAAAAAAGAAAATGTATCTGCACTTCCCACCTTACCAGTCCATTTATGTGGTGGCTGCAATTGATGTGGTGGCCTCATTAGAATTATTTTTAAGGCTTTTACGGGGATTCCCATGATGATCCTGTAAGTAACGCACTTCCTTGTCCAGGGTAACAATGCTCTCTCCCTGTGCTGCTCTCCTGATTTAGACTACTAAAGCCTTCCACTCTACAAACGTACATAACACAGGGAGAGGTGTACTGTTGTTCAAGGAAGAGAACAGGGTAAGCTGATACCATTGTTTGAGACTTTGGTTCAGAGCACAGAAGATTACAAAGGCACTAAATTTCGGGCAGGATCTATAGGTAAGCATTATTATAGACTTACCTATAGGTAAAAAGAAAATTGGGGAGTTTACTTCCCCTTTAAGACAAACCCCCCACCCACTCACCCCAAAGAAGAAGCTAGCTGGTACGTGTGCTGGGAATTTTTTGTCTATTTGTTAGGTACATCCCATAGTGGTGCAATGGAACTAGTATTTTTGTTTTGTTTTATAGACACTGTATATATTTATTGTTTTTTCAATTAAAGACGACACAGGAAAAAAGCAAACACCTAAACAAACAATGGCCTGTCATGGCTCGTCATTACAATGTAGTATTAACAAAGATAGATCTTGCTTTGGGTACACTGAGTTAAATCTTACAATATATCAGCAAAACAGACAAGCAGTATACAAGTCCTAGATTTCTGTATCCTGTTGAAACTAGTCAGTGGGCTAGAAATTCAATGGCCCCATATCTTATCAATTTGGTTTTCTACTGAGCTCATAAGTAAGCTTATAAAGTGGTAAATTAAAATGCAATAATTGCAAGCAAGTGTTAAGAGATGGGGAAGAGGGTGCCCTTCATGTCAGTAGAATGTTCTCCATTGCACACTGTCCACAACAAACATGTAGCATATTTAGAAATGAAAATATCACCAAGTACTCCCACTAAGCAATTCTTAGGATGTAGTATCTTAGAAAGGCCCAGTGTTGAGGAAATAAAGGTGTCAATCTCAATCCAAAAAGTATGAACTAGAAGACAGGTCCAGAAGCAATGTAGAAAGTAGGCTGTGGCACCACAACCCATAAAACACCCAGGTGTTATGTAATTTGGATGGTGTAAGATGGCTGTGATAAAATACCTTCACTTGGATAATCATATCTTTAGAAGAGATTACCAAACTCTTATATGTTGCCTCAAATTCCAACCAGTCAGAGTGGGACAAGTTTACATGATAAAGATAAGATTCTTTGTGTATGCATATTTAATAACTGGTAAGCTCAAACAAATTACATTTTGTTTTTTGGGTTTACATACGCTTTAAGTGAACATAACCCTCTCCTTTAGCAAATTAACTCAGAGGCGGGACAAGGTCATCTGGTACCCAGGGCAAAGATGTCAAACTGTGCCCCCCCCTTCCTCCTTTCAAGATAGAGCAGTGAGCGGGCTAAAAACAGTGCATGGTCGTGGCACACCATAGTGTATCAAAGGCTTGTATCAAAGACTTAACAATGCCTCTTCTGCTTGACACCCCCCCCCCCGTTCTGGACCTTAGAGAGAACCCTGTACTGATGAACAAAAAGTAACAGGAAACCCCTGTTCTGGAGGGCCGAGATCCCAATAATGGAGTAATGGAAGTCCTCTCCACAGATGGAAATACATGCAGTAACTTCAAACCCTCCCTACAAAGTTCAACCACTAATGAAGGTCTAGAAGTAATTAGGGGCCCCCATCCAGGAGTGCACGGAGTAATTAGAAACCTGCAACTGAAATACAGAGAGACACCCCCGCTCCAAAGTCACTTTCAGGTGTAGAAGCAAAATATTCAGAGATTGCCCACTACTAAGGAGCGCATGAGGGGGATCAGAGGGGACTTCTCATTCCCATCCAGAATACAGACAAGTACAGGAGGACCTCTGTCTAGAAATGGAGGACCCCCCCACCTCTAGTAGAAGGAGACCCCTATCCAGCAGACATGCAGGGGGATGATCAAAGGGGTTCCCTCCTTTCCATCTAGAAATATAGGCAAGTACATGGAGACCTCATCCAGGAATACAGTAACCTCCTTCCAGTAGAAGGAGACCCCCATCCAGGAGAAGTGCAGGGGTGATCCAAGGGACTACCCATCCAGAAACACAGGAACCCTCAGCCCACCCTCCTCCAGTTAAGGCCCCATGCATACAGGGCTTAAAATGCCTTTTTTACAGGCGTTTGACTTTTTTTTTTAACGTTAGGCTGGTGTCTATGCACACATAGGCGTTTACAGATGTATTAGAAGAGGAGCGTTTACAGGTTGAAAAAAACAATTACCAGCACGTTCAGGAGAGATGCTTAAGGGTAGAAAAAACATGCAACACTAGACACGTTTAGGCGCGTTTGCACAATAATGCATTCTAAAGGCCAGAATAAGGTGACCCCTGGTCAGAAGGAATTCAGGGGTGCAGGCAGCTCCCCTCTGCTGAAGAAGGTGAAGAAAGTGATCACACAACCCTGGAGCCATATGCACAAAGAAGCCCCTGATCCCAGGGGGAGGGGGTGACTCCTGGTACCATAGGAGAAGAGAATTCTGCACTGTCCAGGCATGGAGTTCAAGGAGGTCCTTTGTTCAAAACATACATGGTTAGGAAGGGCTGAGGAATTATCAGCACCAGGGAGCTGATACAAACTAGTTTATTAAACTTTTCGATGCCAGGCCCTGCGCTCCTCTTTTAAGCTCAGATTGCCAGATCAGTTTTGCAAATTTAAAATTTTTTTTTTTTCACCTAACGCTTTAGGAGTTTGTGAAAGACCCCATAAACTATACATTTTCTGAAAGCATAGGACCTATAAAATAAAAAGAAGGTGTCTATTTTTTAGGCCTTGTGATGTTTGCACAGATGTTTATTAAAACAATATTTATACAGCTCCCAGCTGTAAAGTGAAAATGATACGGTTTGTACAGCCGTCCATCATTTTCACAGAGCAAATGGTGCAGCCACCCCCCCCCCCCCCCCCCCCGATCTCCTCTGCCTACAATGAAACTAGAAGTGACATTGATTTTGTCACTTCCGGTTTCTGAGCTCTCCTTTTCTGGGTGATACAGTCAGAAACGCATGTAACCAAGCAGATCTTTGCAGGGTTAAATTCATTAGAAGGCAAAAAGAGCACTTGTCACCTGCCAGCGCTCATAGTTAACTCAAAACTGATGAGATGGCTGGAGATTTTGGGTACCATTGTTTTTCACAAATTCATGGGTGCGCACACTTTTAAGACTTGGTATGTTTGCTAAAAGATAAAAAATGCAGCGCTAGTGTGTAACAAAGTGCGAAAGTGAAGTATCACCTCACGTGCAAATAATAATAATAGTAACTTGTAGGTCAGATATCAACGTGAACAATATACAACAACAAAAGGACAAACAAATCAGGAAAGTTGTTAACAGGTGAGTGAAAAAGGTCCATGTAAGACAGCAAAAAAAAAAAAAAAACTGCAACTAAAACTGTCTGTGATAAACCAAAAAAATAGGAGATTCTTCAGTAAAATGAAATAAAGTCCCATGTGTAGATGATGCCTGTATATGATAGTAAATCAACCACTATATGTGACAGGAATAACCTCTTCATAAGATATTTGCCGCATCAAGATGGAAACATTGAAGGAATAGGTACGCTTACCATGAGAAGTGGACACACTCACCAAACGGCGGTGGGTCAATCAGGTGTTTGGATTCAACAATCCGGCAGATATTTGATGGAAGGAGCTAGTGTGGAGATACGCCTCAATACTTCCGTCAAAATCCGTGGTAAGCAAATGGTGTAGCTAGGACAGCCCGGGTAACGAACTTGGACTCCCATCCGATGGTCACACTTGATAGGATGTACGAACTCCAAATGGTGTCACATCAAACCATAAAAAAGGAAAGAAGAGAAGGGCCTTCACATAGTGCACATATCCACATATCCACATATAAGTCCAAAAATAAAAATGTATTAAAACAGCAAAAGCTTAACAGTACAATCCACCTAGTCGGGTGGGTACAGGGAGTGATCACATAAAAAGTAAAGGATAAAAAACAGTATTGCGTGGTGGCAAAAAGCACAAAGGCTCAGCAACCTGACATGTTTCGGACAAAAGTCCTTCAACTGGGGCATAAAACCTAGTGTTAGGCACCATGCTATATAAAGAACTTAAAATTAACAAAGCAGCCGATCAGCTGGGAGTGCTGACATTGGGCAGGTAATATGACAAATCAGCGATCCTCTGCACACACGCACATAGTTGCCAACATTGCAAAAAAAAAATGTATGGTGGTGATATGGGGGGGGGGGGGGGCAGGGCTGTACTGGGACAAAAATGTGGCCCTGGACTTCATCCGGACCGGCCCAGGGCACAACACATCAGGGTACGGTACATCAGGCCACATCAGGGCACAAGGCACATCAGGATACAAGGCACATCAGTGCACAGCATATCAGGGTACAGCACACCAGGCCACATCAGGGTACAGGGCACAGCACATCAGGGTACAGAGCCCAGCACATCAGCGTATAGGGCACATCAGGGCACAACACATCAGGGTACAGAGCCCAGCACATCAGCGTATAGGGCACAGCACATCAGGACACAGCACATCAGGGTACATGACATTGAGGCACAGGACATCGGGGGACATCAGGGTACGTGGCACCGGGCCACAAGGCACATCAGGTCACGGGGCACATCAGGGCATAGGAGATCGGGGCACAGCACATCAGGGAATGGAGCACATAGCACATCAGGGCACATCAGGGCACATAGCACATCAGGGCATATAGCACATCAGGGCACATCAGGGCATATAGCACATCAGGGCACATCAGGGCACATCAGGGCATATAGCACATCAGGGCACATAGCACATCAGGGCATATAGCACATCAGGGCACGGGGCACATCAGGGCACATAGCACATCAGGGCACATTATGGCACATCAGGGCACATGGCACATTATGGGGCACATCAGGGCACATGGCACATCAGGGCACGGGGCACATCAGGGCACATTATGGAAAAATCAGGGCACATGGCACAATATGGGGCACATCAGGGCACATGGCACATGGCACATTATGGGGCACATCAGGGCACATGGCACATCAGGGCACATGGCACATCAGGGCACGGGGCACATGGCACATCAGGGCACGGGGCACATAGCACATCAGGGCATGGGGCACATCAGGGCACATTATGGAAAAATCAGGGCACATGGCACATTATGGGGCACATCAGGGCACATGGCACATTATGGGGCACATCAGGGCACGGGGCACATCAGGGCACATGGCACATTATGGGGCACATAGCACATCAGGGCACGGGGCACATCAGGGCACATTATGGGGCACATCAGGGCACATTATGGCACATTATGGGGCACATCAGGGCACATTATGGGGCACATCAGGGAACATTATGGGACACAGGGCACATCAGGGCACATAGCACATCAGGGCACGGGGCACGCCAGGGCACATGGCACATTATGGGGCACATCAGGGCACATTATGGGGCACATAGCACGTCAGGGCATATAGCACATCAGGGCATGGGGCACGCCAGGGCACATAGCACATCAGGGCACATAGCACGTCAGGGCACGGGGCACGTAAGGGCACATGGCACATCAGGGCACATAGCACGTCAAGGCACGGGGCACGTCAGGGCACATAGCACGTCAGGGCACATGGCACGTCAGGGCACGGGGCACGTCAGGGCACATAGCACGTCAGGGCACATAGCACGTCAGGGCACGGGGCACGTCAGGGCACATTATGGGGCACATAGCACATCAGGGCACATAGCACATCAGGGCACATTATGGCACATGGCACATTATGGGGTTCATGGGGGCACATAGCACATGGCACATTAGGGCATGGGGCACCTCAGGGGGCACATTACCAAATAGCCAATATGCAGAGTAGCACAGGAAGTGTGTCTGTAGTAAGTTCCCTGTCAGTGACTCATGAGCGGCTGCTCCCCGGCGGCCCCCCTCTCTTCTCGTCATAGACGAGACACTGACACACACGGGGCAGAGCGGAGGGAGGATTTCCTTGTGTTCAGTGGAGAGGGGGGAGAGGTTGCCAATCCCTGTAGCCAATAGGCTTCAGTGTACAATAGAATTTTTTATTTGTGCACTGAAGAGAGAAGCCGATTGGCTGCTCCTCTCCCCTGCACTGAACACAAGGGGAAACAACTGATTGACTCACTTGTGGGGCGACGGCGGCCATTTTTGTGGAGCCGTTGCCGTTTTTTTACAAAAACACTCACGATTTTCTCCGGACAATCCCAAAAATTCGGGAAAACACCCGGGACAAGATTAAATCGGGACGAGGGTCCCAAATTCGGGATTGTCCTGGGAAAATCGGGACTGTTGGCAACTATGACACACACCTTACTTCCCGGATGGTCATGTGACTATGTGAACCAATTACAGCCCTAGAACCCCCACCCTCCATGGTCACATGTGTGACGCCGCCGTAGCAACATCATTGTGCTCTAGTGTTTGTGTTCCAAGCCTCTTTCTCATTACAGGCATGAGCCTGTGAGCTGGCAGGGCTGGGGATGAGATAACCACACCCACATGCCCAAAATAGGCGGAAACGTCATCACATTAAGAAGAACCAGCACTCGTGGCCGAATAGCCACTCATATAACAAGAGAGGCAATTTGCAAGGTGGACTCTACGGTGGCGCACAGGACAACAGAGGACAAGCATGCCTAGAGACACAGACCAAGCCTAGATACAGGACGGGGGTGTGAGGATCTGACTGCCAAATTGACATCACATGTGAACCTATAAAAGTGCATGATTGTTAGCAAATGTTACTCCTATACATATCTTTTTGGAATAAAAATGAAAAAATGTATGATCCATAGAAAAACTCTTGTTAATCAATATAATGCATCATAATCAAACAATGGTTGATAGTACAAAGGAACAGATGATAAGAAAAAGGTAAGTATCAGTGGGATGAGTGGTGTTATAATACACAGTTATTAACAATAAGGGAACAAGAAAAACCTTGAAAGTAAACACCAGCCAGAGTCTCTTTATGAGACCCAGAACTAATATTTGCATGTTTGAAACATCCCAATACTACAAAAAAGAGCAACTTCGTTTATATGGGGCTCTTCTAAACCACGTATACCTATACACACACTACATCTTCCCAAAAATAAAGGAGGCCTGGGATACCCTAATTTTACTAACTACTACAGAGCAGCACATTTGGCCAGTCTGTCCAAATACCATGCAAAACAGGAAATCCCATTATGGGTATTTATAGAGGCTTCAGAAAATGACCCACTATTAATATCAAATTTATTATGGCTTGATCCTAAAGACCGCTTTAAAATTCATAATCCCATAACTAAACACTTCTTATCTCTCTGGGATAAACTAAAAACCAAATATCAGTTACAATCTCCACACAATCCTCTCCTTTCTTTTATCAGAAATCCGGCCTTTTATCCGGCTTGGATCTACCCAAATTCTTTTAAAGCTTGGACAACATCAGGCATTCAGACACTAAATGACTTCATAGCATCTAAATCATTCCTTTCATTCCCATCGCTTAGAGAAAAATATGATCTACCAAACTCTGAGATATTTAGATATCTCCAAATCAAAAATTTCTATACACCATTCCTAAAGGGGGATACACCATTATCCCAATTATCCATTTTTGAATCAATCTGTACAAAAGATCCATTTGCTAAAGGTACAATTTCATCACTTTATAATCAATTATATGGAGTACCAAATCTTAATAGACCCTCTTACGTTCAGAGGTGGGAGGAGGACCTGGGACGAACTTTAGAAGACACGGACTGGTCTAACATATGGCTCACATCTAAGTCATCTTCACCCAACATCTTAGCACTGGAGACAAATTATAAAGTCCTAACTCGCTGGTACCTTGTACCCGCTAGAGTGGCAAAATATTCACCTAATACCTCAGCTCTTTGTTTTCGAGGATGCCCAGAAATAGGCACATATTTACACATATGGTGGACGTGCCCAGTAATCCAAACCTTCTGGAAGGAAGTCTTCGTGATTGCATCTAAAATATTTAAAAAAATAATACAACCAGATCCATATTTAACTTTACTTAATCTAAAACCGGAATGGTTAACACTCTCTCAATTCAAACTTATGATCCAACTAATAACGGCTGCAAAACAAACAGTGGCCAAGGCATGGAAATCTCCTACATTGGTACTAGCAGAAACAATTCACAGAATGAATAATACAATGTCCCATGCTAAGATGGTTGCCATCGATCAAAATCAAATTCCAAAATTTGAAAAACTTTGGCATCCTTGGATAAAACAACAGTTCCTGTCAAACTTCAATGACTCTGTCCTGTTGCCATGGTAGCAGATTAAATGACTTACAGAGACACCCATTCTAAGGCTTCAAAGAGAACTAAAAAGAATAATAAACTGACGAGCGGGACAACCTTGTGGACCATACCTCTACCTTTCAACCCTTTTTCTTCTTTCTCTTTCCTTTTCTCCACCTTACGATTAAAGCTCATTATCAGAATTTATTTGACCTATATACACTCTACTTGTAAACAATATGTATAGTAGGTATAAATCATTTAAATACCTACAAAAGTAACTAAGGAAATGATATATATCTTTAATATAGGTTTACGTGAACCCAATGTTTAATATTTGAAATTTCATGATATTTACCTATATAAACCCTACTGTAAAACAATGAGCTTACTTTATAGATCCTTGTAAACTTACTTTATGTAGCTTTATAACATTGTATACTCAATAAACTTCTTTTGACAAGGAAACATCCCAATACCTTCAAAATAATAAATTGTGTATCAGGCAGGTTTCAAGGTATTTGTATTTGGTATTTGTGCAATTCAACCCTATCTTTTTTTTATTTTTTTTCTAAATCAAGGGATGTTGGCAACATAATATGAGTTTCTCCCATGGTGGCATGGTGGTTTTGGGGGATTTAAGTAATTTTATGGCCAAATGCAGCTTTTTATATGTGTGCACAAAATGAAAAAAATTGTTCTAGTGCCGAAGTGGTATGCTAAGCCTACATCCCCCAGTACAGAACATCTCCCACAGTCTAACGTCCTCAACCGGTACAGATTTCTCCCCACAGCTCTAAATCCCCTCAGCATAGTCTCCCCTGCTATCCCCTTATCAGTGCAAATCCCACTTTATAGATCAACCCTACAGCACATGTCCCCCCAGCCCCCTCTCATAACAGACTTCCTCCCTCAGAAGCCTCCCTCTCCGGCAGTAGAGTCCCTCTCCCTCCCCACCAGCACAGGCCACCCACCAGTATAGATCCCCTCCCCCAGTACAGACACCCCTCCTTCCCCAGCAGCACAGACCCTCCACAAGTATAGATCCCCTCCCCCAGTACAGACACCCTTCCTTCCACAGCAGCACAGACCCTCCACCAGTATAGATCCCCTCCCCCAGTACAGACCCCCCTCCAGTGCAGATTATCTCCTTTCCCACCAGAACAGATAATTTCCCATCTTAAAGCGGAGTTCCACCCAAAAGTGGATCTTCCACTCATCTGTTTCCCCTCCCAATCTGGTGCCACGTTTGACACCTTTTGAGGGGGATGGGGAGCCGGCCCACTTCCGCCAGACCTCACCGCGGCGAGGTACGTCAGAAGACCTGCTCCCTCCTCCTCCCCCCCCCCCACTGTCAGGCCACTAAGAGAGCACAGCGCGCTTCGCGCATGCGCAGTAGGGACCCGGCCATGAAGCTGTAATATATCCAAAAAACAAAAAAAATGCAGCACTGTGTGATACTGAACCTAAATGGATAAATAGTGCCATAAACAATGAAAAACAATATTGCTAAAAAATGTAACTATGAATATAAAAAAATATAATTTTGTGTAACAAGCAAGCTCACAGTGAAAAAAATGTAGTATTAATCCTTAATATCGAGTGTCCAAAAAAAAGAGATTTTTTTTTCTCCCAATTTACATCAATCCAATCCAATCAATCAAAAGTGCAAATTGGGGTATTATACGTATTAATGTCCAAAGGGTGACTTCACACACGTGCTCCCCCCCGTGTGAATGCACTCACCTCCAACAGTGTGACCGCACACTTAAGTTTGGTCCACATAAGCAGTTGAACCACTCCTGGGCTCTAAGTGAAACTGGCTCAGCAGGATCCCACAGGAAAATCCAGAGAAGTCGTCCTCAATTTAAAACAACAAAGAGGCTGGATAGTGCATTATCGTTAGTTTAAAAATGTATTTATAAAACATAACATCAGGGTACTCACATATTTTAGGTGCTTCCAGCGCACCAAACTATAAAAGCATTAAGCATAGGATTCCTTTCCAAATGACTTCCAAACTTGTATGTGTCAGCAGCTTGTACAAACAAGCATGTATCTGAGCTCCTCCACTGTCCTGGCCCCTCCTCTACATGTGAAGACACAGGGCAAATCACGTGTCTTCCTCAGGGGTATCTGATTGGATGGTGGAGATACTAGAATATATACTATGCCGACGGCCATTGAAGTGTAGCCACGATATGCGCCATTTTGTTGTAGGTGTATTCAAATGATAACCACAACCATATTAATGAAGCCGCAAGTCGCTACCATAGGTAACATTTTATTGTGGTTCTACCCGAAAGATAAATCACATCCGCGGTCATATAAATAAAAAACGCCACTAACAAAGCTAATTACAAATAATATGGAAAACTTCACTAAATACAGGACAGGGAGGATACACAAGAAGGGAGCCACCTGAGGAGAAATAAACAAATACAAAACATATACTATATTCCCCATTCAACAACTAGTAATTACAATAAGAGCCCGTTTATAATTCCTCGAATAACAAATATAATTGAAACTTAAACGCATCAATAACCCCCATGTAATAATCCCTCTAAATAATGCACGTAGTGTCATGGGTGGGACGTGAACCCATGACCCACTGGCTGCAAGGCAAAAGTGCTTTCGGGAGGAGTGGCATGCTGACGTCACTGCGTATTATGCTAGTCCCGGAAGCAACAGGCTGCTCGATTTTCTTATTGTTGATTTTATTCAACTTAACTGTAATGCCCTGTACACACGGTCGGATTTTCCGACGGAAAATGTGTGATAGGACCTTGTTGTCTGAAATTCCGACCATGTGTGGGCTCCATCACACATTTTCCATTGGAATTTCTGACACACAAAGTTTGAGAGCTTGCTATAAAATTTTCCAACAACAAAATCCGTTGTCGGAAATTCCGATCGTGTGTACACAAATCCGACGCACAAAGTGCCACGCATGCTCAGAATAAATTAAGAGACGAAAGCTATTGGCTACTGCCCCGTTTACAGTCCCGACGTACGTGTTTTACGCCACCGCGTTCAGAACGATCAGATTTTCTGACAACTTTGTGTGACCGTGTGTATGCAAGACAACTTTGAGCCAACATCTGTCGGAAAAAAATCCATGGAATTTGTTGTCGGAATGTCCGATCAATGTCCGACCGTGTGTACAGGACATAAGTGTTTATTCATCTTTTAAGCTTAATAAATTTAAAAAGGTTTTATACTATGCAAGCCTTTTTTGTTATATGGGGATCTATTAATCGTGTCCACTCCTATGAACGTTTCACCACAAATGGCGTCGTCTGGGGAACCCCATTCCCCAGACGACGCCATTTGTGGTGAAACGTACGTCGGGAGGTTGACGCTCTGACGTCATCGCCATTTTCAGTGTGGACGGGTGCTCGCTATGCCGGCCGGCTGTTTGCTGTATTTTTACATACTCATGTGAGTTTTCTACCTTTACCTTTATCTATTAAATCTTTTTATCAGTATTACACTATGGCCAGTTCCTTTTTATTTCCATGCTTGTGAGATGTCATTTTGGAGTCTCTGCTGTATCCCCCGGTTCCTGCCGCAAGCAGTCCAGAACGCCATTGGATCTCTCATACTGCTATTGAACATAAGCTGTGGTTGGCTTGCCTTGCGGTAAGCGCATTATTGCCTGGTGGTGGAACACGTAGTGTGGTGTGGTTAAGCAATACTGAACACAAGCTGTTGTTGGCTTGCCTTGTGGTAAGCGCAATATTTGCACGGAGTGTGGGGTCTCATCTTCACTACTGAGTTTGCTAGTGTTCACTCTAAGTTCCCTTTTTTTTCCTGCTGTATCTTTATGCACTAGTGTAAGTTTTCTACCTTTTCTAAACTTTAATTAGTTTGGCAGTATTACACTATGGCCAGTTTCCTTTTATTTACATGTCCATGAGATGGAAGTTTGGTGTCCTCATTACATCCTTTCAGCTACGATGTATACAGTCTAAGAGCACCATCTGGATTCTCCACACCAAGACGTGATACAGGCTGGTGTTCGCTTGCCTTGCGGTAAGCGCAATTATTGGGTATTTGCGGATACTGTATGGGTTGTCACTCATATTTTTTACACCATTGACTCTGGTTGGATTCACCCAAGGGGTCTTTCTTGGACTGTTTTCAGATCATCACTTCACATTTTTATTTTCTGTTACTATATATGGACACTTATTTTTATTTGCAAATATTACATATGGACACTCATGTTTGATTCATACATACATGTGTTGACCCATGTACTTTTCATAATTTAATTTTTAATATTTTTCATCATTTTTGTATTTATATATGTACTTCCTCACGGAATTCTTTGAGATTGCTTCACGTGTTTCACTTATATCTTAGCTTGGAATTTACTAATCTGATCCCTAGCAATAGGTATGGGTAGGGACCTAAATAAGTACAAAATGCGTGGCAAAAGGGTCATCTTAATAGAGTTAACCCTACCCAACCATGAAAGCCCCAGATTATCCCAATATTTGATATCATTACTTAGTTTGCGAAACATCGGGGGGAAGTTAGCAGCGTAGAGACTGTCAATAGAGGCCGTCAGGTTAATCCATTGAACTTGGAAGTTTTCTTTGAGTTGTGAGATCAGATTGGCGGGTAAATTAACGTTTAAGGCTAGAGATTTTGTATAATTAACCCATAGACAAGAAATTTTACCAAAGTCATTGAGCACCCTGCAGATATTTGGAGGTGAAGTCAATGGCGAAGTGACAAAGAGCAGTACATCATCAGCAAAAAAGGCACATTTATGAGTCTTGGGCCCACAACTTACTCCGCTGATTTCAGGGTTGTCCCTATAGCAATGGCTAGGGTCTCAATGACAATGGCAAAAATCAATGGGGAAAGGGGACATCCCTGCCTCATACCATTGCGGATTGGGAAGGATTCTGAGTAAAAGCCTTGCATTTTGATCTTTGCTTCCGGGTTGGCATAAAGGACCCCAATTATGTTAAGGAAGGATTGTCCGAATCCGCACTTCTGTAGGATTGGAGTCAGGTAAGACCATAACACAGAGTCAAACGCTTTCATCAGATCTAGTAAGAGCAGGAACCCCTTCTGAGGAGGACCTCCATCCCATCCTGACTGCAGAAGAGAGACGATGTCGATCGCCCTCTGGATCTGGTCAGGGCCCTGTCTCCCAGGTATGCAACCGACCTGGTCCTTATGTATGTAAAGACTGATGAAATTAGAGATTCTGTCTGCCAAAATTTTTGTCAAAATGTTAAGGTCATTATTGATTAATGATATAGGGCGGTAGTAGGACAGCTAGTGTCCTTGCCTGGTTTGGGAATTACTGTGATGAAGGCGGAGTTTAAGACCTTATCAAGCAGAGTACCCGCTCGTAGATGATTGTAGAATCTAGTTAGATATAGAGTTAGGGTGGTGGAAAAATTTTTGTAGTATGGAACGGAAAAGCCATCGGGCCAGGGGCTGAGTGGTTTTGGAGGTTCTTAATGACTTGAGTTACTTCCCCAACTGAAGTCGGAGAATCAAGTTCAGCCCTGTGTTGGTCGGTGATCTTAGGTATGTTTAGTGAGATGAGAAATTAATCTCGATAGGTGGGAAGAGACCTTTTCTTCGCTACTATACAGGGAGCTATAGAAGGCATGAAAGACTTGCAGGATTTTTTGAGGGTTTTGTGAGAGGGTACAATCCCGAAGTCTAATTTTAGGTAAGGTGTGATGTTTGATTTTAGGGGTCAGCCTATTAGCTAGAAGGGTACCCATCCTATCCTTCTGGTGGTAAAACCTGCCCCCCTCCCAGCAGAGTCTTTTTTCAGCTATGGCGGTAAGGGATAGATTCAGGGCAGTACGTCCGGACAGGGGTTGCTTTTGTGTTGTGTACTTAATAGCTGTAATTCTTTTTCTAACCATTCAACCTCTGCTTTGCGAGCTTTACAAATCCTAGAGGCTATTTGAATAATTTTACCCCTAATAAAGGCCTTGTGAGCTGCCCATAGTGAAGTAGGGGAGATATTGTTGACAACATTTAATAAAAAGTATTCCTGCAGACCCTTTTCAATTTCAGGAGCATGTGTGGGATTACTAAGAATCGAAGCATTAAGTCTCCAACAAAACCCTTTATTGTGGCCTGATGGTGTGTTCATGGTGAGGAGGAGCATGGAATGGTCCGACCCGGCAGAGTCTTTTATGACAGACCTATTCACCAGCGGGATATGGGCAGACAGCATGAAAAAGTGATCAATTCTTGCATAAGTGTTGTGGGGGTGAGAGAGGTGTGTGTAGTCTCGTGCATTTGGATTCATCTCTCTCCACATGTCTACCATCCCCTGGTGAAAAATCGGTCTCGCTATATTAAGGCGTACACGGTCTCTGCCTGGTGGGCGGGATTTTCCAGTCCCGCGTCAAAGGCAGTGTTAGAGTCTCCTCCATACACAACCAGTCCCTCAGTGAGCAGGGTCAGGGTGTGAAAGAGGTTCTTGAAAAATCTGGATTGCCCTCTATTTGGTGCATAATAGGAGATGAACGAATATAGCTGTTCATCAATGAAACCTTTCACCAGTAAGTACCGTCCTCCTGGATCCTTATACTCTGACAGAAGAGAAAACTGGGTATTGCGGGAGAAGAATATACCTACTCCTTTAGATTTGTTGTTAGAATGTGCCAGGTAAAATTTGGGGAATTTAGCGTGTATAAAGGAAGGAGAATATGACTGGGGAAAATGCATCTCTTGGAGGAACAGAATGCCTATTTTATGGTCATGATAAGACTGGAAAATTTTCCGGTGTTTAACGGGTGAATTTAGCCCCTGAACATTATGCGAAGCAATGGGAAGATGAAGAGAAGAAGAAGAGAAGAAGATCAAGGGAAGAAGATGAAGAGAAGAGCGGGAGCCTCCCTCCATGCCATCATGGATGTGGAGCAGCCCAAGGAGAAGAAGGGAAGAAGACGCCGACGCCGCGGAGGAAGATGCCGGACGAGAACACCAGAGGAAAAACCAGAAGAACCAGAAGAAGAAGAAGAAGATGGAGGAAGAAACCGGAGGAAGATAGAAGATAGAAGAAAGAAGAAAGAAGAAGCATTTAAATAAAGGAATTGTCAAAAACTGTCTCTTGTCATTTTTAACATTTTTGACACTTTTTTAGTGAAATGGCCCTTACCATTTCACACTGGGGGGAGGGCCGGGATTTTAGGGTCCCCTTGTTAAAGGGGGCTTCCAGATTCCGATAAGCCCCCCTGCCCACAGACCCCCACAACCACCGGCCAGGGTTGTGGGGGTGAGGCCCTTGTCCTCATCAACATGGGGACAAGGTGTTTTGGGGGGCTACCCCAAAGCACCCTCCCAATGTTGAGGGCATGTGGCCTGGTACGGTTCAGAAGGGGGGTGCTCTCTTTTCCCCTCCTCTTTTCCTGCGGCCTGCCAGGTTGCGTGCTCAGATAAGGGTCTGGTATGGATTCTTAGGGGGACCCCAAGCCGTTTTTTTTTAATTTTGGCGTGGGGTTCCCCTTAAAATCCATACCAGACCTGAAAAGTCTGGTATAGATTTTGAGGGGGGCCCCACGCCATTTTTTTTTTTTTTAATTTTGGCCGGGGTTCCCCTTAATATCCATACCAGACCTGAAGGGCCTGGTATGGAATTTAGGGGGACCCCCCACATAATTTTTTTTTTCAATTTTGGTTCGGGGTTCCCCTGTGGGGAATTCCCATACCGTTTTTATCAATGAACTTCTATGTGTATTGTCGGACCGGCAATGCATTAATAGCTGCTAGTAGTTTTAAATGACTTTTTTTCCTTTGGAAATGTCATTTTGCTGTCAGACTGTTCTAAACACGGGAAATGTGCGCCCCTTTACAGGCATACTATAGACACCCCCCGGGTACAAAATT
Organism: Aquarana catesbeiana; assembly: GCF_042186555.1. NCBI lineage: Eukaryota > Metazoa > Chordata > Amphibia > Anura > Ranidae > Aquarana > Aquarana catesbeiana. The sequence continues at coordinate 622,862,595 of NC_133324.1, forward strand.
TAAAGGGATATTACACTTTTATTGTTTAACTTTAAGCATTATTAAAATCACTGCTCCCGAAAAAACGGCCGTTTTTAAAACTTTTTTTGCATTGATCCATGTCCCTTGGGGCAGGACCCAGGTCCCCAAACACTTTTTATGACAATACCATGAATATAAGCCTTTAAAATTAGCACTTTTGATTTCTCCCATAGACTTTTAAAGGGTGTTCCGCGGCATTCGAATTTGCTGTGAACACCCTAAACTGTTCGCTGTTCGGCGAATTTGTGAATAGCCGATGTTCGAGTCGAACATGAGTTCAACTCGAACTCGAAGCTCATCCCTATTCAGGGGGAACATAATGAGTGAGAGGTGGAGAGTTATGTAGATTGCTGGGTAGAGGAGGAGGATTCAGGTTTCCAGGTAGACGGGGAATAAGGAACAGAGGATGACTCCAAAGGGAGATGAGATGAGAGTCCAGGTGGGCATTAATGCCGAAAGGGCCAGGTGGACCCAGTCCCTGTGAAGGGAACATAAAAGGGAAAGTAGTGCAGGCCCTTAAATCAGGGAGGTATGCCTTCCTTGGCCTTCTTGCTTTTGGGCTTTGACCATAGAGATGTGAGTGGGCTAGACAGGGGTGGATGTTTGGACAGATGATGTTTGCATTGGAGAGGGTGGATCCGTGGAAATGAGGCCCAGTGTTTGTAGCAGAAGTTCGCCTTCCTGAAATGAAGAAAATCTGTAGGGTTTGTTATGGTGCTCAAACTTCAAACTGAAGGGGAACAGCCACCAATACTTGATGTTTTTCTGCATTAGTACCGTTAGTAAGGGTTTAAGTGCCCGCCATTTCTGGATCGTGTATGGAGAAATGTCCGCATAAATTTGAACTGGATGACCTAAAATTTGTATTTGCGGGGTTGAGCGGGCCTTCCGCATAACTTCTTCTTTGAGGTTATAATAATTGTGGTTTGACCACAATATCTCGGGGCAGGCCATCAGGTCGGGGGGGGTGGGGTCCTAGAGCTCTATGAGACCTAAAAAGCTCCATTTTGTGTGCTCTGACATCAGGAATAAGGGTTTTGATGAGGGAATGTACCACTTCCGGTATATCAGTGATTGTCTCAGGTAGGCCTCTGATTCTGAAATTTAGCCTTCTGGACCTGTTTTCCAGGTCATCGATTTTGGCCATGGCGGTGTCTAGTTGGTCATGTAAATCTTGAATATGATCGGTATGTTGATTGACTCTGGTTATTGTAGAATCCACTCTATTCTCAATGGTTTCAATGCGAGAGCCCAGCATCTGAAGATCCATTTTAATATCAGCAGTGATCTTGGCAGAAGTCTGTGCTAACCCCCTGTCTAGCATTTCTGCAAAGCTGGCAATCATGAGGGAGATATCCTGGTGCTGGAGGGTGTGGGGCTCCCTGGCTTGGTACGTTAGATTCTGCCCAGGGGATGCTGAAGCTGAGGGGGACAGCAGTATCTCATCTAGAGTCTGGTTAAACAGAGATACTGTGGAGGCTGGAGATAAGGGGCCCCCAATGGATGTTGTGGTGGGTGCTTTACCACATACTTCCTCCTGAAGCATGTCCCGCCATGGTGAGGAAACAGATGCTCCTGTGGTAACTGCCTGTGCCACCGCCGCCATCTTGGATATTGCTCAGTGTCCTGAGGCGGCTTAAAACTGGGCTGTCTAGCCTCTGTTCACCATCCCCACCGGCAGTAAAACATGCCCGCAGATTCCCCCTCTGCTCCAGTGCCTTGTATGCCACTCCCGGGTGACTTTGCTCCGTGCAGGGAGTGTCAGTGGATCGGAGCGGGACGGAGCTCCGAGATCAAGCGGCCATCTCAGTCAGCTCTGCGCATGCGCCTCCTTCTTTGTATTTTTTATATGGACTTATGTTACTCATTTAACACTATTTTTGGTTAGAGAATAATATTCACTATTAAGGGTAAGAGGATTTCGCGCATATAGTCTATCATATAAATAAATAACTAAATAAATAAATACACATCTAATAATAATAATAAGTGGGTGTATACCAATAACAAATTTTAAATAAAGTGCATCAATAAAGTACCCATGCTGGAAATTCATATATCCCAATACATAATCACATTAAAAATCAAATCAAACGCATGTGCAAAAATGCAGAAACATGTGCAGCAAAAGTGCCAAACTGCAAACAACGTAGTGTGGGGTGATTCCAATATATGGATATATCAGAAAAGAGTTCATAAATAACCATAAAAGTTCATAAGTATTGATGGTAATAAAAAAGGGTGTAGATGATAATGATAGTAATAATCTTCATTAACCGACTGGCGGCTCAACCAGGCTCTCTAGACTCTCACCTCAAGGATGGAAATAACAGGCATCAGTGTATATCTTTCTCTGTTGTGATAACAGCAACGTTCCCCTCTGCTTACTGTCAGGCACCTCAGGGATGGAAACAACTGGCAACAATGTTTCACTGTATTAATAAAGCAGCGTTCACCTCTGTTAGATATCAGGTACCTGTAAAATAGACTGGGAATTTTTTCCACCTAGGCTGTGACAGCCCGGTGGGAGGAGGGGGAGGAGAAGAGAGGAGGCCTCTGATGGTGTAGTATTTCGAATAAGCAGTTTATTGAATATAAAAACGAAGTGGTCTCTTACATAAAAACAAGTAAAATTCACATGTAAAAGGAAGGAGCGGCGTCCGAAGCGCCTCCTTACGTGACTTCCGGTATAGTCAATTCTCTGCCACGCCCTAATGGCCCTAAGGGGCCCCCAATGGATGTTGTGGTGGGTGCTTTACCACATACTTCCTCCTGAAGCATGTCCCGCCATGGTGAGGAAACAGATGCTCCTGTGGTAACTGCCTGTGCCACCGCCGCCATCTTGGATATTGCTCAGTGTCCTGAGGCGGCTTAAAACTGGGCTGTCTAGCCTCTGTTCACCATCCCCACCGGCAGTAAAACATGCCCGCAGATTCCCCCTCTGCTCCAGTGCCTTGTATGCCACTCCCGGGTGACTTTGCTCCGTGCAGGGAGTGTCAGTGGATCGGAGCGGGACGGAGCTCCGAGATCAAGCGGCCATCTCAGTCAGCTCTGCGCATGCGCCTCCTTCTTTGTATTTTTTATATGGACTTATGTTACTCATTTAACACTATTTTTGGTTAGAGAATAATATTCACTATTGTCACCCAATTAGGTTGATAATTGTAATTTTATAGTTTTATATTTTTTTACAAATTTTCTAGTGCCTATTTTTATTCTAACACTATTGGGATAATTTCCTAATTGATGCTGTTAGTGCAATTTCTAGTCCTTCATCTGTCATATTGGGATATTTGATTCACTTAAATTCATTTTTTTAGTTTATTCATACATTATTTCACATTTTTTGTGTTCACACCATTTAGTCCACTCATCAATCACATTTTTTATAAGTTTTCTATTCATCAATTTTTTTTAAGTTGTGAGTGCATTTTTCTAGCTCTTGATTGGTTAGTGCTTCACAGGTCAATTTATTTAGCGCAGCTTCTTTTTTTTGTATAAAAGTGCTAACCACTTAGCCACTATAGTTTACTCATTCCCAATAATTGATGTACATGTTTGTTATATTTCATTTGTTATATTGTTATATTTCATCTTTAGAAGAAGCCTCCATCTGGGACAACAGCCATACAGACCAATTTGATGCAGTGTGCAGCGCATGGTCTGAGCACTGACAGTCTGACCCCCCACCCCTTCAACCTCTGCAGCAATGCTGGCAGCACTCATACATCTATTTCCCAAAGACAACCTCTGGATATGACGCTGAGCATGTGCACTCAACTTCTTTGGTTGACCATGGCAAGGCCTGTTCTGAGTGGAACCTGTCCTGTTAAACCACTGTTTGGTCTTGGCCACCGTGTTGTAGCTCAGTTTTTAGGGTCTTTGGTAATCTTCTTATAGCCTAGGCCATCTTTATGTAGAGCAACATTTCTTTTTTTCAGATCCTCAGAGACTTCTTTGCCATGAGGTGCCACGCTGAACTTTCAGTGACCAGTATGAGAGAGTGAGAGCGATAACACCAAATTTAACACACCTGCTCCCCATTCACACCTGAGACTTTGTAACACTAATGAGTCACATGACACTGGGGAGGGAAAATGGCTAATAAGGCCCAATTTGGACATTTCCACTTAGGGGGGTACTCACTTTTGTTGCCATCGGTTTAGACATTAATGGCTGTGTGTTGAGTTATTTTGAGAGGACAGCAAATTTACATTGTTATAAAAGCTGTACACTCACTACTTTACATTGTAGCAAAGTGTAATTTCTCCAGTGTTGTCACATAAAAAGATATAATTAAATATTTACAAAAATGTGAGGGGTGTACTCACTTTTGTGAGATACTGTATATGGTGGGCATGCCCCCAATTCGACCATTTTGGGAAGAGGTCCACAGACTCACTTGCCAGATCTCTACCTTCCCACAAGACTTCTCTCCAGCCTAATTTCTGTTACACCACTCCACCATTCCAAAATCGGACTACTTTCACTCCCTTGCCAGGCACTTAGTCAATGCGGCCAAACTCTGCATCCTGTCACATTGGCGCTCCTCAAATCTCCCAACCATACCAGAATCGTTCAAACGCATACAAAGAATCGCTGATATGGAGGAACTCATCCACCAATTGAGAGACACTTCTGACAAGTTTAGGTCAACCTGGTCTTGCTGGCAATATTTCAGAACAACAGACGATTATAAAAAAAAACCTGCCCTAAATTTTCAGAACCACATCTCAAAACAGGAGGGGAAGGAGAAGGCAGAAACCGCTACCCCATCACTCCTCTTCATACCCCAGATCCTGCAATCAGCTGATTCCGATACTCATCTACCTTAAACCTTTAGTTGCTTTCTCCTACTCGCCCCCTAAATTTACAGTTCCATCCCCTCCCCTGCTACCCCTCACAATCTCGAATACCAATACCCAACTACATGAACTCTTACCTGCGCATCCCCAACATACATGTATACCCAAGCTAAGGTACGATTACACCTACTTCCAACCTAACCACATTAACAGCAATTAACGATATTCACACCCAAATTTCTACATACTGAATTTTGAGGAACATAAATGGAAACCCCACATACTGTATATAGTAGGATACATCTACACCTGCTACTAGGGCCAAATGGTGGGTCTAGATCCTAATGAATATAGAATATAGCTCCTCAAATCTTCACAGATAGAGATCGCAAATTCATGGTGAGAAATCCCCCATATTAATATGTCCGACTCGGCCTTGCTGATACGATCAGGAAAACAGTGAGGAAAGTGGTGAGGAAAGTGGTGAGGAAAGTGCAATCAATGTTCACTGCTCAACCTTAGGTAATCTGTAACTAAGTGGATCTCTTCCAACCCCCATTACAGTCTGCTCCCATCGGGGGGGGGGGGGGGGGACATTCTCCACTCTATACCTAGTATTTAATAGTGTTAATACTGTTCTTTCACGACTGTTATTCAAACATGGCATAAAATTTAGTACAACTGCTTTTCTTGAACATGCCCAAATGTATGACATATTTTTTTCTATTTCTCTGTGTTTTTTTTTCTGCTATGTTCTTTGTGAAAACCTTAATAAAAAATATTGATTAAAAAATGCCTTTTAATTGTTGCTAGTTTGTTGCTGTTGTCAAAATGATAAAACAAAATATATTATGTGTGAGAGTGAGAGCCCCTGTCTCGGTGAAAATGAGTGTAAAATGGACACAGGACTCTCAAAGAGGCAGTTTGAGAAGTTCCAGCAGAAGATTGGTAAGCATAGAAAACTGTACTTTAAGTCTTCTCTGGATTTTGTAAGTCTGGATTGGGGCTGGAAACTTGAAGAATTCAAAGAGCATTGGGAGGGATAGAGTTTTCAGTCTTGTGTCCGGGCTTTCCAGAAGTTCTGCGGGTATGTGTGTTTGTCCAGGTGCACACACTAATTATAAGACAGATCTGCACATAGGTCGGGGGAGTTGGTGTGGGAACAGTTGCTGCAGCCAGGGGGGAGGTGTGCTACCATTTAAGAACCCAGGCAATATCCTTGAGACAGCACTCCATGTGGGAGAGTTTCCAGGTCAGTGGACTGAGAGAGTTGGGCCAGCTGAGAGAGTCGGGGAGACCATAGCTGAGACAACTGGAAGAGAGAGTCCTGGGGACCAGAGGGGACCGTGAGTCTTGGAGGAGTGTGAAAGCCTGGAGTGTCGGGAGAACCCCTTCCTAGAGGCCAGGAGTGGGCCTGTGCAGCTTTGTACTGCGACCAAGGCTAAGTGAGCCTTGAGAGCCAGGTGGCTTGGCATTTTTCTTTGTGTTGTAATTCTTGGGAGAAGAACCGCTGTGTGGGCAACCCATGCATGTATGAACTTTCATTTTTGTTACTTTTCTTTTTCTAAGTTCCTGTTGGCTGTGAACTCACTGAAAAGGCATCTACCACTAGAGCTATACATCCCCCAATATCACAAGTGGTGGAAAATGTGGGCACATAGATGGTAGAAATCCGGGTCTCTGCTCCAGCAGTGAGTTTGTCAAGGAACTGTCAGTGGCTGTGTGAGGAAGGGCAGCCTACTGCTGTGAACTGTGTAACAAGCTGCTGTGCATGTGACTGCAAGGATGAGGCGGTCAAAACACAGGAAGTTCACGTTAAATCAAGTTAAAAGGAATGTCCCAGGTGTTGTTCCACGTCCTTTGTCCCTGGCTGCAGAGTGGGAAGTTGACATAGTGGTGTCTAACTTCATATAGCCAATGTTGCCTACAGAGGAGGCTGAAGGTTTCCTAATGCAGTTTGAAAGAGCTGCAACATGGAGGGCATGGCCTAGAGACCGGTGGCCAGAGTTGCTGTAACCCTTGCTGCTGAATCAGTTCAGGGTATCTTACCAACAGATGGGTCCAAGCTGAGATGATTATGACCAGTATAAAGCTGAGATTCTGCTTGGGGAAATGTTCCGGTGTGAATGGGAACACCAGCAATATTCCAGCAAAGGGAGGTCATCACCCGTAGCAATGGGAGAGGCATCACTGGGATAACAAAACACCAGTCAAGCAATTGCTCAGGAGAGCATGAGTGTCCATAAGAGTACCAGCCCTGGGTTTTCTGCAAGCGTATCGGTTGTCACCCCTTGCAACAGTGGCAAGAAGTCTGTGTGGCCTGCAGGGGGTACCAATGAGCATGAGGAATGTAAAGATGTGTATTATGGCCACTTTTGTGAAGTGGTCAGCTCAGAAAAAAGGGAACAACAGTCTGCAACCTCCACGAGGTGTAGCCAACCATCTTTGGTGTGCTGGTCTGCTGTTAACCCTAGCAACAGGGATCCTGTGTTACCTGCAGGGGGTGTCGGTGGGTCCAGAAAGGCTGCAGTGTTGCTCCATGAACACATGGAAGAGTCAGCCTGTGGAGACACCACAGATAAGAGACAACGCACTCAAATGAAGGATATGACACCGCCCACGGGCATTAGTAAGACTGTTGCAGTTTATGGGACAGAACCCAATGTGGAAGTGTGTCCAGCGGGGAGATCTGCAGTATAGCTGGACTTGCTGCAGTGTGCTATCCGGAGTAGTGGGGAGGCACAGGGTAAAGCCCAACTGTCAGCAGGACTAAAAACTAAAAAGGACATGGGGACTCTGTATGTACCTGGTGGAATCCAGCAGAGTGCTGGAAGAGCTGTACTAGGGGTGACAAAAGAAATCTGTATACTATGTTCCCTAGTGACAGAGACAGGTGCTGCAGGGTTGGCCGGGGAAACCTCCCAGGAGCCTACAGTGTTGGAGCGAAGGGTTTCCCAGGTCAGCTGTGGAGCTGCTCAAGTGAGTAAGAGGCCACCCACAATAGCTACAGCTACGTCTAAGCATCATGATGATCTTCTAAAGGTTGAGAAATGTATTTCTGGAAATTTCATTTTGATTATAATGTTGGTAATGTGTTTACTAGAAAGCATGGGAGTAGGATGTCTCCCGTGACCACCAGAGGCAGAGCCGCAGGATTGTCCGTGGAAATCTCCAGGGATCTCTCTGCGTTGGAACTGGAGGTTGTCCAGGACCGCTCTGGCACTACTCTGGGGGAACAAGGGGGAACTGCTCAAAATAGTGTATTGCACCCTGCCTTGTGTGATGAAGCATCGTCCCAATGTGACATAAGTAAACCTGTGCTTGTGAAATGTGATGCGTATAGAGATGACAAATGTACAGTATTGGGTAATGAGTCCCAGGTTCCTTTGGTGTCTCTTGGAACAGGTGATGCAGCGCTGCAAAATGCCTATCAGAGAAGCACCACGGACTGGGAAGCATGGTGCAAGGAAGCAGTCGCAACACTAAACAAAGTGACTATGAGTTACAAAGCTATGATGTGTAACAAAGATGTGGACATAACACCTGCTATGCCCAACGTAGGGATTGCAGGGCAGCCAGTGGCCAAGGGCGCGTTGCCCCGGCAGAGATTGGTCCCCTCCAGTCAGAAGGATCGGTTAAGGGTGCATGCATGGCAGTTGTGTTATCCACAGCCCAACCGTTGGAAAATAGTGAGTGCAAAAATGGCAATGTGACTTATGACCTGCAGCGGCTCACTGATGCTGTGGCAGAAGGGATAAATGTGAGACGTACATCTGACAGCGCTCCAGTTGAGCACCAGGCTTTGAAGACAATTACCCCCAATGACGTTGAGGTCGCTGTAAATGTCTTTACCTTCCCAGCTTCAGCGGATGAGCCCCTCCACGTCCTTGATGATGGAAAAGTCCCTAGAAAGGACTTGTATGTAGATGTGGGTTGCATTACGATGACTAATGCATTGTTGAAAATGCCTCAAGTCCAAAAAGCAAATTTGCTGTACACTTGGGTGTCTCCACTGTGGTCGGACAAGGTGGTACTGCGTAGTACCAGTAGGTGGAACCAAGTAGTACAAGCTATGCTTGATGATGTTAATCACGAGGGGAACTGGTTGGTACCATATCTATTATCAGGGTGGCAAATGGTCTCAAGGTCCTCTGAGAGGGTGCTTCCTGTTACCAGTTTGGATGGAAGGCGCTCAGGAGAACGTTTGAAAACATCAGAGGTCTCTCCGCCTGATGCGGTGACTAAGAAAACTTCTGCTGGTGAGTTCCAAGGTGCGGCTGAGCAGTGGTCAGTAGAGGGCATGGACACTGTCTCACCCACTAGACCTCACGTGATGAAAGGGCCTGAAATAGATGTGGCAGCAGCAGAGATGTTTCCTGTCATTCGCAAAGAGGTACAAATTAAGGTACCCAGAGACACTGTGGGGGGAAGCACTGATGGTTTTGGAAGTGGCGACGTCAGAATTTGTGAACTATTGCTGTTTGGTACTGCTAACAAGTGTTTAATCGCCATGGGCCTCAGAAAAGTTGTTAAACCAAAAAAACCTGTTGTGATGGGAAAAACTGGTATCGGTGAGGGAAAAGGTGGTTCCACATCAGGCAAAGTATTAGGAGCAGGTTCCCTATATCAAGAAAGTGAGGGTATCAGGGAAGGCAGAGTTCCCCAGAGAAAGGCAAATAAGCCCAGGAGCCCCAGAAGAGGGAGAAAGCGTAGGATAGAAACTATTGGGATTCCATGGAGAGTCAGGGTAGGACTTACCTGGAAGCGCACACGGAAAAAGGATTAGGCCTACGTGGCTGACAGCCAGCACAGAGGTGTCCCAACCCTGATGATGTGTGCTGGTGTTCCTCCCTCTGGATCGAAACAAAAGGGGGGGGGGGGTTATGTGAGAGTGAGAGCCCCTGTCTCAGTGAAAATGAGTGTAAAATGGACACAGGACTCTCAAAGAGGCAGTTTGAGAAGTTTCAGCAGAAGATTGGTGAGCAGAGAAAACTATACTTTAAGTCTTCTCTGGATTTTGTAAGTCTGGATTGGGGCTGGAAACTTGAAGACTTCAAAGAGCATTGGGAGAGATGGAGTCTTCAGTCTTGTGTCCAGGCTTTCCAGAAGTTCTGCAGGTTGTGTGAGTGTGTCCAGGTGCACACATTCATTATAAGACAGATCTGAGCATAGCTCAGGGGAGTTGGTGGGGGAGCAGTTGCTGCAGCCAGGAGGGAGGTGTGCTACAGTTTAAGAACCCAAGCAATATTCTTGAGACAGCACTCCATGTGGGAGAGGTTCTAGGTCAATGGACTGAGAGAATTGGGCCAGCTGAGAGAGTCGGGGAGACCATAGCTGAGACAACTGGAAGAGAGAGTCCTGGGGACCAGAGGGGACCGTGAGTATTGGAGGAGTGTGAAAGCCTGCAGTGTCAGGAGAACCCCTTCCTAGAGGCCAGGAGTGGGCCTGCACAGCTTTGTACTGCGACCAAGGCTAAGTGAGCCTTGAGAGCCAGGTGGCTTGGCATTTTTGTAAGTGTAGTAATTTTTGGGAGAAGAACCGCTGTGTGGGCAATCCATGCATGTATGAACTTTCATTTTTGTTACTTTCAATAAAAGTGGGCTACCACGCCCTTAATCTTAAGTTCCTGTTGGCTGTGAACTCACTGAAAATGCATCTACCACTGAGCTAGACATCTCCCAATATCACACATGCTATATATATTAAACCATTCCCTTGAAAAATGTAGATTTTCAATACTTTTCTCTTCTTGATGAAGGTGTTATTATCTCACCGTATAATAATGACTGAAATGACTTTATGCATCAGGTCTCCTATGCCAATTTTGTTAAGCAGATGCATGATAGGAGCCTAGTTTTCATTTTTGTTTTTTTTAGCCATCCAACTTGGAATTACAACATACTGAATTTCTTCTCATTACATGTTTGCAGAAGATTTAACTGCATCTGGAAAACACTCCTTTACTTAGTGTTTGGAATTGTTGTTCTGATTATTTTTAGATTTAAGTAAAACCAACCTTGCTGCACCTTTTGTGTTGTATTTCAATTAGGAAATGTTTCTTTAGAATCAGGGCCCAGTAGCACAAGCTTAGATCGTTCCTGTGACTGTGTGGCTATTCATTATATAAATTTCTAGAAGGCATTTTGTCAGTGACAGAAAGATAACATTTGCTGATTTTATTCTTCAACACAGTTGCACACAACCTATATATTATATATGTAGCGCTACCCCCATGAGGGCTGCTGACTGGTGCTTGTCCTCTGCCAATGCCTTGACCTTGCAAACACTTGGCCCTCTTGACACTCTAGGTTCAGACATGAATTAGTAAGCACCGTGTCACAAACAGTACCCAGCGCAAAGTAAAGGCACTGGACTTCAATAAACACTGTTGTACAGTATAATTCAAAGCAGTTCAGGTTAATAATAAAAACAATTGGTTTGCAGCAATACACAGTCAAAAAAAGTTAGCAAATTTAGCATATGTAATAATGAATAGTCAGCTTGACACAGATAACAACGAACCACTGGGTTGAGCGCTATAGACTATAGCAGTGCTTTCTGAGGATGCAGCATTTGTTGTGGAAAGAAGGCCTGCTGCTGGTGCAGTATTTGGAAGAAAAGTAGTAGTTCTACATGGCTACAGGTGAGACACCTCTGGGTGGGGGGAATCTGTATGTGGGTATTAAAAAATTAGTTCAGGTTAAATCTTTTGCCAGCAATGGTTGGGGCCCTTTAAAACTTGAGGTATATGTGCTAGTGATTGAGTCAGATCTGAATACAGCAAGGTGAGGGTAGCAAAGGTCTCAGTCAATGAGATGGGGTTGAGATGTCTGCTAACGTTGCCCATTCTCATATTGTTGTTCACAGAGGTAGGACCTGGATAGCAGGAGTTTAAAAAAAACTGTGTTACTACTCTGGGGAGGTGAACAGGATTTTTTTTTACACACTATGATTGCTTATATCAGTGAATATCACTGTTAGAAACAACTGTTTTACTGATGAAAGCCATTCATTCAGTGTGTACTATTGTAATTAGCTGTGATTGGCCACAGCTAATCACATGACACAGATGGGCTGTGATTGGCCCTGCATGTACCATGTGATCACTGTGATTAATTACAGAGATCATCACAATAGTACACAATGAATGACATGAATGGAAGCAATCCATTGCTTACAATTGTCATGTAATCTGTTGTGATTGGTTGCAGCGATCACATGGTACTGGCAGTAGCTTGGTACACTGATTTGTCATCTGCTGTGTCCGGTGGATATTGTCTGTCACATTTCTAACAAAGACGGAATATTTTTGAAAAATTCACGAAGTTACGTCTTACTACCTAAATATACCTGTGTTCCCTAGTACGCTAAATGTTTGCTAATTAAATCTTTTTTAACTTGAAACATCTCAGACTATTTGGAAATGTATACAGTTTGTTTTATTTTTTATGTTTGTGATTGTGCATAAAAATATTTTGGAAATATATCTTCTTTTGCAGTAAAATAAATGATATGTTCCATATAAATATATTTCCTGACGGCTCCATGTCAGCACAGCTGGGGTATAGGCTCCGCCCCCCCATGCCTCCAGGACTTAACTCATATAAATTTGAGCCCACCTAGAGCCTCAGCGTTCTTTTTTTTTCCCTCCTATGCGCAGAACCTAGGTGTGCTCCTCTACCTGGCTGGCCGTCCATCCATCCATGTGTGAATTAGACTGAACACAGTCCCTGGTGTCTCTGCTAAATGACTCATAATCCAGGGAGCCCTGGTGCTGGTCCTTGGGGTGGCTTGTGTCAGGGCTAACAGCCTTGTCTGGGGTCCGCTGGGTCCATGTAAACTGGGCAGCGGTGTTGGCAGAGTCTCCCCTATGCACACGCATCCGCGCTGTGCCGGTGTTTGCAGTCGGATGACAGAGGATGGGTGAGCTAAATTTGAAAAATGTTTTGTATCCAAATGAATGCTGCATTGCTGGGTATTGTGGTGCCTTGCTCCCTGCAGCCTCTATGCATAGCCTGAGCTCCTCCACAGGGAGTACTCTGCAAAACAGGTACACAAAGTAACACTTTGTCTGTTCACACATGGCAATAACGTGTTGGTGGATTCTCATGTTTGCTTTACTTTTGCCATTATGCCAACCTCCTCAAAAGACCAGCATTTCCAGAGAAGGTAGAGGAGTCACCTGTGGATGACTACTAGAGCAAGCCTTGACCTGTTGAGATATGGGATAACCTTTTATATTTCTATGTGCTCTCCAGTTTTTTTAAGCAAAAAAAAAAATGGGCAGAAGTATGTTTATGATGTCTACAATTCCCTTGGTTTGTGTGCATTGCAGAATATTATTGTAATTCTGTTAAAAATGCCTACCTTTTTTTGTCACTGTTCTGAACAAACTTTTTCATTATGTCCTGATTCCTGGCAGGGCTAGGTTTAGCTCATGAACCACCTGCTGAATAAGGGCTGTAGATGGAGGCTTCAGTCTTCCTCTAGCAGTGGTTAACCCTTTTTTTTTTTTTGCTAAGCTAACTATTTTACTGTATTTAATTATTTTTATGGGCTGGTTTGTTAAATGGCACGCAAACCCTGTGGAAAGGTTATCTATTGGTAATTACCAGTCTCAGAGCAAAACAGCCCTCTTCAGGCACTTCAATAAAGAAGATGTGGATGAACATGGCTATATGAGTCTTGCTTTTATATGGTTTTCTGCTCTGGCAATGGCTAGTCTAATAGCCTTCCCAGGAAAATCAGCCTCTTCAGACTCTCCAAAGGGGAAGATGTGGAACATGACTGTGTGAATTTTGCTTTGATTAAACAACCAGAGATGAGGATGATAATGATACCTAACAGGTTGTCTTATTTATTAAACAAGTGGCCATTACACTCAAAGGAGTTATTCCCACTTACCCCGTGAAGGGGTTGAATTCTCTGGCAAGGAGCAGTCTCACAGCTTTCCCAAGCAAAACATCCCTTATCAGACTCTAAGAGGAATACATGGATGGGCATGACAGTATGTATCCCACTGGCTCAAGCAGCCAGGAATAAGGATGACACCTAATAGGATGTCACATTCAATAAACACAGGGGGGACATGCTAGCCCCCCTTCTGAACTGTACCAGGCCACATGCCCTCAACATGGGGGGGTGGGTGCTTTGGGGCAGGGGGGCGCCCTGCGGGCCCCCCCACCCCAAAGCACCTTGTCCCCATGTTGATGAGGACAAGGGCCTCTTCCCGACAACCCTGGCCATTGGTTGTCGGGGTCTGCGGGTGGGGGGCTTATCGGAATCCAGGAGCCCCCTTTAATAAGGGGGCCCCCAGATCCTGGCCCCCACCCTATGTGAAAGAGTATGGGGTGCATTGTACCCCTACCAATTTACCTAGGAAAAAAAAGTGTAAAAAAAAAAACACACGACAGGTTTTTAAAGTAATTTATGAGGCAGCTCCGGGGGTCTTCTTCCGACTTCGGGGGTCTCTTCCTTATTCTCCGCGCTCTCCGGCTTCTTCTCCGCGCACTCTGGTTCTTCTCCCGCTCTCCGGTATCTTCTGCCGGGCTCCTCCGCTATCTTCTGCTCTTTTGCCGGCTCTTTTGCTAGCAGTGGCCCGGTCTTCTGTGCTGTCTTCTTGCCTCTTCTCTTCTTCCGATGTTGACACGACGCTCTCTCCCACTGTAATGCCATATGCGCGGTCTGCAATGACTTATATAGGGATGGGGTGTGGTTACTAGGTGATGTCACCCAGTGACCCCGCCCCTTATTACGTCACAGTCCCATCATGCCCCGGGACTGTGACGTAATAAGGGGCGGGGTCACTGAGTGACATCACCCAGTGACAACTCCCCATCCCTATATAAGTCATTGCGGACCGCGCATACGGCATTACAGAAGAGGGAAGAAGACAGCGCAGAAGACCTGGCCACCACTAGCAAAAGAGCCGGCAAAAGAGCAGAAGATAGCGGAGGAGCCTGGCAGAAGATACCGGAGACCGCGGAGAAGAAGCCAGGAAGCGCGGAGATGAAGGAAGAGACCTGTCCTGTGTGTTTTTTATTGACACTTTTTTCCTAGGTGAATGGGTAGGGGTACGATGTACCCCATACTCATTCACGTAGGGTGGGGGGCCGGGATCTGGGGGCCCCCTTATTAAAGGGGGCTCCTGGATTCTGATAAGCCCCCTGCCCGCAGACCCCGACATCCAATGGCCAGGGTTGTCGGGAAGAGGCCCTTGTCCTCATCAACATGGGGACAAGGTTCTTTGTTCAGGCAGGCTGTGATTAAGATGATGGTGACCAAGTTGTCAAAATTAAGCATATGGTCAAGGCACTCAGGAATTGCTGAATTCATCTTCTGTAAGGGCCATCTATTCTGGCAATGTCCAGTCTTCTATTCAGGGCCTTCCTAAGCTAATAAATCCTCTTCAGTCTCTTCTCAACAGGAAGATGAGGACGACCTTTGTCCAGATTGGTAAGGTTGGTGAAATGCCTTTAAATAGAAGTGAAGCTTTGGAAGTATTTGAAGTACCTCCAGAGGACAGCTTGACAATTCTCTTATGTTGGATGGATCAAGTGCTCGGTCAACAACAGGGATATGCAATTAGCGGACCTCCAGCTGTTGCAGAACTACAAGTCCCATGAGGCATAGCAAGACTCTGACAGCCACAAGCATGACACCCAAAGGCAGAGGCATGATAGGACTAGTTTTGCAACAGCTGGAGGTCCGCTAATTGCATATCCCTGGTCTACAAGATTGGAGTATGTCGTCACAGCAGGATGTGAAAGTTATGCCCTTTTGAACTGAAAGATGTCCAGGGGTTGGGATCACCCCTCTGGTGAGTGTGTGTCCCTTGTGGGATTGGCCATATACATGTCCTTACCATCAGAAGATGTTGTGGCCTTGAAGCACAAACGCTATCACTGCATTTTTCTTGATCGTAGAAGGTCAAGCCTAAATTTAATAGTGGTCAGTTTGGCTTCCTGCCTCAAGATGAATGTCTGCTGAGTTAAAGGAGACCGAAAAACTCAAGAGTCAGTTTCCATGCTAACTTTCACTCCAGAGAGGTTAGCTCTGCATTTCTGGCTGGGAGTCCAGGGAAAACTGGGAAGCTAACGCAGTAAGTCAGTAAAGAGTTTCATGTCAGGATGTGTTCTGTTATTTTGGGATTGTGCCTCCCAAATACATGCCTTAGTGGCACTATGTGGCTCCTCTGTGGACATAGGTACGGCTTTAGTGATTGACACGTGGTCCATTAAGACAAGCATTTTAGGCCATATTTGGAGATCTTTCATCCTTCACGTCTCAGATTGAGCCATAAAAATCGCCCCGCTCCAGCAGCTCAGGTAGGCTCAGTTTAACTCTCGCTCCCGTTCAAGTCAGGTTTCTGGACCAGTGGCCTAAACTGGTGGTTGAAGAAACTAAATTGTCTGCAATGTTCCAGGGTAAGCCTGTCCTGGTAAAGTTGGACAGCACAATGACAGTGGCCTACATCTGTCTCTCCCTTCTGAAGGAGGTTTCTCTAATTCTAGAATCTGCCCAAGTCAATCTTCTGAAGCTATCTGTGGCCTATGTGCCTGGTCAGAAGAATCTTCAGGGAAACTATTTGTCAGTCTGGATGACAATGAATGGTCCTGACTACTGCTAGTCTTTCGAGAACTAACAGAGCTTGGTATTTTTCTTCCAGAGGTAGACCGCTCACATCCCCAGTCATCACCAAGTGGCTGAAGTTCCATTCCAGGGCCCAGAATCCGCAAGCAATCAGGGTGGAGGTGCTGACTACAGAGTGGATCTCCAAGACAGCTTATGCCTTTCTGCTGCTCCCTCTGATTCTCACCTTCCAGCTGAGGCTGTGGCGGGGGAAGGTGATAGTTCTGGTGATGATCCCAGAATGGCCGAAGGGGCCTTGGTACCCTTTGCTCACCCTTATGAGTGTCAAGGATTGTAAGATCAAATCTTCTCCAAAGTCCCATTCATCCAGCATCCGACAGGCTCAGTCTGATGGCCTGGGTCTAGAGAGGCAGAGGCTAATGGATTTGAATACTCTGTGAAGATTGTAAATACTCTTATGAAAACAAGAAAGGACAGCGTTAACCGTGCCTATAGTAGAACATGGCATAAATTCACAGTATTATTGCTGATCAAAATTTTATGCTGGACTCTTCAGAAGGCTGTTCTGAAATGCCTGCAGGCATGGCTTGATTTAGGTCTATGCGTAAGAATGCTATAGGCACACATTTCGGCTATCACTGCCTTCACCAGCATACAGT
Source organism: Aquarana catesbeiana (assembly GCF_042186555.1). Lineage (NCBI taxonomy): Eukaryota > Metazoa > Chordata > Amphibia > Anura > Ranidae > Aquarana > Aquarana catesbeiana. The sequence goes on from NC_133324.1 coordinate 622,879,672, forward strand.
GGGCATCCAACACCTAATTTTACTGTTTTTCAAGATGCAATTTGGTTGAAACCTCGAATTGTTTCCAAAATGGGATCTCCCATTGCTATTGGATGTTATTGCATCAGATGCCTTCAATCACCCTGTGGTACCTCTCACTGAAAACTGCTTTACTGGTGGCAATAACATCAGCCAGAACAGAGTCAGCATTGGTGGCCTTGGAGTTTAAAGAACCCATACTCTCGTACTTCCCAGATAGGGTGGTACTCATGCCAATGCTCAAATTTTGTGCCTAAACTGACCTTCAGAGTCCATATCACACAAGATGTTGTCCTCCTTCGTTCCTTTTGGGGAGTACTTAAGAAATTTGCCCATTGGATGTGGGCCAAGCTTTAAAATGTTTAAGCAAGGCAACTTCTGTCATCAGGAAGTCGGAACATCTGTTTGTCATTCCAGGTGGAACACATAATGATTTTACAGCTTCCAGCAAGATTATTGCCTCTTGGTAGGTAAGGCTCATCTCCTTGGCCTACAAGTTGAAAGGATTGACCATGTCAAGAGAATCACGGGACCCTTCACTAGAAGGGTTTCGACCTTGAGAGTGACAGCAGGCAGAGTGTCCGAAACTATCTGCAAGGCAGCTACATGGGCACCAAAATATTCATGGCTTAATGACAGGTGAGTTTGGCAGAGGCATCCTGACTTCTGTTTTTTTTAGTCAGAATTGAGGAGTGTGTAGCATTATCCCTCCCCTGTTTTGGCTAGTTAGTTCCCAGCTGTGCTGACATGGAGCCGTCAGGAAAATGGAAAATTAAATTCAAATACTTACCGTAATTTTCCTTTCATGACAAGCTCCATGGCAGCACAGATCCCACCCAGCTTGGTAGGACTAGTTACAGAACTCAGAGGCTGTAGGTGGGCTCAAATTTTATATGAGTTAAGTCCTGGAGGCATGGGTGGGGTGGAACCTATACCCCCAGCTGTGCTGCCATGGAGCTCGTCAGGAAAGGAAAATGACGGTAAGTATTTGAATTCAATTTTCCATTTTCCCATTTCCCCTTCCAGTCTGCAGCTGGTGACAGTGAGTATGATACTCAGGAATCTCAGAGGTTCTCAGGTTAAGAATACAGACAAAACTTCAGCTCTTCTAAAAGTGGGACACCTTTCTACCTTGGCAGTGACACCAAATGGCAATGGTGGCAATTGGTAATATTTATGTTATGTACCCAAGATGTTACAGATTACCTACTGGGATTAATAAAGTATTCTGAATCTGAATACTGGCTTAATGAAGGGCTTTTGCCAGAAACTATTGCCATTTTTGTATATGTCTTCTATAACGTATCTTAATAAACTACTACAAAATATAGCAGACCATATTTTTGGAATATCACATACTACATATGTCTGTGTAACCCTGGCAACTCTTCTGATTCCAGCATTTCCTGATAAAAAATAGTAAAGCATTTGTGGAATGGTAAAGCATATGCAGATATCATTAAAGAATGGTGGTCATCTTTAAATATTTTTTGTTGCCTCTACATAGTGACAGCCTTCTTATGAATTTACTTTTTTGTTTATTTTATGCAAAACAATGAGAGAAAAACAGGATGTGACATGATTACCAAAAGGAGATGACTACATGTAGCAGTGTTCTTTCCACAATTCTGAACCCAACACAATAAAAAAAAAAAAAATTAAAAACAAGCCACCCTGTTAATTTTCTCTTACATTGTTTGCTTGTTAAAAGCACTTAATAATAAAGGTTTGGATCATTATGATATGAAAAGTATTCAGTCTTATGATATGAAACAAAATTCCAAATTTGCCTTCTATTTTTCTAATATTTTCTTTACTGGAGAACACAGTGGATGTTAATTAGCAAGGAATTAATTAGGGTATTTGCGCATTGTAGTGCTGTCAAAGCAACATCCTTGACTGATTTTAATTTTATTAAAGCCAGCTTTGCTCTGAATGTTGCTGCACAGTGGCAGCAGGTGCACAGCGTCACAATCTTCTCTTGACAAATGAACCATTTCTTTTTACAATTTTTATACAAAATGTTTTGCAAAGATGATAGTTAGCAAACCCATCTACAGCAAAGGATGACATTGACTGACAACATATTAGCAAAAAAAATGCAACACTGTTTATGCATGTAAATTTTCTGTTTATTTTAGAATAGGATCTTGTTTACCCATTGCTCTTTTTTAATCTTGTCATTTAATTAACCACCTTCATAAACATTTTATTCCATGTTTGCTTTCTTCATCATTAGGAATGTAGGTTGTTTCACTAATTGAAGTTAGTCACCTTGCTTAGTAATTAAAGTGAAGGTGTGTTTACTGCAGTCATCAAATCATACAGTGATACTTGAAAAATTAGAATATCGTGCAAAAGTTCATTTATTTCACTAATGCAAATTAAAAGGTGAAACTAATATATGAGACTCATTACATGCAAAGCAAGATAGTTCAAGCCATGATTTGTCATAATTGTGATGATTATGGCTTACAGCTCATGAAAACCCCAAATCCACAATCTCAGAAAATTAAAATATTGTGAAGAGGATTGGAGCACGGGACGCTGCCACAGACAAAGAACAGGAGACGAGCTCGGCGCTCATAGTTACTACACACTGCAGCATTGTTTTAAATGTAAGTTGATTGGACTTGTTTTATCAAATAAATATACCTTTTATTTGGGATCACGCTATGTGCGTCTCTTTCCTCCTCACACTGTACATCACTACTCTACCTGAGGAACACTGAGGAGAGAGACACGGGGACAAATTCCAGTTTCCAGGCACGGGGACAGATTCCAGATTGGTGATACCCCTGGAGGCATACGAGCTCGGCACTCGTGGATTGATGCCCACACTCACTTCATGCAAGTGAGTGCAACCTCCCCCCGTGTGTGTCTTGCCCCCCCTCCACTGTGGTCGTCGCAGAGTTATTTTACATGCTATATATTTTTTATCTTTTATATTTCGCTTGGCATGTTCATCATTCTCACTACCTTATACACGGAACGTCTACACCTGCAGGTCATTTGCAACACAGGCTGTACACCTTACAGCTGTAAGGTAAGCGGCTTGCAAACACGGAGGTGTCCTCACTGAAGATCCCCCTTCCCTTCACGATTGGAATTGTTTTGTGTTTCTCAGCACGAGTTTTTGTTTTTGGACTTGATGATTATAACTGTTAGTCATGTTTGTCCTAGGGATTTGTCACTTGTAGTCCACCAGGATTTGGCACGTTTTTGCTAATGGGGCACTAGCCCACATGTATTTTTCTTGCATTATATATTTTTTTGCATTGTGTCATTATTTATCCTATTTGTGTTAGTATATGCAGTTTTGCTTTGCTATATTCAAGCAGTCACTGTTTCACAATTACCTTTATATTAGGCTTTGTCTGCCCGTAACATTATAGTCATGTTGATCAGCTACGTTGCACTGCACTGCATCCTCACCATGTTCTTTTAGCATGTAGGATCCATTCATGCATTGGCCCTTTTCTTTTTTAGTTCACTTTGCCACTTTAGTCATCTTTGTAGCTTCCCCTCCCCCCCCCCCTTCATCACAGCGCAACTACCATCTTCCCCCACTTTTGTCTCATTTGTCCTGCTTTGGATCAGTACTTAGGTGTTGCAGCAGTGTCCTTTTAGCATAGACCCCCCCGACAGCGCAGGAGTTTCCACTTTGACATTGTGAAAAGGTGCAATATTCTAGGCTCAATGTATCCCACTCTAATCAGCTAATTAAGCCATAACACATGCAAAGGGTTCCTGAGCCTTTAATTGGTCTCTCAGTCTGGTTCAGTAGGAATCACAATCATAGGAAAGACTGCTGACCTGACAGTTGTGCAGAAAACAATCATTGACACCCTCCATAAGGAGGGAAAGCCTCAAAAGGTAATTGCAAAAGAAGTTGGATGTTCCCAAAGTGCTGTATCAAAGCACATTAATAGAAAGTTATGTGGAAGGGAAAAGTGTGGAAGAAAAAGGTGCACAAGCAGCAGGGATGACCACAGCCTGGAGAGGATTGTCAGGAAAAGGCCATTCAAAAGTGTTGGGGCCTTTCACAAGGAGTGGACTGAGGCTGGAGTCAGTGCATCAAGAGCCACAGATGGATCCTGGACATTGGCTTCAAATGTCGTATTCCTATTGTCAAGCCCCTCCTGAACAACAAACAACGTCAGAAGCATCTAACCTGGGCTAAAGAAAAACAGACCTGCTCTGTTGCTCAGTGGTCCAAAGTCCTCTTTTCTGATGAGAGCATATTTTGCATCTCATTTGGAAACCAAGGACCCAGAGTATGGAGGAAGAATGGAGAGGCACACACTGCAAAATGCTTGAAGTCCAGTGTGAAGTTTCCACAGTTTGTGTTGATTTTGGGAGCCATGTCATCTGCTGGTGTTGGTCCACTGTGCTTCATTAAGTCCAGGGTCAACGCAGCCGTCTACCAGGAGATTTTGGAGCACTTTGTGCTTCCTTCCGCAGACGAGCTGTATGGGGCTACTGACTTAATTTTCCAGCAGGACTTGGCACCTGCCCACACTGCCAAAAGCACCAAAACCTGGTTCAATGACCGTGGGATTACTGTGCTTGATTGGCCAGCAAACTTGTCTGACCTGTACCCTATAGAGACTCTATTGGGCATTGCCAAGAGAAAAATGAGAGACATGAGACTGAACAATGCAGAAGAGCTGAAGGCCGCTATTGAAGCATCCTGGTCTTCCATAACACCTCAGCAGTGCCACAGGCTGATAGCTCCCATGCCACGCTGCATTGAAGCAGTAATTGCTGCATAAGGGGCCCAAACCAAGTACTGAGTACATATGCATGCTTATACTTTTCAGAGGTCGGATATTGTTCTATGTACAATCCTTGTTTTATTGATTGCATGTAATATTATCTTCTGAGGTTGTGGATTTGGGGTTTTCATGAGCTGTAAGCCATAATCATCACAATTATGACAAATCACAGCTTGAACTAGCTTTGCATTAGTGAAATAAATTAACTTTTGCACGATATTCTAATTTTTCGAGTATCACCTGTATGTGAATAAAAATGCTACTTTCTTAATTTCCTTTTCAAACACAGTTCACTTTACGTACGGTAAGTAAATATACCCTTTGCAAAATGAATATTCACTGAGCAAGCAGCCTCAACTTCTTTAGTATATTAATCCCACTGAATGCCACATTCATTCATTCAGTATGAAAACTGCAGTTTTTTTTTTTTTGGCTGGAGCTTGGTAGCACTGGCCACACTTAAGCCACATACACACAATCAGATTTTCCGACGGGAAATGTGTGATGACCGGCTGTTGTTGGAAAATGCGACCGTTTGTACGCTCCATCGGACAATTGTTGTCGGATTTTCCGCGGACAAATGTTGGATGGCAGGTTTTAAAATTTTCCGGGGGCAAACGTCTATTGTCAAAATATATAAATACAGCACTCACAAACAAAAACCCATAGTGAGTGATAACATAAAGTCCATACAAAACTATGAAGGTGCTTCACAAATGGTGTGTAAAAATGCAGGGAATGCTTCACATCTGGTGTGCAGAAAGTGCAGAGAAAATGTTGCAGAAAAATTTTCAGGTGTACCAAGACACCCCCACATGTGTCCCCACTCACCAAATCACAATGACACCCAGCTTTTCAGTCTGGGAGTCGGTAACGGCTTGTAACGATATCGTGTATAATGTTCGTAATGGAGAATTAACATTGACGCGTGACGTGTCAAATTATGAAATCTCCAAATGCAGCGCACATTCTCTTCTACGGAGTCCTGCCAAACGTATTTATAAAGTCTTTTTTTTTCTAGTGATATCAAGAAGATTATTTATTTTTTTTTTTTTTTGGGCCACATTACCACAACACCATTATCCCATAGTTTAGAAGATCAAAGATACAACTATGTTGGTGCCCCTTGTTAATTTTACATTGTATTTTTGAAATGTACCTGCCCACTCCCAAACTGTCATTTGAAGTAAAACACATAGCCAAGTATTTTTCTATTAATTTTTTTTTATTTAATAGGTATCACAAGAAGGTCCTCTAAAAATCAAGAGGAAGGCAGTGATGGAGAAACTGTTGGAATTGGTGAGCCCTTTGTACCCCAGGGCAGACCTCAATTATGTGAAGAGCAAAACTGGGAACCTGAGGAGTACATTTATAGGGAGCACAAAAATGTCCTGGACTCCAAGAGATTGGAAGCAGCAGCAGATGACTGGTATGTCCCCAGGCTGTGGTATTACCACAGCCTGCGGTTTTTGACAGACCAGACCGAACCCAGGCCATCGCTGTCAACGCTCCCTTCCACATCGGCTGAGGCCATTTTTTTTTCTTATGCATTATTCCTAAAAAATCCGTAAATAAATGTATACATGTTATCTGCCATCCAAATAAAAATTAAATAACTTAACCAAAAAGTGCATTCTCAGCATACAAAAATAAAGTATAACAACTAAAATCATAATTTTTGAACAAAAAGAAAATTAGTAATTATATGGATGAAAATCCCCAGCCCAGTGGGGTTGTTGGGGGTCTTGGGGCTGTAACTGCCAATGTCCAGCATGCTGCTGTGGTGGATGGGGCTGCTATGGTGGGGCATCCAAATAATAGATCTGAGTTCTTGAGGAAATTTCTCCCCTCCCCCTTGTTGAGGAGCTGGTGGATTAGTTCCTCGCCCATCCTCCTTTAGTTCACATTCATATCCCAAAACTTATTTGCTGTGAGACAGCCAAATGCCTCAGCAGAATCTGGAGCCATAGTGATGGCAGTTGCTGCGTAGCTCAGGAAAGCAGCTGTGGCCTCATGTAGGTTTCTGCTTTTCCTGGCCTTTTTAGCAGGAGAGCCTAGGGGAGGGATCTGGGACTCTGTGTGGCTGCTGGCCACGGGCTCCTCCTGACACTTTCCTGTGTATGAAAATGGGAGATAATTATTATTTTGGTCATCATTCACACACAATTTTGAGCTCATGACTGTTGCAAATTGAATATGGAGGAATAGAAGAGACTATCATTCTGACCCCAGCATTTTTCCTTCTTGTCCCAATAATTTTTTGCCACTACTGTCTATCGATATTGAAACCACTTTGTTAAGGCAGAAATTTAGGAACAATAATATCTAGTTATCATCATTCTATTTTTGGATACAAATATGTTAAACAATGCTATACCTGGGTCAAGCTGGGCTCCTCCACATCTTTATCCTGTGTCGAAGGACCAGGGTGGACCTCAGGAGCTGTGGCCTCATCCAATGTGGAAGGGAGTATTGACAGTGATGGCCTAGGTTGGGTTTGGTCGGACAAAAAACACAGGTTGTTGTAGTATCACAGCCTGGGGACATATACGTCATCTGCTGATGCTCCCAATCTCTGTGATTCCTGGACCTTCTTGTGCTCCCTATTAAACGTACTCCACAGGTTTCCAATTTTGCTCTTCACAAAATTGATGTCTGCCCTGGGGTACAGAGGCTTCAAAATTCAAAAAGTTTGTCCATCGCTGCCTTCTTCTTGATTTTATTAGAGTAATCCCTACTTTTTACCTTCCACAGACAGGGCAGCTCCCAGTATTGGTCAATAAATTGAGGCAAAAAGTCTGGTGCAGTGAGTTTATCCACCATTTTCTGATATTTCTCTGATGCCTGCAAGGCAGAACACAAGACAAACTATGTCAGGCTTAACACATAATTTAGTCCCAATATAGGCCTCAATCTAAGCAGTATAGGCCACTAATAGGGATGAGCCGAACACCCCCCGGTTCGGTTCACACCAGAACCTGCGAATGGACCGAAAATTTGCACGAACGTTAGAACCCCATTGACGTCTATGGGACTTTAACGTTCAAAATCAAAAGTGCTAATTTAAAAGGCTAATTTGCATGGTATTGTCCTAAAAAGGGTTTGGGGACCTGGGTCCTGCCCCAGGGGACATGTATCAATGCAAAAAACGTTTAAAAACGGCCGTTTTTTCGGAAGCAGTGATTTTAATGATGCTTAAAGTAAAAAAAAAAAAAAAAGTGAAATATTCCTTTAAATATCGTACCTGGGGGTGTCTATAGTATGCCTGTAAAGTGGCGCATGTTTCCAGTGCTTAGAACAGTCCCTGCACAAAATGACATTTTTAAAGGAAAAAAAATCATTTAAAACTGCTTGCGGCTTTAATGTAATGGGTCCTGGCAATATGGATGAAAATAAGTGAGACAAATGGCATGGGTACCCTCCAGTCCATTACCAGGCCCTTTGGTTCCTGTATGGATACTAAGGGGAACCCCGCACCCAAATTAAAAAAAGGAAAGGCGTGGGGCCCCCAGGCCCTAATTACTCTGAACAGCAGTATACAGGTGGTGCAAACAAGACAGGGACTGTAGGTTTGTTGTTAAGTAGAATCTGTTTGTAATTTTGAACTGGTACAATTTTGAAGGTGAAAACCGGAGATAACCAGGTGCAAATTACGCCACCCCTGACCTGTATTACCACCTCCGTGCTATGTTAATAAATGTCAAAACCCTACCAAAGCTGCCACTTAACGATAAAATGTATATAAACCGAATTCACCAAAAGAAAATTTTGGATGAAATAGTGGCGCTAATCCCCAGGTGGGGAGATGCCAGACACTCTTATCCAGCCAGTGAGCTGAATAAAGACGTGACTAGAAAAAAAGTGAAAAAAACATATGTTGCTAAATATCCCAAAAAGTAAAAATTAATATTAAATAAAATAAATTATTCAATAAATTCATTATGAGCTAATATAAATTATAACACTCAGTGAAAGTGATATACAAATATATAAATCCAGGACAAAATATATAATAAAAATTGAACACAGTAAATGTCTATAAAGTCCAGAAACCAATCAATCGTGAAAAATAATTGTGAAAATATTTGAAGAAAGTCCAAAAAAAAAAAAGAGTGAGGGTGACTCCAAAACTACTCAGCTGTGTTTTCAAACATCCACCACACCTCTGTGACGTGAATCCACTCCCTGCTGAAATTCAAACTCACCAGCTGTTAAGGCCTCTCACTCTCGTGTTTGGCCTGACAGAGCCTCTAACCCACTTACATGGGGGTTAACATGCGAGCATACACCTCCACTGCTCCATAGGAACATCGCTTTTCTCAGGTTGGTAGTATGACATAAAAATAAAAGAAGCTCCAATAGTGTAATCTTGTTTAAAAGATTTAATCACATATAAAACAACTTGTAATGAACTCAAATTTAAAATAAAATAACAGGCAAGTCACTTCACGGCAAATGGAGAACTCCCACAGCACAGCAAGCAATAGCAACTGAAATAACAACAGGCAGGCCACGCCGGACCCAGGAGGTGTGTGTGCTCACGTTCGTCTCACCCGTCCGCAGCACTCGTCCCTTCACTGGAGCTCCGCTCTGTCCCCCTTCACCCCCTCCTCTAGCACTCGTGTGATCTCACACGAGTGCTAGAGGAGGGAGTGAAGGGGGACAGAGCGGAGCTCCAGTGAAGGAACGAGTGCTGCGGACGGGTGAGACGAACGTGAGCACACACACCTCCTGGGTCCGCCGTAGCCTGCCTGTTGTTATTTCAGTTACTATTGCTTGCTGTGCTGTGGGAGTTCTCCATTTGCGTGAAGTGACTTGCCTGTTATTTTAGCACCATGTAGCTACACGGCGATCTCACACGAGTGCTAGAGGAGGGAGTGAAGGGGGACAGAGCGGAGCTCCAGTGAAGGGACAAGTGCTGCGGACGGGTGAGACGAATGCGAGCACACACACCTCCTGGGTCCGCTGTGGCCTGCCTGTTGTTATTTCAGTTGCTATTGCAGTTGCTATTCATTTGCCGTGAAGTGACTTGCCTGTTATTTTATTTTAAATGTGAGTTCATTACAAGTTGTTTTATATGTGATTAAATCTTTTAAACGAGATTACACTATTGGAGCTTCTTTTATTTTTATGTCATACTACCAACCTGAGAAAAGTGGTGTTCCTATGGAGCAGTGGAGATGTATGCTCGCATGTTAACCCCCATGTAAGTGGGTTAGAGGCTCTGTCAGGCCAAACACGAGAGTGAGAGGCCTTAACAGCTGGTGAGTTTGAATTTCAGCAGGGAGTGGATTCACGTCACAGAGGTGTGGTGGATGTTTGAAAACACAGCTGAGCAGTTTTGGAGTCACCCTCACTCTTTTTTTTTTTTGGACTTTCTTCAAATATTTTCACGATTATTTTTCACGATTGATTGGTTTCTGGACTTTATAGACATTTACTGTGTTCAATTTTTATTATATATTTTGTCTTGGATTTATATATTTGTATATCACTTTCACTGAGTGTTATAATTTATATTAGCTCATATTAAATTTATTGAATAATTTATTTTATTTAATATTCATTTTTACTTTTTGGGATATTTAGCAATATATGTTTTTTTCACTTTTTTTCTAGTCACATCTTTATTCAGCTCACTGGCTGGATAAGAGTGTCTGGCATCTCCCCACCTGGGGATTAGCGGCACTATTTCATCCATAATTTTCTTTTTGTGAATTCGGTTTATATACATTTTTGAAGTGTAGCTCCAGCAAAAAAATCTGTTTTCAAGCTTTTTGGAAAACATAGGGAAGGGTTATCTCCCCTGTGACATTCGTTTTGCTGTCTGTGCTCCTCTTCAGAAGATTTCACCTCACTTTTTGTCCCAATGACAAATGTTTTTTGAAAATTTGGGTTTTTTAGTGTGTGACGGTAGGGCCAGTGGAACTCAGAATCCCTTGGAAAGTAGGGGAAGCCCTTGTTTTAGATCCCCATACAACTCTTATGTCTAAGTCACTCTGTGCTATCCTAGCACAGGGTGAATGAGAAAATATATCTTGGACTACTTAAAATGGGACAGTAATATTTGTCCACAATATCTCCCAGGAGGTATGTAGAGACTATTATTGGTTTGTTTGATTCTGAACTCAACCTGTTAATTGAGGGAGCTGATCACACTAGCCTCCAGGACTGGCTAGGAGACGAACAGTCTACTCCTACTATAGTTGTTGATGACTAGGCTGAGGAGGGGGGAGATTGTTGTTTGTATTGTTAATTGTAATTAGCTCCTGCTATTGTGTTTATACTACTGTGTGAAGCTCGGTGCCCACAAGTCTGTGTCCTACAGGTCATGTCTCTGAGTCATCTGGTCTGGGTAAATGATTTAGTAAACTAGCTCATGTTATTTAGGTTAATTAGGTTACAGGTGTATTGTTAGAGTAATATGAGCAGGAGGGGGGAACCTCATCTTCTACTGCATATAAGACTGTATTCTGGTTCTAATAAAAATATAGTCCATGTTAGCAGTTGTAAAAATGTAGAGAGGGTGTAAAAAACCTTCCCTATTCTCAGACACGTGTTATGTCAACAGTGTCTTAGGCGTTTTGTTCAAAAGTTCAGTAGCCAGGCTGTCTTAAAACAAAGTGTGAGTTTATTTGGTCACACTTGGCAACAACTTGAAAATATATACAAAGTTAAATTCTTCTTACAGCTTGATGTAGTAAAACAAAAGATAATAGGAACAAAAACTTGTATCAAAAAGGTTCAAGAGATGTTTTCAGCTCCGTTTGTGCTTTTCTATGTCAGAGAGGTGTCCGCTCTAGCAGCTGTTTGTGAGGTAGGCTGTATTTAGGCCTAATGTAAACAAAATGTCTTCTGTAGTATAAGGATGCGTGTGTCCTTCTTTGTGTGTGTGAAAAAGTAGTGAAGTCCTTCTGTGTGTGAGTAAAGGACATGTGTTGTGTTGTGTGTCGTGTAGTGAAGTGCGTGTCGTGTCGTGCGTCCTGAAGTGAAGTGTCACTCTGTTTTTATACTATTTCAAATCTACTAGTCAGCAGACTATAGCCATAGCCATATATAGCTAGAACTAAATATGAAATGATCATATTCGTGATTATTCTAAATATTCTCTTTGCCAACAGCTGATACGTCTCTTAAGCTTCTTTGATTGTCAGTAACACACAACAGATTCTTATAAAAAACTCAAGGTGAATGACCTTTCCAAATGGCCGAATTCTTGTAATGGATATACTTTAAGCAACAGAAATGCAATTCTGTACCAAACCTTACAAATGCATATTAAACTACAATTGGATACATAAATATATATATTACTTCACACAAACTCAATCTAGCTAACTAATTAAATAACTATATCAAATAACTAACTATATTATGGATAATATATGTTTTTACTTTAAAAAGATCTTTACAATAAAGTCTATGACAGATACTGTGAGTATATTCTTATCTGTGAAACCACTGACCTACTGACCTTTAGTCATTAACTTTGTACATGGAGAACAACTGGTACAAAAAATGACATGCACACAACCTAGCTATTTCAAGATTCGTCTTATGCTGAGCTGAGTGAGCTTTTTAAATGTCAAAGCATAAAAGGGAACCCAGACTGCATACATACAGATCTTGATTATAAAGCCAAATTAATATAATTATTCTACAATTCCCCCTGAATATAATTTATTATATTAACTAAATCACGCACACTCCATTTATGGCGCCCTTTCATACACATTTTGAATCAGTTGCTCCAGATGTACCACAGCCAATCACAGGATCAGATAAGCCAGAAGTAATTTTCCGACTAAAAATACCTGTCATCATTTTTTCACCTTTTTTCATTTCTTCCTTAATCAATTTATAAAATCGTTTCATTCTAACCATAATACAGATTTGAAATAAAATACATAATATCATGATAATAAATATAATAACTATAGGATGCAATAATATATTTCCTGCAGCAGTTGTCACTGAGGTATTTCCCCAAACTGAATCCTAAGACTGTAATTGGAACCAATATTTGTTCTCTTCCTGCTATAGGAATCATTGAGGTACTAAAGCATTCCTGCTGATTACATCCAACCCATTTATTTACCCATTTATTTCTTATTTTTACCATTTATTTTTATTTTTATTTTTACCAATTCTTTTAAAACAAAAAATTATAATTCCAATGTACCTTAAAAATAACAAAATAATCTTTCCAATTGGCATCCCAATTGACATCTCTGTTTGCATCCCTGGTACGTTCAGATCTATAATTCTTAACCATAACTTTAGCTACTGGAATAAATTACTAAACATACTCATTAGAAGTAGAAATCTCATTCAAGACATCATTTCTATTTAAATTTAGCAAAGGCCTAGCCATAATTTGTGAACAAACTTCTGAAATATCTGCACCTGTTTGCAATGTTTGCAACCACACTTCTTTCTATACAACAGATTATATAAAAATAACGGAGTATGCTAATCTCAAAAGACATCCTGTCATTAACTTAAAAAGTTAATAAACCCTATGTTTACAAAATAATAAAGTTTTTCAACTAAAACTGTAGCAGGTAAATAAGTCACCCAATCTTTACCTTATTCTTGAATCATCTTCCCTATTTAGACTTTATAATACTATTCATATGTTCTACTATACCTGAGTACTTAAGATGATAAGAAACAAAAACTTTACTAAATACCTAAAATTGCATACATGTCCTGCAAAATTTTAAATCTTAATCTGATTCCATGGTTTGAAATCCAACCCCAGTGGAATATGACATAAGTTCACAACTTAGCTTTTGTTAAAAATGTTATTTTTTCTAGAATAACCTCAATTAATTTATCAAAAAGAAACATTAACTGAAAAAAAACAACATCCTAATATCCTCCTTTAGCAGGTGGAAAAAAACTAATATAATCAATCTATATGGATTAGCCAAATCCCTCAATACTTTGTAGTATCAGGTTACTCTTTCCTTTTGGATTGTTCTATAAACAAATAAAACAATATTCAGAAGTTTGATGACAAAGTGTTCTAAAATGAGTAGTTCAGAATTTCTTTCATTAGCTTAAACAAAAAATCAATCAGTCAGTCAGGTACCTGGATATGGAAAAAGAAATATTTTCATTTAAAAATAACTCTATCCATTATTGTTGGAATCAATTATTTTTTACAATAAATATTATCTTCATCAGTCTGTACTGATTCTAAGACAGTGTCATAGTTCCACTCTTTATCCTGTGACTAATATTACATTTTGTAAAAGAATAATCTTACCAGATTATTGTATTTTTTCCTTTACACTGACAATTTAGGTTGGGCTTTCCCAAATATTCTATTTCTGAAAGAAATTTGATCATGTTGAAATTTCTTTTCAGAACCAAAAACATTCCTCTCATACAGTATGATTGAATGAACCACACATGCTCTGTCACTCTGACTGCTAAACACATGGCAGTCTTAAGATCAACTTTTAATGCAGACACTTACAGAAAGTTTAATATTGTCATTCCATTGTGCCAATATTTGGATCCATCTATAGAAGCACAAGAAATTCTTTCCCAATAAATGTCCACTAAAAGTTGAAAAAGTGACTTATTCATGATTAACTTACAGAACTGTGGTTCTATCCCTCACATTGCATCAATTTTTAGTCTTTTTAGTCACCACCATATTTATATACCACTACAACTGATCTTTTTAACATCCAGTTGCCACTAGACAAAGCTGTGTGTGTTGACACCTCCTGTTTTCCTTGTAATAACACCCTTAGCGTAACATAAGATGTTTTCAAAACAAATGGTGCAAAACCCACAATGTCTCTGATCTGTAGCATTGGACAATGCACTCCTAACACATTTTTTATAAATACCAATGAATTTGTCTCATCACCCACATACACTTAAATGTAAAATGGCTGAGAGAGATCTCTATATTAATCAAAAAATACTAAATTAATAAGGGCTTTCTTTAGATCTTCAAATTATTCTATTATGTTATCTTTTGTTATTAAAAAATATTTGCCCTACAGTAAGCCTATATAATTCATTAAAATTCACTCAGACAAATACTTTGTCTGCAAAAATCTCAATGAACTCTCGAGAAAAGTTATTAAGGCCCAAAAAATCTTAATTTTTAAAAACAGTTACTTTAGTAAGTAATAATACCTTTTAAAAATGTATTTTTTCTCATCCATGAACCCTCTTCCAGATATTTGGAAGACTTTGATCCACAGAAGTGAAAACTGTCATGGCATGACGACTAGTCTGTGTAACTTGATCTGCATTTCTCTGTTGGTAATACACTCCTCGTATGTCACAAACTCTTCAGAGAATGATCTGTTACTGTCAGTCTTAGCCAACATGCTTTGTATACAATACACTGTACAATTCGGTAACAATCTAGTTTTTCGTTTTTAAAATGTTTAACCTTTTTACCACTTTTTTAAACATATTTTGTTTGTACATCTGCCAAAAATCATGTACACTACGTTATATGACTTTCCTGATTATAGTAATGACAAAAAAATTGTATAGAGGACAATCTCGTGAAACTCACAGATTGGATCCTGCCCAAAAACTGTGATTGGCCATTTCCCCGAGAAAACTCCTCCCTCAATCAAAATCCTTACCTTTACCAGAAATACTAATTTACAAAGACTTTTAACAATTGTTACTTTTACAATTTTTTTAGATTGAACAAAACTTTCATATTTTAATATTTTCTCTGGGTAGTCTTAAATAAATTAGAACAATCTACTACTTTTAATTTAATAACCAAATCTAAGTTTGGAATTTTTGTAAAAATTGTTCAATCCTTAACTTATTATTTCCTACAACCAAATCTGTGGGATTTTTGTAAAACACTAAACACCATGTTATTTTCCATAATCTCAATTTCCACAATCTTAGTCAATACTTTTTTCTCTGAAAACTTTTTTCTTTGCCCCCTATATATATGTGTTTTAGAATGACCACATGTAATAACACACATTTCTGTTTTTCAGGGCTAAAATATTCATAAACATTTACATGCAGCATTAAACTTAGTTTCCTTATTAAATAACTTCTTTACACTCTGGCATTAATTAATTACCTTACTACTGCATGTATTCCTGTATTCCATATATATGGAATGTATCAATTTCCCGATAGTACAGGAAAATACTTCTGAGCCTTGAGATGTTAACCATCCCATGTTACCATTTTATATAAATAAACACACTCACCCCTTGTTAGTATGATAGTCCTGTGCGCACTTAAAAAAAACAAGAGATGAATAATGTCCTTTAAATTTGTTGTTCGTTGCCTTTTCTTTAGTTTGTTGCTTTTTCTTTCGTTAGTTGCTTTTTCTTTCGTTTGTTGCGTTTTCTTTCGTTTGTTGCTTTTTCTTGGAAGAATCATTTTCTTGTAGCTTTTTGCCTTGTTCCTTGTATTGTGTGCTGTAGTGTGCTTTAGTGTGCTTTAGTGTACTTGCCTGTTGATTTTTCTTTGCCTGTTTCTTGGACTTTCCATCTTCAAACATCAAAATCCGACTTTCATCTTAGCTTACCCAAAAGAGTACTTCTGCCAGTTGTACACAATGGTAGCAAGTCTCAGTTCCTGATTCAACATTTTTTTTCTTCTTGGGCAACTACCCAATATTTTCTTATGTGAGACTTTCTCACCTTCTTAGGAACTAACCTTGGTAGAAATCTTCACGTACGTAGCGTTACGTTTTCACAAACAAAGTCTTGGATTTCCAACAATAGCTTGAAGCATACCGTCCAAATGGCCTTGTCAATCAACTTCGTAGGCTGGGTCTTCCTTTTTTTGTTTTTTTTTCAAAGTTACAAACTTTGGCTAGAGGTGAGAAAACAGACATAGAAAAACTCACCCTCGACTTTTATTGAACTGTTGTCCACATCTGACGCAAACGCCTCCTTCTAGGTTCTTTACTTAGTTTCTTCTTGGAGCTTGTTGTTCCTCCATATTTGATTATCAGATGCCATATCTTATTTAGAAGAATTTCTCATCTTTAGCTGGCTCAGTTCCTCGGACCTTTCGTCCTCATCTGATGGAACACAAACGCCTCCTTCTAGGTTCTTTGATCGTTTTTTCCCGAGACTTGATCAATCATGAAAATGTGTGAGTCTCCCCCCTTTGTCAAGGAGCAGGGAAAAAAAAACTGGACTGGCTGGCAATCGCCAATGTAAAAATGTAGAGAGGGTGTAAAAAACCTTCTCTATTTTCAGACACGTGTTATGTCAACAGTGTCTTAGGCGTTTTGTTCAAAAGTTCAGTAGCCAGGCTGTCTTAAAACAAAGTGTGAGTTTATTTGGTCACACTTGGCAACAACTTGAAAATATATACAAAGTTAAATTCTTCTTACAGCTTGATGTAGTAAAACAAAAGATAATAGGAACAAAAACTTGTATCAAAAAGGTTCAAGAGATGTTTTCAGCTCCGTTTGTGCTTTTCTATGTCAGAGAGGTGTCCGCTCTAGCAGCTGTTTGTGAGGTAGGCTGTATTTAGGCCTAATGTAAACAAAATGTCTTCTGTAGTATAAGGATGCGTGTGTCCTTCTTTGTGTGTGTGAAAAAGTAGTGAAGTCCTTCTGTGTGTGAGTAAAGGACATGTGTTGTGTTGTGTGTCGTGTAGTGAAGTGCGTGTCGTGTCGTGCGTCCTGAAGTGAAGTGTCACTCTGTTTTTATACTATTTCAAATCTACTAGTCAGCAGACTATAGCCATAGCCATATATAGCTAGAACTAAATATGAAATGATCATATTCGTGATTATTCTAAATATTCTCTTTGCCAACAGCTGATACGTCTCTTAAGCTTCTTTGATTGTCAGTAACACACAACAGATTCTTATAAAAAAATCAAGGTGAATGACCTTTCCAAATGGCCGAATTCTTGTAATGGATATACTTTAAGCTACAGAAATGCAATTCTGTACCAAACCTTACAAATGCATATTAAACTACAAATGGATACATAAATATATATATTACTTCACACAAACTCAATCTAGCTAACTAATTAAATAACTATATCAAATAACTAACTATATTATGGATAATATATGTTTTTACTTTAAAAAGATCTTTACAATAAAGTCTATGACAGATACTGTGAGTATATTCTTATCTGTGAAACCACTGACCCACTGACCTTTAGTCATTAACTTTGTACATGGAGAACAACTGGTACAAAAAATGACATGCACACAACCTAGCTATTTCAAGATTCGTCTTATGCTGAGCTGAGTGAGCTTTTTAAATGTCAAAGCATAAAAGGGAACCCAGACAGCATACATACAGATCTTGATTATAAAGCCAAATTAATATAATTATTCTACAGCAGTGAAACAAGTGTCGCCTTGTTTTGTGCTTGGGAGCAGTTGGAATATCTGATATCTGAGTCCAGACTGGGAGGAAGTGGTATACTGACGGAAACACTCAAGCGGAGTGTGGGACGTTCCGTGACATAGTGAAACAAGGATTGGTGATAGAGCATCAGTGGAAAGGAGATAAGTTTTTCCCATATTAACTCTTACAGGAGAGAATTTTCCTTCATATGGGGTAGATTTCATCTCACTTCCTGTTGTCTCCTTCCGTTTGCAAGTAGGAGTCGTTTGTAAGTTGGATGTTTTGAAAGTAGGGGCTTGCCCTATATACTCAGCAGAAATTTGGGCCTTAGGTGTTGTTGTGGCCTCAACACTGTAAGCCCTCACAGGGCCCTGCTGTGAAATATTAGATCAAGAATTGTAATTACATGCCCCTGTTGAACAGGGCCAGAAAAATTGGACCTTTGGTGATGGTGGTGCTGGTGCCACAAAACTGTAAGTCCTCAATTACTGTTGGTGGGTGCTGTAACGGGCCCTGCTGTGAAATATTAGATCAAGAATTGTAATTACATGCCCCTGTTGAACGGGGCTTAAAAATTGGGCCTTTGGTAGTGGGGGTGGTGTTGATACCACAACACTGTAAGTCCTAACAGTTAATCTTGGTGGGCGCACAAACAGGCCCTGCTGTGAAATATGTGATCAAGAATTGTAATTACATGCCCCTGTTCAACAGGGGCTGAAAAATTGGGCCTTTGGTGGTGGTGGTGCCACAACACTGTAAGTCCTCACAGTTAATCTTGGTGGGCGCAGAAACGGGCCCTGCTGTGAAATATTACATCAAGAATTCTAATTACATGTCCCTGTTGAACAGGGGCTGAAAAATTGGGCCTTAGGCACTGGTGCTGGTGCCACAACACTGCAACCCCTTACAGATACTCTAGTTGGAACACAGGAACGAGCCCTGCTGCAAAAGAATTGCATCAAAAATTGTAATTACATGCCCCTGTTAAACAGGGGCTGAAAAATTGGGCCTTGCGCACTGGTGCTGGTGCCACAACACTGCAACCCCTCACAGATACTCTAGTTGGAATGCAGGAACGAGCCCTGCTGCAAAGAATTGCATCAAAAATTGTAATTACATGCCCTTGTTAAACAGGGGCTTAAAAATTGGGCCTTAGGCACTGGTGGCGGCGCCCAGAATCAAAAATGTTCTTACAAGCTATCAGCATGATCATTGAGGAGGAGGAAGAGGATAATTACTCAGCATAACAGGATAGTCACTCAGCATCAGCATAGGCAGTCTTTGAAGGGATCTGACATTTCAAAAAAAAATATTCGCTTACATCAGCATCAGGTGCTTGGTAGCTGGTGGTGATCCAAGACTGATTCATTTTTATGAAGGTCAGTCGATCGACCGAGTCGGTGGACAGATGCACCCTGTGATCAGTTACAAAGCCTCCAGCAGCACTGAATGTGCGTTCCGAAAGAACGCTGGATGCAGGACAGGCCAGTAGCTCCATTGCATACTGTGCAAGCTCTGGCCAGTGATCCATCCCCAAGACCCAGTAACCCAGAGGATTTTCGGTGGGAAAGGTGTCCAAGTCAAATCTTGCCCCTAGGTATTCCTGCACCATGTAAAACAGACGCTGGCGATGGTTGCTGGAACCGATCATACCTTGGGGCTGCGGACTAAAAAATTGTCTGAACGCATCGGTCAGACGGCCACCTTCTCCACCGCTCCTTCTTTGACTGACCGAAGCCTCAGCAACACGTTGTATAGAAACAGAAGTTTGTAACCTCCCAGTCTCTGGGAACGCGTTGCACAAACCTTTCTGCAAGGCCTCCCGAAGATGTTTCATCCTCTGCTCCCTCTGCGACGGCAAGATAAGGTCCGCAACCTTACCCTTGTAACGTGGATCAAGGAGGGTTGCCAGCCAGTATTGGTCCTTCTCCTTGATACCACGAATACGAGGCTCCTTACGCAGGCTTTGCAGGATCAGGGAGGCCATGCAGCGTAGGTTTGCTAAGGCATTCGGTCCAGAGTCCTCTGGGTCACTAAGGACGACATGGTCCGCAGCCACCTCCTCCCAGCCACGTACAAGTCCATGTGTTTCTTGGGACTGATCCCTTAAAGACTGCTGCTGATGCTGAGTGCCAGGCTCCACCTCCATACAGACACAATCCTCCTCCTCTTCCTCCTCCTCCTCCTCCTCATCCTCTTCCTGTGTGATCGGCGGGCACGCAGGAACACTGTCTGGATAAAGGGGGGCCTTGAGAGCTAAGGAAGTCCTCCTCTTCCTGCCTCTGTTCTGCTTCAAGTGCCCTGTCCGTTATTCCGCGCAGCGTGTGCTCCAACAGGTGGACAAGGGGGACAGTGTCACTAATGCATGCACTGTCACTGCTCACCATCCTCGTGGCCTCCTCAAATGGTGACAGGACAGTGCATGCATCCCTGATCATGGCCCACTGGCCTGGGGAAAAAAACAAGCTCCCCTGACCCTGTCCTGGTGCCATAGTTGCACAGGTACTCGTTGATGGCCCTCTGCTGCGTGTGCAGCTGCTGCAGCATGGCCAATGTTGAGTTCCACCTGGTGGGCATGTCACAGATTAGGCAGTTCTTGGGCAGGTTAAACTTCTTTTGGAGGTCTGCCAGCCGAGCACTGGCATTGACCGGTGGAAATGCACACAGACTTTCCTAGCATGCCTCAGGACATCCTGTAAGCCCGGGTACCTGCCCAAGAACCGCTGCCCCACCAAGTTAAGGACCTGAGCCAAACAGGGCACATGGGTCAGTTGTCCCTCTCGGAGGGCGTAGAGGAGGTTGGTGCCATTGTCGCAAACCACCATTCCTGCCTTAAGTTGGCATGGCGTCAACCACCTCTGAACCTGCCCCTGCAGAGCTGACAGAACCTCTGCCCCAGTGTGGCTCCTGTCCCCCAAGCACACCACCTCAAGCACCGCATGGCATCTGCGTACTTGCGTAGCCCCTAGAATGCCTATGGAGCACCGCTGGTTCCGAGGACAAAGCACAGGAAGAGGCCATGGAGGAAGAAGAAGAGGAGGGGGTGGAGGAGAGAGGTGTGTCACAATCATTAGTAGTGGCATATTGGAGGCGTGGTGGTGGAACAACCTCCAACACTACTGCACCTTGTCCTGCATCCTTCCCAGCTGCCAGCAGAGTGACCCAATGCGCCGTAAAACTTAGGTAAAGTCCCTGTCCATGCCTGCTGGACCATGAGTCAGCAGTGATATGCACCTGTCCGCCCTGTCCAGCGAGGCCAAGACATTGTCTTCCACATGCCGTTAGAGAGCCAGAATCGCCTTCCGTGAGAAAAAGTGGCGTTTGGGTACCTGCCACTGAGGAACCGCACATTCCACAAACTCACGGAAGGGGGCAGAGTCTACAAACTGAAAAGGTAGCAGTTGAAGTGCTATAAATTTTGCCAAGCTAGCATTTAACCGCTGGGCATTTGGATGGCTGGGAGCGAACTTCTTTCGACGGTGCAGCAGCTGGGGCAGGGAAATTTGCCAGGTACAATCTGACATCGGTGTACCGAAAGCAGATTGCCCACAAGTACTTGGCTGTGACACACCTAATTCTACACCTTCATACCTCTCAGTGGCGGTCTCAGAGAGGATTGAAGGTATAGTGGGGTTGGAGATCTCAGCTGATGAGGAGCAAGGAGAGGTCCTCTTTGTTCTTTGGTGTGGGTCTTTTAGATATGCTTGCCAACGAACTGCATGGCAGGTCAACATATGTCTGGTAAAGCATGTGGTGCCCAAGCGTGAGATGTTTTGGCCACGCGAGATACGCTTGAGACATATGTTGCAAATAGCAGCGGTGCGATCTGATGCACTTGTCTCAAAAAAGGCCCACACCAAAGAAATTTTGGAATCACGCGCAGAGACAGCAACGCCCTGCACCTGCGGAGCTTTGCGGTGTGATGCAGTCAGTGTGCTGCCCTTAGGCTGGCCCCTGGAGGGCATTCTGCCTCGTTGGTGCCTCCTCCTCCTCTCTCCTATCAGGCACCCACGTTGACTCAGTGACCTCATCATCCCCTCCCTCCTCATCACTGGAGCAAACCTGTCAGTATGCTGCAGCAGGGGGAGCATGACTGCCAGATTGCTGTCCTTCTTGGGCACCCCCTCTGTCCATGCTCACGTTACTGCCTTCATCTAGCTCAGTATCATCATCAGAGCCTTCTAAACGCTGGGCATCCTCCTGGAGCATGTACACAACACTGTGGTCAAACAGTTCGAGGGACTCCTCAGGATGACATGGTGGGGCTAGGGAAGGAGTCACTGATGCCATTGAGCCAAGGGAAGAGGCCGCATTGGCAGCCTAGGTTCGACTCGAACACGAAGCTCATCCCTAGCCAATAACACCACCGATGCCCCAATTTACAATTGTACCTTCGTATTATGGCTCCTTTTGCGTGTTGGTGATGGCGATCGTTCGCCCTCCACTCCCACTCCCAGATCGTTCTTACGGCCATTACATTGATCACGCGTTATGGCTTTATATACACTGTGCATGCGTGAAACTCCACCCCTGTCCTTCTTTCTAGTGTATTCCCCGCCTCTTCTCTTTCGGGGCAGTGAAAAGAGCAAATGGCATCAAGACAGCAGGTGTGTGGTGAGAGCAGCATTGATGAAAATCCAGAGAAATCCACTTCGATCCAGGAGGAGCTATAAGGCCACAAATATGTTGTTTGAAGAAATGGTGGAGATGGTGGACATCTTAGTGAGGACAGACTATGATGGGACGCATGGACCTTACAGAAACCCAAATGCCAGAAAGGCCAAGATCATGGCTAAAGTTGTGAGAAATCTGCACAGGAATTTTGAGCTATGACAAAACAAGGATCAGTTGAGAAAATATTGGTCAGACCTTAATTGAGAGAGGAAGATCAGTATAGAAAGATCAGGAAAGTACTGCGAAAAAGTATTTGCCCTGTGTTAGTATTACTTTCGTGCTAGTCCATGTTCTTTTCTTCAGAAATACACAAACAGACAGCGCTCCAATGAAGCCAGAAAAATAAAAAGACTAAAATATGAAGCTAAGATAAGTTTAATAAAGAGCACACCAAAATAGATTAAAAAGTCACAACAATCAAATGAAAAAGATCCAATGTAAAAACTTAGTAGGAAGACATTAATTCCATTGCTAAAATATACTGAAAAATGGTTACAATACCGCCAGCTGCCAAAGGGTTAATATCGGCAAATGTATACCATATGTTGAGCCGGAGGAGGCTCAATATTCCAGCTGTGCGGGGGGGTGGTGGAATCCAAGGTGGCCGCTCCTTGTCCTGCAACCAATGATTTGACTGTGGACGGCATCCACACTGTGGGGGGGGTGTGGAGAGTGCCTGCAGAGTAACCTGCAATACAGAGGCTGGGAAGAGCGCTGCCGTCACTTGCGCTCCGTGCCTGGGGAGGAGTGGTAACCCGTGTCATGACGGAGCAGACACAGCCATCAAGTTGGATGGACATACAGGTGCCTAACGTCACAGGAAACCTTTCAGATAGGTAGGGGCTGGATCAAGAAGCCAGGGAACAAAATCGCAACCAGAAAGCTGGAATTTCCAAGAGGCTGGATGGTACGTGAGCTCGATGTTGCCATGGCGACCGTGACTAACGTGTTTTACACACCCGCGCTTTGTCAAAGTCACAGGAGCCAGCGGCAACAGTGAATATATGGGCATGGGTGTGTGGCAGGAGGAGTGCTTTCACATTTTGAAATATTAACCCCTTGTGTGCAAAAATAAGCAGGCATACACAGGATATATCAAAAGAGACGAATTCCAATACAATCATGCTGATAACTTATAAGTGCTGAAATAAAAAATAATAAATAAAAATAAAAAATAAATAATAAAAAAGAAAAATTATGGGGATAATCAAAGAAAAAACATGAAATAAATACATGGCACCAAAATGAATACTCAAGGTGTGACATATATTGTATATTGTATCAGACCATATATTGGCATGGCGGTCTATGAGCTTGATTATGCCAAAGGCGCCCAATAATCATGACATTGATAATAAGGTATCAGGATACTGTAAGAACTATAAAGAACAGGTGTATATTTGTAAAATATAAATATATAAAAAATAGTATATTATATTATACTGAATGTATATAATACATGTAGAAAGAAACCATGGGTCATGTATAGTACAAATACCATCCGCACAATCCAAATTCATCTGGATGGTCGTGGCCATCTGTAAAAGCTGCATATAGACTCTAGGTTAGCCCATGAATTTAAACAAATGAAGCTAGCCAAAGGGCTATATTATTGGATGACACTGAGGACATCGATTTCCTCGTTAAGGCCCCCAGGTGAAAGCGGGCCTAACCGGTAAATCCAGAAAGTCTCCCTTCAGCACAGAAGGGAGATCCTTTCGTTGTCCATTAGGGTGCCCTTGGGAATTGCTTCAATAGCACGTACCTCTATCTGACCAAAATCCTTATTATGTACAAAGCGACAGTGGCGAGGGACGCTGTGTTTGATACATCCTTTTTTAGCTAGTCTGGGATGTTCCCCAACTCTCGTACGCAATGTGCGTGTCATGCGCCCTAC
Source organism: Aquarana catesbeiana (assembly GCF_042186555.1). Lineage (NCBI taxonomy): Eukaryota > Metazoa > Chordata > Amphibia > Anura > Ranidae > Aquarana > Aquarana catesbeiana. The sequence goes on from NC_133324.1 coordinate 622,904,388, forward strand.
ATATAAAAGGCCACATGAACACCGCAGAACATAAATCACAAACTCTGTGGAACAGGTAATGAATTGTTTAATTTTTTGTTTTCAAACGTTTTTATTGTAGGAAAATATAACATTTGGGTGTACAGGCACTGTAGTGACATGAATCATAATGGTACGAAAGCATTTAACAGATAAATGAAGTATCACACACAGTGCAGATCATAGCTCATACAAGCGTACAAAGTGAGCCCATAAAACAATAGTGGTAAAATAATAAAATAAAAAGGAAATAAAAAGACATACGAGTAATGAAGAAATGGGAAAACCGAAATCATACCATTGTGATCTATGTATACTTCTAATAAAATAGGTTTACAGTCAGGGAGTAAGACACAATGTGCCTATTATTGTAAGGATCTAATATGTTGTGAAGGCCCTGGGGTGTCCCTTTAGTGTGTTCTTAACAAATAAAGCTAACCCTCACTTTATAGAGGGTCAGCTGAAGCATCTGAGGGATCCTCCAGTCTGTTGCTCAATAGATAAGCTGTCCAGATGTTCCATTTTCGGTCAAATATAGGCATGGAATCTAGGAGAGTATGATGTATTCTCTCCATAGACCTGATAGACTCCATGCGAGAAATCACCTGTGACCAGGATACCTGGGGGCGTTTCCAGTTCAATGCTATTGCCCATTGAATTGCACTGAAGAGTGTGTGGATTAATTTTTGTAAGGGGCGAGGAACACCTGGAAGCTCCGCAAACAGTAAGCACATCTGACATGTCAAGGTAAGTGATATTCCGGAGAGAAGTCTGATGAGGGATGTAGTTTTGTGCCAAACAGTGTCCAAGGCTTTACAACTCCAGAACGTATGCAACAGCGTTCCCCTGTCCTGGCATCCTCTGAAACATGTGCCAGCGACCAGGGGATATATTCTATGAAGACGCTCCGGAGTGTAGTACCATCTAGTGTGAAGCTTAAGCACTGTTTCCTTTATTGACATAGAACGTGTACATTTGTGCATGTTATCTAGCATGTTTTGCCAATCTCCATCAGGGATCTCTTGGGCCAACTCCATCTCCCAAGCCACCATCGCCAACGACTTTCGAGGGGCGTTGTGGTCATTGAGGTATCGATAAAGTACGGAGATTGTCCCCCTATCTCTCGCCGCCTCTCCACACAGATGTTCAAAAGGGGTTTTCGACATCTCCACCCCACCCCTTAAAAGAGTCGAGTAGAAGTGTCGAATTTGCAAGTATTGGTGGAACTCGGATCTACGCATCCCATAGGTCTGCTGCAAGTGGGTGTAGGAGCAGAAAGAGGCGTTCTGCAGCAGAGAAGCGAGGTCCACCAAGCCCAATGCAATCCATCTAAGATATGGCAGATTGGAGGAAAAAGCTGGGGGAAAAGAGGGTTCTCCCAAAAAAGAGGACAAGAGGGGGACGTCAGAATGCAACCTGAACTTTTTACGGTAAAGGGACCATAGATAAAGTGATTGACCAACAATATTGTTCAATGGGGTAATATCTTTAGGAGAGACTGAACGGGACCAGAGAAGGCCAGGGAGGTAGTATGGAATTATTGAGATCCGCTCAAATTGTAGCCATGGCACCGGGGTCGGGAAGGAATGCCACTGTGCCATTTGTGTAAGCCGAGATGCCAGGAAGTATTTCCATAGATCCGGGCAACCCAGACCCCCCCTCCCCTGGGCTCTATACATCAGTGCCCGTCCCACTCGCGGCTTTTTATTCTGCCATATAAATCTGAGCAGGTCTATCTGAACCCTCTGAAGAATTGATCGCGAGACATATAGAGGTAGGGATCTGAAGAGAAATAGGAGTTTAGGGAGGATATTCATTTTTACTGCTTGGATTCTCCCCAGGAATGATATGTGATAGGAGGACCATTGATTTAACAGGTATTTGACATTGGAAAAAGCTGGAGGGTAGTTCAATGAGTATAACTGTTTTAAAGAGGGGGCCAATTTAACTCCTAGGTATTGTAGAGAGATATGGTTCCATGAGAATTTAAATTTTTCTGTAAGGGTGGTCAATAGGGGTTGCGGAAGGTGAATTGGTAGAGCCGAACATTTGGAGGGGTTAACGCTCAGGCCTGATAGTTTATGGAAAGAGTCAAGGGAGGACATAAGGTTAGGGAGGGAAAGTAAGGGGTCTGAGATGAACAGTAGTACATCATCTGCGTACAGGCTAAGTTTAAATTCCTGATCTCCCTTACTGTAGCCCCTGATGTTTGGGTCATTAGAGATGGATCTAGACAGGGGCTCCATAGCCAACGCGAACAGAAGTGGGGATAAAGGACACCCCTGTCTAGTGCCACACCCCAGAGAGAAATAATCTGAGTAGCATCCTGGAAGTTTAATTCGGGTTTTTGGGTTATGGTAAAGGGCCTTAAAGCCATGTAAAAAAGCCCCACTAAACCCAAATCTGGCCAACACTGTATCTAAATATGTCCAGAGGACACTATCAAATGCTTTGTTTATATCTAAACTTAAAAGCAATACTGAGTTAGAATTCATATGGGCGTCCTGCAAAATATTAGTGGCCAAACGTATATTATCTGTAATCTGTCTCGATGGGATAAATCCGGTTTGATCGGGCGATATCAAGGTTGTAATAACTTTGGCCAATCTGTCGGCCAGGATCCTCCCGAATATTTTGAGATCGTTATTAATAACCGAAATGGGGCGGAAATTTTGGGGTAGGGTATGATCTTTGCCAGGCTTGGGAATAAGGGACATGTTGGCCAATAGCATTTCTTCAGGGAAACATTGTCCTTTGAGTATTTGATTAAACATATTTGTGAGTGTGGGGAGTAGGGATTCAGCGAACTTTTTGTAATAAACAGGAGAGAAGCCATCCGGGCCTGGGGCTTTAGAGGGTTTGAGAGAGGAGATAATAGAGGCCACCTCCTCCGACGAGCAAGGGGCATTTAGGATGTCCAATTGCTCCTCTGAAAGTCGAGGGAGCGAGAGGGAATCCAGCCATGATTGCACAGGGGGAGGGCGTGAGGGGTCTGGGCCAGAAAACAGTTTTTGGTAGAAGTTGGAGAAGATCTGCAGAACATGTTTTGGATGAGAGGTTAGGTTGCCATGGCAATCCTTTAGTTTATAGAGATGGGTCGGTTGGGTAGATTGTTTAAGCTTTCGCGCAAACAGCGTGGAAGCAGAGTTACTGTATAGAAGGAAGCGGGCTTTAGACCATCTAAGAGACTTTTCTATCTGATCTGACAGTATATCATCTAGAGCCCTTCTTTTTTCTGTGATTTGAAGGAGCAATTCCTGTGTAGGGGTCTGTGTGTGTCTATGATAAAGTTGTTCCAGTTCTAAGGTAAGTTTGTGGGTGTCTTGTTATTTCTGTCTTTTTTGGGTCGTGGAAATCTCTATTAGATGGCCCCTCATCACAGCCTTATGGGCTGCCCACAGAGAGGTAGGGGAGATGTTCTCTACATTATTGAGCCTGAAATATTCGTTAAGACGTTCCACCAACTGAGCCATAATCACAGGATCTGTGAGTAGTGTGTCATTGAGGCGCCAGGACCTGGCTATATGTGGGAGGCCCAAGCATGAGATATGGGTGGATACAAGGTGGTGATCCGACCATGGGCACACATGAATGTTAGCAGTAGTTGAGTTCATTGTCAGAGAGGGGGTGCCAAAAATATAATCTAAACGTGAGTAACTGTCATGGGGGTGGGAGTAGAACGTATATTCCCTAGAGCCGACATTGTGGGCTCTCCATATATCTATAAGTTGGGAGGATTTTAGGGAGTGTTGAAGGGATTTGGGAAAGGCCTGGGACGTTGGACATGTTCGGCTTCTATCAAGTCCTGAGTGGGCAACCAAATTAAAGTCCCCTCCGATTAGTATATGAGGGGAGTGGAACTTATCTAATGTTAGGAAGAATTCCTTGAAAAATGTTGCCTGTGAGGTGTTTGGGGCATACACTGAGGCTATAGTTAGAAGTTTGTTTTGGATGGTACCCTGAGCTATCACGAAACGACTGTTGGGATCTTTATAAATCTTTTGAGCCTGAAACATCACAGAATTTTTGATAAAGATGGCCGCCCCTCTGGACCTGGACCCATGAGTGGTGAAATAGCTTTGATTAAAAGATTTGTCAAAGTGTGATGGGTGATTATCTCTAGAGAAGTGAGTCTCTTGGAGCAAAATTATATCCGCCCCAAGAGATTTATACGTTTTAAATGCTTTTCTTCTCTTCTGTGGGGTATTAAAACCTTTAACGTTATGGGAAATTATATTAATACCCATGGTTATTTATAGTAAATTCGCTAGGGTCAGTAAGGGGTCCAGGCCAAGAGGGAGCCGCCATACAACAACCCGGCCTCCTCAGAGGCATTGCATAACTTAGACGTACAGTCCAATGAGGCTGCACGTATCGAACCCCTGAGTTGGTAGCACATACATCACCAAAGTAAAGCAAGTAGATTCGAAAAACATAAAAAAAAAATAAAAACATATAATCATAACCACAGAGAAATAGAAAAACTAGAGGCCTGAAAACTAGGCCCAAAAAAGGCCAAACAAGGCTCCGGGGGGTCATGGGGAAAAACATCCCATGGACCCAAAAAAAAATGTCCATTCGGACCATAAGGTCCGACACTCTGAGCGGTAATGTTCGTGTCATCCGTGCAGACATATATTCTGCTGAGGAATTTACCTGTGGGGAATCAACCAGCTTCGACATCACTAACCAGACGAGAAGCCAGTCAGTTCTCATTGATAAGGAGTGTGGGGACAATCATGCGGACGCATCCGGGAGTCCGTAATGAGCCGGGAGAGTCCAATGTTCTCTAAGCATGACGGGAGATGTTCCATTCTCGATACCCTGGTGGGAGAGAGACAAAGAGAAAAACAGGGGTAGGGGAAAAAGTAAAAAAAAAAAAAAAAAAAAAAAGGGGGGAAAAAAGTGTGCCTCGATGTCAGTCACGGCGTTGATCGCGGCGGTCTCTTCTAGGTGGAGGGGTCACCCAAATAGCTGAGTGGCGTGGAGTGGAGGGTAGTCTGGGCATGGAAGCCGCATCCAGGAGGCCCAACTTCACAAGCAATTCCTTTCCCTCCATTGGTGAGGTTACGGTGTATGTTGTGCCGTTGTGGGGCACCTGGAGCTTGAATGGGAAACCCCAGCGATAGCGAATACTGGCAGCCTGGAGAACCGAAGTAACTTCCTTCATCCTTCTGCGCTTATCCAGGGTGGTAGGGGAGATGTCAGGGTAGATTTGAATCTGGGTACCTTCCAGACGAATACTTGGGCTGTTCCGCGAGGCTCTAAGTATTTCCTCTTTGATCAGGAAATCCTTAAGACAGAGTACTATGTCTCTTGGTGGTTTTTCTGGGGGAGGGGGGGGGCGAAGGGCCCTGTGGATCCTATCGCAGGAGAAGGCTGAAAGTGGGGAGTCTGGTAAGAGGGATTGGAAAATCTTTTGTATTGTGGGTAGTAGATCTGTGACAGACTCAGGCACTCCGCGTACCCTGAGATTGTTGCGACGGTTTCTGTTGTCTAGGTCCTCAATGTGGGCTTGTAGCTGCAGGACCGTTTCAGATAGGGACTCATGTTCCTTCCTTAGGTCAGAATACACTAAGGAGAGCTCATCGTGTTTTGTCTCAAGTAAATCAGTTCTGCTACCCAGGGCCGCAATCTCCAGGGACAGCGTGTTGGTAGACTTGTGGAGCTCAGATTGAAATTTCTGGGCGATCTTGTCATACATTAGCGTCAGGCTCTCATCCAGATCAGCTTTAGTAAGTTGAAATGAGTACTCACTGTCTCCCTGGGAGTGCGGTGGTGAGGGAGCCGCTGCAGGAGAATGTGCCTGAGTCTGTGTCTTTCGGGCGCCATCTTGGGCCTGCATGCTTCTCTCCTTCTCTCTCAGCAAGTATGTCGTTAGGGATCTTTGGGCCGGTTTTTCACGGCGATTTCTGGTGCCCGTCATGCGCTGAGTGTTCCGCCGGGGGTGCGGGGGAAAGTTAGGTAGATTGTGTGTGTTGATCGCCCCGGGGAAGTGCCGTTAGTCTCCGTGGCTCACGGAGCTCTCAGCCCTTGCTTCCTCCTCGGTTCGCGCCGCGCATGCGCCCCCATGAATTGTTTAATTTGAAATGGCAATCACTCCATTATATAGATTAATTACTAATAGGGACATCGCATAATTCCATAAAATCTTTATAGACAGCTTGGTAAAATGTTTCAAACATTTGGCAAACATATGGCACAAGGTGGCTATATGCAAAGGAAATTCGAGGAGAAAGGATACCCAAAAGAATTGATAATGGATGCCTTCTGCTCTAATAAGACACATCTTTCCAGAAACAACAAGGATAAGCCTGCAGAAATGGTCAATACGGCTAGTTTCGTATCCACTTTTAACATCAAATATAGAGCCATCTCTAAGATAATATATAAACATTATGATATCTTTAAACTAGATCATATTTTGGCTCCAATACTCCCTCCTAAGCCACAAGTGACTTTTAGACGTTCCTGTACGGTCAAAAATATCATTGCCCCTAGCAAGTTGACTAAACCCAAGAGTGGACCCTTGTTCGACATCAGAACGTACTTTGACAACAGGACTGGTATTTTCCAGTGCCACAAGAGAGGTTGCCTCACTTGCCAATCCATTCCTCATGGTTGTTCAAGGATAGAAACCAGTGGAGGTGGGCCCTTTCAAATTAAACAATTCATTACCTGTTCCACAGAGTTTGTGATTTATGTTCTGCGGTGTTCATGTGGCCTTTTATATGTAGGGCGCACCACACACTTTGCGTACGAGAGTTGGGGAACATCGCAGACTAACTAAAAAAGGATGTATCAAACACAGCATCCCTCGCCACTGTTGCTTTGTACATAATAAGGATTTTGGTCAGATAGAGGTACGTGCTATTGAAGCAATTCCCAAGGGCACCCTAACAGACAACGAAAGGTTCTCCCTTCTGTGCCGAAGGGAGACTTTCTGGATTTACCAGTTAGGCTCGCTTTCACCTGGGGGCCTGAACGAGGAAATCAATGTCCTCAATGTCATCCAATAATATAGCCCTTTGGCCAGCTTCATTTGTTTACATTCATGGGCTAACCTAGAGTCTATATGCAGCTTTTACAGATAGCCACGACCATCCAGACCAATTTTGGTTGTGCGGATGGTTTTTGCACTATACGTGACCCATGGTTTCTTTCTACATGTATTATATAAATTCAGTATAATATTTTATATATATAACTTATATTTTATATTTTACACATGTGCACCTGTTCTTTATAGTTTTTACAGTATCCTGATACCTTATTATCATGATTATTGGGCGCCTTTGGCATAATCAAGCTCATAGACCACCATGCCAATATATGGTCTTGATACAATATACAATATATGTCACACCTTGAGTATTCATTTTAGTGCCATGTATTTATTTTATTTTTTTCTTTGATTATCCCCATAATTTTTATTTTTTATTTATTATTTTTTATTTCAGCACTTAAGTTATCAGCATGATTGTATTGGAATTTGTCTCTTTTGATATATCCTGTGTATGCCTGCTTATTTTTGCACACAAGGAGTTAATATTTCAAAATGTGAAAGCACTCCTCCTGCCACACACCCATGCCCATATATTCACTGTTGCCGCTGGCTCCCGTGACTTTGACAAAGCGCAGGTGCTTGAAATATGTTAGTCACGGTCCCCACGGCAACATCGAGCTCACGTACCGTCCAGCCTCTTGGGATTTCCAGCTTTCCAGTTGTGATTTTGTTCCCTGGCTCTAGATCCAGCCCCTGCCTATCCGAAGGGTTTCCTGTGATGTCAGGCACCTGTATGTCCATCCGGCTTGTTGGCTGTGTCTGCTCCGTCATGACACGGGTTACCACTCCTCCCCAGGCACGGAGCGCAAGTGACAGCGGCGCTGTTCCCAGCCTCTGTATTTCAGGTTACGCTGCATGCACTCTCCACATCCCCCAGTGTGAATGCCATCCACAGTCAAATCATTGGTTGCAGCACAACGAGCGGTCACCTTCGATTCCACCCCCCTGCACAGCTGGAATATTGAGCCTCCTCCCACTCAACATATGATATACATTTGCCGATATTAACCCTTTGGCAGCTGGCGGTATTGTAACCATTTTTCAGCATATTTCAGCAATGGAATTGATGTCTTCCTACTGAGTTTTTACATTGGATCTTTTTCATTTGATTGTGACTTTTTAATCTATTTTGGCGTGCTCTTTATTAAACTTATCTTAGCTTCATATTTTAGTCCTTTTAGTTTTCTGGCTCCACCAGGTCCTGTTTTCTGTATTTTCCTCAGTAGAAAAACGACTGTGTGAATTACTAACCTTGAAAATAACATCATCATCTGTGACAAAAACAAAAAATATAGAAAACATGACCTGGGAATGCATCTGGAGAAGGAGAGTTGGGAAACTCTGCTCTAAGTAATGTTAATTGTAATCTTTATGTGTTTTTAAGAATCGCAAAGCCAAAATTTGAAGATGCCCACAAATGGTGCCAAAATATACTTATTTCCCTCATGATCCCATGCCTAAAATGTGTGTCTTTCCCTACATCTAGTTTGGTAATGCCACAAAAAACACAGTGGGTCAACATGTGTTAGGTCCCAACATGGGGTATCAATTGATGCGTTTTGGGGGTGCAACCCCTTCCTCTTTCCTACTTTAGTTATGGGAATGGGTTTCACCCCAAAACCGCGGCCATTTATACCCTGTGATGGGAGATAGCACATGTTCACACACTGTGTGTTTTGGGGCTTTAGAAACTAACCTGTTTGTACCTGCACACATTTTAGGCAGGGGATCAGAAAAAAGGGACATTTAACAGCTATGCCTCTACATAGACGTGGCTTCAAATTTTAGATTTTAGAGGGGTGAGATCACCACATCTGAGGAAGGCAACATCAACACAGTCTTGGGATAATAATGTCTCATATGGCCTTTGCTTTAACAAACTTGAACTTTGTAAGTTCCTGAGTTGGGGATGTGTATCTTATGTTTTCAAACATGCCTGTTTAGCCCCAAAAAAGGCAAAATAATGACAAACATACGTGTTTATACACCAAGATGTTGGTTTGTTATAAAACCTTAAAACGCACATGTGAATGTGCTTTGAGTAAAATGTTTTTTACTAAACAATGTGTGCTTATTATTTCACTGCTCAATACATGCATTTGTTAAGTTGGTGTAGTTATAGTGACAATATGCTCTAAAATATGCCTCAGACAATTTTATGGCCTCAAAGAAATTAAAGGAGTTGAAAAACCATGTTTTCGAACTTAATGCATTGGATACATTAAGAACAAAAACATTGTGTGTGTGTAGCAGACCCACAGCACAACATACTAGTTAGCTGAAGATTAGATTGTCACCTCATGTAGCAAATAAGGTATGTTTGCACTATTGTCTAAAATGGACAAAAAAAGGCCATTTGACAACCTATTATACAGATAAGAAACACAGACAACATAGGTCAAATGAAATATTGGTTTATGATAATATTATGATTCTTGATCAGCTACATTTTGCTGCCAAGTCACTGCCCCTCTACCCACAAAATATTGAAGATATTTTTGGTGGATATCGCAGGCATTTTGTGAGGCCAACCCAGCACGGGCAGGTTCCAGAGCTGTCATGTTTCCCACCTATGGACGAGCTGCAGCCTCTTCAGCTGGGCCTGACACTGCGGGGTCAACATCAGCTGGCAGTGATGAAAGATAGCTACTCGCATTCCTCTGTAAAAAAATTGTGGAGGATGCAACAGCACAAAACCACATAGTTTATTTTATATTGGGCCAGATTGATGGGGGTTAAAAAGAGCCTGATGTGACTTGCAGGATGCCAAAGGCATTTTTAACAACCCTTCTGGCACGAGAGAGCCTGTAGTTGAATATTCTTTGCTCTTGGAAAGAGCTTCATAACATGTTCCCCCAGAGCAAAGGCCTCATCTGCGACAAAAACAAAATTGAGGCCCTCAACATTGTCCTGAGCAGGTGGCAACTTTAAATACCATTCTGGAGCCGGTGTTAAAACTTTGTCTGCATAATGACACCTCCAGCCGAGTTGCGGCCGTTCTTCCCAACATCCAAAAAAAGAAACTCATACATTGCAGAAACAACAGCTAGCAGAACTATGCTGCAAAAGCCTTTGTAATTATAGTAGTATGGCCCAAGTTAGGTGGTGGGACAATCCTCACATGTTTCCCATCAATAGCACCACCACAGTTGGGAAAATCCCACTGATGCTGAAACTGGCCTGCAACATCATGCCATTGCTGGGGGCAGAAAGAAGCAATTACTACTTATGCACGTAACATTGCAAGCAGATTTGACAAAAACATTCTTGGCCAACATAAGTATAAAATTGAAATGAGTATTTAAAGACAAAAGTGTAAGGTCAACTTATCAGCTTCATCACCCCCTAGTGGCCCATTAGAAAAATGTTATGGTGGGGGGGTAATGGGTAGATGTTTTGGACAGGTAACCCTCTTCACTTCCATGAGAGCTGAATGCATAAATAATGTGTGATACTTTGGCCAGCCCCTCCTTACTTACACTATTGGCTGCCCAGTGGACAGGTAAGAAGTCTCATAATCTATAAATATGGATACACAGTCAAAATTGAAGCACATTTTGCACAAACTTGCTACGTTACTTTTTGAAGGTAATCAGGCAGGCCCTTGCACTACATGCTTTGGTGAATTCACCCAGAAATAGGACCACAAAAGAGGTATAGTGTGTATGAGTTTGGCAAAGTCAGCAGATAGAGTTTTGGTATCGGTTGACTTAGCTTTTGGGGGGGTTCCAAATGAGTTTGTGCCCCACAAAAATGGCGTCTTGCACTATGCCTGAATTTGAGGACAACAATAACATTTGGACACATTTTAGGGGGTATTTAGGGTAAGCACAAAAATGTAGCTGACAAAATACATTGTTAAGTTACTAGGCTAGGTGTGTATGGGCCCAAGATAGCATGCTGGGGAGGTTAGTGAAGGAAAATATGCATGAAGGACAAAAAAGGAGCATTAAAGGCTTACAGCATGCATGTGGACAAAAATGACATTCACAACATATTACAATAATGGTAATTATGGAATCAAGGAATCAATACATTAGCAAACATTAAATAAATAGAATGTGATGTTAAAGGCTAAAACTTACCCGAATATAGTCCTTCTGCAGGACTTGAATAATGGCAGAACAGGTCTCTGGAATAATGAGTCCCAGAGCCTGGGGGGAGATCCCAGTTCTAAACTTTAGGTCCTGGAGACTTCTCCCTGTCGCCAAGTACCGCAAGGTGGCTATGAGCCTTTGCTCGGGAGTAATGGCAAGTCGCATGCATGTGTCCTGCTTCTTAATAAAGGAGGTCAGCAATTCCAAGAGATGGTGAAAGCAGGGGTCTGTCACCAGGAAATAATTCCTAAAATCATCAAGATTATTCTTCTGGAGCTCCCGCAGCAAAGGCATATGAGAGAATTGGTCACGATTAAGCAACCAATTCTTGGTCCAAGAAGTCCTCCTACTCCTGTTCCTGGACTGGACTTGGGTCAAAGCAATAACTCCAAGCCCAATGATGGCACGATCTCTCCGACAAGAATGCAACATGGCTAGTTGACGAACGTCCATTCAGAAACGAACTGACAAGCACAAACTGAAAATCACGAATCGACACTCACCAAACTTCTACAAACACGAAATTAGCAGAAGGAGCCCAAAGGGTGGCACATGACAATTGAACTTCCTATTTATCGGCTCGTAGTATGTCTAGTACGTCACTACGTTCGGGATTGTTGGCCAACAGTTGTGTGCCGTTTGTATGCAAGACAAGTTCGGGCCAACGCCAAGTTTTACTTACTATTTATTTCCCTGCAAAGGTAAAGCATAATGGGCCACTATGCATCGCACAGTAGCCCATTATGTGTCACTTACCTGACGCTGAAGCCCGCGCTGTTTTCATTGTCCCCACGAGCAGGGAGCTTCTATCTTTGCCCCTCTTCCTTCCGGGGCCACAAACTCAGGCTCTGTGACTTGCCGAAGTCGCGTGATGTCACTCCCGCACATGCGCGCGGGACCCACCAGTCACGGCATGACCCCTATTAGAAACAGCACGATGTGCCCTTTCTAAAGGGCGCATGTGCCGATGACATCGGCGCATGCGCCGTAGTCATCGCCGCTCGTCATTTTAGTAAATATCTCCTAAACCGTGGAGGTTTAGCAGATATTTCAAGCACCTACAGGTAAACCTTAATATAGGCTTACCTGTAGGTAAAAGTGGTTGTACAGGGTGCACAACCACTTTAATTTGTAAGCACAGAAGCAGGCACTCACTTCCTCTGCCAGCTTTGTGTTTACAATCACAGTCCACCTCGCTGGAGAGTCAGGCACATACATTTGCCATTTGCTGTCACAGGAAACTCAAGAGGAAGTCACCTCCACCAGCCCCGGAGCAGCAGTTATTCTTCTTGCAGTCCTTAACTACAGCCAGGACTTCTCCTAGTAAGTAGACATGTGCAATTTGTTTTGTTACAAATTTGTTTTTGGACGAAATTTGGCATATTCGTTCATTCGGAAACATCCGAATGAACAAAAGACTCTTGGGGGGCGCATGCGCGAGGCTCGACATGTCTGACACTTCTCTGTAGCGCTCCGCACTCCCCGCTGCATAATCGGGATCCGTACGGACGACTGAACCGACTCTATGCCTCCTTCCTCCAGGGATCGCATCCCCGATCACCCGTACACCCTCCGGTATGGTACTAACGGGGCACCGCAGCAGAACAAAGCCAAAACTCATCAAAGAGGCACTAGCCCGCGCCTCCTACAAAATGGCGGCGAAGGCCTGGGCCCTGGCTGAACATCCAGCAGCATCACCCACTAGATCTGACATAACTGACAGCGGTGACGAAAACGTCATGGATCCTAATCCGGGTGGCTCTCCTCTCCTCCCACAGTCAGGTATGTCTCAATCTGACTTTCTTAAACTCATGGAGACAATGCTCCATAAGGCCCTGAAGACAACCTCAGATCAGATCACTAACAGACTGTCACGGGAAATCCGTGAATTGGGTCAGCGTACAGCAGATCTTGAGACTAGGGTTGATGACATGGAACTCACTCTGCAGGAACAGGCTCAAGAGCAAATAGCCCTCCGTGAGGAGAACTCCATGCTACTTTCTCACCTGGAAGACGCAGAAAATCGCTCTCGCAGATCCAATCTACGCCTCCGTGGTATACCGGAGACGATTGATGGTCTGCAATCCTTTACCACTGCATTGTTCCAGGAACTTTCACCCCCTATACCTATCGAATGACTTGAATTTGATAGGATCCACAGGGCGCTCACCCATCGTCAGGCAGACGGACCACTGCAAGACATTATTGTTAAGCTGCATTTTTTCCACACGAAGGAACAGTTGCTCACAGCAGCCCGTAACGAGAGCTCCCTTCAGTTCCAGAGCCACACATATCAGTTGTTCTCTGATTTGGCACCCCTCACCATCGCAAAGCGCCATGCCATGAAACCTCACCTAAAAATTCTATTACAACATCAGTTTAAATACACTTGGTGGTTCCCATTTGCCCTGCAGTTCTCCTATCAAGGACAATAGCATACTTGCACCATGCCGGAATCGCTACAGCGGCTGCTAGAATCACTCCACCTGACCTCACCGGTCCACCAGTCAAAAACATCACTTCCTTGCACAACGGCCCGGTCGGCCTCTCACCCGTACACCACGACCCTGAAAAGAGGCTACCCGGATCCTTCCTCAACCCGGAAAGGAACTCCTGCCCGATCACCTGGAAACAGCTATCTTAGCCCGAAACCTCAAGCTCCTCGCTGAGCCCACGAAAGCTGTCTTTTTCTTTTCCCTTTTTCTTTTTGCACACAGGTTCTCGGTTGTACACAAAGAAACTGGCTTCTAACCGTACCTGGAGGACTTCTCCTTGATTGAGACCTGTTGGACGGCTACAACTGGGTATGTACTTTCCACACCCTGGATATTAATCTTCAGGGCTTTTAGGCCCTCTTGGGTCTTCACAGGTTCAGTTGTTTTAATGTTTTGTAATCTTAAATATAGTTTACTTGTACTCAGTTTTGTGCAGGACTTTATTTTGTAAGCTTGTCTAACCCCACCCCCACGCCATTCCCACCCTTAGTCTTCAGCAGTAATATCTTACTTCTGTTTATACCTTTTAAGCACGGCACTCATGAAGACCTTGCATAACCCACTTATTCTCTTCCCACTATCCCTCTCCCCTTACCCTCTTCCCACCCCCCTTCCTCCCTTCACCCCTCCCCCCTCCCCTCTCCCTTAAATTACCCACACTCTTCCCTTCCCCCTCCTACCCCTCCTCCCCCTCCCTTGCTACCCACCCACTTTTCCCCCTCTCATCGGAATGGCAATACGGGAAAACCTAAACACGAAGGTTCTGTCTTATAAAAGTAATTTTATCTATTTTTGTGCTGTTATCTGTTACTCCTTTTGATATTGACTGAGTTAAACACATTAGTCTGTTATTATTATCCCCATTTGCAGCGGGGAGCAGTCACTGCTCCCCCCCTCTACAGTGCGCCCACTCTTTGACTTGCTGGCTGGTCGCAGAGTTGGCACACTATTTGGTCGGGCATTACTGACCCATTGACTGCCTACTATAAAGATATCTCAGTATTTTGCCCTACACTGCTTGTTTTTTCCCACCCCATTTTTCATGCTTTATTCCCTCTTACTCTCTACTATTTCTCCTTTTCCTCTCTCTGGTTGGTTGGTCCACGCGGGCCTCGGGTCCTCTAATAATATCTCCCCCCACATCCATAAATGGCCCCACTGAACGTATTGTCTTTAAATGTTAAGGGGCTTAACTCACCAAATAAACGGGTGAAAGCCTTTCAAACTTTTGCAACTTTAAAGTATAGTAGCCCTCCAGGAAACCCATTTCTCCACACATAGTACCCCAAACTTTTTTAGCTCTAGATACCCACAGGTATTCACTGCTTCAGCAGGAACAAAACATAGAGGGGTTTTACGGGCCTTCCATCACACTATGCCGTTCACCCTATTGTCTGAAATAAAAGACCCAGAAGGCCGGTATCTAATTTTGGTGGGATTATTACAGGATGTTGCAACAACTTTTGTCTCCTATTACGCCCCCAATACTAATCCAAACCCCTTTTTTTCCACACTTATTGCAGGTAATAAAGACACATTGTAAGGGAACCTTGTTCCTGTCTGGCGACTCCAACTTGGCACTTCAGCCTCACATGGATAAGTCACCCTATATTCCAGAACATTTTACACCCTCTACACAATTTCGCAGACAGTTACAAAAAGCCTCCCTCCTTGATACATGGAGAGAATGCAATCCCTTAAAGAAAATTATACATTTTTACTCGCATCCCCATAATTCCTTCTCCAGGATTGATCATATTTTTATCCCTGTAGCGTCCTCGCCAATCCTGCTCCATTCTAATATCCAACCAATTACATGGACAGATCATTGTGCAGTGGTCACCACGGTCTCATCCTTGATACCACAGGCCACAAGCAGGTCATGGTGCATGAATGATGCACTTCTAACTAACCAGTCGTACTGTCTCAATATCCAACTCGCCCTCAAAGACTACCTTACACATAATGCCATACCGGACATCTCCCAGACTTTGCTTTGGGAGGCGCACAAACCAGTGATTAGAGGTACATTTATCTCAGTTGCCTCACACCTCAAGAAAGACAGGGTCCTTAGGCTGCAACAACTGGAATCAGACTTCCATAATCACTTTCTCCAATTTCAGTCCTCTCCAACCGAAGCGCATAAAATAATTTTAGAAAAAACTAAAATTGAATTAGACTTGCTTCTGGCTGAATCGGCTGATAAAGCTATTCGTAGATCCAATCACACGATTTACACTAAAGCTAATAAACCAGACACCTTCCTAGCTTTACGCCTACGTAGGCCGGATCATATTTGTATTCCCATCAGACTCAGACTGGCTAAAGACACGATCACTAGCAGCCCGATCAAGGTACTTTCAGAGTTCCGTAAACGATTGGCGAAACTATGTGAAGCAAGGGCTACATTTCCTTTGCATCAGGCAGAGAAGCTTTTTCAGAATCCAATCCCGACACTGTCAGACACCAATCGTGAGTCTATGGAAAGCACAATCACAGTTGAGGAAGTTCTCGCAGCCATCAAGACTCTTAAACCCTACAAACGTCCGGGGCCGGACGGCCCCCCAGTTTATATTATAAAACTGAGTTAGCCCCTCTTCTCACTAATTCTCTTAATGCATTGCCCGGACAGATGTAAGCTCACTCTATACTATCGTCCAGCACCATGAGGCGTGCTCAGCAACAAAGTGGCTCCTCAGAAAGTATAGCAACCTGATGTGCAAACAGAGAAAATATCTTATCAAATGTTTAGATGTTTGCTTGAAATGCAACTACTTGTGGCACGATCAAACATACTATAAACAAGCCATCGGTATTGTGATGGGAGCAAAGTTCGCATCAAGTGTGGCTAATGCCTTTATGGCATAGTGGGAAGATCAGTCTATCTACAGAGACACACCAGCGGAACTCACTCTATACAAAAGGTACATCGACGATGTGATTATAGTCTGGAATGGAGACAAACAGGGACTTGAACAGTTCCTAAACAAATTGAATGTGAATGAGAAGAACATACATCTGTCATGGAACATAAATGACAAATCAGTTGAATTTTTAGATTTAAAGATCTGCCTAGAAGGAGACAAATTGGTCACCAAAACTTTTTTTAAAAATGTGGATGCTAACAGCTATCTCTCTGTAGATAGCTGTCACCATAAATCATGGATTTACAATATTCCAAAAGGACAATTCATCAGAATCAAAAGGAATTGCACAAAAGAAGAAGACTACAAAGAACAAGCTAGATTAATTGGAACCAGGTCCAAGTTAAAAGGGTATGAGAATGCATGGATAGAAGAACAAATTCAGCATGTCAATGAAATGGATAGAACAAAAATGTTGGAAAATAACCCTAAAAAACATTACAACAAGAGACACCAAGTTTAATCCAACGTCATTGGCACATTCTACAGAATGACAGAGACTTAAAGAATATACAACCCAATTTACCAAACATTATATACAAGAGAGCACCTACCATCAGAGACATGGTAGTGAAATCGGTGGTAGAACCTCCCCCCAAAGCATCTTATTCCTTTTTCACAGGAAAAGGATTCTTTCCCTGCAGAAATTGCTATGCATGTAGACATGCCCAAAAATTCCAGGGCAAAAGAACAGATTTTACAACAATTACTACAAAAGAGACGTTTAAAATCAGTGATTTTATAGGATGCCATACAGAGGGAGTAGTATACGTGTCACAATGTAGCTGCACACTCCAATACGTAGGAAGAACCAAGAGAGCCCTCAAAGTTAGAATAAAAGAACATATCCAAAACATCAAAAAAGGAAATCCCAAACACAATATATCTAAACACTTTGCATTAGTACACAACCAGGATCCTACATATCTTCAATTCTGGGGTATAGAAAAATACAAAGGGTCATGGAGAGGTAGTCATAAAATAAGGACTATTAGCCAAAGAGAGTCCTATTGGATACACACCATGCGTACATTAACACCTAGAGGTATGAACGTCGAATTTGATTTAAACTGTTTTCTTAGCAACTTTTAATTTATTTTAATAAACATTTTTATTAATTTTATTTATTAGTCACATACATAAATGACACTCATGTCTTATGTGAATTTTATTGATGTTTTAAATCACATTTTTGATATATTGCAACCTCATTAATGGATCAGATTGCATTTAGCATATATGTACACCACTTTATCTATTTATTGATCCATTTACTTATGTTTTTATATATTTGTTAGATTATTATTTTTTTCATTATAGGTAACATGCATGTACTAGGGCATCTCCTTATGTACTACGGTATACGACTGATGCTCCCGTATCAAATTATTAATTTTTAATCTTCTTTCCCAATTAATTCTGATGATATAGTTGAATAAATTATATACACTTAAACTTCTAAGTATAATATATACTCTACATCACTGCTATATATCGTCATTGATGACAGTATGAGCCCAATCCACAAGATAATGGCCGCTGTTTATTTATATTTATTTTTATTCACCACCAAAAAGATGGCCGCGCTGATACTTATCAGCAGACCACAAGAAAATGGCCGCTACAATACTTCCGGCATTACTATATAAATAACATACCTCTCTGACCAATCCGGTTCCTCAGTTGAAGTCACGAGCGGTGACGTAACGCGTAGGGAGTGGCGGAGAGCAGACGTAAACCAGAAGTCAAGTAAGGAGGCGCTTTAAACGCCGTTCCAGCTGTACTTGCTTGTTTTTAATGTTTTTAATGTAAGAGACCACCCCGAAGCCCCTTAATAAAACATTACTTTTACCACTTAAAGTACTACACTATTGGAGGCTTTCTTTTTCTCCCTCTCTCCCCCACCGGGCCGATGTGCCTCGGTGGCACATTCTTTACCAGGCTAGTGTGCTGCATTAAAAGAAGCATAGCCGGGACGAGCGGATGAGAATGTTTTGGGGATTACAGTGAGGCGATATACATATCCAGGAACTGATACCCTATTATGATGCTTATTCTAGCTATTATTGAGGTGAGAGTTCTGAGAGCCTAAAGCCATCTGAAAATTTTCCATGAGGACCCTTATGAACTGTAGCCAATCTGTTTACTTATTTCAACATCAAGTCACTTTATTACCCCGCACAGCCAGGATAGAGCCAGTCACTTGTTCTCTTCATGAACTTGTACCCTATTGCACTAATATTGAGCACTAGACATTTTAAGTATTCACTTTTTACTGATTTATGATACTATTCACTTATTTATTTTATTTATAAGTTTATTTGATTGTTATGATTCATGTCATTTTATATATGATTTTGCATTATGTGTGAGTAGATTTGAATGCGCGAGATCACTTTTATCCAACACTTTCATTGAAGTGTAGTGTGAACACTTTCAGATTTTGCAGCTACTGTTTTAGACATCACCACACATATAAACACATTTTTATATCATTTTTAATTATTTATGTGTCAGTGTTTACACATTTTCACTATTACTCACTAATAGCGCGAAGGACACATTCAATTGCTCGGACAGCACTCCTTTGGTCGAGACACATTGACGGCACTCATATCTATGATCCCAAAACCAAATACTGACAATACACTATGGTCTAACTACAGGCCAATATCCCTTTTTAAATGTGGATATTAAGATCCTAGCCAAAATTTTAGCTTTGCGTCTCAATCCGATTAGTGGAGGATTAATTCATAAAGATCAAGTAGGTTTTATACCTAAATGGCAAGCCAGTAATAACGTTCGACGTGTCGTCCTTCTACAACATTTGGCTCGTTCTCGCAAAATACCTATGCATCTCCTTTCCCTTGACATAAGGAAGGCTTTTGACACTGTCTCCTGGCCTTACCTGTTATACATCCTCCAACGCTAGGGTTTCGGCCCGCATTTTCTAGGTTGGATCAGTACCTTATATACCCGCCCACAAGCATATGTACAATACTCTGGGTTTTGTTCAGAACCCTTCCCCATTGAACAAGGAACGAGACAAGGCTGTCCCCTATCCCCTCTACTTTTTGCTCTCGTGATCGAACACTTAGCAGCCCTGATCAGAGCGAATCCTGATATCCGAGGCTTAGAGGTAGCTTCAACCACACACAAACTGTGTCTCTTTGCTGATGACGCACTATTGTTTGTTACATCACCTCACACTACCCTACCTAACCTCCTGAATACATTAGATAAGTTTGCTTTGGTCTCCGGTTTGGAAGTTAACCAAACTAAATCCAAGGCCCTCAATGTGTCTCTGCCACAGACTGAGCTCGAGCGGCTCCAAAAAAATTTTCCATTTCACTGGTCCTCATTATCAATACCCTATTTGGGAATTAAACTGACTAGTGATCCGTCTAGCCTGTTTCACTCTAATTATCTCCCAATGTTATCCCAACTATCCTCACTACTTACCTCTTGGCAACCCTTATGTGTTTCCTGGCTTGGACGTGTTGCAGCAGTGAAAATGTCTTTACTGCTAAAACTGCTGTACCTATATAGAGTTCTTCCGGTTGCGATCCCCCTTATTACCATCGGGTCATACAAAGTCGAGTCTTTAAATAGATCTGGGGCCCCACTAAACCCAGAGTTGCTAGACCGTTTTTACTCCGTAACAAACTTAGTGGAGGCCTGGGCATACCTAACTTTCTACAATACTACCATGAGGCCCAACTGGCTCAGACCATACTGTATCACTCTAAAACTGAAACACCTCTCTGGGTTAGTTTTGAAGCTATAGATCTTCATCCAGTCACTGTAACTAACTTGCTGTGGCTGCCCCCTGTGGCGCGTGGCCCTATCATAAACCCTATAATGCAACACACCCTTAAACTCTGGGACAAGTTGAGGAACCCCTTTAAATTGATCTCACCACACTCTCCACTCTTATCCTTTCTGGGTCACCCTCTTTTCTACCCGGCATGCACCGAACCAGCCTCATTCCAAGCCTGGATCCAGGTGGGTCTGACTCGCATTTGTGACTTAGTTAGTGGAGATGCTTTAAAATCATTCCCAACCATTCAAACGCAAGCGCACAAAATGCTTCTGATACCTCCAAATTGCGCACTTCGTCCAAACTACCATCAGATCTTGTTCTGGACTAGATAATCGAACTGAATTTGAGAGCATGTGCGACTCGGACCCACATGCTCCAGGTATTATCTCTCGCCTTTATACCCATCTCACGTCCCCCCCCTTTACCCTCCCCGCCTATGCTCAACGATGGTCCAAAGACTTAACAATTGATTTAGAGGCGGAAGACTGGACGACCATTTGGACCAACACAAAAAACTCGCCTCTCGTATCTGGTCCCATCCAGAATCGCTAAATTTCTGCCTGAATATCCCCCGAATTGTTTTAGGGGTTGCACTGACAGAGGCACGCGCATGCACATATGGTGGACATGTCCGCTTGTGCAACGTTTCTGGGCGACAATATTTAGAATGGCCTCCACTCTCCACCAAGTTACTCTGGATCCGAACCCAACTATAGCCCTGCTTAATTTTATCCCACAAGACTACACCAGACCGCAACTACGTCTCCTCCTTCAACTATTCACCGCAGCCAAGCAAACAATTGCCAAGGCCTGGAAGACACCCACACTCAGTATAGCTGAATTGAAAAACAGGATCACCCAGGCAATGATACACAGCAAGATCGAAGCAACAATCCTGGATAATGTCCCCCAGCACTTTAAAATCTGGCAACCTTGGATAGAGCACTTTTTGCCCCCTGATATAGAGAAACACCTCTTAGAACCTTGAGACCATTATAAATATTAGCGACGGTTTTGCTGTTGCACCTGAGCCCGTGTGGTCCGACCGGCCAACACCCCCCCTTTCTGACTGTTCTTCATTTCTTCCTTTCTCCTCTTCTCTATCCTCCTCTCCTTCCCTTTCTCTCTATCCCCACATTCCACTTTCGATAACCATTGGTATTGTCTTTGGAGATGGTCTCGGTTGATTCCGTGTCCGACTCCATAGGAATTGACTCCAGTAGCCCCCTGCTGTTAAGTTAGGGACATTACTCCTTCTTAATGTTAGCATTATCGGCTTGTACTGGACTTTGTGTTCTCCGACAGAGTGCCCACTTGTTGAAACCTTACATGTATTAAACCACCGTTATATTGTTTTGTCAAGATATACTCTGTTTTATGTACTCGCCTTATCTTGCATTGAAATGCTTGTAACAAATATTTGTTAATTACCAATAAAAATATTTGAAAGAGAACAAAAGACTCTTTGATGAATGTGTACGAAAACGAATTGTCAGAAAAAATGAAAATGTGAACAAATGAAGATCCGAAAGAACAAAAAACTATTCAATCTACGAGTCTATTGAATCTATTACATTCGGATAATTTTGTTTTTTGTATGTTTCATTTTTTCCGACTATTCGTTATCGCTGAATATAAAGAAATAATTCATGCATTTTTGTTCTTTAAATATATGTGCTAGTAGCTGTCTGAGGCCTACTAAATTAACCCCAGTGTCGCACACCAAAATAATGAATAAAACGAAAAAGACTGAACTAACAAAGGTTACGACTACAACCAATGAATGAACGAATGGTCTGAGTCTGAAGTAACGAATGCCACATCTAAACGAATGGAACTAAATGAATATGAATGCATCCGAAGTTACGAATGCATCTGAAGTTATGAATTATACGAAGTAACGAATGCCGATGATAACAAATGATCCGATTAAATGAAAAAAAAAACAAAAAAATAACGAAAGAAACGAAAAGAAACACATTTTTCAGCAGCACACTAGTAAGTACTTTTCACAGCAGCACCTATTTATGCCATTCTGTACAAGGAGGAGTAGCGGCTGGTGCTCAATATTTTGGGGGGGGCGCAAAACAACCTGCCCTCCCTCACTCGCACTACCACGACCGCCCGCCTCCCCCCCGCCGCAAAAGACGGACGGGAAGGAGGCAGTCAGTGAGGTTACCTTAGGCTTATCCTCAGTCCAGCTTGCTCCAGCATGGCGTGGGAAGTGCCAGGTCGTTGCTTCTCCTCCCGGCTGAATCGGGTCTCAGGTCCCGCTTCCTGATTGGCGGGAAGGAGAAGCGGGAAGACATTAGTGTATAGTATTTTGCTAATGTTACACAACTGGGTAGGCTCAGGACACAGTGCTCTGGCTCTAATCATATGCTTAAAAAAAACCCATTGAAATCCATATGTCCGGCGCCCTGCATGTAGATTAGGGGCCAGGCGCATGGATTAGGGCATTGGCGCCCCTGCACCCCTAATGGAGCAGCCGCCATTGAGAGGGAGGTTGAGGTGAGAGCTTTGTACTGGGGTGTGGGAGAGAGCTCTGTACTAGGGAGGTATTGAGGGGAGAGCTCTGTACATATGGATCTATGTGGAAAAATGTCCGTTGTGAAAGTGTCAGAATTCACACAAAAGTCACAAATAATACTTGTAATATTTGTAATATGTGACTAATGCCAGTTTCTATTTGTTGCCTTTTGCTCGGTAAATGTAATAGTCGCTGACATTTGATCTAAAGAGAAAAGAGCCTTAAGAACATTTAACCAAAAGAGGAAATATTATGAGCGCACTGTGCACAAAGTGTATGGAGATTTCTGTGCAAACTTTCATAAGAATTGGTGTTCCACCGAGCAAACCTCCATCTGCAATAGGAAGTGAAGTATTTAGCAGTGGTATTATTACCACTGCTAATTGTGACAATTTCCTACTCAGGGCTAGTGGTTGTTAGGCAACTGGCAAAAGGGTGTCATAAAAAACAATGACTCATCCCTGCCCAGCAACATCAATATAAGAACAAGGCGCTTTACTCCCCTGGCAAAGCACTGTTTCCCTATGTTGATGAGAGCAGGGGCCTCTTCCCCACAACCTTGGCCTGTAGTTGTGGAGTTCTGTGGAGGAGACTTATAGGAATTCGAAGCCCCCTTTAAAAATATGAAGGTCACAGATGCCCCACCCCCTCATATGAATGAGTAAGGGGTACATAGTAAGAAACATTTATTAGCATTTTATTTTTGCTGACTGTGGAGGAGCAAGGAGCTGCAAAGGGGCACAGGCAAGGTGAGCATAAAGGGATCTGGGGTTGTCTTTACCAGAAAACTGTCACTTTTTCTTGCATGGGCAAGGTGACAGTGTCTCTTTAAACTTTTCATTGTAATAGGTATTATATTACTGTGCTAGCAGCTTTTCAACTGGGGGTACAACTGCACTCTGAGCACAGATTTATTTAGCTTGTGTCTCTTTAATGTTTAAAGGGGCTCTTATCAGGACAGGGTGCTGGGAGTTAATTGGGATTCTACTACCTTGTCTTTTGCAGGAAAGTTGTGGTTGAGAGGAGGCAGTGAAAAAAAAAAAAAGATTTCCTGCAGGAAAGTGAAAGACCTAGAAAAAATAAGTCTGTGCAAACTAAGGAATGGGGAGGGTAAAACCATAAAAAAGAAATCACGCTGAAAAGCATATGAGCAGCTGGCAAGACAATCAATATAAATTGTGTACAAGTGAAATAAAAAAGAAATGCCATGCTAAAATACTCTAAACAGCAATATACAAAGATTGTATCAAATATAAATATATAGTGAGTAAAATAATAAGTAAAAGGTAGTCCCAAAAAGATTGATAAATAGTCCCAAAGCAAGGGCAGTGATGTAAAGTGTTACAAAAAGGAGTGAATGAATGAAGAAGTTGCTAGGTATACGCCATCAATCCCCCGAGTGCTCCAACACCTATGTGTGCAATAAGGACTCTTACCAGAGTTGGTGGACTCGTTAGTTAGTAATAAGGGTGGAGTTACCGCTTGTGACATGGGTGCTCCATGACATGGGTGGAGCTTACAACGTGGGTGGAGCTACCACTCGTGACGTCATAATGTACTCCGCAACTGGGAAGTGGTCTTCCGATTTCCAAGATTATTTGTCTTGTTAAGTGCTAATCTTTCATGGCTTTTTAAGTAGTCTGCATTTGTTTTAAATAATAATTCCATACAGTTTTACACTATGTGCCCCTTCTAGCTTTTCTTTCATGCTGGTTAATTTCTCTTGCCAATGAGGGATTTATGTGGATGCAGTGGTGATCCAGATTTCCATCCCCCGTAATATGTCCATCCACTGTAATAGGGTCCATTAATATAGCAATGTCTTTCTGACTCTTTTTAATTAAAGAGTCCACCAACTCTGGTAAGAGTCCTTATTGCCTTATTGCACACATAGGTGGTGGAGCACTTGGAGGATTGAATGGAGGGGGTGCCTAGTGGAAACAAAAGGTGAACAAAATGATAAGGGGATAAAGGTAAATAAAGAATGGAAGTGTTGGTTCCTGCTGCAAGCAATTGGGACCAAAAGGCAAAAAGTGCTCCCAACAGCAAATAAATGCACACTGGATGTGGTCTCTGCTGGAAACAGGTATAGAATAGGACACTTCTGACTCACTGGTCATTTCACATTTGTAAAATTGATTTAGATTTCTTAGTGTGACATTTTTCATGACATAAAAAAATGCCTAAAGATGACATAATGTCAAATATTGATTGTAGGCAATCTCACTAAACTACGGTCCCTCTTACAATAACCCCAGTTATAGCACTCAAATAGCACAGTGGCTAAGTGCTTAGCACTATAGACTGGCCACACCAAGGTTGCCGGTTCAAAACACAGCACTAATTGCATGGAGTTTGCATGTTACCCCTGTCCTTGCGTGCGTACCTGTCTAAAATGGCGCTAGTATGTATGAATGTGAGCTAGGGACCTTAGATAGTAAGAAGAGCCTTCATGGCAGGGACTGATGTGAATGTAATATATACATATAAAAACACTGTATATGTTGTTGGTGTTATACATAGTAAGGCTGGGTTCACACTATTGCAATGTCAGACATAGAATGTGATTTGCACCACATTGCTGTGCAGATCACGTGCGATGTGAATTTAGCCATACAGATTGTATGACTGAATACGCATCGCATTCGGTGCAGGACCCTTTTTTGGTCCACACTGGAATCGATTCCTGCACCATTTCAAGTTTGCACTGCAATCTGCAAACCAATCTGGGGGTGTCGTTAACTTTGTATTGACACCTGCAGCAGTTCAACAGACAATTCCCTGCCAACAATCATACTGTGTGTACGAGGCTTTAGGTTCATGTACGCAGACTTTTCCAATAGCCACAGCATTGTCACATTTTTCAGCAGTTTTGTAGCTCCTGAACCAAAGTGCAGCTTTTTCTGCTAGTATAACCATCTTTGTCACATTGGAGGAAATGGCTGCACACTCCCACACCCCCATACATCTAGTCTCAACCCTTCTCCAGGGTGATTGACTTTTGCCTCCTGCCACATTCCTCCTTGTCTCCTTGGCCCATGGCAGTGGGAGGTATTGCAAGGGCTACTGGGTCCCAGAGGGAGGTAGACATTGGTGGAACCACTGATGTTATTCTGCTCCCACAGCCATCATTTATGGGTTACAACAACAGCAGTTATGTGACTTTGTAAAATTGTCTGGAAAATGTATTTAACTACTTGGCACTGGCCACATGCAAATATGCGGCCTCTCGGCACCTGGTCCTTGGTTCAGAGAGGCTGCATATTTGCGCAAAATGCTGTTACTATTGCTGTGTCGAGAGCACACGCAATACACGCTCGCGTGCGCTCTCGACGTAATTACCGCCACCCAACCGAAAGCTTTCAGATCTGAAACTTTTCATGACCGCTGTCACAGCCAATCAAGGTGGTCACATGATCTTAAGCCTCGCCCTGCCTCCCAGGCATCATAAACCTCTTAAAGGACCGGGAGGCTCTGGCGCGAAGAGGTTAAAAGCTACTTCTTGCTGAATTTAAAGTACAACTATGGGCAGAACTTTTTTTTTTTTTTTTCATTTTGGATAGCATAAGGAAGGGTGCTCCAGGTGTTCTAACCCTCCCCTTCCCCCCACTCTATCCAAAACTATAAAAGAAAAAAAGATTTTGCGTTTAGTTATTCTTTAACATTACAGTAATATTGTGACATTGGCACATGGTGTATTTTTTTTTATGTAATCTTTATATTTTACCAGACAGGAAGTGAGGCAAAACCCGCAACAGGTAAACAGACATTAAAAAAAAGCCGACAGAGGTTCTAGCATCCCCCTACTTAACATAAAGTGTCACTAAACCAACATCACAAAAACTAGGGATGCACCAATACCGATACTAGTATCGATATCGGTGCCGATACCAAGTATTTGCACGAGTATCGGTACTCGTGCGAATGCTCCGATGCCTAAACTGATACCTGTTGTATCGGACCAGGCATCCTCAAGCTCAGCAGGGGGACCGGGCAGCCTCACAGATGATCGGTGTGGCGGTCGTGGCAGTTACCAGCACTGATCTCCCTGTATAGCTTTTCTGACAGCCGATTCTCCTCCTTTTCCTGCCGCGGCTGTCAGTTGCTTTATTATAAGTTATACAGGGAGATCGGTGCTTTTAACTGCCCCCACCGCACTGATCACCCCTGACTGTCCCCCTGTGTCCTCCTCTGGGTTCTTCTCCCTCTCTCCGGGTCCCCGGCTCCCTGGGTCCTCCTTCCTCTCTCTGGTGTCCTCCTCCCTCTCTGCTCCCTGGCTCCCTGTGTCCTCCACCCTCTCAGCGGATTCCTCCGTCTCTGCTTCCCAAGTCCCCCCCCCGTCCTGGATCTGTCAGGATGGAGAGCGGAGGAAGGAGCCAGTAACAGTGCTGTTTCTTGGCCTAGGCTGACAAGGCCCAGGGGAGAGGGAGAGAGGAAGATGACGGGAACCCCAGGCAGTGGCCAGGACAGCAGGTACAATTAGGTACTGGGACAGACAAGAGTAGGGTGGTGTTATTATTACAGGGACGGGTGAGTCTGTCTATTTTTTACAGAAGTCTAAAGACACCAGGGCCACCACCATCGGGGGGGGAGCAGCCAGTACAGATGCAGGAGGCCCCAGAATACTCTCCTGGTTCCCCCCACCACAGTGCCCCCCTGTGTCCTCCCCCCACCACCACAGTGTCCCCCTGTGCCCCCACCACAGTGTCCCCCTGTGCCATCCCTCTGCCACAGTGCCCCCCCACCACCACAGTGTCCCCCCTGTGTCGTCCCCCCACCACAGTGTCCCCCCTGTGCCCTCCCCCCACCACAGTGTCCCCCTGTGTCCTCCCCCCACCACAGTGTCCACCAGTGTCCTCCCCTCCACCACAGTGTCCCCCTGTGTCCTCTCCCCCCCACTACAGTGTCCTCCCCCTGTGTCCCCACTGCATCGCTCTCTGTCCTCATCGCACTGCATCCCTCTGGTCTCCCCAGCATCCCTCTATGTCCCCGGCGTCCCTCTCTGTCCTCATCACACTGCATCTCTCTCTGTATGTTTCCAGCGTTCCTGTCTGTCCCCAGCGTCCCTCTTTGTCCCCAGCTTCCCTCTCTGTCCCTGGCATCCCTCTCTGTCCCTGGCGTCCCTCTCTGTCCCTGGCATCCCTCTCTGTCCTCATAGCACTGCGCGCCTCTCTGTCTGTCCCCAGCGTCCCTCTCTGTCCCTGGTATCCCTCTCTGTCCTCATCGCACTGCGTCCCTCTCTGTCTGTCCCCAGCGTCACTCTGTGTCCCTGGTGTCCCTCTCTGTTTGTCCCCAGCGTCCCTCTTTGTCCCTGGCATCCCTCTCTGTCCTCAATGCACTGCGTTCCTCTCTGTCTGTCCCCAGTGTCCCTCTCTGTCCCTGGCGTCCCTCTCTGTCCTCATCGCACTGCGTCCCTCTCTGTCTGTCCCCAGCATTCCTCTCTGTCCTCAGCATTCCTCTCTGTCCTCATCGCACTGCGTCCCTCTCTGTCTGTCTCTGATGGGTTTTACTTCTTTTTATTTCCCTGCAAAGTTAAAGCATAATGGGCTACTATGCATCTCATAGTAGCCCATTATATGTCACTTACCTGAAAACAAAGCCTGCAATGTCACCGGGGCCTTGGACTTTGGCTCTGTGACTTCCCGGAGTCGCGTAACGTCACTGCGGAAGCCGCCAGTCATGGCAAGATTCTTTTAGAAACAGCACGGTCTTTCTAAAGTGCGCATGACGTCAGCGCAAGCGTAATATTGTAAATATCTCCTAAACCATGCAGGTTTAGGAGATATTTCCAACACCTACAGGTAAGCATTAATATAGGCTTTCCTGTAGGTAAAAGTGGTTGTACAGGGTTTACAACCACTTTCAGCTGCACTAATATGCTGTACTGATGGGTACTGATAGGCTGCACTGGTGGCCACTGATGAGGCCGCACTGATGGGCACTACTGAGGTTGCACTGATGGGCACTGATAAGATTTATGTTGATATTGTTCAAAAGTTGTTGTTAATATTTATTTTTGGATCTTAATTCTGCATAAAACATTTAACAGTATTATTTCATTAGATAATTTACAGGGGCGTGTTTAGGGGCGGGGCAGGGTAGGGTTGTATTTAAATTAGGCGTGCATGAGTTTAGTCAGGCCTAGGGCAGCACATAACTTAAATACACCACTGGACGGTAAATCTGTCATTTACCGGCTCCTTCCTTTTCTGAATGCACAGAGTCAGTGATACCTGCAGAGAAAGGGACTGAATGTACAGAGTCAGTGATACCTGCAGAGAAAGGGACTGGGGAATCTGTCTCCTCAGTCCCTTTCCCTGTCTCAAAGGGGGGATGTCTGTTTAGACCCCTGATACCTCATCAAAGCCCCCCCTTCCCAACAGGGCTGATAAAAAAAGAATTGTAATAAATAAATATTAAAAGGTGAAATTGGTTGCCTTTGGGAAAAAATAAATTGTAAAAAATAAAATTGTAAAAAAAAATAAAAAACTATTGACACAGTCCACGCCTCATCAGTGCCCATCAGTGCCACCTATCAGTGCCCATCAGTACTGCATAGTAGTGCCACTGTCACACGACATTAAAAAAGTATCGGTAATCAGTATCGGCAAGTACTTGAAAAAAAAATATCGTACTTGTACTCAGTCTAAAAAATCGGTGCAACCCTAATCAAAACCTTTCAATAAACACTGAATTACATGTTGTTCCTACTCATTCAGTCACTATGAGATTTGTTTTCTGTATTCTGCAAACAACCTGGTTGATCCTGCTGTTCTCTATCTCCACCTTCTGTACAAGTTCCCAAATCAGCTAGAGATTTTGAAGCCGTGGTGGCAATTCTGCACATGCTCAGTTTTCAGTTTTGAATTCTATGCTGAGCATTTCCTCCCTATTACATCAGTTTAACAGGACGGGTTCCACTCAGAACAGGCCTCGCCATGGTTGACCAAAGAAGTTGAGTGCACGTGCTCAGTGTCATATCCAGAGGTTTTCTTTGGGAAATAGACAAATGAGTGCTGCCAGCATTGCTGCAGAGGTTGAAGGGGTGGGGAGTCAGCCTGTCAGTGCTCAGACCATACGCTGCACGCTGCATCAAATTGGTCTGCATGGCTGTCGTCCCAGAAGGAAGCCAGTTCTAAAGACGATGCACAAGAAAGCCCGCAAATAGTTTGCTGAAGACAAGCAGACTAAGGACATGGATTACTGGAACCATGTCCTGTGGTCTGATGAGACCAAGATAAACGTATTTGGTTCAGATGGTGTCAAGTGTGTGTGGCGGCAACCAGGTGAGGAGCACAAAGACAAGTGTGTCTTGCCTACAGTCAAGCATGGTGGCGGGAGTGTCATGGTCTGGGGCTGCATGAGTGCTGGCGCCACTGGGGAGCTATAGTTCATTGAGAGAACCATGAATGCAAACATGTACTGTGACATACTGAAGCAGAGCATGATCCCCTCCCTTTGGAGACTGGGCCACAGGGCAGTATTCCAACATGATAACGACTCCAAACACACCTCCAAGACGACCACTGCCTTACTAAAGAAGCTGAGGGTAAAGGTGATGGACTTTGCCAAGCATGTCTCCAGACCTAAACCCTATTGAGCATCTGTGGGGCATCCTCAAACGGAAGGTGGAGGAGCACAAGGTCTCTAACATACCATCCCAATCGTAGTCTGTAGAGTTCAATATTGAGAAAGGCCCACCCTTTGCAGCTATAACAGCTTCAACTCTTCTGTGAAGGCTGTCCACAAGGTTTAGGAGTGTGTCTATGGGAATGTTTGATCATTCTTCCAGAAGTGCATTTGTGAGGCCAGGCACTGATGTAGACGAGAAGGCCTGGCTCACAGTCTCCGCTCTGAATCACCCAAAGCTGTTCTATGGGGTTGAGGTCAGAGCTGCAGGCCAGTCAAGTTCCTCCACCCCAAATTCACTCATCCATGTCTTTATGGACCTTGCTTTGTAAACTGGTCCAAATGGAAAATTTTGTGCTGCTTTGTGATCACTAAAAGTTTGTCATTCTGTCTAGATGGCATTTATAGAAAGTCTATATTGATAGCTCCTGATGAAGAGGACCTTGTCCAAGAAACGTGTTGAGCTGTAAAGATTACTATATGCAATCATTGCAATTATGGATCGATTGGTTTTATAAATTTTTTTTTTTTATTGTGGTTGTCATAATATAGATTGAATATTGTTCATTTTATTATATTTTGAATAAATGTTACTTTTTATCAAAAATGATGTGCCTTTAAAGTTCCATACTTATATTATGAATATAGTTTCGACACATCAAATTTAGGGATGTGGCACAAAAACTAAACTATTTGTCTGATTAGATAATTCCTGTTTAGGGATGGTTGCCCCAATCTGATATTTATGGCCCTTTTTATGCCTATAAAACCATGATTGACACAAACCTAAATAATGGGAGATGTATGTTTGTAAACCCTTATACATTCCCACTAAAGTGACTGACTAGCCTCAGATGATTCACAGAAATGAAACAAATCCTCCTACATAGGTTGTACCTGTTTATCTGAAAGTCCTCTCTTCTCTACAGCCTCCTAAAACACACATTTTACACAACATTTTATAGCTCCAGAATCTCCAGAGTGTCATCTGGGACCTGGGTGGAAGGAATGGACACATCCTCCTCTACACAGTCTCTTAGGGAAACATGCACAACTGAGGCTGTCAATCATTTGCTGTGTCTTGGAGGGGTGGTGGGCTGCCTCCCCAGATTGTCTGGTGTCAGCATAGCCTGTTTCGAAGCGATTCATTCAGATAGCAGAATAATGATAGAGCAGACAGAAATCCCAGTAGGTCCTTTGGATCAGGGCTTTTCATTTCAGAGGTCTACAACCACTTTAAATGGAGAGATACAACTAATGGTACTCTTGGTGGCATAGATATTTTATTTTTCTGCATTTCACTTTACTTTTCAGCAATCTTTGTACTTTCCAACTTTCCACTTAATCATCCTAACTTTCATTTAAAAAAACATAAAATGCATAAACATGCATAAAACAGTTTAAAGAGGAGGTCCGCCCACTCCTGCAAAAAATAAAAGCCAGCAGCTACACACACTGCAGCTGCTGACTTTTAATAATAGGACACTTACCTGTCCTGGAGTCCAGTGATGTTGGCATCGCAGCTGATGTTTCCATCAGCTGCCGGGTGTTGCTGCTGCCATTGCTGGTAAGGGAACCCATTAGTGAAGCACTACGGCTTCACGCCGCGTCCCTATTGCGCATTGCGCATGTACGAGGCACCTACTGGCCCAGCGGAGGGGGGAGGAAAAGGGAGTCAAGCCGCTGATGTAATGCGCCACGGCCTAGTCTCCTGGAAGTGGGGACATTAAAAATGATTTTGCCAATCTTCATAAATAGGTCCTTTAGTCTCTAATGATCTTGTTTCTAATTATCTAGTAGTAGTCACTAGTCACTAGGGATGAGCTTCGAGTTCGACTCGAACATCGGCTGTTCGCAAGTTCTCCGAACAGCGAACAATTTGGGGTGTTCGCGGCAAATTCCAAAGTCGCGAAACACCCTTTAAAAGCCTATAGGAGAAATCAAAAGTGCTAATTTTAAAGGCTTATATGCATGGTATTGTCATAAAAAGTATTTGGGGACCTGGGTCCTACCCCAAGGGACATGGATCAATGCAAAAAAAACTTTTAAAAACGGCCGTTTTTTCGGGAGCAATGATTTTAATGATGCTTAAAGTGAAACAATAAAAGTGTAATATTCCTTTAAATTTCGTACCTGGGGGGTGTCTATAGTATGCTTGTAAAGGGGCGCATGTTTCCCGTGTTTAGAACAGTCTGACAGCAAAATTATATTTCAAAGGAAAAAAAGTCATTTAAAACTACTCGTGGCTAATAATGAATTGTCTGTCCGACAATACACATAGAAGTTCAATGAAAAAAATGGCATGGGATTTTCCCACAGGGGAACCCCAAACCAAAATTTAAAAAAATGGCTTGGGGGTCCCCCTAAATTCCATACCTGACCCTTCAGGTCTGGCATGGATATTAAGGGGAACCCCGGCCAAAATGTTTTTAAAAAAATGGCGTGGGGTCCCCCTCAAAATCTATACCAGACCCTTCAGACCCTTTTAAGGGGAACCCCTCGCCAAAATTTGAAAAAAATGGCATGGGGTCCCCCCAAAAATCCATACCAGACCCTTATCCGAGCATGCAACCTGGCAGGCCACAGGAAAAGAGGGGGGGACGAGAGAGCGCCCCCCTGAACTGTACCAGGCCACATGCCCTCAACATTGGGAGGGTGCTTTGGGGTCCCCCCAAAGCACCTTGTCCCCATGTTAATCATCTTCTTCTTCCTCCGATCCTCTGCTTCTTGCTCCAGTGTTCTCGTCTGGCATCTTCCTCCACGGCGTCTTCTCCCCTTCTTCATTCTCAAGCTGCTCCACATCCATGATGGAAGGCTCCCACTGTGTGATGCTTCTCGTCTTCTGACGGTTCTTAAATAACGGAGGGCGGGGCCACCCGGTGACCGCGCCCCCCTCTGACGCACAGGAACTTGACGGGGACTTCCCTGAGGCTTTCCCTGTGACGTCAGAGGGGGCAGGATCACCCGTTAAGCTTCCAGATTCCAATAAGCCCCCCGCCGCAGACCCCCACAACCCTTGCCCGGTGGGCTTATCGGAATCTGGAAGCTTAACGGGTGATCCTGCCCCCTCTGACGTCACAGGGAAAGCCTCAGGGAAGTCCCCGTCAAGTTCCCGTGCGTCAGAGGGGGGCACTGTTACCGGGTGGCCCCGCCCTCCGTTATTTAAGAACCGTCAGAAGACGAGAAGCATCACACAGTGGGAGCCTTCCATCATGGATGTGGAGCGGCCCGAGAATGAAGAAGGGAAGAAGACGCCGTGGAGGAAGATGCCGGACGAGAACACCGGAGCAAGAAGCAGAGGATCGGAGGAAGAAGAAGATGGAGGAAGAAACCGAAGGAAGATAGAAGAAAGAAGTTAGAAGAAAGAAAATGGAGAGAAAAAGCATTTAAATAAAGGAGTTGTCAAAAACTGTTTCTTGTCATTTTTAACATTTTTGACACTTTTTTGTGAAATGGTAGGGGTACTTTCACACGGGGGGCCGGGATCTGGGGGTCCCCTTGTTAAAGGGGGCTTCCAGATTTCGATAAGGGTTCTGGGGATGAGGCCCTCGTCCTCATCAACATGGGGACAAGGTCCTTTGGGGGGACCCCAAAGCACCCTCCCAATGTTGAGGGCATGCGGCCTGGTACGGTTCAGGAGGGGGGGTGCTCTCTCATCCCCCCCTCTTTTCCTGCGGCCTGCCAGGTTGCGTGCTCGGATAAAGGTCTGGTATGGATTTTTGGGGGGACCACATGCCATTTTTAAAAAAAATTTTGGCACAGGGTTCCCCTTAAAATCCATACCAGACCTGAAGGGTCTGGTATGGATTTTGAGGGGGACCCCCACGCCATTTTTTTTTTAAATTTTGGTTCGGGGTTCCCCTGTGGGGAAATCCCATGCCATTTTTTTCAATGAACTTTTATGTGTATTGTCGGACCGATAATTCATTAATAGCCGCGAGTAGTTTTAAATGACTTTTTTTCCTTTGTCATTTTGCTGTCAGACTGTTCTAAACACGGGAAACATGCGCCCCTTTACAGGCATACTATAGACACCCCCCAGGTACAAAATTTAAAGGAATATTACTGTCAGAAAAGAGGCAAGTACCAGTCTCACCAATATCGCTGCCTTTCTTCGCACATGCGCGGTAGAGCGGCACTCCGGCAAATCCCTGGGCACAATACAGCAAAACGGCGAATGCGCGTGTGCAATTCGGCTAAATGGCTAATGTTTGTGTGCACTTCACCGAAACAGCTAATGCGTGTGCGCGATTCAGCCGAACGGCGAACGCGCATACGCAATAGCGCGCACAACATGAGCCTCTCACTGGCCTATAAAAGCCACTCTGTGCCATGACCAGATTGCTGGTTTGTCTTTCAGCTCCCCATGTGTTTCCTGCTTGTATCCTGATTCTTGATTACCTGTTATGACCCGTATTGACCTTGACCTGCTCTGATCTCTACCTGCATCTGACCCTCGGCTTGCCTCTCGGACTTCTCCACTTGCTTACTGTGTTTGACCCTCGGCCTGTCTACGGATTTTGCTTCCTGTCTCCAGTGATTGACCCTCAACCTGCTCCCGGACTTTGCTATTGTCTTCAGTGCTCGACCCCTGGCTTGCTCACAGACTTTGCTTCCAGTTACCTGTGTTTGACCCTCGGCATGTTTACGGCTTTACTATTAATCCTCAGTACTAGTCATCAGCCTGCTGACAGACCTGCTAACAGTCCTTTGCACTTACTAGTCAATGGTGTTTGACCCCTGGCCTGTTGTTGGATCAGCTGTTCATCCTTCTTCCTTGAGCTTCAGCATCTTCCAGTCCTGCACAGCTGTCTCACTACCGGTGACCTTCACGCAAGACCTGCCCAGTCTGCTGGTGACTCGTGCCTCTTTGTGCCCTTCACCCCCTGTACCATCTCCAGGAGTGGAGTGCGCTTAGTCGCAAGAGGTTACCGCTCTCAGCATCTCGGCCTCGGTGAGTACCCTTATCTGACAATTACACTTTTATTGTTTCACTTTAAGCATTATTGAAATCACTGCTCCTGAGAAAACGGCCGTTTTTAAAACTTTTTTTTTGCATTGATCCATGTCCCCTGGAGCAGGACCCGGGTCCCCAAACACTTTTTATGACAATAACTTGCATATAAGCCTTTAAAATTAGCACTTTTGATTATTCATGATCGAGTCCCATAGACTTTAACGGTGTTCGCGCATTCAAATGAATTTTTTGCCTGTTTGCATGTTCTGGTGCGAACCCAACAGGGGGGTGTTTGGTTCATCCCTACTAGTCACTAGTATCACTATCACCAGATAATTTTATATTTATCTGTACTAGATGTCATTTGCAATTTCATAACCAGTTTCTACATTTCTAATTTGTAGGTCATTTTGTAGTGACATTATAGGGTTGGTTTACTAAAGAATATACATGTAGAGAAGTAAATGTTTATTTGGTAAATAAAATCAATATCTGTTCACTTAAATGCGCAGACAGAGGAATAGCATTGCACATAATTTGAAGATTGAAATGAATATGAAAAAATGAAATATTCATTTTTACTAAGATCAGTGAACATTGTAGATTGCTAACTGAACATTCTCTTATTCTTTAGTAACTCAACACAATGGGGTGGATTTACTAAAACTGGAGAGTGCCAAATCTGGTGCGTCTATCCATGGCAGCCAATCAGCTTCTACCCTCAACTTGTTCTATTAAGCTTTGACAAAAAAAACAAACTGGAAGCTGATTGGTTTCTATGCACAGCTGCGCCAGATTATGCACTCTCTAGTTTTAGTAAATCAACCCCACTGTCTTAATTGGAAGTTAGTTAGCCATCTACTAGTATGGACTCTCTAGGCTGGCCATAGACAGAGCAAATGTATTTCCTGTAACCACAGGTTGCAGGAAAGAAAATTGCTTGATTCCCTTCCGTGGAGCCATTATGTTCTCCCGGAGAGGGGGCTAGAAAAGCCATCCCTGCTGGGAGAACCCAGTGATTATTTCTAATGGCTCTAACAGCAGCTAGCAATAATCACATGTAAAATCCAACAGGCTGGTTGTACCCAAGTTAATCGATTGATCAACTTGGGTACATTCAGCCTTCCCATACATACAGTTCCTGCTGAACCAGTCGAGATTGGAACCATCTATGACTGGCTTAAGTATCAAGTCACACCTGTGTTTTTCATGTGCTTGAATGTAAACCAAATATAAAAAAAAAAAACTGAATAAAAAAGAAAAAAAACCACACAGAACACAATTTATGAAATATATCAATATATCATATCAAATATCTTTTGACCTGGAAACCCTGCCAGTGACAAACCTCAAACCACCTCATAAAAATAATATGATTGGACAGGCACAGCTAGGTCTTTATGATACAGCTGCATTGTAACTTTGCTTTAATCAATATTTTTATAATTCACATTCCTTTGAAAACCCTTGAAATATTCTGAAAACAACTGCTGTCGGGCTTTGTAGTTTGTGATTTCCAAGCTCTCACAGTAAACCATTTTTAAATACTGGTACTACATCTGCTAGATCCCAAGCTTGTGTGCCCTGTCAGTATTTGATAAATCTAGACCTGCACTCCCAGCTCGTTTTTCATCTATTAGAGTTTGAGTGATTTTGCCACCCCTCTTTGCAGGTGAGTGCAGGAGTATTCAGGTTTTTTTGACCATCTCAAGTGTTGTTGGTAACATGGCTAAATGGCTAGTGAAATGGGAACCCTGGTCCGTCTCTGATACACTTTCTTGATTTATTCCCAATAGGTGTGCTCTTTATTATAATTTACACCATATACGGTGACCAAGTCTCATATATGCTCCATATTAGTGAGGTGAAGTGTCTTTTCCTTTCTTGGTCTCCCCTTAGCCTGAACACATCCAACTATACAGGTATGCTTTTGTGGTGTGATCTTTTTCATATGTGGGCTGGATGGTCGGGCAGGTTTTTTTTGTTTTGTGATGGATGGGGCCGGGCAGGTGTGTATTTTTTTTTGTTTTTTTCTCTCTTGCTTGTGTGTGTGTGTGTGTGTGTGTGTGTGTATATATATATATATATATAGATAGATAGATAGATAGATAGATAGATAGATAGATAGATAGATAGATACAATTGAATATATATATATATATATATATATAATGTTAATATGATTAATTATGTATTGTTTGTACATATCCTAGATGTTTTGTGACTTACATATGGAGGATTAAGCCTTGAAGAAGCGGTAATGACCACAAAACATGTTGGCAGATCCCGTACAAGTCATGTGATACCATATTTGATATATGTGTGATATGCTCTCTACATATATTTGGGCTTTAGTTGCCCCTTTGTTTGTTTCTCTTTTATGAACACTATGGGGGTTATTTACAAAAGGCAAATCCACTTTACACTACAAGTGCACTTGAAAGTGCACTTGGAAGTGCAGTCGCTCTAAATCTGAGGGGTAGATCTGAAACGAGTGGGAGCTCTGCTGATTTTATCATCCAATCATGTGCAAGCTAAAATGCTGTTTTTTATTTTCCTTGCATGTCCCCCTCGGATCTACAACGACTTTCCTTCCAATACTTCCAGTATTTGATAAAGCCATGCAATTAAAGAATAGTAGTCTGTTATTGTGATTAACTCCTTCAGAACCCTGTGGTGGATGCATTCTGGACCAAGTATCGTATCTGTTTCAATCCTATTTACAAAAGTAGCCACCTGTTATGTGTTGGTTACTACACTGTGTAGACATTAAAATATTTTCTATATTGTTCTGTTTTTTACATAATCACACATAATCTATTATAATGTGACATACACTATAGGAGGAATTCATTTATGAAATGCATCTGTTTTCGGGCCCATCTTTAGATGCTTTTTTTCAATGCTCTGTCCCCTGGCAACATATACTCACCTTGCCTTTGCTCCCTCTCTTCTCAGTTTAGTCACTGGAACCAAAAAAAGAAAAGCTTGTAGCTCTAGGTAGTACTGGAGGAACATGTGATTCACCCCTCTGCCCCTCATATAACAGCACTGGTACTAGGTGATAGTCCCCATGCTGTCAAATGGTAGTCCTTGGCCCTGTGTAAGCTTAGACTACAGCAACTTAGATCTTACACAGGCCTACCGTTCCTTCCTTCTGGAGGCTGAATGGAGCATTAGGTGAGTGAAGGATGGCAGGTCTGAGCTACTGGGGAACAGGGCATTAACCACTTAAGGACCGAGCCTCTTTCTGAGATTTGGTGTTTACAAGTTAAAAACAGGTTTTTTTTTGCTAGAAAATTACTTAGAACCCCCAAACATTATATATATATATTTTTTCTAACACCCTAGAGAATAAAATGCCGGTCGTTACAATACTTTCTGTCACACCGTATTTGCGCAGTGGTCTTACAAGCGCACTTTTTTGGGAAAAAATACACTTTTTTGAATTAAAAAATAAGACAACAGTAAAGTTAGCCCAATTTGTTTTATATTGTGAAATATAATGTTACGCCGAGTAAATTGATACCCAACATGTCATGCTTCAAAATTGCGCCCACTCGTGGAATGGCGACAAACCTTTACCCTTAAAAATCTCCATAGGTGACATTTAAAAAATGTTACAGGTTGCATGTTTTGAATTACAGAGGAGGTCTAGGGCTAGAATTATTGCACTCACTATAACGATCACGGAGATATCTCACATGTGTGGTTTGAACACTGTTTTCATATGCGGGCGCTACTCACGTATTCGTTCGCTTCTGCTCGGCGGGACAGGGCACGTTTAAAAAATGTATTTTTTTCTTATTTATTTTACCTTTTATTTTTTATTTTTACACAGTTCTTTTAAAAAAAAAAGTAATGTAAAAAAAATTTAAACATCCCTTGTAATAGAAAAAAAGCATGACAGGACCTCTTAAATATGAGATCTGGGGTCAAAAAGACCTCAGATCTCATATTTACACTAGAATGCAAAAAAAAAAAAAAAAATGGCCCTTTAGAGGCTATGGGCGGAAGTGACATTTTGACATTGCTTCCGCCCTGCAATGGTGTGGAGATGGGTGGAGGCCATCTTCCCCTCACTCATCTCCATACCTAACACCAAGAAGGATTCGATCGCCTCTGCCGCTAACCGACGGCTCCGGTAAGTGTCGGAGGGCATTGGAGCTTGTCAGGAGGCCCCTCTCCTGCCGCCGATAAAAGTGATCTTGCGGCGAATCCGCCACAGAGACCACTATTATCGGAAACCGGACCACCAGCCGAAGAAGAGGATACCGGGGTTATGGCAGCAAGCTAAGTTAAGTTAAGATGCATATTGGCGTGCGGTGGTCCGGAAATGGTTAATGGTTTCAAAAAACAGTTACATTCCCAGCATGCTAACAGTCACATTAGCTTGTGCTCTCAACCAAACTGCCAAACTATCAAATGGCTGGTGTCATAACTGATCACATGTGCAGCATGCAGCTTCCTTGGCTGAAAAGGATAGAGGGGTTTAGTTCCGCTTTGAATTTTCACAGTACATGGTGGTAGACAGCTGGTGGTAGAAAAACTCAAAACCATTCTTACTGAAAATAATTATTACACGAGGTCAGTAAAGGTCCTGGTTACCTGAATATCTCAATGCCTGCAATTTAGATATGGAACCAGGTTAAAGTAGATCTTTACCTACAACAACTTGATAAAAAATAATGTTCTTTAACAAGGAACATATATATTCCACATTAATAATTATTAATTATAGCAGTAAATCATAAAGTGGAACTAAACCCACGATTTAACGGTTTCAAAAAACAGTTACATTCCAGAAATGCCGAGATTACTAACTGTGATATTTGCTTGTGTCCTAAGTGATCACATGGGCATCACCATGGCAGTTGCAGATCAAACAAAAGCAGCTTCCTTGGCTGTAAAGGATAGGAGGGTTTAATTCTGCCTAAAGGCTGTCAGCAGATTGGCCTCTACAAACCTGGCTAAAAATACCTAAAAATAGAGAGCAACTAAGTATTACTGGATTTTAAGCAGTATATACATGTATTTGCATTGTTTTACATGCTATACCTGAAAAAGGGGCCAGCCTAAAGTGAACTAACAGGTATTTTCAGACAGAAGTTCCACTTTATAAACATCAAGATACGCCAAAAACAATAATGACAGGACTATAGCAGGTTCTACATCTCCTGTTAGTTAACTATCTTTTGACTCTGACAAAAACATCTCTTTCCTTTGATGAAGCAATCAATTTTTCTTCAAATATCTTTAAATCCAAAATCATCCATGATAGCAAGCCCATTGTTTTTAGTTGCCTTTCCATATGTATTAATAACTGTTTTTCTGCCGTGTATGGAATTTTTAAATGCCACCCAGGAAACACATAAGGGGTACAGGGCACTGATTTAGAATGGCACATTGAGAGGTGCCAATTTTCTAAAAATCAATGAACTTTTACATTTTAGTGCAAGCACTTACTTATCCTATGTCATGTACAAAATTCTGATCTTCACAAAAAAGCAATAGCTTTATTTACAAGTGCTTCAAACTGTTGCAATACATAAAAACTGATATTATATACAGGCATTCAATGTAATGGCTGTAAAAAGCTGTTTACAAAAAAGTATGGCACTAGTCAATGGAATAATGTCAATGTGGCAATAGTTGTGGGTGTGACTTGTTTGTCATGGCAAATACGGTGGTAATTGAAAAGTTTTTTTTTATCTTTTTTTTTACCAAATGCAACACATGCACTGATTAAAGTTTTAAAGTTTTTTTGTTTTTTTTAAACCATGTCTTTCTGGATCCCATTATTATTTGACATCTTCTCCAAATCCTCCATGATTAAATCCTGGTCACTTGTTAGGGGCTTTCGTTTGTCAGATTCCCTTTCATCACTGCTCTGCTTTTCAAAAGCTGATTCTTGACGCCTAGCATTTTGTGATGTGGCTGGTAAAATTGCATTGCCTTGTGCTCGATGTGAGTACACGGTTCTCCTCTCCATCTCTTCTGAACATAGCTGAAGTTTGAAGGCAGCTTGGAACCCACGGCGAAAGTTCTCATTAAAGAAACCATAAATGATGGGGTTGATGCTGCTATTAAAAAATGCCAACCAGTGTGCAAAAGGATAAATGTAAATATTGATTATTTGGTACTGGTGCTCACTTAAGTTGGCGTAGTCTGACAACATCATTAGTGTCCATAAAGGTAGCCAAGATAAAATAAACAGCAAAGCAATAATAATCAACA
The DNA here is from genome assembly GCF_042186555.1 of Aquarana catesbeiana. Lineage (NCBI taxonomy): Eukaryota > Metazoa > Chordata > Amphibia > Anura > Ranidae > Aquarana > Aquarana catesbeiana. The sequence continues at coordinate 622,946,164 of NC_133324.1, forward strand.
TTTTAATAACTTTTTGCTTCCTTCGGGAAACAGCATGCCTTTGCTGTTGGTGATTCTTACTATCAATGTTCAGTTCACTCTTGAATAAAGTGATGCCTATCCTGGCATACATAATAACAATCAGGGAGAGAGGAGCAAGGTAGATGTTGGAAAACAGTACTGTGGTATATATCTTTCTCATGTGTGGGTTAGGCCAATCCTCACGGCACCAATAAACAGAAGTGGTTTGATTGCTGTTGCCTAGAACAACTCGAAAGTGTTTATCTTCTTTAACATGTGACATGACTGCAGATGGACACATAATAGCGATGGCCAAAACCCATATGACTGCGATAATGACAACAGCAGTAGAGATGGTCAGCTTCTGCTTAAAGGGATAAACGATGCAGCGAAACCTGCAATGACAAATATCAAAGCAGAAAGACATTGTAGTTAGTCTATTCCAACTGAAATGTAAGCATTTTACTTGCTAAAGGTTATTAGGTTAATTAAACTGAACAGCTTAAAAACACTTCATTTTCTTACACAAAGTATATTTATATCATCATAATTATGTATTCCTCAGGGTACTCTCACACTAATGCATTTTAAAAGAGCTGAGACAGCTCTTGATGGAAAAAGAGAAAGCTTTTTGTAGAAGTTCTACAAGCAAGTTCATAAAATAAGAGTTCATAACCGCTATTTATGAAGGCTACAAAGGATGGATGTTCTCGTTTAAACTGCCAAACTGAGATAAAGCATGGGATACAAAGCACACGGCTCACCCACACCTATCCTTCAGTGACACCATTCCCCATTCCACATGACCCCACAGATTTAGCATTTTCCATTTACGAATAAAAAGCCTACAAACCTGATGTCTGCTTTATGTTTTATTAGGTCTTGGTAACGGGGCTTAGTAATGGGTTATGTTTAATGTAAGCCCTGTTGAATGAAATAAAATATTGTTGATGGAAAAGTCTAAAATTACTTTAACCACTTCAATACTGGGCACTTATACACCTTCCTTCCCAGACCAATTTTCATCTTTCAGCGCTATTGCACTTTGAATGACAATTGCGTGGTCATGCTACACTGTACCCAAATAAATTTTTATCATTTTGTTCCCACAAATAGAGCTTTCTTTTGGTGGTATTTCATCACCTATGGGATTTTTATTTTCTGCTAAACAAATAAAAAAAGAATATAAATTTGGAAAAGAAAATGTTTTTTTTTTTTATTTCAGTTACAAAACTTTGTAAATAAGTAAGTTTTCTCCTTCACTAATGGGCACTGATGGGGCTGCACTGACGGGCACTGATAAGTTGGCACTGATGAGGTGGCACCAATGAGGTGGCACTGATGAGTTGGCATTGATGGGCACTGATGATGGGCACTAATATGCAGCACTGATGGCGCACTGATAGGCGGCACTGATGGGCACTGATAGGTGGAACTGATATGCAGCACAGATGGGCACTGATAGGCGGCACGGGTGGGCGCTGATAGGCGGCAGGGATGGGCACTGATAGGGGGAATGGATGGGCACTGATAGGTGGCATGGATGGGCATTGATAGGTGGCACGGATGGGCATGGATGGGCACTGATAGGTGGCACTGATGTACTGTAATGTATGGTACTGATGGATGCCAATCAATGCCAAACAATAATGCCTGCCAATCAGTGATGCCCATTGTGGGCACTGATTGGCATCCATTGTGAGCACTGATTGGCATCCATTGTGGGCACTGATTGGCATCCCTAGTGGTCTAGGTTGGCATACCTGGTGGTGACATCCCTGGTGGTCCTAGTGGCGTCCCTGGTGGTCCAGTGTGGGCATCCTCAGGGGGGCTGCGCTGATAATTGATCAGCACAGACCCCCTGGTCAGAGGAGCATCTGATTGGCTCTCCTCGCGTCTGACAGACGCGAGTGAGGAAAAGCCGATCACCGGCTCTTCCTGTTTCCATCGTGATCAGCCGTGATTGGACACAGCTGATCACGTGGTAAAGAGCCTCTGTCAGAGACTCTTTACCTAGATCAGAGTTGCGGTGTGTTAGACTGGCACACCGCAACAACGACCGTCACGATGCGTGCTCCAGGGGGGCGCACAGCAGCTTAATATCCTGAAGACATCCTATGACGTCCGGTCAGGTTATTAAAACCACTTTGCCGCCGTCATTTTGCTATATGGCGGGTGGCAAGTGGTTAAAAACAAAAAGTAAGCTGAACTTAATGTACTGTAGATATATTAAAAAAAATATGAGAGCTCTGCATTCATGAATATTGCAATATTATTCTAAATTGATGCAGTATCAGAATTTGACACGGTATCAGCTTCTTGCAACCTTCTACACAGAAGAGCTTCAGACTGGGAGAGGCAGAAGGAGAAAAAAAGGCCAATCAGTTATGCTGAGAACAGTGACAGAGGAATGCTCTTGTCAGTCTGCTGCTTCTCCTTCTCCAGTCACAGAGGAGGGCAGTGAAGCTAGCCAAACTCTAAAAAAAGTGTTGCGGTTACACCCTGTAGTGTCGCTGCCCCCACGTAATGGAGATAAGGCCTTGCACCCATCTGCATTTCACAGTGAATTGCTCAGGGCATAAGCAACCTATCAATGGGATCAAGAATTGTTATGTTTGTGTGCACTTGCAAATTTGCCAGATGCATGGGAGGATCACATGACTAGAGTTTCTAAATGAACAGTTATGTTTTGACAGCTTCTTCCATCAGCAAACGTTTGTGATTCTTTGTTATCTCTTTAAACAGAATGTAAAGTTTATATATATATATATATATATATATATATATATATATATATATATATATATATATATATATACACTTATTACTTGTGCAGCCTCTGCTTCCTGTTTTACAATAGCATTGCTTTTTTACTCCTTCTCACAAATAAGGAACTTATTAATGTACTTCTTGTGTGGGTTTTTTTAACCACTTCAAGTCTGGACACTTTCACCCCGTTCCAGCCAATCTGTGTGAGAGCAGAGAGAACAGAAGTTTTGTTTTGGTTTCTATTGTTTATCATGTGATTGCTGTGATTGGACACAGCAATCGCATGGTACAAGACCATGTGATCACCCGGACACATCGGTAATATGATCCAATGTGTCGGGGACACACATCGATCACCAGGCTCCCGTGTGCGCTCTTTGTGAGCCACGCAGGAGCCTCTGATGCAAAAGGATGGTCAGGAATGCCTGACCATATCGGTACACATCCCATCCAGCTATTTACAGTATGCGCATGGGTTGGACAGGAAGTGGTTAACCACTTACCGACCTCCCGCCGTCGTTATACGTCTTTTTTGAAGAGGGATATCGTTGTTATGGCAGCAGATAGCTACCATAACCCCGGTATCCTCTTCTTCAATGGGCGGTCCACTTTTAGATAGAAGTGGCCTCTGCAGAGGATTCACAACATGATCACTTTTATCAGCGGCGGGAGAGGGCCCCCCTCCCGTCGCTCTCCAGTGCCCTCCGTCGCTTACCAGAGCCGTCAGTAGCGGCGGAGGCGTTTTGGTCCTCTTCCATGTGTGGTATGGAGATGAGTGAGGGGAAGATGGCCCCCACACGTCGTCTCCATACCATTGCAGGGCAGAAGCGACGTCAAAACGTCACTTCCGCCCATAGCTCTTAAATGTCATTTGTAAAAAAAAAGTCTCTTAATTTTTTTTCTTATTGCATTTTCCTTGTCAAAAGAAGTTTATTGAGTATACAATATTATAAAGATACATAAAGTAAGTTTACAAGGATCTATAAAGTAAGCTCATTGTTTTACAGTAGGGTTTATATAGGTAAATATCATGAAATTTCAAATATTAAACATTGGGTTCACGTAAACCTAAATTAAAGATATATATAATTTCCTTAGTTACTTTTGTAGGTATTTAAATGATTTATACCTACTATACATATTGTTTACAGGTAGAGTGTATATAGGTCAAATAAATTCTGATAATGAGCTTTAATCGTAAGGTGGAGAAAAGGAAAGAGAAAGAAGAAAAAGGGTAGAAAGGCAGAGGTATGGTCCACAAGGTTGTCCCGCTCGTCAGTTTATTATTCTTTTTAGTTCTCTTTGAAGCCTTAGAATGGGTGTCTCTGTAAGTCATTTAATCTGCTACCATGGCAACAAGACAGAGTCATTGAAGTTTGACAGGAACTGTTGTTTTATCCAAGGATGCCAAAGTTTTTCAAATTTTGGAATTTGATTTTGATCGATGGCTACCATCTTAGCATGGGACATTGTATTATTCATTCTGTGAATTGTTTCTGCTAGTACCATGTAGGAGATTTCCATGCCTTGGCCACTGTTCTTATTGCATTTTAGTGTAAATATGAGATCTGAGGTCTTTTTGATCCCAGATCTCATATTTAAGAGGTCCTGTCATGCTTTTTTTCTATTACACGGGGTGTTTACATTCCTTTAAAAGGAATAAAAGTGACACATTTTTTTTTCTTAAAAGAACAGTGTAAAAATAAAAAAAAAAAGTAAAATAAATAAGAAAAAAATAAATAAAATGTTTTAAACGTGCCCCGTACCACTGAGCTCGGATGCAGAAGCGAACACATATGTGAGCAGCGCCCGCATATGAAAACAGTGTTCAATAATAATTCAATAAAGAAATAATTATATCCATAGACCGCCTCTGTAACTCAAAACATGCAACCTGTAGAATTTTTTAAATGTCTCCTATGGAGATTTTTAAGGGTAAAAGTTTGTCGCGATTCCACAAGCGGGCACAATTTTGAAGCGTGATATGTTGGGTATCAATTTACTTGGCGTAACATTATCTTTCCCAATATAAAAAAATTGGGCTAACTTTACTGTTGTCTAATTTTTTAATTCAAAAAAGTGTATGTTTTCCAAAAAAAGTGTGCTTGTAAGACTGCTGCACAAATACGGTGTGACAGAAAGTATTGCAACGTCTGCCATTTTATTCTCTAGGGTGTTAGAAAAAAATATACATAATGTTTGGGGGCTCTAAGTAATTTTCTAGCAAAAAAAATGTTTTTAACTTGTAAACACCAAATCTCAGAAAGAGGCTCGGTCCTTAAGTGGTTAAAAGACCACCTGAGAAGTTGCACAAATACATTGAACGCTCCCTCTATTGGCTTCTCTACAGATCTCTGTATTTAAAACAAGAACAAAACTATGATTAAAAAAACATGTACAAATGTCATATAAAAAAAAAAAAAAAAAGACTTCAAGATAAACAATGTAGAAACAGCTTAAAACATGTGCTCACTTAAAATACCCTACACTTTCCTTTTAACACAGGGGTTTGTCAAGTCTTTTCTTGTGTGTAGCACAAACCCTTTAATGTGATTCTCAGTACATCTGAATTTAATTTTATGTAAAAAAAAAAAAACACATAAGATTATAAAATGATAAAGGCAGGCTGTATTTATACTCTGCATGTAAACTCTTATTTAGCTCAAATAAATTAGCTCTTTTAGCAAGCATGAAAAATCACATGCATTTTTATGAACACTGGTATAACCAAGATCCCATTCTCCAATAAATTTCACAGCACACAGCAAATACATGCTTTTTAAATAACAGGTTTCTGACCTCTAATTTTCTAAGGAATTACAATATTCTATAGAATACACAATTTCAGATTAGTCCAGTTTAGCTAATCTGAAATTATGTATTTCGCAGATAAGCAGCCAGTCAGATCCGTCTTTTCCTTCTTCTAGTGCTGTATGAAGGAATGAAGATGGAAAAATCTGATTTATTGAGTTATGATCAATGCAGTTATTTTTCAGTTATGTGGAACTAATGTCAAAGGTATAAGCAGTGTTTTCTACATTCAGCAGCATTTTCTTGTGTGAGTAGGTGCTTTCATTAGAAATTTCGAAAACGACATACAAATTTTATGTATGAAATTCAGATTCATTTAGTTATTTAGTTACTAAATACAATATATTTTACAGAATATTCTGTTAATAATAAAACCTTAAAAGTTCACCTTTTCCAGAAACACCCTGACCCCTGGGGGGTCTGAATGAAGAGCTTGAGATTTGTGCTATCTTGTAAATGTATTTGTTTTATTTACAGTGTATTTAGTCTTTCAGACCGCCTTTATATTGTCCAACTATTTAAAGACATACATCTTGTTATACCTGAAAGGTTCCACATGTACTGTCACTTTAAGGCTGGCTCCACCCAGGAGTCATGACAAGGGTCAAGGGGTATAGTAGCCATCTTAGAGCACATGTAAGGAAGCATATAAGATGTACTTGTCCTGAGATGCATGTTGCAGTGTACGGTGTGTACTGATATAAACATCCATTGTTCCAGACCAGAGTCCCGTGTCTCTCACAACTCAGAGGATATAACAGTGGCGACGAGGATGGGATTTACAAAGCATCTATCAGTCTGAGAGAGAGACAAAGGCGGTGTGGATTGTCATCTGGATAAAAGCGATCACAGAGCCCAGCAGGAAAATGTCATTGATCGGGACATTAAGTGAATTTGATGGGGAACAGACATCCTGAAGTTCCTGGGTTGAGAGACTGGAACAGTATTTCAGTGCAAATGCCATCCCAGACAGCAGGCAAGTAGCAGTATTTCTGACAGTGGTTGGTGCTAAGACATATGACACTCTTAGAGATCTCCTTTCCCCTGTAAAGCCAGCAACTAAGACATTGGCAGAGCTCCTGACACTGTTAGAGGATCACTTCCAGCCTAAACCACTAGAGATTGCAAAAAGATTTTGGTCTTATCAGCGGCAGCAGCAGCAGTGAAGAAATTAAAGCTTATGTGCTCGCCCTTCGCAGACTAGCTTCTACCTGTTCTTTTGGGGAGTATCCACCTAGTGCACTGAGAGATAAGTTTGTAATGGGACTGAATTGTGAGTCTAGCCAAAAGAGACTGTTAACAGAGAAAGATCTTACCCTTACAAAGGCGATTGAAATAGCTTCAGTGATGGAAATGGCTGTGAAAGATACAGGGGAATTGAACGCAAGAGGTGAAACAGGACGTTTTCAGAACAGCAGTCAAGCCAACTGTCGCAAACTGGAAATACAGACCCCCACCAAGTCAGGAGTCAGCCTGCTACCGTTGTGGAAATACAGACCATAACCACAAAGTCTGCCAGTTTAAGGATCAGATCTGTCATAATTGCGTTAAGACAGGCCATCTTAAACGAGTTTGCCGTAGCAAGAAGGTGCAAGATAAACGACCTCTGAACCCCAAGACAAAGACATATATGGTGGGAAGATATACATCATCATCTGAGTCAGAGGATGAGGAAATGCTCCACAGATTAGACATACATCATATGCATTCAGCACCCTCCGCAGTGACTGTAGAGGTAACTGTTGAGGGAAAAAAACTCAAGATGGATGTAGACACAGGAGCAGCAGTTTCAGTTATCACCCAGAAACAATGGAGACAACTTCAGACCCGAACAACTGTCCGCCCAACACCAATCAAACTGCAGACATACTCAAAGCAGATACTCCACACACTGGACTATGCAAAAGTACAGGTATTGTACAAAGGTCAGACAAAGAGGCTGCCATTATATATCCTAGAAAATGGGGATCCCCTCTCTTTGGGAGGGATTGTATTGCTCACTTTGGTATGCCAGACATCACCATAAATCTCTGTAACACTGTTACAATTCCATTAGGAGATAATGAGGGATGGGTGGTGTCCCTGAAGCAGCGTTTCCCAAAGATCTTTGATGACCAGTTGGGGGAAAATAAAGCACGACTGTGTAAGAATCAAGCTGAAACCCAACGCTCAGCCTAAGTTCTTCAAAGCTCGAACAGTACCTTTCGCACTGCGAGCAGGAGTGGAAGCAGAACTAAGTCAGCTGGAGGAACAAGGTGTCATCTCAAAGGTAGAGCACAGCAAGTGGGCATCACCAGTTGTACCAGTAAAGAAAGCGAATGGGGACTTATGCATTTGTGGAGATTTCCGCATGGCACTGAACTCCCAACTGGAGATAGACCAGTATCCTCTACCCACAGTAGATGACATTTTTTCCTCTCTTGCAGGGGGTCAAAAGTTCACCAAGCTTGATCTCAGACAAGCATTTTTACAGTTTGAGGTCCATCCTTCTTCCCGCAAGTTTCTAATCATCAACACCTACAAGGGACTGTATGAATACAATCAGATGGTGTTTGGTGTAGCCTCCGCCCCAGCCATTTGGCAACGAAAAATGGACGAGATTTTGGCAGACATTCCTTTCACGCAATGCCTGCTAGATGACATGCTCATCACAGGACGGACAGAGCAGGAACACAAGCGGAACATGGAGCTTGTGTTGGCGAGACTCCAAGAACAGGGTCTAAAAGTGAACTTAGCAAAACGCCAATTCATGGTGCCTAGATTGGAGTTTTGTGGCCACCTTGTGGATGCAGAGGGTATACACACCACAGAAGCCAAGGTTGATGCTCTAGTCAAAGCTCCAGCCCCAACCAATGACCAGCAGTTGCGATCATACCTTGGCTTGCTGAACTATTATATTACCACAAATTCCTGCCAGATCTGGCACACACCTTGTTTCCGCTGAACAAGCTTTTGGAAAAACACTCCAGATGGGACTGGTCGGCTGCATGCCAACGTGCTTTTGAAGTCTCTAAGGGGAAGCTGTTGGCGTCACTCATGCTCGTGCACTATGACATCCAGAAGCCTCTCACCTTGGCTTGTGATGCCTCACCCTATGGTCTGGGAGCTGTACTATCTCACATCTTACCAGATGGTTCAGAAAAACCAGTGGCATTTGCCTCCAGGTCTTTGACAAAAGCAGAAAGCAATTACTCACACATTGACAAAGAGGCTCTAGCGCTGATATGGGCAATTAAGAAGTTTCATCTTTACCTGTATGGTAGGGAATTCACCATACTGACAGACCATAAACCACTCCTTCAGATTTTTAGCCCTGACAAAGGCATCTCTCAGACTACTGAGGCCCGCCTCCAACACTATGCCCTATTCTTGGGAGCATACAGCTACAAAATCCAGTATCGCGGTCATGATGCCAATGCGAATGCGGATGCAATGTCCTGACTGACAGGGAAGTCCATGGACTCTTCTCCACCGGTCAAGAGTTGTCGTTAAACCAGCCTGTCCTTCTTGTCTTCTGGGGAGATAGCAGCCCATACAGCCAAGGATACCTTTCTGAAAACAATACTCTCCTGGGTACGGTCCGGTTGGTTTGCAACTGTCACACAGGATTATGAGCCTTATTTCCATAGGCATATGGAATTAACTATGGCTGGCAACTGTATTTTATGGGAAGACCGAGTGATCATTCCACAGACCCTCCGGAGACACATTCTGGACTTGATACATACTGGTGATCCCGGGGGCACACGTTTGAAACAAAAGGCCCGAGGCTATGTGTGGTGGCCAAACCTAGACTCAGATATCACAACATATGTGAATGCTTGTGGTGGATGTGCACAAACTGCAAGAGGCCCTCCTCGAGGGTGTGTCCAGCCCTGGACTTGGCCCACGGTTCCTTGGTTTCGCCTACACTTGGACTTTGCAGACCCGATCAGAGGACACACCTTCTTGATCATAGTGGACGCCCATTCAAAGTGGCCTGAGGTAATTCCTGTTACTCAGCCAACGACTAAGGCAACGGTTTCCATACTGTTATATCTCGCTGCTACCTTTGGATACCCCAGATAAATCGTCACTGACAATGGTGCACAATTCACCAGTCAGGAGTTTCAGCGTTTCCTGACTGCCCACAACATCAAGCACAAGTTGACCGCACCTTACCACCCGGCTACTAATGGTCAAGCAGAATGGTTTGTGCAGACTTTTAAACGCTATTTCAAAGCTACAGTGGCTGCAAGTAAACAACAGTCCCTGTCACCCCAGCAGCTGGACTCCTTCCTTTCTGCTTACAGAAACACACCACATGCAACCACTGTGAAAACTCCAGCAGAACTCCTTCTGGGTCGGCAGCCATGGACTGTTTTGGATATGCTCCATCCTCAAACAGTCCAGGAACATGTACTGCAGTCCCAAGACAAGATTGTCAAACGTGATGAGCTCCCAATTCACAGCCCAACAAAAGATATGGGCCCGATCTTATGGGGCTTCCAACACCCATTGGCTTCCTGCTGTCATTGCAGAGACTTTGGGACCCAAGATGTATAGGGTCTGCCTAGAAGATGGTTCCATTTGCAGACGGCATGCAGACCAACTGCGTCCTTGTTTTCAACTGCCCAAATCCCTGACGCCGGCTGAACCACCAGTGTGGCAAGGATCTGCTCCCAGCGGATCAGAATGCACGGGGACTGATGATTGGGGGGACTCTGAACTTTTGAACTCAGCTCCAACAGAGCCCTCCAGCCCTGGTCCAGAGGTCTGTTTACCCACTGAGCTGGTGGATCCCTTCTTGGCCCCGCCGGTGCCCATTCCGGCCAGCCCTGTTTCCTCCGGTGCCCGACCTCAACGACACTGTCGCCCTCCTGATTGGTTTCAGCTTCAAGACCGGTTATGAGACTTTTGACGGGGCCGCCGAAAGTGATCCGATGACATTGTATCCCTGCAACTGTCCCTGGAAGCTTGGTCTCACATCTGGATGCAGGAAAAGTCTGGTGCATCTCCTGTGTTTGGAGGACTGTTATTGGACAGTTATTAGTTTGTTTTGTGCCTTTTCTCGTTTCGTTGTAATTTTTTTTATTTTAGGGATGGATGAAAGGTGTTATACCTGAAAGGTTCCACATGTACTGTCACTTTAAGGCTGGCTCCACCCAGGAGTGATGACAAGGGTCAAGGGGTATAGTAGCCATCTTAGAGCACATGTAAGGAAGCATATAAGATGTACCTGTCCTGAGATGCATGTTGCAGTGTACAGTGTGTACTGAAATAAACATCCATTGTTCCAGATCAGAGTCTTGTGTCTCTCACAACTCAGAGGATATAACACATCTATATTTCATTCCTTTTCGATTTGCATTTTATGATTTTATATGTAGCAGTTTCCATATCCTTTTTTGGCATAAAAAATTATCATTTTACAAAGTTGCACAGATTTTTAATATCTACTGGGGTCCATTGATTCCATAGGCTATTTTCGGGGAAAAGGTGAACGTAGTCTTTAAAGCTGAACAATAGACGTATAAAAACACTATTTATTGCAATTGTGTATTCTTTAAATGTAATTAATATCCAACTGTGGGGAATCAGATTTTCCTGCTCATTTATTCTAGGGAACAGAAAAAGTGCTTTTACTTACAGAATCCTCTGCCCCCGGTAGATGACACTCCCCCATGCTCTGGCGCTGGCTGGCCCTCAGTGTCATCATGCTAAGGACACTTTATCAGTCTTGATTACATCAGCACCGTAGAAGACGCTGCAGGGACCAGTCTAGCAGTACCAATTAGCAGAGGGTAAGGTATGTAAATCTTCTTTTCTATGTTCCCTAGACTAAACAAGCAATATAGCCCCGCTGTGTGGGTGCAGCCTCACTGCAAAGGGGCATTTTCAAGTTTGTAGACAGGTACAGTCTGCTTCCACCACTGAAGGTGGTGCCCGACTGCAGCAGCATCGTAGCTAGAGAGGAAGTCAGGGGAAACTTGGGTTCTCTGTGGTTTCCTGGTTCCTGGAGACAGTGATCTGGTTGGCTGCGCTGCATCCAGGTGACCCTTGCCTGTTATCTTGAGTCAGCAGAGTCTTCTCAAGTCCCTGCTCCCCAGGTGATGGCACGTATTTGCAAGTGTGTAGTGTAGAGATAGGTTACCCGTCTGTCAGGGAAAGTACTAGAGGTAGGGAAAGGTTTCAGACGAGGATGGAAAGCATAGGTTTAGCAACTTCTCTGTACTTCTTCCCACTGGGGCAAGAGAGGGCCAGGCTGCATTCTGCCCCTTCTAACAGTCACAGTCAGTCAATTAGGCTGAAACTTGCTTCTCTACATGTTGTTGGAATTCATGAGTGTTACCGGTTGGGTTGTTTTTCCACTGGGATTGTTGTGAACTGTCTTTGCTTTACTTCAATACAAGTTCTTTATTTTGCATCTGGACTGTGTATGTCCCTTGCAGCGTGTGCGGAAGGAGGATTGGGCTCTACCATTCCCCTGGCAGAGTGGGAGGAGAGACTGAAGAGTTCTGCATGGCTGTACCAGGTTCCGGCTCCCATAATGGCGGAGCTAGCTATTTATGCCTTAGAGAATGACATCCACCACATAGTGATGGCGCTGCCAGAAAAGGAGCAAGCTAATCTAGAACAGATTGTGTCACACCTGCAGGACCTGTCTTCCCATTGGGTTTGCTGTGAACTGTCTTTGCTTTACTTCAATACAAGTTCTTTACTTTGCACCCGGACTGTGTGTGTTATTGCCGCTGCACCGTGCTGCACCCACCTACAAGTTCCTTGGAGTTGGGCTTTAACTGTATGTTTACAAAGCTAAAAATGTAAAAACCAAAATCTCAGTGTTTATATATTGGTGCTAAATGAATGAGTACACATCACTTAATGTCATTTCATATCATGTCACCACGTTTTGCTATGCAACATCCCCAGCTACCACTCTGGCCTATCCCTGATAAAATGGCAGATATGTGATGAAATGGCAGATACGTGATAAAATGGCAGATACGTTTATAAGTCCGCTGTGTAAATACAGTGTGACATAAAGTATTGCAACAACCTCCATTTTAGTCTCTAAAATGTTTGGGGTTCTAGGTAATTTTCTAGCAAAAAAAATCATTTTAACTTGTAAACAAGTGTAAAAAATAGGCTTGGTAATTTTTTGAGAGGTTCTATTCCTTTAATAGTATAAAGTCACTTACAGAGTTAAAAATGCTATTTGATCAATGTAGGGTCAACCATGTCTGCTTAATTTACTCTGGGCTTTATTTAATATGTTATTAAAAAGTGTATACTGCGCTGTTATTCCGCAACCCAGCAGCCAGCACGGCTGTAGACAAAAAAGCTAAGTATGTAAAGTATAATAAGTGCAGTGCTAAGGTTGCAAAAAAAAGTGATAAAGTTATATGTAATATAAACATATAAGTGACATAATAGCATAGAATTATATGTGATACAAACATGTAAGTGACATAATAGCACAAACTCCAATCATAATAAATGTGAATAAATTATATAATGTGCTAATGTAGTGACTGCACTACACCCAAAAGTCCACATTGAGCAGAATGATGAAATACAGTCCAATTAGGTTTGTGATCCAATGCACATGGGAAGAATTCCTGACATTACTGGGAACCTTGAAGTGAGGAAATAGAAGCAAACACCACCACCGTGAAAGAGGGAGGAGGCTTACCGGATGGTATTGACTTGGCGGGGCATATACAACCCAAGTCAACAAGGCTTGTTGGGTTCAAACCACTCAATGGGGGACAGCAGGTCCTGGAACTCGGTCAGTCGGTCAACCTTAAATGGTCACTGGATGTTAACTGAAGCCTTCAGGAGTTTCAAGAAACATGGAAACTTATTGTCACAGGAAGGGTATCATGAAAGAGAGCTAACATAGCGTGATACCGTTTTAAAAAGAGGTGATTTTATTAAAAATACGAATTCAACACTCACATTTGGTAGAAATGTATAAAGCATGTAAAAGCATGAAGGCAATGTTGATGGAAGGTCCACCCGACGCGTTTCGACTGCATATTTGTCATCTGGGGTGTGGACCCCCCGGAAAACATCGCTTAAATGAGAATAATGACCCCAGAGTTTGCTTGACACAGGAAGTGATCTCAAATGACATCACTTCCTGTCTCCGTGTTTAGATCTTAAATACAAATAAGAAAGTGGTTTAAACACATAAATGGATTGTATGAATATAATACTGGCAATAGCTAGTGTTTCCGAATGGTATAATGGACTGCATTCTAAATGTATCATACATTAAAATGCTTAGTCCGTTATCCAGGCCTCATTGTGAAGACGAGGCATGGTTCCCTGGCTGTTGTCTCAAAATCAGCAAGCCTCGTTGTGAAACTGAGGCTTGGATGAGTGACTTCCTCTCTGTGTATCATTACTTGGTGTGTTACAGCATTAGGTCCATCAATCAAGCCTCGCTGTGAAGTCGAGGCGTGGCTATATGGCTTCTATCCAAACCAAGCCTCTCTATGAAACTGAGGCATGGATTGGTAACCTCCGCCTTGCACACCAACCAAGCCTCGCTCTGGAAGCGAGGCCCGGTAAAGCAATCATAACGTAAACAAAAAAAATGACAGGCTTGTCACATAGTATATACAGGTCTCATGCCCGTCTGCAAATAGGTAAATGTAAGAAAGGAAAAAAAAAAAAAGGTAATCAGAAAAAGTCCCACATAGTGGAGATGGTAAAAAAAAACAAAAAAAAACAAAATTTATAATACAGTAACCCGTATTACTAGGAAAGGTGCAATCCACTATATGAACACGGCTACAGCAAGGTCTGGGGTGTACATTGATTGTGAGCAATCCTACAAGTGTAGACAGTATTGAATGCTGTCCCCAATCTAAATCAAATATGGTAAAAATGATGATATACAATTTACAAATGAACATTAAAAAATGGGCATAAAAAAGACAAAAATCGTTCCGAGTATCGTGGCTATTAGGCTCTATTTATAAAAGAGTTAATATCCCACTCCACGCTCATCCCCTGTGGGTGGTGAGTCTGTAATTCATAGATCCCTCCATGGAGCGATGTATCTGTTTATAATGAGAAATTGAGTATCTTTTGGGTCCGTGCATGGTGTTGTCGATAGTGACGGGGAACTGTATGTTTAACCACTTCAGCCCCGGAAGGATTTACCCCCTTCCTGACCAGAGCACTTTTTTACAATTTGGCACTGCGTTGCTTTAACTGCTAATTGCGCGGTCATGCAATGCTGTACCCAAACGAAATTTGCGTCCTTTTCTTCCCACAAATAGAGCTTTCTTTTGATGGTATTTGATCACCTCTGCCGTTTTTTGCGCTATACATGGAAAAAGACCGAAAATTTTGAAAAAAAATGATATTTTCTACTTTTTGTTATAAAAAAATCCAATAAACTCAATTTTAGTCATACATTTAGGCCAAAATGTATTCAGCCACATGTCTTTGGTAAAAAAAAATGTCAATAAGTGTATATTTATTGGTTTGCGCAAAAGTTATAGTGCCTACAAACTAGGGTACATTTTCTGGAATTTACACAGTCTTTAATTTATGACTGCCTATGTCATTTCTTGAGGTGCTAAAATGGCAGGGCAGTACAAAACCCCCACAAATGACCCCATTTTGGAAAGTAGACACCCCAAGGAAATTGCTGAGAGGCATGTTGAGCCCATTGAATATTCATTTTTTTGTCCCAAGTAATTGAATAATGACAAAAAAAAAAAAAAAATTACAAAAAGTTGTCACTAAATGATATATTGCTCACACAAGCCATGGGCATATGTGGAATTGCACCCCAAAATATATTCAGCTGCTTCTCCTGAGTACGGGGATACCACATGTGTGGGACTTTTTGGGAGCCTAGCCGTGTACAGGGCCCTGAAAACCAATCACTGCCTTCAGGATTTCTAAGGGCGTAAATTTTTGATTTTACTCCTCACTACCTATCACAGTTTTGAAGGCCATAAAATGCCCAGATGGCATAAACCCCCCCCAAATGACCCCATTTTGGAAAGTAGACACCCCAAGCTATTTGCTTTGAGGCATGTTGAGTCCATGGAATATTTTATATTTTGACACAAGTTGCGGGAAAGTGACAATTTTTTTTTTTTTTTGCACAAAGTTGTCACTAAATGATATATTGCTCACACAGGCCATGGGCATATGTGGAATTGCACCCCAAAATACATTTAGCTGCTTCTCCTGAGTAGGGGGATACCACATGTGTGGGACTTTTTAGGAGCCTAGCCGTGTACGGGGCCCCGAAAGCCAATCACCGCCTTCAGGATTTCTAAGGGTGTAAATTTTTGATTTCACTCTTCACTGCCTATCACAGTTTCGGAGGCCATGGAATGCCCAGGTGGCACAAACCCCCCCAAATGACCCCATTTTGGAAAGTAGGCACCCCAAGCTATTTGCTGAGAGGCATGGTGAGTATTTTGCAGCTCTCATTTGTTTTTGAAACTGAAGAAAGACAAGAAAACTTTTTTCTTTCTTTTTTCAGTTTTCAAAACTTTGTGACAAAAAGTGAGGTCTGCAAAATACTCACTATACCTCTCAGCAAATAGCTTGGGGTGTCTACTTTCCAAAATGGGGTCATTTGGGGGTTTTTTTTTGCCACCTGGGCATTCTATGGCCTCCGAAACTGTGATAGGCAGTGAAGAGTGAAATCAAAAATTTACGCCCTTAGAAAGCCTGAAGGCGGTGCTTGGTTTTCGGGGGCCCGTGCACGGCTAGGCTCCCAAAAAGTCCCACACATGTGGTATCCCCATACTCAGGAGAAGCAACAAAATGTATTTTGGGGTGTAATTTCACATATTCCCAGGGCATGTTTGAGCAATATATCATTTAGTGACAACTTTGTGCAAAAAAAAAAAAATGTGTCTCATTCCCGCAACTTGTGTCACAATATAAAATATTCCATGGACTCGACATGCCTCTCAGCAAATAGCTTGGGGTGTCTACTTTCCAAAATGGGGTAATTTGGGGGGGTTTTGAACTGTCGTGGCATTTTATGCACAACATTTAGAAGCTTATGTCACACATCACCCACTCTTCTAACCACTTGAAGACAAAGCCCTTTCTGACACTTTTTGATTACATGAAAAAATTTTTTTTTTTTTGCAAGAAAATTACTTTGAACCCCCAAACATTATATATTTTTTTAAAGCAAATGCCCTACAGATTAAAATGGTGGGTGTTTCATTTTTTTTTTCACACAGTATTTGCGCAGCAATTTTTCAAACGCATTTTTTGGGGAAAAAACACATTTTTAAATTTTAATGCACTAAAACACACTATATTGCCCAAATGTTTGATGAAATAAAAAAAAGATGATCTTAGACCGAGTACATGGATACCAAACATGACATGCTTTAAAATTGCGCACAAACGTGCAGTGGCAACAAAATTAATACATTTTTAAAAGCCTTTAAAAGCCTTTAAAGGTTACCACTTTAGGTTTACAGAGGAGGTCTACTGCTAAAATCACTGCCCTCGATCTGACCTTCGCGGTGATACCTCACATGCATGGTGCAATTGCTGTTTACATTTGACGCCAGACCGATGCTTGCATTCGCCTTAGAGAAAGAACAGGGGGGACAGGGGTGCTTTTTTTTTTTTTTTTTTTTCTTTATTATTTTTTTGCTTTTTATCTTATTTTTAAACTGTTCCTTTCATATCTCCTCTGCCCTCAAAGCATCTGACCACACCAAGATCGGTGTGATAAAATGCTTCCCCAATTTCCCAATGGCGCTGTTTACATCCGGCGAAATCTAAGTCATAAAATGCTCGTAGCTTCCGGTTTCTTAGGCCATAGAGATGTTTGGAGCCACTCTGGTCTCTGATCAGCTCTATGGTCAGCTGGCTGAATCACAGGCTGCATTCTCAGGTTCCCTGTTGAGACAGGAGAGCCAGAGAAAAACACGGAAGACGGTAGGGGGGGGGCATTCCCTCCCACTGCTTGTAAAAGCAGTCTAGAGGCTAATTAGCCACTAGGATTGCTTTTACATGAAAGCTGACTGCTGGCTGAAAAGAATGATACCAAGATGATACCTAAACCTGCAGGCATCATTCTGGTATAACCACTCAAAGTCGTGAATGGCGTACCTGAAGACAAAAAAATGGTTAACAATAAAGCACAGTAAACGGTAAAGTTAAAAAATTGCATACCTGAAAAGCAAACATGATAAAACATAATAACAATAAAACATTGCAAAATAGAATACAGTAAAAAAGAGCAGAACAATAGAGAGAGAGAGAACAATAAAACCCCAACTATTTTTTTTATTTTATATTTTTGTTTGTGTTTTTTTTTTTTTTTACACTTTTTTTGTAACTGTAACTTTTATAACTGTAACCGGTTCCAGGTTCGGGTCTCTCAAAATGCGATGGCATCTTGGGAGACCCTGTGAAAGTGTGCCTAGTCTGTGCAATGCTCTACCCTACGCTAATACTCAACTAGTGTATGGTAGCGTTCAAAACATTCACCAATGCAAAGACCAGGATTGTCAGGACAGGAGGGACAATAATAGCGGGTGTCACGCCTATATCTGTGCTTGCTGCAGACACAACATCTTTTTGGGGGGAGTTCGTTGGGTAGGGGTACTCGGGAGGACATAAAGAAAATGCCTCTCATGCAGCCGACTGCATTTGGTTGGGGATGTGAATGGGGGAAGTTCAGGCGCTGCAGAAGCGGTGGGTTCCCAATTAGGATTGGCGAATGCAGCAGGAAGGGCATTATGGGCACAACGGGCCTGTGTTTGTCTTCTTGGTGGCAGCGGGACAATACTTGTGCTTGCCACCTCACCAGCTTGAACTGCACTTATGGGACTCGCCACGTCACCAAGTGTTACTGCAGTGCTGGTTTGACTATGACCGGGGTGTACTAGGCCACTGGCGCTTGCCAGTTGACCAAAACGCTACCATAAAAACTGTCAGCGATCGCAGGGATCAGGCCTGACTCTGCGAACGCTGCAGTTATGCGTTTAGTGTTTTGTAAGTGACAGTGATCGATCGATACTGCACTTGGGTGGGCTGGGCTGGGCCGGGCGGAGGGGCAAAATGCAGGTGCTAGCAGGTATCTGGGCTGATCCCGCTAACACTGTGTTTTTGGGAACCCTAAACTGCTGGGGACGCTAGTATAGATCTGATCGGATCAAATATTGATCCGTTCAGATACTATACCACTAAGGGAGGCGTATGCTGTGTGCGTGGGTGTTAGTGGTACTGGCGCTAACCTGATGCTGCTTGGGGCTGGTGCTTGCCAGTTCACCAAAATGCTACCAAAAAAACTGTTAGCGATCGCAGGGATCAGGCCTGACTCTGCGAACGCTGCAGTTATGCGTTTAGTGTTTTGTAAGTGACAGTGATCGATTGATACTGCACTTGGGTGGGCTGGGCTGGGCCGGGTGGAGGAGCAAAATGCAGGTGCTAGCAGGTATCTGGGCTGATCCCGCTAACACTGCGTTTTTGGGAACCCTAAACTGCTGGGGACACTAGTATAGATCTGATCGGATCAGATATTGATCCGTTCAGATACTATACCACTAAGGGAGGCGTATGCTGCGTGCGTAGGTGTTAGCAGTACTGGCGCTAATCTGACGCTGCCTGGGGCGACGCATATCACCGGCGGGCGATCAGGGGGCTAAACCTTTATTCGGTAATAAACGGCGGGTGCCCTGACACGGTTATACGGTGATCAGTGGTGAAAGGGTTAACTAGGGGGCAATCAGGGGGTTAAAACATTTATTAGGTAGTATATGGGGGTCCCTGTCGCTATAAAACGCTGACGGCAAACCTAAATATTTACCTCCCTAACTAGCGTAACCAGTGACACTAATACAGCGATCAGAAAACTGATCGCTTAGCGACACTGGTGACAGGGGGTGATCAAGGGGTTAAATCTTTATTAGGAGAGGTTAGGGGGGTATCCTAGACCTAAAGGGGGCTAACACTCACTGCCCTAACACACTAACTGTCACAAACTGACACCATGCAGTAATCAGAAAAAAAAAACTGCTTGGTGTCAGTGTGACGGGGGGTGATTGGGGGGTGATCGGGGGGCAATCGGGGGGGGATCGGGGGTGTAAAGTATGCCTGGCATGTTCTACTGTGAGGTGTAGTGTTGTGCACTCACTCAGATGTCTTCTCTCCTCGGCGCCGGAACGGAAACTGCCGAGCCGAGGAGAGATGACATCACATCCCCTGCCTCTGTGTACTACACAGAGGCAGGGGATGATTCTCATTGGCTGGGAGCGATCGCGAGGGGGGGCCACGAATGGATGGCCTCCCCCTCATCTCTGATCGCTGCCAGACCAAATCCGACCGCCTCGGGCACCGGGGGGGGGTCCAATCGGACCCCCGCCCGCGGGAAGGCAATCACATACCAGGTACGTGATTTTGCCTGCCCGTGCCATTCTGCCAAAGTATATCTGCGTTAGGCGGTCGGCAAGTGGTTAATACTACCCAATTTTATTAAATTGATGTGTTCCGTGACTCTGGCAGTAAATGAATGAATGGTTCTACTGACATATTGCTTCCCACAAGGACAAGTCAATAGGTATACCACACTGGTTGTGGCACAAGTGCAGAATTGTTTAATGGTATAAACTTGGCCAGTTACAGTCAAATGGAATTTCTTAGTGGCTCTACGTCCACTAATGTTGTGTTGGCAGACAGAACACTTTTTACAAGGATAATATCCTACCCAGTTGTGGAAGAATGTAGGCCTGATGGGGGGATTGATAATAGAAGGTGCAATCTTGTTTTTAAGTGAAGGTGCACCTCGATATACCACCTTGGGTCTCTCAGGTATAATGGGCCCAAGTACTCTATTGTTCTTCAAAATACCCCAGTGCTGTATAAAAATGTCCTTGATCTGTTTTTGCTGTGTTGAGAACCCAGTAAGAAATGACCATTTGAAATCATCTTTTACCATACCATTTATCATTTTTACCATATTTGATTTAGATTGGGGACAGCATTCAATACTGTCTACACTTGTAGGATTGCTCACAATCAATGTACACCCCAGACCTTGCTGTAGCCATGTTCATATAGTGGATTGCACCTTTCCTAATAATATGGGTTCCTGTATTATAATTTTTTTTTTTACCATCTCCACTATGTGGGAAAGGCTGACTTTTTCTGGTTCCCCTTTTTTTTTTCCTTTCTTACATTTACCTATTTGCAGACGGGCATGAGACCTGTATATACTATGTGACAAGCCCGTCATGTTTTTTGTTTACGTTATGATTGCTTTACCGGGCCTCGCTTCCAGAGCGAGGCTTGGTTGGTGTGCAAGGCGGAGGTTACCAATCCACGCCTCGGTTTCATAGCGAGGCTTGGTTTGGATAGAAGCCATATAGCCACGCCTCGACTTCACAGCGAGGCTTGGTTGATGGACCTAATGCTGTAACACACCAAGTAATGATACACAGAGAGGAAGTCACTCATCCAAGCCTCAGTTTCACAACGAGGTTTGCTGTTTTTGAGACGACAGCCAGGGAACCATGCCTCGTCTTCACCATTAGGCCTGGATAACGGACTAAGCATTTTAATGTATGATACATTTAGAATACAGTCCGTTATGCCATTCGGAAACACTGGCTATTGCCAGCATTATATTCATACAATCCACTTATGTGTTTAAACCACTTTCTTATTTGTATTTAAGATCTAAACACGGAGACAGGAAGTAATGTCATTTGAGATCACTTCCGGTGTCAAGCAAACTCTGGAGTCATTATTCTCATTTAAGCAATGTTTTCCAGGGGGTCCACACCAGATGACGACTGTGCAGTCGAAACGCGTTGAGTGGACCTTCCGTCAACATCGCCTTCATGCTTTTACATGCTTTATACATTTCTACCAAATGTGAGTGTTGAATTCGTATTTTTAATAAAATCACCACTTTTTTAAACGGTATCACGCTATGTCAGCTCCCTTTGTTACATGATACCCTTCCTGTGACAATATGTTTCCACGTTTATTGAAACTCCTGAAGCCTTCAGTTAACATCTAATGACCGTTTAAGGTTGACCGACTGACCGAGTTCCAGGACCTGCTGTCTCCCATTGAGTGGTTTGAACCCAACAAGCCTTGTTGACTTGGGTGGTATACGCCCCGCCAAGTCAAAACCATCCGGTAAGCCTCCTCCCTCTTTCACGGTGGTGATGTTTACTTCTATTATGATTGAAGTTTGTGCTATTATGTCACTTAGATGTTTGTATCACATATAATTCTATGCTATTATGTCACTTATATGTTTATATTACATATAACTTTATCACTTTTTTTTTTGCAACCTTAGCGCTGCACTTTATACTTTATACTTTATTTAATATGTTGATTGTTGGCATGTTTTGAAATATCTGTTGTAGTTTGTTATTAATGTTTACTGCATTTGCCGTCTAATCGCTTATATATATATATATATATATATATATATATATATATATATATATATATATATATATATATATATATATATATAAAAAAAAAAACTCAGAAATCCTCACTTTGAGCAGTTTGTCACTTACTTCTAATTGATCCAAAACACTGTAAACATTGCTTTTAATCTGGTGAGGATTATGGCTTCAGAAGCCATTAATTCTAGCACACGACATGTACCTGAAAACTGACATAAAATATGGCTAAGTCATATTTCTGTTTAAAGATCTGAAGAATTTTAATGTTGTTTATACTACTCCTAAACTGCTTACATAGTTTATCAAATAGATTGGTGTTCTCAATTTATAGTACTGTTCTGTGATTACCTTGCAAAAGTACTTTCATCTGCGTGCTATATATGTCTTCACATTCAATAAAACATGTACCATTTCCTAAGCAACACAACTAAATCAATTGGCTCTCTTATGGTAAACCTTACAAGGAACTTTTTTATTTTAGGAAGCTAAATAATTCAAAAACGACATTGTTTCTCAGAAAGAAAGAAAGAAAGAAAGAAAGAAAGAAAGAAAGAAAGAAAGAAAGAAAGACAAAGGGAAAAAGGAAAAAGAGAAGAAAAAGAAGAGAGGAGGGACATGGTGCATCACTCATATTAATGGGCGATGTCCCACTTGTGGTTCAATCCCTTGGGGATTCAACTTAAAAATCCAAAAAGAGCTCTCTTCTGCTGAGAATCGAGATGGAATTACCTCCCCTCTTGGGAGGGTCAATCTTCTTTATAATTTGTACTCTTAAAGACCTTAGGTTTGATCCATGGTGATGTACAAAATGTTTTGCTACATTTGTGTTCTTTTGAATATTGTTATTGGATAGGTGATCCCTCATGGGATCTCATAGTCATCTGGTAGTTCATGTTGTACGTTACAACTGTGGAGGAGATGACATACAATTGACCAGTTGTTTAATCAGAAAAAAACTATAATTTGCGCTTGAAACGACCATACTGTGGCTGCAACAGGAATCTTTACTGCTTGATGTGGTTGACACTAACAGAAGAGCGGCCTGAATTTATTACATATGAGGAGCAGAACTGTGTCAGACAATTGTAAACACAGCCAAAAGCTGCACAAGCATCAGAATTTATATGGCTGTGTCATCTCTAAGCCAGCATTTCAGTTCAGCAAGTAAATGTTTATGCAAAAAAGAGGGGGGGAGGGTGGGACTTTAGATGAGGTGCGTGGGGTAGAGCCAGACAAAACCATATACATATGTAAAAAATTGTATTCTTTATTAGACCAAAGATAGGGCATGGATCAACTCATATAAACGCATAATAGCACATTGGCATATAAAATACAAAGTTTCAACATACATATTAAGGATAGCCACCAACATGACACAGAAAGTAAATATTATACATCACAGTCCCTCAAATAGAGTAGGCATAACATTATGTCAGGGTGATAGAGCAATAAAAACCATGTGGAATCATAAATATGAGATGGATGCATCAAAATAAGCTCAATGACATTTCATGGACTTCTATCCACTCATCAGGAGCAAGTGCATCCATGTACTAAAAGGGGATAAAAAAATCACCATTATAGTTTAATATAACCACAGACTGGAGGGGCTCTTATGTGAGTACTTTCAGTTATGGCCGTTTATTTGTTCATCATCATCTTTAATCCCTCTAATCCCTCTACCCCTCGAGCTTATTTTGATGCATCCATCTCATATTTATGATTCCAGATGGTTTTTATTGCTCTACCACCCTGACATAATGTTATGCCTACTCTATTTGAGGGACTGTGATGTATAATATTTACTTTCTGTGTCATGTCTATCCTTAATATATATGTTGATACTTGTATTTTATATGCCAATGTGCTATTATGCGTTTATATGGGTTGATCCATGCCCTATCTTTGGTCTAATAAAGAATACAATTTTTAAAATATGTATATGGTTTTGTCTGGCTCTACCCCACGCACCTCATCTAAGGTCCCCCCCCCCCCTCTTTTTTGCATAAGCAACCAGGGGTGGAGGCGCAATATTCCCCGCTGTGTCTCATTTAAAGTCCCAAAAATATTCCCTTTTTTCTTTGATACTGATTAGGGATGGAGATGTGTGTGGTTCAAGAGCCTTCACTTCCTTGTATCTGACCCCTAGTGGTCAAGTCACCATATACCACATTGAACACAGGTGATTTTCATGGACACACTGCTGCTGTAATTGTCTCTACTCCTTTGAGCTGAGTTGGTTCAGTGTGTTCTGCAGCCGACAGGTTGGCCAGTGTTTTGTTTGCACTGGAGCTGCTATGCATGCTGCATGCTTTCCCTCTCCCCTCCTTCCCACACATTATGGGGATGGGGGATTGGGCTGGCGATTTCACTGTGCATCGGTGCCACACCTTCCACTCCATGCGTGCGACGCCCAGTGGGCGTCCCTTCACGCAGGTGTGTGCTATTTCAGCTTGGCTGACACATGGTGAGTAGGTCTGGCTGCTGCCCTGCTGTCTCTCCCTTGTCATGCCAGTGTGACGCTGGATGGGACCCTGGCCGTTGGGCTCACCCTGCAGTTCCCCCTCAGTGACCTTTTCTCAGCAGTCCCACATTGCACTCCATTTTTGGTTCATATCCCATTAGGACCTACATGGGTAAATACATAGCAAGCTCTTGATTTATTCTTAAATTCCTCTATAACAAACATTACTAATATTTCTTTACTCCAGTTTTCATTAATTTCTCCTAATTTCAGGAATCTCATCTCCTCTTCCCTATTCTTACTATATGGACACCCTATTTTTTCATTCTGTTCACTTTGTTGATATGCTCCACAATGTACTTCTATACTGTGGTGATGGGTCTACTCTATATGACATTTCTTTTTATTTATACCAATATGGTAATAAACCACTTACTTTATTGTATATAATACAGAAATCCCATCCACAGTTACATCAAGATTTTTCGATACACACTTTTTTTTTGGGGGGGGGGACTGCGTGTGTGCTCCTGATCCATGCTTGGGTCCTTTCCTCAGCTCCCGTGCTGGACATAATTATCTGGCTGACCTCCGGCAGGTGGTATCGCATGGCCTAGTTTCAGCTCTTATGTGAGTACTTTCAGTTATGGCGGTTTATTTGTTCATCATCATCTTTAATCCCTCTACCCCTCCAGTCTGTGGTTATATTAAACTATAATGGTGATTTTTTTTTATCCCTTTAGAGTACATGGATGCACTTGCTCCTGATGAGTGGATAGAAGTCCACGAAACGTCGTCAAGCTTATTTTGATGCATCCATCTCATATTTATGATTCCGGATGGTTTTTATTGCTCTACCACCCTGACATAATGTTATGCCTACTCTATTTGAGGGACTGTGATGTATAATATTTACTTTCTGTGTCATGTTGGTGACTATCCTTAATATGTATGTTGATACTTTGTATTTTAAATGCCAATGTGCTATTATGCGTTTATATGGGTTGATCCATACCCTATCTTTGGTCTAATAAAGAATAAAATTTTTTACATATGTATATGGTTTTGTCTGGCTCTACCACACGCACCTCATGTAAAGTCCCCCCCTCCCCCCCCTCTTTTTTGCATAAGCAACCAGGGATGTAGGCGCAATATTCCCTGTTGCGTCTCATTTAAAGTCCCAAAAATATTCCCTTTTTTCTTTGATAGCAAGTAAATGTTTGGCTGATGCCTGAACAAAGACACTGCCATCCTTTTGGAGAGAAAAGTAAATACACTATATTGTCAAAAGTATTGGAAAACCTGCCTTTACACGGCCGTGAACATTAAATTTCATGTGTGTGTAAAGGCAGGCGTCCCAATACTTGGTAATATAGTGTATATTATAGGGATTATAAGGGAGAGTACTGTGATGTCTTTGAGAGATAATACACTTCTGTAAGTTAAACATACACACTTGCATTCCCTTGAAAAATATACCATCTCAATATTGTATGTGCACATGCAGTTTCATTTTGTACAGATTGACTAAACATCGACAGCCTCCTGTTTTGTTTAGTTAAGATTAAAGCGGAGTTCCACCCATTTCTGTGTTTATTAAAGTCAGCAGCTACAAAAAGTGTAGCTGCTGACTTTTAATATACAGACACTCACCTGTCCCATGGTCCAGCGATGCGGCCGGCCGTAGCCTGGCTTCTCTCCTTCTCCTCTCTGCGGTGCCGGCATTGCAAGTGTGGGTACCCGGCTGTGTCAGCTTGCGACTTCACAGCCTGGTGCGCGAGTCGCGTTGCGCATTCTGTATGGTCGGGCAATCTTCTGGGACCTGTGACATGTCCCAGAAGATTGCAGGTAGGAGAAATTCTGCTCAGTGCCGCAGCACCATGAGCAGAAGTGGGGGCTGGGTATCTGTCAAAACTAGGTACCCGCTCCCCCCCCCAAAAAAAAATTACATGCCAAATGTGGCATGTCAGGGGGTCAGGAGTCCTTAAAGCGGAAGTTCCAATTTTGGGTGGAACTCCGCTTTAAACTGTGGTAATGCCACTTGTCTGATATGATTGAGGTGTACAAAAGTAGAAGCTGATACTTTTGGTAATATAGTGTATCTCTTTAAAGGAGAAACATTTTGTTCCCAATCAAACAATAAACGTTTTGGCCACCCTTCGTTTTTGAGATTTATACTGTGACAAAAGTTCTATGACGAATAATTTTCAGTGGGGTCCTGTAAGCTCAAAAGAGATATTTTAGGATGACGTGGAATACCTTAGCTGCTATTTCTGTATTCTTCATTGTTACTTTATTCTAAAAACGTTACATTTACAACTCCAAATTTTCTCATATAAATATGTTTTAGAAATATATTTAGAAACATATATATATATATATATATATATATATATATATATATATATATATATATATATATATATATATATATATATATATATATATATATATATATATATGTATGTATTTTTATTTTTTCTACAGCATTACGCAGAGCTTGTAAGACCAATTAACCAAATGCACAGATGAACTACACATGTGGGAACCATTTTACAGCTCTAATAATTTATAATTTTGTACAACCAGATTCTTGACCTCCAGTGCAACATCAACCTGGGCTGGTCAATACAGCAGTGCTTCACTGCTGGGGATTACAGGACACTGATATTATTATGCTACTCACTGTAGGTGCATTTAAAAATAAATGTAACAATTTTAATAAATTACATAATTGCATCTACTGTTTTTTTTTTGTTTTTTTTTTTAATATATCCTTGAAGTTCAGCTTTAAATACCTATTCTCTACTTACCTGTCCACAGCTACTGCCACCAATGTGAATACAGATGCAGACACAGAAATTCCTTGAACCATGCCACTCATTTTGCAGATCGTATTGCCAAATGGCCAACCTGTTCAGAAACCAAAAAGCACTTTAGAGTGTGAACAATCCATTAAATGAGAAAGAACATTTAAGGTGACACTTGCAAACGCATTACAGGATTAAGTATTCTTTCATAAACAGCATTTTGCACATAACCTTGATGCCAGGAAACACTAAAGCTTCTAAATCCCGTTTTAATGACAATAACCTTGTGTAAGTGCTACAAATGGTTTTCATTAAATGTTTCTCAAAACATATACAGGAACACTAATAGTAGACTTGTCTTTATTTGATTTACATTTATGTACATATTACATCAGCCTATACGTTTAATAAGGGCTTCAATTTAATTTATGTTTATTATGATTTTAAAATCTAAATCTACAAGTAGCGTACAGTATTTGCAACAACAAATATGTTCTTGTAGCTTATTTTAAATGAATAAAATAATTTCCTTCACTATGTGTGTGTGGAAAAAAATCCTCAGTGCAGTATGCATAATTACTATGTAGACCTAAAATGCAAATACATTTTCCAGCTTGGGAACTTTTTTCCCATTGAAATAGCATGCAGGTCAGTCTATATCTATTTTTGCCTTTCATCCATTCATTGTTGTAAATATCCAATACTATCCACTCAATTCCCAATTATTCCTATAGATGTTAACACTATGAAATAAGTCCTTTAATTGAAACATAAAGGTAG
Organism: Aquarana catesbeiana; assembly: GCF_042186555.1. NCBI lineage: Eukaryota > Metazoa > Chordata > Amphibia > Anura > Ranidae > Aquarana > Aquarana catesbeiana. Next base: position 622,974,228 of record NC_133324.1, read on the forward strand.
ATAAATGTATGCTCCCTAGGATGTGACGCGCTTTGTCAATTTCAATTTTTTTTTTTTTTTTTTTATTATTATCTATCTTTGTTTTCATTTTTATTTTTATTTGAGTTTTATCAATTACTATTACCCATTATGATTGTGTTGATTCTGATTATTATTACTATGGTTATGATTACTATGATGATTATAATTATTATTATCCTTTAACTCTCGACATGATTTTTAGGGTTTTCTATAAGTATCATAAAATATAAACATTTTTATTTTGTTACATTTTTGCTTTTATGTCTCCTCGTATATACAGTATTGTTTATTGTGTATTTCTCTCAAGTTGATCTGATAGCTCTGAAGAAGGGGGAATCCTTTCCCCAAAACACGTTGGCTTTTATGTACTTGTTGATATTATGAAAAAATACCTTTTAAACTACCTTCAAATCTGCATTCTTTTGGACAACGAATGCTTCTTCCTTCCTACTTCTCCAAGTCTAAAATTTAAAAGGAAACATACATGCAACGACTGGGTCCAAAAATGGGATGCACAAGTGTATAAAATACTTGGTCCCCCAGAACGTCTTGGTAAAGCACTCTCCTGTTGTTAGGTGCATCTTTATCATGATCTTAAGCAGCCCTGCTCTCTTTTTTTGTACACCCCTCTGGATTTATTAGGAGGAGAAACCCCAATTACATGAATCTGCTATAATGCAGCTAGAAAGTTAAAGCTAAACTCCATAAATTGGAAAACATCTACCCTTGCACTGGGGCCACCCTGCAATGCAAAGGTTACTGATTATTCTGAGGTCAGCATCTCCAACTGTTGGATAAAAGAGGAATATGGGCGTTTGCCCTATGACCAAGAAAATGACTATTTGATACAGTCCCTTGTTGACCCACCATTGAAATTCAAGAGGGTGTAGGCTAGGTGGAAATGAGGGTTTATGGAATATTGGTGCTATAGAAGTGTGTGGGGACTGAAGCAGGGTCAAACTACAAGAAGATTGCCATAATTGCAGACAGTGGGCGAGTGTTGGACCCACAGGAACGCTTTTCATTGTTGAGGAGGAATCCACATCAAAAGATCTATGGGCAGTGGAGTGCACACCTGTGCTTTTAGAGTAACCCACTCCGGCATGAATGTTATAGAATAGATTTGAGTCAATTGGGCCATCTGTGCTGCCCTATAATATTTTTTAAGATCTGGGACCCCCACCCCCCAGACTCTCTTCATGTATAAAGTGTATGCCAAGCCAGTCTGTGGCCCTTGGGACCTCAAACAAACTTTAGCACCTGGGCTTGAAATTTATGAAGCTCAGTAGCCAGGATTGCTACTGTCAAGATGCGAAAATAATATAAAATTCTAGGTAACAGTACTATTTTAATGGAGGCAATTCTACCCATCCAGGATAAAGCATAGGAAGACCACATCTCCACTTCCAGTAATAACAGTTCAAAAACACGCAAATAATTTGCTTTGTAGAGCGATGCCATAGAGAGGGTCAATTTAATTCTAGGATAAGGGAAGGAAGCCTTTTGCCATAAGAAATTATACTGATGTATAAGGCTCTGAAGGGCATCCTCATCCAAGTTAACATTTAAAGCTTCAAATTTATCCCAATTAACCATTAGGTCCGATATGCGGCCAAAATGTCTCAACAGCTCCAGTAATGATGGAAAGGAAGTGTGTAGTGAGATGAGGAAAAGCAGTATGTCATCTGCAAACAATGCACATTTATGTTGTTCGCAGGATCAGTGTATTCTGACAGCAGAGGAGTCCTGCTTTCAGAATACAATGGTGCAGCTGTGAGGATTCCTTCATCCACCGTTCTTTTTTTTTTTTTTTTTTCTTTTTTTTTTTTACTATTTGGCCCTCTGGCTGAACGAAAAAAAAAAAAAGATTAATTTAAGGGCAGCCTAATGACCCATACACACAATCAGAAAATCGTAGGAAAAATACCACTTTCAAAGCAATCGTATGATAATCTGATGGTTAGTACAGAGCTTTCGAGAGCCGATCAGTTCATCTGATATTATCCGATTGGACAAGCATGAAAATTATTCTCGTACTATACCAGATCGTACGATTTTCATTTAATTAGTACAGTTGTTGTTTGAAATTACAATACAAACACACTACAACACATTACATCACTTTTGAGTTTTTAATCTGTCGTAACTTTAGTAAACTCTTCATTTTCTATATGAGATTAGCATGCAAAAAAAAGACCATTCGTCTGATAATTGTATCGTGTGTACCAGGCATTAGTCCTTGTTGATTTTGCCAGAAATCTTGTGGGCTGATAACTTTCTGTTTTCTCTGCCTGTGTTGCTGTTTTATTAGTTAGCATTGTTCCCAACTCCTTCTATGAACTATAAAACACCTGTCCTTTACTATGGAGAAGAGGAAGGAGTGTTCTGTAGTCCTAAACCACTTCCCGCTCTAAACAACACTGCTCCCTCATAGATACAGTACAGTAAGTGAGCGGTGTCACCCTAGGAAACGATCATCAGGTGAAAATAAAGGACGAAAGACTAAAGAAGAAAACAAATGCAACCATTACAACTAAGGACTGGTAAGCTGAATATATTACATTTTTGCTTTTGAGTTTAGATGCACTTTGAGTTATTAAAGCGGGATTCCGGCCAGCGAAAATTTTTTTTTAAAGTCAGCAGCTACAAACACTGTAGCTGCTGACTTTAAATAAGTAGACTTATCTGTCCTGGGTGCCCGCAATGTCGGCCGCCTGAAGCCGACCCGTTCCTCGGCTCTCGGGTCCCGGCACCGCCATCCTAAGTAAGGGAAAGAGGCAGTGGAGCCTATCGGCTTCACTGCCAGTTTCCTACTGCGCATGCGCAAGCGGCGCTGCGCTCTGTGAATGGCGCCGTGGTTTTCTGGGAACACACACAGTTCCCAGAAGGCAACGGGGCCGCTCACCGAGAAGCAGGACACGCCGCGGAATAGGAAGAGGCAGATTAGGAAGACTGCCTAGCAACAAGGGTTTCAGGTAAATAAAAACATTTTTTCACATTTTTAAAACATTTTTTTAAAGCTTTTTGGTGCAATTTTTCTTTTAGGGTGGCCCACAACTTTAAGTTCTGTAAATAGGTAGCTTTTCATTGCCAAATGAGCTAAACTAGACTGTGAAGCATGTTGGACATTAGGGATGAGCCGAACACCCCCCCCCCCCCCGGTTCGGTTCGCAGCAGAACTTGCGAACAGGCAAAAAATTTGTTCAAACACCGTTAAAGTCTATGGGACATGAACATGAATAATCAAAAGTGCTCATTTTAAAGGCTTATATGCAAGTTATTGTCATAAAAAGTGTTTGGGGACCTGGGGGGTGTCTATAGTATGCCTGTAAAGGGGCGCATGTTTCCCGTGTTTAGAACAGTCTGACAGCAAAATGACATTTCAAAGGAAAAAAAAATGAATTGTCGGTCCGACAATATATATAAAAGTTCATTGATAAAAACTGCATGGGATTGCCCCACAGGGGAACCCCAAACCAAAATAAAAAAAAATGCATGGGGGGCCCCCCAAAATTCCATACCAGGCCCTTCAGGTCTGGTATGGATATTAAGGGGAACCCCACGCCAAAATTAAAAAAAAAACGGTGTGGGGGTCCCCCTCAAAATCCATACCAGACCCTTCAGGCTACCCCAAAGCACCCTCCCCATGTTGAGGGCATGTGGCCTGGTACGGGCGCTCTCCCCCCCCTCTTTTCCTGCGGCCTGCCAGGTTGCGTGCTTGGATAAGGGTCTGGTATGGATTTTCGGGGGGACCCCTACTCCATTTTTTTTTAAATTTTGGCGCGGGGTTTCCCTTAAAATCATACCAGACCTGAAGGGTCTGGTATGGATTTTGAGGGGGACCCCCACATCATTTTTTTTTTAAATTTGGCATGGGGCTCCCCTTAATATCCATACCAGACCTGAAGGGCCTGGTATGCAATTTAGGGATACCTCGACACATTTTTTTTTTTTTAATTTTGGTTCGGGGTTCCCCTTAATATTCATACCAGACCCAAATGGCCTGGTAATGGACTGGAGGGATCCCATGCCATTTTTTTCAATTACTTCTTTTATCTGTATTGCCGGGACCGACAATTCATTATAGCAGCGAGTACTTTTAAATGACTTTTTTACCTTTAGAAATGTCATTTTGGGCAGGGACTGTTCTAAACACGGGAAACATGCGCCACTTTACAGGCATACTATAGACACCCCCCAGGTACGAAATTTAAAGGAATATTTCACTTTTATTGTTTCACTTTAAGCATTATTAACCACTTGACAACTGGGCACTTAAACCCCCTTCCTAACCAGACCAATTTTCAGCTTTTGGTGCTCTCACATTTTGAATGTTAATTACTCAGTCATGCAACACTGTATCTATATGAAATTTTTGTCCTTTTTTTCACACAAATGGAGCTTTCTTTTGGTGGTATTTAATCACCGCTGGGTTCTTTATTTTTTGCGCCATAAAAGAAAAAAGACCGAAAAATCTGTAAAAAAATACATTTTTCTTCATTTCTGTTATAATATTTTGCAAATTAGTAATTTTTCTTCATATATTTTGGCCAAAATTTATACCGCTACATATCTTTGGTAAAATTAACCCAAATCGGTGGATATTATTTGGTCTTTGTGAAAGTTATAGAGTCCAAAAGCTATGGTGCGAATATCTGAAAATTGATCACACCTGAATTACTGACGGCCTATCTCATTTCTTGAGACCCTAACATTCCAGAAAAGTACAAATACCCCCCAAATGACCCCTTTTTGGAAAGAAGACATTCCAAGGTATTTAGAAAGATGCATGGTGAGTTTTTTGAAGTTGTCATTTTTTTCCCATAATTCTTTGCAAAATCAAGGTTCATTGTCATATTAGCAGGTTATTTCTCACACACCGCATATGCATACCACAAATTACACCCCAAAACACATTCTGCTATTACTCCCGAGTACGGCAATACCACATGTGTGAGACTTTTACACAGCGTGGCCACATACAGAGGCCCAACATGCAGGGGAGCACCTTCAGGCGTTCTGGAGCACCCAGGCCAATTCTGACATTTCTCTCCTACATGTAAAAATCATCATTTATTAGCTAGAAAATTACATAGAACCCCAAAACATTATATATGTTTTTTTAGCAAAGACCCTAGAGAATACAATGGCGGTCGTTGCAACTTTTTATCTCACACGGTATTTGCGCAGCAATTTTTTTAACGCGTTTTTTTTGTGCTTTACAAAAACCAAAACAGTAAAGTTAGCCTAATGTTTTTGCATAATGTGAAAGATGAAGTTACACCAAGTAAATAGATACCCAACATGTCACCTTTCAAAATTGCACGCGCTTGTGGAATGGCGCCAAACTTTGCTACTCAAAAATCCCCATAGGCGACGCTTTAAAATTTTTTACTGGTTACATGTTTTGTGTTACAGAGGAGGTCTAGGGCCAAAATTATTGCTCTCGCTCTACCGATCGCAGCGATACCTCACATGTGTGGTTTGAACACCGTTTTCATATGTGGGCGGGACTTACGTATGCGTTCGCTTCTGCATGCGAGCACACAGGGACAGGGGCGCTTTAAAAATTTTTTTTTTTTTTTTATTGTTCATTTTACTTTATTTATTTTAGTTTGATGCTTTTTTCCAAAAAAAAAAAAAATTTGACCACTTTTATTCCTATTACAAGGAATATAAACATCCTTGTAATAGGAATATGGCATGACAGGTCCTCTTTACAGTGAGATATGGGGTCAATAAGACCCCACATCTCACCTCTAGGCTGGGAAGCCTGAAATTAAAAAAAAAAAAAAAGATCCTGGCTTCGATCGTAGCGGTGAGTCGGTAGAAGCTTGGGAGGGGGGACATCCCCTCTCGCCTCCCATAAGAACGATCAAGCAGTGGAACAGCTGCTATGATCATTCTCATGGTGTAGGGAATTGCCGGCTGAAAAAGCTGATATCTGAATGATGCCTGTAGCTGCAACCATCATTCAGATATCTCCGCACAAAGTCAAGGACGTTGTATGACGGCCGGCGGGCGGGAAGTGGTTAAAACGCTTTTTTTTTTTTTAACACAAAGTTGTCCATTTATACAATTTTTCTACCACATAACATGTACATACCAAAAATGACACCCCAAAATAGATTCTCCTGCTCCTCCTGAGTACGGCGATACCACATGTGTGAGACTTCCACAGCCTGGCCACATACAGAGGGCGAGTACAGCTGAGCATGGCTCAGCATGGCAGGGTATGGCGGGGTATTGCGGAGTATGGCGGGGTATTGCGGAGTATGGCGGGGTATGGCAGGGTATTGTGGAGTATGGCGGGGTATGGCGGGGTATGGCGGAGTATGGCGGAGTATGGCGGGGTATGGCGGAGTATGGCGGGGTATGGCGGGGTATTGCGAGGTATGGCGGAGTATGGCGGGGTATGGCGGGGTATGGCGGAGTATGGCGGGGTATTGCGGAGTATGGCGGGGTATGGCAGAGTATGGCGGGGGCATGGCAGAGTATGGCGGGGGCATTGCAGAGTATGGCGGGGTATGGCAGAGTATGGCGGGGGCATGGCAGAGTATGGCGGGGGCATTGCAGAGTATGGCGGGGGCATGGCAGAGTATGGTGGGGGCATTACAGAGTATGGCGGGGGCATTGCAGAGTATGGCGGGGGCATTGCAGAGTATGGCAGGGGCATTGCAGAGTATTGTGGGGGCATTGCAGAGTATTGCACAGCATTGCAGAGTATTGTGGGGGCATTGCAGAGTATTGTGGGGGCATTGCAGAGTATTGCACAGCATTGCAGAGTATTGTGGGGGCATTGCAGAGTATTGCACAGCATTGCAGAGTATTGCACAGCATTGCAGAGTATTGCACAGCATTGCAGAGTATTGTGGGGGTATTGCAGAGTATTGCACAGCATTGCAGAGTATTGCACAGCATTGCAGAGTATTGTGGGGGTATTGCAGAGTATTGCACAGCATTGCATAGTAGTGAGGGATGGCTGAGCATGGATGGATGGATGGCTGGATGTCTCTGTGCAGCGCTGTGGGCACTACACATACAGCCCACAGCGCTGCAGCCATCCATCCATCCCCCTCCCCGCTCACTGTGTACCGATCGGTACACAGGAGGGGAGGAGAGGAACCGGCGTCATCAGATGACGCCGGTCTGTTTACATGTGATCGCGCCGTCATTTGACGGCGCGATCACATGGTAAACGGCCGCGATCACCGGTAAACGGGGGCGCGCGAGAGGGGAATTCTGGGAGGATGTCATAGTACGTCCTCCCAGAGTTATCCAACCGCCCTGCAGCCGTCATTCGGCTATGGGCCGGTTGGTAAGTGGTTAAAATCACTGCTCCCAAAAAAACGGCCATTTTTAAAACTTTTTTTTTGCATTGATACATGTTCCCTGGGGAAGGACCCGGGTCCCCAAACACTTTTTATGACAATACCATGCATATAAGCCTTCTGCGAATACCCGACCAAGCATATAAGCCTCAGGCGAACACCCGATGGTCGAGTCGAACTTACGTTTGACTCGAACATCGGGGTCATCCCTACTATAGAACAATAGATTATTCTGATACTTTAAGTATTTTGTAAGGACATTTTCTTGCAAGCTATTAGGGTTCCTCCGGTACATTAAAGTGCCAGTCTGTGAAAGATCTATTAGATGGCAGAACAGCTTCCTCCCCACTGCAGTAGCTGCCACACTGACAGCGTAGCAGTGGATATTGTTGAAGTTTTGTGGACAGAGCCTGATGGGGATTGACAGACACTAGTTCCCATCATATTTCCTCCCCTTGAGATTGACAGCAGGCAGTAGGCAGATCCTTAGCCAGTAGACAGCCTGCTATTGGCTATAGAATCTGCTGGGCATAGCAAAATGATGGCTGGATGGGAGTTTTATTGTTTTGACTGGACGTCATATGACGTCCTTCAGAACAAGCCATGGTGCATGGTGATTGGTGGTGCGGTGTGTCCCTTAAACATACCACATCTCCAATCACGGTAAACAGCCTATGCCATAGACTCTTTACCATGTGATCAGCTGTGTCCAACCACTGATCACAGTGTAAATAGGAAATGCTGGTTATCGGCATTCCTCTCCTCAGGCTGACCGCGTGAGGAGTGGAGAGCTGATAAGTGGCTTTCCTCAGTCGGGACATCAGCACTGATAATCAGTGCAAGGATTATCAGTGCAGCCCCATTAGTGATGCCCACCAGTGATGCCAATCAGTGCCTATCAGTGATGCCAATCAGTGTCCATAAGTGCTGCCTTTCAGTGCCCATCAGTGTCTTCTCATTAGTGCTGCCTATTAGTGCACATCAGTGCTGCCTATCAATGCCCATCATTGCTGCCTATCAGTGCCCATCAATGCTGCATATCGGTGCCGCCTATCAGTGCCCAATAGTGCTGCATATTAGTGCCTACTCATCAGTGCCCCCTCATCAATGCAGCCTATCAGTGCCCCTCAGTGCAGCCTCATCAGCGCACATTAGTGAAGGAGAAAAGTTACTTATTTACAAAATTTTATAACAAAAACTAAGAAAAACTTTTTTTTTTCAAAATTTTCAGACTTTTTTAGTTTGTTTAGCAAAAAATAAAAAACCCAGTGCTGATTAAATACCACTAAAAGAAAAGTTCTATCTATCTCAAAAAAAAAGAAGAAAAAAATTGCAAAATGCGACAACGCTAAAAGCTGAAAAATTGCCTGGGCAGGCGGGAGGTAAAAGTGCCCAGTATTAAAGTGGTTAAAGTGGTACTTTAGTCAGAAGAAAAAGTCCTGCTAAATCACTTCAGGCTGGTCCCTTTTGCAAGTATAGATATGTACAACATTTAAAAGTAATTTTACTGTTTAAACACCAATAATGCACTCTCTCACCCTACTCTACACATGCTCAGTTGCTCTCTATTTTTAGGAAGAGTGCCAAATTTGTAGAGGCTGATCTTCTGAAAGCCTAAAGATTTGCTGCTGTTCAGGGGCTCTGGGCTTCAGCAAAATGGCAGCCTCCAGCAAGAGGAAACAGGAACAATGCTGGAGGCAATTTACAGCACACTCTCATTTTGGTAGCAGAATTATTAATGTGGAATTCCTTGCTAATGAACATTAAATGTATCCTTTTATTATTGGTAAAGTTTCACTTTAACAACCATTGACAGATGGGGAGAGGAGGAATTAGTGACAGCACACATGTAGCTCTGCTACACAGCGTACAGAGACAGACATTCTTTCTGTCAATGTAAACCAATTTATACTTGGCCTTAATTACCTATGAGTCTGTTAAGGGGGGAGAATCTGATGAGTCACAGGATCCTCTTCCTCTTTAACAGATCATATTACAGGCTATGTAATCAATGAAAGAACATTTCTCAATGGAGGAGGAGGAAGAAGGGGGAGTGTCCTCATCTGACCACCTGGACTGCTGTTCTGCCTGATGTTGTTAACATTGCAGCTCAGAAGTTCAGAGACAGGAAGAGGTTGAGTTAGTGCTGCAGTGACGATTTCCCCAGGACCAAGCTGCCTGCACAATGCGGAACATACTTCATTAGAGGTAAGTGAGGTGACTAAAACTGTCAAGATTTTTTTTTTTACCTAAACTCAATTTTTTTTACAAGCAGGAAAAATAAATATAAAACTGTGCAAATATGGTGTCAATTACCAATCACAAAACATATAATAATACACAGGAAAGAGTGGGGGGTATGCTGGTGATCTTTATAAAAATCCCATTACTTTGCCTTGAACTTGCAAGGTGGGTTACTTGAAAGAGCAAAGTAAGCTGCTCAATCAATTCATAATAAAAAGGGACATACAAAGAGCAAATCACAAGTAAAAAAGTACAAGAAAATCCTAGCATTTAGTCTGCTAGCCAGAGATACATATTTAAATGGTTTGTTAACATTTTAATAAAAACAGGGGTCTCAGTTGCATGCATTTGCAAATATGCTTTTTGTGAAAGTCACATCCCACATGATGGCATCAATGAAAAGTGTGGACCTACCGTAACCAAGCACTTTGACATATATTAAAGAAGAACATGAGAACTTGAAAATGCTTTTTTTTTTTTTTTAAAATAACAAACAGGTTTATACTTGCTTGCTCTATGCAATGGAATTGCACAGAGTGGACCTAAACCTCCTCAGCTCAGGCCCCCTGCCAACAATCCTGGCTCCTCCTCCTCTTCACCAGCGAGTGCCCCCATAGAAAGACACTTTTTGTGGGGGACACTTGTGCAGGCTCACTCCTGAGCCTCGCTGTCTACGTCTATAGACAGAGACAGCGGGACTCTGCCCTGCCCCCTGTTTGCTCATCATTGACTTTGATTGAAAGCAGTGGGAGCCAAAGGCTCCTGCTGCCTCAGCAAAGCCTATGAGACCAGGAAGTGAGCGGAGAGAAGAACTGCATATGGGCACATCGCTGGATCGAATGAAGGCTCAGGTAGGTAAAAGGAGGATGAGCAGGGGATATTGATGCCTAAACATTTTTTCCTTAATGCAAGGAATGTTTTATATCTACTCTAATAATGGGGGAATGATAGAAAATTTTGTACAGTGCACTGCCTCTGAATAGCCCATCCACATATACCTCGGAAACTAGTTATATACCAATTTTGCTGCTTACTATTTTCTTTTAGCTATTACACAATGGGAAGCTTTCAGGTGTCTTGTGCAAGTCTGGATGTTCCATGTTCTGTACCCTTAAGGATGTGTAATCAAACTGGCAGATTAAAGTGCTCTCAACCCTTTTGCTGCATGAGGTCATTTATGCCTAGAAGCTCAGGCCAAAGTCATCAGTGTCAACGTGCATTGGTTAACTTGATAAAACTCAATGACTAATATCCATACTTGAATAATTGTTATATGATTTTTGAAGGACATACAAAACTTTTATTTGGTATGCTGCTTTAAAAAAACCCTGCTCTGTTAATTTTAATTTGATAGGCTGACATATGTACAAAAATATATAAAAAAAGAGAAGTTTTCATATATTTTAAAATGATTTATATTTTTTTAAATAATGTAATTGTATCTGATAATTTCAATAATAAATAGATGACGCTTCCATATAGATTGCACGAAAGCCTGAAAGTAGAGGTGTTTATATGCAGGGAGAAGGCTTATTTTGTTAATGAAGCTTTCATCCTACATGTGATCACTATTTCACAGCTGACATAGCGAAAAAGTTGCCATGCAGAAGTTTGATAAGACTTAACGCCATACTCTGTGTATATTGATAAATTATGTTCTTTGTGGAGCTTATAATAAAGTTTATTTTCAAATCACAGTTCCAAGTTTCTTCTTAAATCGGGATTAGCCTTTCGTAAACATATTAACATGGAGATTTCAGGTCTTAGAAACCTCTGCTAAGAATTATTTTATCTATCACTCAGGGGACATTAGAGTGAATAGCAAATTGTGGATGTAAGAATGAAAAAAAAGAATAATGAATGTGGTATGTTTTGCATTGTTGACACACTTGGCTGGTCTGTATAACAAAATATTTTTTCTTAATATTAATGAAATTAAACAAATAATAGTAATTTACACAAAAAAATGCAGACCATGAAAAGTGAAGTGCTCACTTATACTGGTGGTCAGTGGAGACGTAATATCTTACATTGTTGGTAAGTGTAAAAAATACCCCTTTCATATGTGGCCAGTGATGTGCACCTTTATGCTAGTTTTAGGTGTAATGTGTAGTGTCTCATTAAACTGGTGGTCATTGAAGTGCTCCATTACATTGGTGGTCAATAGGGATGAGCCCGATGCTTGAGTCAAACGTAAGTTCGACGAATTTAGAACATTATGGGGCATTCACAGCAAATTTGAGCGCTGCTGAATGCCCCATAATGCACTGCGAGATCGCAGTGCATTGGCATCTTATGATTGGCCAAAGCATGCACCTGACCTGAATGCTTTGGTCAATCACAGCGCCCCACACTATATAAGGCTGCTGCTTACACAGCGGCCATATATAGTGTAATGAATGAAGAGAGATTAGGCAGCTTAGTTAGTGGTGTGCAGGCAGTGTATTTGATTGAGATATATATATATATATATATATATATATATATATATATATATATATATATATATATATATATATACCGTATTTATCGGCGTATAACACGCACCCCAAGTTTAGGAGGGAATTTTAAGGAATTTTAAGAAATTTAAGGAAAGGAGTAAACTTAGGAGTAAACTTTAAAGTGGAGTTCCACCCACTTTTACAACTCTTCAGCATCCCTCACTAAACTGTGCACTGTAAACGAACTGGATATTTTAATTTTTTTTTCTCAGCACTTACTGTATATCTGCTGTATTCATTTTTCACTTCCTCCTCCCTGGCCGCGGCCCATCGCATCATTTCCTGTTTGCAATACCTTCTGGGAAAGGGCGGCAACTTCCTCTGACACAGCCATTGCTATGGAAACCTGACCTGAAACCTATTACGCTGCTTGTGCTGCACTGAGCATGTGCGAGATCTGCAAGGATGAGATCCAGGAAGAAATACAGTCTGGCTTCAGATGCCCAGACTTAAGATGGCCACGGCTTACTGTAAGTTTATAAAATAACAAACTACTGCTATAAACTAACAAAACAGACCTTAGTTTACAGACTAACTTTATTAGAATACATTAAGCTTGTGTATTATAGGGGTATTTTTATTTAAAAAGTATAATTTTGGCCGGAACACCACTCTAAGGAAGAAAAACTTACATTAAAATGCCCATCAATGCAGCATTATCGGTGTCCATCTGCAGCCTTGTCAGTGTCAGTGCAGCCTTGCCCCAGTGTTCATTGCAGCCTTGTCAGTGCAGCCTTGTCAGTGCAGCTTTGCCCCAGTGCAGCCTTTTCAGTGCAGCCTTGTCAGTGCAGCTTCGCCCCAGTGCAGCCTTGCCCCAGTGCAGCCTTGCCCCAGTGCAGCTTTGCCCCAGTGCATCCTTGTGTGATCGCCGCCGACATACACAGCTGTGTGTAAATTCAAATATGGCGCCGAGACTGCAGGGATTCGTCGGAGCTGAGATACACATACCCGAGTGTCCTCTGCTTTTTTCGGCACCGCTCACAGTCATGCCCAGTCCTGCCCTATGATGGACATAACACAGGTCCAATGGCGGGACTGGGCGGGACTGTGAGCGGCGCCGAAAAAAGCAGAGGACACTCGGGTATGTGTATCTCGGCTCCGACGAGTCCCTGCAGTCTCTGCGCCATATTTGAATTTACACACAGCTGTGTATGTTGGCGGCGATCGCCGCGATCGCTCCGATCGGAACAAAAGTGGCGGGGATCAGCCTATAACACGCACCCACGATTTTCCCCTGATTTTAAGGGGAAAAAAGTGCGTGTTATATGTCGATAAATACGGTATATATATATATATATATATATATATATATATATATTTACTCTGCATTTAGTGTAGATTAGATATTCAGTGTACAATCTATATTCAGTCAGTACAGGCAGTGTTTTTGATATATATACAGCCTAGTATATACTCTGCATTTTATATAATATAGTGTATTGAAGTGGTTAAGGAGAACCCTGTGGCAACATTTAAAAAAAATGGCGTGGGGGTCCCCCCAAAATCCATACCAGGCCCTTCAGGTCTCGTATGGATTTTAAGGGGAACCCCACACCAAAATTTAAAAAACACTGGTTCAAAAGGGTTAATCTAGAAGATTAGAAAACACATTCAGTGTTTCTGCAAATCCTGTACTGAGGTACAACAAGCAGATTTAGAGAAACACAGACATAATGACAGAACAAAAGGCCCTTAAACAAGAGTGGAATTATTACATGCTTGCATGCAGAACTATTTTTTTTCTATAGGGGTTGTAAACTGTCATGTTTTTTAACCTTAATGCATCCTATGCATTAAGGTAAAAAACTTCTGCCACTTACCGGCCCCCTAGCCCCCCCGTTTTACTCACCTGAGCCCATTCGTTCCCTTGGTGGAGATGCGCTGTACCTCTCTACCCGGGGGTTCTCGGCTCTTGATTGGATAGATTGATAGCAGGGCAGCCATTGTCTCCCGCTGCTGTCAAACAAATCCAATGACGCGGGCACTGGGGGGGTCGGGGCTGTCTATGGATGCAAAAGCTGGATGCAGTAGCGCGACCGCAAGGTAACCCCCAGGGAGAGCGCTTATCCTAGGGAGTTTACCGATGCACGGAAGAGCCGCGAGCTCCATTGGAGGATCCCAGAAGACGAGGATCGGGGCCACACTGTGCAAAACGAACTGCACAGTGGAGGTAAGTATGATATGCTTGTTATTTTAAAAAAAGAAAAAACAAGGGTTTACAACCCCTTTAATTAAACTCATCAATTGTATCCCAAATGAAAGCTCACACTAAAAATGTATTATTAAATGTTATTAAATTGTTATTTAAATATACTAATGTTGTTTTTTGCATTGTGCCCCCATTGATAGGGCACCTGCTGGAGATGGAGCAGACAGCATGGGCGAGGTACAACAGAAGTGGAGTTAAGGCACCCCTCTGTGCAATACCATTGCACAGAGCAGGTAAGTATAGCATCTATTTTATTTTTAATAAACACATAGGCTTCACAACAACTTTAAGCCTATCACTTGATTCACCAGCTAATATAAAGCAGAACTAAACTCTGCTATTTTTTTCAGCCATTAAATCTGCCATCATTTTATCTTAGCTTTTATTTGATCTGCAACTGCCATTGTGCTGCATATGTGATCAGTTATGACACCAGCTATTTTATTATTTGAAGTTTGGTTGAGAGCACAAGCAGATGTGGCAGTTAGCAATCCCAGCATGCCTTGAATGTTACTGTTTTTTGAAACCCTTATATCAATGAGTTTAGTTACACTTTGAAATGCAATCAACACTACAGTAAGTAAAGGGTATTAAGAAAATGCAAGCAAACTGAGGGGATTATTAAAAACTTTGTCTCATCTTTGTGGAATCCACTTTCAATTTTAATTTTTTTAAAACTGTGTGGAAAGAATGAAAGATAGAAGCTGTTTGGTTCCTATGGACAATGGTGCCAATTTAGCTAGAAATTGTCTCAGACACGTTTTATTAATTTCCCCATTATACAGTATATCTGAGCACTTGTTCTTTTCTTAAAGGCCATTTCTTGACAGGTCAGTCTGTGGACACACTTGCAATAGCCTGGTTTTGGCAGTACAGACATCCAGTTTTGATTTCAAATTATAAAAATGCCATTAATATATTTTGTTATGCAATAATAGGTAAGAGCATTACCTGCAATGATGTTATCCAGGAGGGTTGTGGGCATGCAGAAAATCCCAACTAGTAAATCGCTGACAGCGAGATTTAAGATAAAAAGATTAGTGACTGTTCGCATATGTTTGCTGCTGAGAACAATAAAACAAACCACTCCATTGCCAAGCATACACAGGATAAAGATTAACAGGTATGAAATTATGAAAATTGCAGCTACTGATGGCCGATGGAGGTAGAAGTCCACATATGTTATGTTTGGGTCTATGTTAGGATGTGTCCTGTTCATGGCTTTCCTCTGATTCCATATAGACACATTAACATCCAGTTTTTCATTCATGATGTATCTAAAAGATAAAATAAGCAAAAGTAAAAATCATGAAGGCAATAAAGTAAATCTTTCATAAACTTTACATGAATATATCACAATATTACATATCACAATAGAGAGCAAAAATATTTTTTCTGATCTTTATTAAAAATAAGCTTAAACTTTTATTATTAAAAATAGAGGCTGCAGAAAAGCTACTAATCTGTGTCAGACATTGCACATAGCCAAAAACTGCACAGGCATCAACCCACTAATTTTCAACATTTTGTCATGTTACAACCAAAAACATTAAATGTATTTTATTGAGATTTTATGTGATACACCAACACAAAGTGGTCACACAAAGTGGCACATAGTTGTGTAGTGGAAGTGGAATGATAAATGGTTTTCAACATTTTTTACAAATACATATCTGAAAAGTGTGGTGTGCATTTGTATTCAGCCCTCTTTACTCTGATATCCCTAACTAAAATCTAGTGGAACCAATTGCCTTCAGAAGTCACCTAATTAGTAAATAGAGTCCACCTGTGTGTAATTTAATCTCAGTATAAATACAGTTGTTCTGTGAAGACCTCAGAGGTCTGTTAGAGAACCTTAGTGAACAAACAGCATCAATAAGGACAAGGAACACACCAGAGAGGTCAGGGATAAAGTTGTGGAAAAGTTTAAAGAAGGGTTAGGTTATAAAAAAAATATTCCAAGCTTTGAACATCTCAGGGAGCACTGTTCAATCCATCATCTGAAAATGGAAAGCGTATGGCACAACTGCAAACCTACCAAGATATGACCATCCACCTAAACTGACAGGCCGGACAAGGAGATCATTAATCAGAGAAGCAGTCAAGAGGCCCATGGTAACTCTGGAGGAGCTGCAGAGATCCACAGCTCAGGTGGGAGAATTTGTCTACAGGACAACTATTACCCTGTTTCCCCCGAAAATAAGACCTAGCGTGATTGTCGGTGCTGGCTGCAATATAAGCCCTACCCCCCAAATAAGCCCTAGTTAAAGTCCTTGTAGGTCTTATTTTCAGGGTAGGGCTTATTTTCGGGGAAACAGGGTAGGGCTTATTTGGGGGGTAGGGCTTATATTGCAGCCATCACTGACAATCACGCTAGGTCTTATTTTCGGGGAAACAGGGTAGTTGTGCACTTCACAAATCTGGTCTTTATGGAAGAGTGGCAAGAAGAAAGCCATTGTTGAAAGAAAGTCATAAGAAGCCCAGTTTGCAAAAAGCCATGTGGGGGACACAGCAAACACGTGGAAGAAGGTGCTCTGGTCAGTTGAGACCAAAATTGAACTTTTAGGCATAAAAGCAAAACGTTATGTGTGGAAGAAAACTTACACATCACCCTAAACACACCACCCCCACAGTGAAACATGGTGGTGACAGCATCATGTTGTGGGGATGCTTTTCTGCAGCAGGTACAGGGAAGCTGGTCAGAGTTGATGGGAAGATGGATGGAGACAAATACAGGGCAATCTTAGAAGAAAACCTGCTATGCTGCGTACACATGGTTGGAATTTCCGACAACAAATGTTCGATGTGAGCTTTTTGTAGGAAATTCCAACCGTGTGTAGGCTCCATCGGACATTTGCTGTCGGAATTTCGGACAACAAAAAATTGAGAGCTGGACCTCAAATTTTCTGACAACAAAATCTGTTGTCGTAAATTCCGAGCGTGTGTAGACAATTCTGATGCACAAAATTCCACGCATGCTCGGAATCAAGCAGAAGAACCACACTGACTATCGAACTTCATTTTTGTTGCACGTCACTGCGTTCTTGACGTTCGGAATTTCCGACAACATTTGTGCGACCGTGTGTATGCAAGACAAGTTTGAGCCAACATCTGTTGGAAATAAATCCACGGTTTGGTTGTTGGAAATTCCGATTGTGTGTACGCGGCACAAGAGTCTGCAAAAGACTTGAGACTGGGCGGAAGTTCACCTTCCAGCAGGACAACGATCCTAAACATACAGCCAGAGCTACAATGGAATGGTTTAGATCAAAGCATATTCGTGTGTTAGAATGGCCCAGTCAATGTCCAGACCTAAATCCAATTGGGAATATGTGGCAAGACTTGACAATTGCTGTTCACAGACACTCTCCATCCAATCTGACGGAGTTTGAGCTCTTTTGCAAAGAAGAATGGGCAAAAATGTCACTCTCCAGATGTGCAAAGCTAGTAGAGACATCCCCAAAAAGACTTGCAGCTGTAATTGCAGCGAAAAGTGGTTCTAAAAAGTATTGACTCAGGGGGGCTGAATACAAATGCACGCCACACTTTTCACATTTTTTTTGTAAAAAATGTTAAAATGAAAACCATTTATCATTTCCCTTCCACTTTACAATTATGTGTCACTTTGTGTTAGTCTATCATATAAAATGCCAATAAAATATATTTACGTTTTTGATTGTAACATGACAAAATGTGGAAAATTTCAAGGGGTATGAATACTTTTTCAAGGCACTGTAAACTGCTAAATACCTTTTCTCATCAGCAGTATATAGCAGTCTTGTGACTTCTATTTGTATCTTGTAGGAGGAGTTTTCACTCTCCTCTGACTGTCCTCTGAGGATTGGCAGTGGCTCTGTGCTGATCACATGCACTCTCCCAAGAGAAAAAAACTCTCTAGCAATACACATCAAACTGGGCATGTGCAGAGTGACTCCAAAGGCTCCGTTCTATCAGCAGATAGATTGGGGACAGTGAAAGAAGGGGAGGATCAGAAAAGCCAGGATCTAACAGCCTTTTTACACAATGCGGAGGATTAGGTTCTGCAGTGAGTATTACAAGTATGCTTTACTGCATTTACTGACTGCTTTCACTGTTGTGAGTTTAGTAACACTTTAAAATAACTCATGCAATTTTTTTTCCTAAAGTAGTCATTACACTAAAAAACAATTAATGAATGTGCTTTTTTTTGTGTGCTATTTAACTGAAGCTTTAAGGCACACGATCAGAAAAATACTGCTTTTGAAGCAATTGTATGATGATATGATCATTAGTACACAGCTTTTGAGAGCGGATTACGACAGTTCATCCAATATTATCCGATAATATTGTGGGGCATTTACTTCTTTCCTGCTTCCTCCAGGTTCCTGGGGCACTGCACATATGTTCACAATTTTTTTGCACCTTATGATGGTTATTTGTCATTTATATCAGTCTGTTTCTATTAGCGCAGTTTCACATTTTTTCACTTGGTTTAATTTATGTTTGCGTTACACATAGGGACTGCAGCTTTATAATTTATTCATATATTTACCCATGCGCAGTTTTACCTTTTTTTCTTTTCCCTCCCATTTAGTCTGTGTATCATTACAGGCTGATGCCTCATTGGTTGGCATAGCGTGGCTCTGATTGGTGAGCTTCTCTATTCCTGGTTAAGGACTGGCTACATCTGCAATCCCTATACTTTGCATAAGTCAGCCCCCTTTAATACAAATCCTTGTGACTATTCTGAGCAGGAGATTAACTTGAATTTTCCCGGGAAGTTAAGTATTAATTACAGGTTGGCCTCCCTTCATTGCATATCCCATCATGGGATCCTTTGAAGTGAGTATGTGAAAAACAATGAGGTTTGAAACCCATTGTTTGTATACCCAAGCCTAGGCACCGACTTGTCTGGTCTACCAGAGATTTCTGTGAAGATAATATGTTCTGCCCTACATAGATATAAGCTAAATTAAATACATTCATAATTACAATATTTTACAGCTATTAATGGAGATTTCACATAAACTCATAAGGCAACAAGTCCATTAGCAACAGCACTTGAAAGACCCACATCAAAGAAAAAGGCGGACTTCTCCTTGCTCCTCATCTGGGATCTCCAACCCTACTATACCTCCAGTCCTCTCAAAAGTCTGCACTGAGAGGAATGAAGGTGTACCAATAGGTGTCCTAACTACTTGCAGCCAATCTGCTAGCAGTACACCACAATCTGATTTTAGCAGGCAAATTTCCCTAACCCAGTTGCCAAACCTTAAAAAGAAATTTGGTCCCAGCCATCCACATGCTCAGCGTCTGAACGCTAGCTTGGCCAAATTGCTAGCACTGCAACTGCTGCCGTTTCAGCTGGTAGACTCTGCCCCCTTTCGTGAATTGGTGGAATGTGCTGTACCTCAGTGGCAGGTTCCAAAACACCATTTCTTTTCATGGAAGGCCATTCCAGCTCTCTCCCCGCATGTGGAAGGCAATGTTTTTGTCTCGTTGGACAGGGCGGTCAGCAGTAAGGTGTATATTACCTCTGACTCATGGTCTAGCAGGCATGGGCAGGGATGTTACCTATCCTTTGCGGCGCACTGGGTAACTCTGCTGGCAGCTGGGAAGAATGCAGGACAGGGTTCAGTATTGTTGGAGCTTGTTCCACCACCACGCTTCCAAAATCCTAGTGGTGATTCTGCCACAGCTCTCTCCTCCACCTCCTCCTCTTCTTCTTCCTCTATGGCCTCTTCTGCAGATTTGTCCTCTGAACCAGCGGTGCTCCATAAGCGTTCAAGGGGCTATGCAAGCACTCAGGCAAAAAGATGCCATGCGGTGCATGAGTTACATAGTTACATAGTAGGTGAGGTTGAAAAAAGACCATCAAAGTCCATCAAGTCCAACCTATGTGTGTAAATATATGTCAGTATTACATTGTACAGTAGGTGACCGCGATATTGTGTCAATCTCGCCGCTGTTTTCGGCGAGATTGACACCTGCGAGCCCCGTCACGGGAGCCAGCGCCGAGCTGGCTCGCTCGTCGGGAAAGGAAAAATGTGTTTCATCCTCTGTAGAATGTAGATCGCTAGGCTACACTGACTGGATGCTTCAGAGTATATATATATATATATATATATATATATATATATACTAGACTGACTTATATATATATATCAAATACACTGCTTGAAGTAGATTAGAAATCGGCAGATACAGAGTCAGAATATTGAAGGTGGTGCAAATCATGGACCGTTTAAAGAAAATGATAAACAAACTTGGCAAGCGTTTCTCCTCAAACAAGCTCTTAAAGTGTGTTTTGTTGAACACTGCAGTTGAGCTCTTTGGTTGTATGAACTCTCCCTCTTTTGTTACACCAAATCAAAGCTATTATTGGGAAAGCTTTGATTACTATTCTACACTACCAGGTGCACACTCACAATGTCCCAAAATCACTGACACAGCTTTATCAACAGAAAGCTGAGACACCTTGTCAAATTTAGATGGGAATGCCTTGTCGTGCACAGCTGCAGAGAATGAACCAATGATTAATATGGAGCCACAGGTTACACAACAGATCTTCTATTTCTTGATTCCTGCAGATTTAATTTCACATGTTGTCATACAGGACCATTGTGATACAGAAATCGTGTATGATTTACTGAATTGTGTACAAGAAATTGATACTACACCTAGTATCGTCTGGGACACTTATGATCTCCATGAATCAAACAAGAAAAAGAGTTGTGTGCTTGGAAATTAATCCATACGAACTCTGGATGATTGTGATGCAGAAATCTCCTTGTATGATTTACTGAGCTATGTAGATGGAATAGATGCTACACCTAGTATCTTCTGGGACAGTTATGATCTCCATGAATCAAACCAGGAAATAAGTTGTGTGCCTGAAAATAACTGGAGCACATTGCATGAAGAATTCTGTAGTTATGATGATTTGATGCTCATGAATGTATTCACGCTATTCGACGATAGAGAGAAACCAGTGTCATCTACACCAGTGTTTCTCAACTCCAGTCCTCAAGGCGCCCCAACAGGTCATGTTTTCAGGCTTTCCATTATTTTGCACAGGTGATTTGATCACTTTCACTGCCTTGGTAATTACCACAGCCGTTTCATCTGAGGAAAATCCTGAAAACATGACCTGTTGGGGCGCCTTGAGGACTGGAGTTGAGAAACACTGATCTACACCATGGATTCGTAGAAGAAAAAAGTGTCTTGCATTTTTTTAAGACTCAGTTATGTACATCTGCAATATGTCCCATTGATCTAAATGTATAGGGGACCTCTAGCCTATAGCCAGTCACAGCTACTGTCAGACCTACTACTAACACCATCTACTCCACTAGGCACACTGGGGTTGATTTTACTAAAAAAGTTGGTGCGGCTCTATATGATAGCCAATCTCCTAATGTCGGCCTGTTTAAGCTTTGACAAAAAAAAACCTGAAAGCTGGTTTCTATGCAGAGCAGCACCAGATTTTGCACTCTCCAGCTCTAGTAATTCAACCCCAGTCTGCTCCTGATCATCTATCTTTCTCCTCATTTATCTGACACATAAACCTTCACAAAAGCTCACCGATTAAGCACAGGAGATTGCTCCTGATCACGTCTATACCTTTCTGATTGGTGTGTATCTACTTGTTTTTGAGGCCCCCCTCCCATCACTATGGACAATATTTATTGTGGGAACATGATCTAACCAGTTCTAGTTGCCTCTACTGTGCATGTCCTTGAATATTTTTAGATTTCAGAGAACCTGCAATTTTGCACTTGCCTGTCAAGCAGAATTACATGTTCTTGGTTCCTCTTAGTTTACCTGGACCTTTTAGGATGAACTGTGTTTTGTCCATGGAGGGCAAAGCAACAGGGTCACTTTAAAGCCCAGTCCCTGCTTAGCTGTTGGATATGATCCCTAGTCAGAACTTGCACATTTGTCACTGCTCCTAAGTGATGGCACTGGCCCTATTGCAAAGGATCAGTGGTGTCCAGCTGTAACTATCAGGTATTTCAGTTACTCATGGCAGGGATAAAATATGACTATAGGGTATTGGGAGACTGGTCTTTAAAAGCAAACCAGTCTTTTGCCTGTTGAATGGGTTCAGGCCGATCCAGGGACATGTAGCTGAATATATAGATATCTACTAAGTCATACCATCATTATCACATATTTCACTGAAGTTTGATTGCATGCACAATGATTTTACAGTTTTTTCACTCGCACAGTTGGTATAAATGTACTATGACTTTCTCACGTGTCTGTTTCTTTCCTGTTTGGTTGTTGTGGTGTGTGTGTGTTTTTTATTGTGAACTTTGTTTGATCTCCTCCCCCTTCCCCATTGAACAAATACACCCTCCCCACAAACATAAAAATGGTGGTTTGCACTTAAGTGCACAAGGACAGTTGCACAAAATTTACTTCACTATCACTTTATTTTTTTATTTAAAAGGTTGACAAGAAAATGTATTTATTTTATTTTTTTATATGCACGATTGTTAACATGTGAACCCTAGGGTTTTAGAAAGCTGTGTAGTCTGACTCTGTATATCATAGCAATTAGATTTTTAATAAAATATTTTATAGAAAGTAAAAAAAAAAAAAAAAAAAAAAAGAAAACAAAAAAAGTAGATTAGAAATAGTACCCCACGGAAGAGTATATATATATATATAAAAATAATCAGAAGGGTGAGGTGCACTACAGTCTCAGATGGCCGTGCTTAGCAATCAAGCCCTCCCACAGGCTTCGACATAGAAAAATCCAAAAACAAGGGATTGGTGCACAAACCGTATTTATTTTGAAATCTTCAAAAGGACATCACCACGACATCCATAAAATCAGGCATCCATAATAAACGTTTTCGGGCTATTGTAGATAATGCCCTTCATCAGAAGATCATGCCTATCTAATGAATATACATATAGCAATATATATACTCAATGAACAATCAATTAACAAGCTAATCATCTGGAATCAATCAAATAATCATTTATGTTTAACCGAATCTGTTATCACATACACATACAATTATCATCAGATGTGAATACAATTTTTTACAATTTAGGAATCAAAGTCACAGGTAGAAAGAAGATTTCACACTTCATGGAATATGGACACAGAAATCCTAAAATTAAAAAACGGAAAAATAAAAAAATGAAAAATAAAATATTAAAATGTCACATCTATAAAAGGTATATATTTTTATATGTGCAGATTTGACCCTTATTATATGATCTACAGTGGATACCCATATCTTGCATGTTAAACTATGCACCCTCTCTATACCTCAACAGGTTGTGCATATCAATCCCTGTATTAGACCATACACACCACAACTAGCACCAATCTGATTGCATGAGATACCGATAAATGTGAAAAAAATGAAAAAAAAATAGAGAAAGTAAACACTGTTAATTGTGATAATATAAATAACATAAATGACATTAATGGCATTGACCACCTCTCCACAAAATTCTAAACTTTCAAAAGAAAAAAAAAAATGTTTACTATAAAAATAAATACAAATCAAAATCAGAATTTAACCCTTTCGGCTGGAGTGTACCCAGCCGATGGATCCAACCCACTTCTTTCTTTCTTAGAGACTTTTCTCTGTCCCCACCACATCTATTTATGGTGACACCATCTATCACCATAAATTTTAGCTGTGACACCAAGTGTCCCCACTTAACAAAATGTCTAGCCAGAGGAAGTTTAACTAATTTGTCCCGAATGGAGTACTTATGACGAGCTATGCGGTCCATATATATATATATATATATATATATATATATATATCTCAAACACACTGCCTGAAGCAGATTAAAAATAGTACCCCACGGAATGCACTGTAGAATGTAGATCTCTAGGCTACACTGACTGGATGCTGCAGAGTATATATATATATATATATAATTATATATATATATATATATATATATATATATATATATATA
Organism: Aquarana catesbeiana; assembly: GCF_042186555.1. Lineage (NCBI taxonomy): Eukaryota > Metazoa > Chordata > Amphibia > Anura > Ranidae > Aquarana > Aquarana catesbeiana. The sequence goes on from NC_133324.1 coordinate 622,998,470, forward strand.
TATATATATATATATATATATATATATATATATATATATATATATAACCTGCCTGCTCTAAATCAAACTATGTCTCCTTCCATGCCAACAACACTATACAGGGCCACCGTGCAGGCAGCCTTATATAGTGTGGGGCGTGGACTTAGTCCCCCTGAGCCATGATTGGCCAAGGGCACCCTGCCTTTGGCCAATTATGACTCTCTTAGCAGAGGGCGCTGGGATTGGCCAAAGCATGCAGGCCAGGTGCATGCTTTGGCCAATCATCATACAGCAATGCACTGCGACTGGGGCGTTCCGCTGGCACTCAAATTTCCCGTGAACGCCCCTTATTGTTCGATGTTCGGTGAACGGGTGAACACCTGATGTTCGAGTCGAGCTCATGTTCGATCCGAACATCAAGCTCATCCCTATTGGTTATTAGTTATTGAGTTGGTGACTACCAGCATCCTGTCAACTAGTACTCATCCCCATCTGGCCCATTCAGCTTTCAACTGGGAATTGCCAGCAGAGAGGTTAATGTAAACAAGGGGGTATGGATTTTTTTTTCAAAAAACATTGCGCCCCCCCCCCCAAATTCCATATTAGGCCCTTCAGGTCAAGAGGGGTCAGGAAAAGGGGATGACAAGCATGTGTCCCTACAATGTAAATCCACTGTCAGTTGCATCATCCAGCGATGCAGATCCACATAGTTGCATAGTTACATATAGTTACATAGTAGGTGAGGTTGAAAAAAGACACACTTCCATTAAGTCCAACCTATGTTTGTGATAATATGTCAGTAGTACAGTGTATATCCCTGTATGTTGCGGTCGTTCAGGTACTTATCTAATCGTTCTTTTTTTTAACTATCAATGCCCCCCCCCTGCTGAGACCACAGCCTGTGCTGCTCTTACAGTAAAGAACCCTCTACGTAGTTTAAGGTTAAACCTCTTTTCTTCTAATTTTAATGAGCGGCCATGTGTCTTGTTAAACTCCCTTCCGCAAAAAAGTTTTATCCCTATTGTGAGGTCAACAGTAGGGATGAGCCGAACACCTCCCTTTCGAGTCCCACCAGAACATGCGAACAGGCAAAAGATTCAGCAGAACACACGAATACCATTAAAGTCTATGGGACACGAACATGAAAAATCAAAAGTGCTAATTTTAAAGGCTTATATGCAAGTTATTGTCATAAAAAGTGTTTGGGGACCCGGGTCCTGCCCCAGGAGACATGTACAAATGCAATTTTTTTTAAACGGCCGTTTTTTAGATGGGTGACCCCATCCCCCTCTGACACCATGGGGGCTTCCCCGCGGCTTCCCCGTGGCGTCAGAGGGGGGCGGGGTCACCCGTATACATCACCAGGTGGCTCTACCCTCAGCTATATAAGAACTGTTACAGAGAAGAAGCGTCAGTTGGCGGGAGTCTCCCATGAAGGCGGTATGGTTGCGGCTTTTTTTTTCCAGTTCACCGTTTTACATCGCGGGACATTTTTAGTTTTTAATAAAGGACTTGTACCAAGCTGCCTCTTGTCTTTTTTACCCTTTTTGACACTTTTTTTGTGAAATGGTAGGGGTACAGTGTACCCCATTACCAATTCACATAGAGGGGAGGAGCTCGGGATCTGGGGGTCCCCTTGTTAAAGGGGGCTTCCAGATTCTGATAAGCCCCCCGCTCGCATACTCCCACAACCACCGGGCAAGGGTTGTGGAGATGAGGCCCTTGTGCCATCAACATGGGGACAAGGTGCTTTGGGGTCAGACCCCAAAGCACCCTCCCCATGTTGAGAGCATGTGGCCTGGTACGGTTCAGGAAGGGGGGCGATCTCTCGTCCCCCATCTTTTTCTGTGGCCTGCCAGGTTGTGTGCTCAGATAAGGGTCTAGTATGGATTTTGGGGGGACCCCTACGCCATTTTTTTTTATTTTGGCACAGGGTTCCCCTTAATTTCCATATCAGACCTGAAGGGCCTGGTATGGATCTTAAGGGGGACCCCCACGCAATTTTTTTTTAAATTTTGGTTCGGGGTTCCCCTTAATATTCATACCCAAAGGACCTGGTAATAGACTGGGGGAGGGGAACCCATTCTCTTTTTTTCAATGAGTTTTATCTATATTGCCGAGACCCGACTATTCATTACAGCGGCGATCAGTTTTAAATGACAATTTTTCCTTTAGAAATGTAATTTTGCTGTGGTACTGTTCTAAACACGGGAAAAATGTGCCACTTTACAGGCATACCATAGACACCCCCCAGGCACGATATTTAAAGGAATATTTCTTTTTTTTGTTTCACTTTAAGCATTAAAAAAATCACTGATCCCGAAAAAAACAGATTTTTTTTTTTTAAAAAAGGACCCGGGTCCCCAAACACTTTTTATGACAATAACTTGCATATAAGCCTTTAAAATGAGCACTTTTGATTTTTCATGTTAGTGTCCTATAGACTTTAATGGTGTTCCAGCGGTTTTCAAATCGCATATTATTCGCTGTTCGGCGAACAGGCAAACACCCGATGTTCGAGTCCAACTTACATTCGATTCGAACATCGGGCTCATCCCTAGTCAGCAGTATGGTACTGGTAAATTGAAATCATATCTCCTCTCAAGCGTCTCTTCTCCAGAGAGAATAAGTTCAGTGTTCGCAACCTTTCTTCTACTAATGTCCTCCAGGCCCTTTATTAGTTTTGTTGCCCTTCTTTGTACTCGCTCCATTTCCAGTACATCCTTCCTGAGGACTGGTGCCCAGAACTGGACAGCATACTCCAGGTGCGGCCGGACCAGCGTCTCGTAGAGTGGGAGAATTATCGTTTTATCTCTGGAGTTAATCCCTTTTTTAATGCATGCCGATATTCTGTTTGCTTTGTTAGCAGCAGCTTGGCATTGCATGCCATTGTTGAGCTTACCATCTACTAGGACCCCCAGGTCCTTTTCCATCCTAGATTCCCCAAGAGGTTCTCCCCCCAGTGTATAGATTGCATTCATATTTTTGCCACCCAAATAAATTATTTCACATTTTTCTACATTAAACCTCATTTGCCATATAGTTGCCCACCCCATTCATTTATTCAGATCTTCTTGCAAGGTTTCCACATCCTGCGGAGAAGTTATTGTCCTGCTTAGCTTAGTATCTTCCTCAACTACAGAGATTGAACTGTTTACCCCATCCTTCAGGTCGTTTATGAACAAAGTAAATAGGATTGGACCCAGCACAGAACCCTGGGGGACCCCACTACCCACCCCTGACCATTCCGAGTATTCCCCATTTATCACCACCCTCTAAACTCGCCCTTGTAGCCAGTTTTCAATCCATGCACTCACAATATGGTCCATGCCAATGGACCTTATTTTGTACAGTAAACGTTTATGGGGAACTATGTCAAATGCTTTTGCAAAATCCAGATAGACCACGTCGAAGGGCCTTCCTTTATCTAAATGGCAACTCACCTCCTCATAGAAGGTTAATAGATTGGTTTTGCCAGAACGATTCTTCATGAATCCGTGCTGATTATTGCTAACTATACTGTTTTCATTACTAAAATCTTGTATATAGTCCCTTATCATCCCCTCCAAGAGCTTGCATACTATTAATGTTAGGCTAGCTGGTCTGTAATTCCCAGGGATGCATTTTGGGCCCTTTTTAAACATTGGTGCTACATTGGCCTTTCTCCAATCCGCTGGTACCATTCCAGTCAGTAGACTGTCAGTAAAAACCACTGGTCCCGCTGATTTATTAATGTTAAGTTTCCCAAGTCTAATTCTAATTCTGTCCTCTCTTAGCCATTAGGGTGCTTCCTGTGATGTGTCACGAGGATAAACACTGCAGTTTTTCTTACTGAAGCCCCCCAATTCCCTTGTTAAGACTGAGGAGAAGAATACATTTAATACCTTCACCTTCTCCCCATCCTTTGTAACCAGATGTCCTTCCTCATTCTTTATGGGACCAATATGGTCTGTGCTCCCTTTTTTACAGTTTACATACTTAAAGAATTTCTTGGGATTTTTTTGCTCTCCTCCACTATGTGTCTTTCACGTTCTATCTTAGCCGCCCTAATTGCACCCTTACATTACTTGTTGCATTCTTTATACAGTTTGAATGCTGATGATGATCCCTTAACCTTGTTTTTTTGAAGGCCTTCTCTTTTGCTTTTATATGCATCTATACATTGGCGTTAAGCCAGCCAGGACTTTTGTTCGCTCTTTTAAATTTATTACCCAATGGGATGCATTGGCTAATGCCCTCATTTAATAATCTCTTAAAGCGAACCCATCTCTCCTCCATGTTCTTTGTTCCTAAGATTTTATCCCAGTTTATATCTTCTAGCAAGGCTCGTAGTTTAGGGAAGTTTGCTCTTTGGAAATCACAAAGAGCAACACCTGCCAACATGTCAAAAGAAAATAACCCACCTAGCACCAACATGAACCACACCTTCTGACTGCTTGCACTCAATGATATGTCCTAGTCCTCGGAGGTAAATGTAGAAAAATGGCTGGAATCATTCATTTATCCCTGTTCAGTAACATGGGCTGCCTGCACGCAGCTCCAGACAGCTCCAACTGCATAAACAAACAGCTCATTCACGCTGTGTCTGTGTAAATAAAGCCTAATGGCATTGGCTACCAGGGAGGTTAGTGTAATGGGGCCATAGGTAAGAGCTCTATGCTGAAACCTGCCAGCACTTATCTGCTGGTGCTGAAAACAAATGTATGGCTAAATTCATGTTTAATGCAATTATTTCTCTTGTTTGTTTAGTAGTTCAACTGATGACAGTCTGCAGAGCTGAATTTTTCCCTTAGTGGTTTTGTCAGAAGTATAATGTATGTTTAATTGAATGTGTATGAATATGTTCAATACTTTTGAATAATGAATTTTTTTACAATTTAAAAACATCATGGTGGCCCTGAAAAGGATATTGAGTAGGTGGCAAGTCTCATTAATGTGTCAAAGGTTTAAATAAAGTAAAACTAGTAAAAAGTAAAATTACATTTAAAGCGGAGCTGCAGCCCCCTCCAAAAATTAAAAGTCAGCAGCTACAGTATTTGTACAAATACTGTAGCTGCTAACTTTTAATATTAGGACACTTAATTGTCCAGGGGTCCCACGATGTCGGCACCTCAGCCGATTTTTAAATTTTTTACATTCCTTGTAAGAGAAAACGTCAGTAAAGCCTTGCGGCTCCACAGCTGGTTCCCTACTGTGCATATGCCAAGCGCACTGCACTTTCTGAATGGCCCGTTTGCGGGGGAAGGAGGAGGGGGACCAAACTTCCTGCGGCGAGGTTTCCCTGAAAGTGAGGACAAGTACCTGTCTAAAACAGGTACTCGCTCCCCCCCCCCAAAAAAAAGTGGGGGGGAGGCAGATAAGTGGAGCTTTCACTTTTGAGTGGAACGCCGCTTAAATTGAACATGTCACAACTGAAACAAAATAGGTCACCTATAAGAGACGCATAGCTGTACATACTATACTTCTCCAGCGGCCCATGTATTCAAAAGTCACAGAATCCACTTCCAGTTGTGTAGAACATTTTCTCTACCTCCAGCTACTGTGGTTCTTCCCACCACCTTGTACATCATTAAGGTAGTTTTCACACTACTGTACTTCAGTTTGGCCACAGCACGGGTGCGCAGGGCGGGTTAGCAGCTCTTTCCCATAGACTTCTATTGAATTGGGCATTTTTAGTGCATTTTTAGAAAGCGAACCAAAGATGCAGCATGTAGGACTTTTGGTGCTCTTTTCAGAAAATGCAGCAAAAAATACAAACACTGCATCTAATAGAAGTCTATGGGAAAACACGGGTAACCTGCCTGAAAACCACAGGTAGATATCGCTGCACCCACGCTGTGGCCAAACCACAGTGTAGCATGTGAATGCACTCTTACAGACCAAATCTGTAGGTGGGAGGAGCAAGTTGTCTACTGTTGCATACTTGCAGTGGCTAAACAGCAGAGATGCAGTGGATTTTCTTTAACCACTTCAGCTTCAGATTTACCCCCCCCCCCTTCATGACCAGTCCATTTTTTGCAATATGGCACTGCGTTACTTTAACTGACAATGGCGCGGTTGTGTGACGCTACCCAAATAAAATGTATGTACTTTTTTCCCACAAATAAAGCTTTCTTTTGGTGGTATTCGATCACCTCTGCGGTTTTTATTTTTTGCGCTATAAACACAAAAAAAAACCTGGTAATTAAAAAAATCCCAATATGCGTATATTGATTGGTTTGCGTAAAAGTTATAGCATCTACAAACTTTTGGGATAGATTTTTGGAATTTGTATTTATTTTTTCCTAGTAATGGCAGCGATCAGCGACAGTGGGACTGCAATATTGCGGTGGACAAATCGGACACCTAACTGACCCATTTGACATTTTTTTGGGAACCAGTGACACCAATACAGTGATCAGTGCTAAGAATATGCACTGTCACTGTACTAATGACACTGGCAGGGAAGGGGTTACCATCTAGGACGATCAAGGGGTTAAATGTGTGGCCAACATGTGTTACTGTGTGGGCTGTGTACTTGTTTTACTAAGTAATGTGCTGTTTTTTACTTCCTGCTTCGCAGGAAGTAAAAAAAAAACAGCACATTGCTGCTGTCAAAAGAGAGCCCTGTGTTTGTTTACCTACACAGGGCTCTCTTCGGTAATGTCCGGAGCCGATCGTCGGGGGGCCGGCGACCAATTAGTGGCTGGCACAGGCTGATTGGTAGGTGCTGCAGCCAATCGCAGCACAGCCAGGGTGGTGGGAGCAGGCTGGCTCGCTCTCTACCCCGGCATGTAGATCACGTACTAGGTACGTGATCCGGCGCAGAGCGGCTGCCCTGCCACAGTATATCTACGGTAGGTGGTTCACAATCGGTTAAACAGATACCTGGAAAGCGGACCCTATGAACACATTTAAAGTCACATCTGGAGGCAACATTTGGCAATGCTCTGTGGCATAAGGATACTTTGTCACTTCCTATACCCTTAGGATGCAGTCAGTAATTCAGCCACTATGCTTATGCCACCGTTTTGAACAGAAGTGAAAATGAATGAAAAAAAAGAATTTTCCTTGAAATAAATAGTGTTTTGGACTATTTCTCTCTTTTGCCATGAACTAAACAACGCTGACATTCATAGTTACATAGTTAGTCAGGTTGAAAACAATATATGATAAAAGTTCTAGTTTAATCAATAGCCGAATAAATAAATAAACAGGATAAATATATACAGAATTTTATACCAATAGTTGATCCAAAGGACGGCAAAAAAAAAAACCTCTATATGCAGTAAAGCATGGCCCAATTTGCTCCAGCAGGGGAAAAACACATTTTTTAATGATCCCCACAATTGGATTATCTTCAGATCAACAATTTGTATTATGTTGTTAAAAGAAAAATGACGTTTAAAGTTTTTGATGTCTAAGTATAGTAATATGGAGTGGTCCCTTCTTTCTCAGCTACTTCTTAACAGCTGGACTTTTCTCCTGCTGCTTTGAAGTCTTGAGAGCCGAATTTGCTTCCTGTCTATAATAATACATTCTTAGCATGATATCCAAGTAGAGTAGCTGTATTACCTGATTTCACAAGCAGGTTGTGGTGGAAGTAATATGTGGAATTGATTAATCCAAGCAGGCCATGTTATGAAAAAGATAATGTAAAAGCAGGTAAAGATTTCCATATGAACATTAAAAGTAGAAAATGAGTGTCTAAAGTCCAAGTGGTGTTATAGTTCTACTATAGTTCCAAATTTTTTTTTTTTTTACCTATTTTTGTCCATGACATAATACATAATACATAAATATGTATTATCATGTATTCTATAAAGTTCTAATGAAAGGTTTCACTGAATATGTCTATTAATATTCTGTAACTTACATTACATTGTAACTTAGGCCCCATTCACAACTCAGCGTTTTGTAGCTTGAAGCTCAATGCTCCAAAAAGCTAGAGGAGAAAAAAATCAATTATTCTATATGGAGATGGTTTACATCTCCACTCCAAGTTGCCTGAAGCCAAACGCTTGAAGCTCATAAAAGTTCTGGAACTTTTTTTGTAGCACAAATCGGGCAGATTTGAGCGTTTTTGACGCGTTTTTATTTCCATAGAAATAAATAGAAACCCGTGCAGTTTTCTGCTAAAAAAAAAATTTAAAGATATAATAGTAATAATATATGAAGAAATAAATGTAAAACAAAATACAAATACAGTATCTCACAAAAGTGAGTACACCCCTCACATTTTTGTAAATATTTTATTGTATCTTTTCATGTGACTGAAGAAATGTCACTGAAGAAATGACACTTTGCTACAATGTAAAGTAGTGAGTGTACAGCTTGTATAACAGTGTAAATTTGAAGTCCCCTCAAAATAACTCAACACACAGCCATTAATGTCTAAACCGCTGGCAACAAAAGGGAGTACACCCCTATGTGAAAATGTCCCAATTGGGCCCAATTAGCCATTTTCCCTCCCCGGGGTCATGTAACTCGTTAGTGTTACAAGATTTCAGGTGTGAATGGGGAGCAGGTGTGTTAAATTTAGTGTTATCACTCTCACTCTCTCATACTGGTCACTGGAAGTTCAACATGGCACCTCATGGCAAAGAACTCTCTTAGGATCTGAACAAAAAGAATTGTTGCTCTACATAAAGATGGCCTAGGCTATAAGAAGATTGCCACGACCCTGAAACTGAGCTGCAGCATGGTGGCCAAGACCATACAACGGTTTAACAGGACAGGTTCCACTCAGAACAGGCCTCGCCATGGTCGACCAAAGAAGTTAAGTGCACATGCTCAGCATCATATCCAGAGATTGTCTTTGGGAAATAGACTTATGAGTGCTGCCAGCATTGCTGCAGAGGTTGAAGGGGTAGGGGCTCAGCCTGTCAGCGCTCAGACTATACACCGCACACTGCATCAAATTGGTCTGCGTGGCTGTCATCACAGAAGGAAGCCTCTTCTAAAGACGATGCACAAGAAAACCCGCAAACAATTTGCTGAAGACAAGCAGACTAAGGACATGGATTACTGGAACCATGTCCTGTGGTCTGATGAGACCAAGATAAACTTATTTGGTTCAAGCGTGTGTGGCGGCAACTAGATGAGGAGTACAAAGACAAGTGTCTTGCCTACAGTCAAGCATGGTGGTGAAAGTGTCATGGTCTGGGGCTGCATGAGTGCTGCCATCATTGGGAAGCTACAGTTCATTGAGAGAACCATGAATGCCAATGTGTACTGTGACATATTGAAGCAGAGCATGATCCCCTCCCTTTGGGGACTGGGCCACAGGGCAGTATTGCAACATGATAACGACCCCAAACACACCTCCAAGAAGACCACTGCCTTGCTAAAGAAGCTGAGGGTAAAGGTGATGGACTGGCCAAGCACGTCTCCAGACCTAAAACCCTATTGAGCATCTGTGGGGCATCCTCAAACAGAAGATGGAGGAGCGCAAAGTCTCCATGCCCAAGAGGGTTAAGGCAGTACTGGAAAATAATGGTGACCACAAAAAATATTGACACTTTGGGCCCAATTTGGACATTTTCACTTAGGGGTGTACTCACTTTTTTTGCTAGCGTTAGACATTAATGGCTGTGTGTTGAGTTATTTTGAAGGGACAGCAAATTTACACTGTTATACAAGCTGTACACTCACTACTTTACATTGTAGCAAATTGTTATTTCTTCAGTGTTGCCACATGAAAAATATATAATAAAATATTTACAAAAATGTGAGGGGTGTACTCACTTTTGTGAGATACTGTAACTAAAAATCATCAGACATAAATAAAATAAACGAATAATATGTAATAATACATACATAAATAAATAATGAATTAACCCCTAACCTTAAAAAATATAAAAATAAATATTATTATTATTATTATTATTATTATTATTATTATTAATAATAATAATAATAATAATAATAATAATAATAATAATAATAATAATAATAATAAAATAATAATAAATAAGCACCCAGACAATTTCTTTTTAAATAATAATTATTAATATTTATTTATTTAGTGTTAGGGTGTTTAGTTATTATTATTATTTGATTTTTTTTAAAGGTTAGGGGTTAAGGGTTAATAATCTATTTATTATTACTTAATATTTATTTATTGAATTTAATTACTATTTATCTATGATTTTTATTTATTTGTGTATTTATTTTACATGTATTTTTTCATTTACTATTATTATTATTACTATTATTAGTAGTAGTAGTAGTAGTAGTAGTAGTAGTAGTAGTAGTAGTAGTAGTAGTAAAATTAACACCCTAACTCTAACAAAAAAAATAAAATAAATAACCCTAATCCTAACCCTAACCTTAACTCTAACCCCTTACCCTAATGGAAAAAATAAAAAAAATTGAAATGCCTAGCAACAAATGATGCAACAGATAATAATTTTCTCTATTGGCTAATAAAAAAACACTATAGCTCAAAAACGCTGTATAAACCCACAAGTCACACATTAAAAATGTGCCAACATCACGCATAAAAACTCACAAAAAAAGCTGCAAAAATGTTTAAAGATGCTATGCTCGGGTGTGAATGCAGCCTAAAAGCAGTGTTTGTAAAGCCTCAAGGTTTTTTACCCTAATGCATTCTCTTCATTAAGGTAAAAAACTTTCTGTGTCTAGGATCCCCCCCCCCCCCAGCCCCCCTCATACCTACCTCAGCACTGTGTAAGAGAGCAATGGCTCTCTCTGCTCTGTCCCTCCTCACAGGGCAGATTGATAGCAGTGGGAGTCACTGGCCCCTGCTGCTGTCAATCAAATCCCATGACAAGGGAGCAGGGGCAGGGCAAAGTCCTGCTGTCTGTGTCTATAGACACAGCCAGCAAGGCTTAGTGGCAAGCCTGCATGAGTGCCCCCCCAGCAAGTGGCTTGCTAAAGGGGGTATTTAAAGGGGGGAGGAGAAGAGGAGGATCAGGGCTGCTCTGTGCAAAAAAAAAACATTGCACAGAGCAGATAATATGCATATGGCAGTGATGGCAAACCTTGGCACCCCAGATGTTTTGGAACTACATTTCCCATAATGCCCAACTACACTTCAGAGTGCATGAGCATCATGGGAAATGTAGTTCCAAAACATCTGGGGTGCCAAGGTTCATCATCACTGTCCTATGGGCTCCAAAGCAATTCTCTTTGGCCATCGGACGGTCACTGATGATATAATTCCCATACCAAAAATAAAGCCAGTATGTACTTTGCATAGTACCGTACATCTGTAATGTACTATACACAGAATAAAAAAAAATTGCCAAGGGTCAGGGAAAAGTTTTTCTTGCAAAAAGGACTTTGCATGTCTACCTGCCAAAACATTTTTTTTTTTGCAGGAATTTAGTTCAGTTTTAAAATGAAAATGTTATGCTGTGTATAAGTGCTACTAAAAATGTAATACAGAAATTGAGATACTTGACATTTATACAGCCGTGCTATGCAGCTATTGCTCTATAATAACTACTATTTTAAGCAAAAATTTACACTAAAATGATAACTGGTAGTTTTGTTCATGGTATTACTGAACAGTAAATGTAGAAGAAGTTTGAAAATAACACTTGCCATTATTTCACCTTCCAACTAAACTCTCTCAATCAGCAATAAATTGTTTTAATTCTTTTGCTGCTCACATTAGTAGATGCATAGAAAGGTACTTTTTATTGCTTGTTTTAAACTTTTTTTAAACATTTTTTTCAGTTGCTTCCATGATGTCATACACCCCCGGAGTCTTCATGGATTTTTTTTCTTTAATCTTTTTTATTATCTGGAGAAAAGAAGGGGCGGAGGGGCTTTCTCAACTAAGCACACCTTCCTGCCTGCATGCCTGAGTTAAGGGCAGATGGATTCCAGGAAGTAAATGTTACACAAATCATTTGCCCTTACTCAAGATGGCCACAGCTAGAAATGCTAGGGCTGTTTTTCAAAGTGATTTATTAACAAAATAAAGCATTGAGATGTGGGTGGATGGATGAGTGAGTTTTCTCTGTACTAACAATGAACTCAACTGTGTTTTCAATTTGCAGTGCTTAGGCACAGTTAACTTCTACTTTAAAAAAAGATACCTACTATTGTGACGCCTGCCTTTACATGCACATGAACTTTAATGGCATCCAAATACTAGTCCATAGGGTTCAATATTGAGTTGGCCCACCCTTTGCAGCTATAATAGCTTAAACTCTTCTTTTAGGCCGTTCTTTTTTTAAAGAAATAATGATTCTATAGCATCAGAAGCAAAAGAAATGAGAAAACTTTTGAGAATCAGCTGCAAGGAGAACACCATGGCTAAGGAATTGGGGGGATAAGATGAAAATATTCTTAATTGCAAAGTAAGACTGCTTTGAAATGGACTTGAACTCAAAAAGCTATGTGCTATGCTTTACGGAATGTCTAGAAATATGAATTGTGCCTAAGCAGTACCCTGAAAAATATACCTTTTGTCATGGATTCCTTTCATAATATAGAAGTTTAGTTCCTGGTTAGGGATGAGCTTCCAGGAATATAAATAAGGTCATTGACTATGGAATAAGCCAAACACCTACTGTGTTACTTAAACAGGAAACTCATTTTGCAAAACAGACACCCCCCCTCCCCTTAAATCTCCAGAACTTCCCTCATGTTTTTACATCCAGTTCCCCCAAGAAAAAAGCCAGCGTTCTCATTACCATAAGCTCTTCCATTTCTTTCCTCCATTAGTGGGGGACGCTAATAGTCCATACCTAATCTTGATATGTAAACTTAATAATATTTTGTGTACCTTGGTCAATGTCGATGCATTGAATGTTAACAGATCAAATTTCTCAGAAAGCTTGTTGTCAGGAACTGATACTTTGGGGAGGGATGACTACTCTTATTACCATATATACTCGAGTATAAGCTGAGTTTTTCAGCACTTTTTTTGCACTGAAAGTGCCCCCCTCGGCTTATACTTGAGTTACTGCCATCTGCCTACCTGATCAGCAGGTCATGCAGTCAGACGGTGGCCATTCCAGTGTACAAAAGCCGCGCCTCCTCCTCGTCTGTGATAGGGGAACACTCAGTTTCCCAGCAGTGAGTCAATGTTCCGCCTATCACGGACATCCTCTCATCCTCATCCCATGGACGAGGATGAGAGGATGTCCGTGATAGGCTGAACACTGACTGCTGGGAAACTGAGTGTTCCGCCTATCATAGACGAGGGCGAGGAGGAGGCGCGGCTTTTGTACACTGGAATGGCCACTGTCTGACTGCATGACATGCTGATCAGGTATGCAGTTCGACACAGGAAGGCTGCAATGGACACAGAGAGGTTGCAGATCGGCACAGGAAGGCTGCAATGGACACAGAGAGGTTGCAGATCGACACAGGAAGGCTGCAATGGACACAGAGAGGTTGCAGATCGGCAGAAGGAAGGCTGCAATGGACACAGAGAGGTTGCAGATCGGCACAGGAAGGCTGCAATGGACACAGAAAGGTTGCAGATCAGCACAGGGAGGCTGCAATGGACACAGGGAGGCTGCAATGGACACAGGGAGGCTGAAATGGACACAGGGAGGCTGCTATGGACACAGGGAGGCATGCCATGGACACAGTGAGGCATGCATTGGACACAGTGAGGCATGCAATGGACACAGTGAGGTATGCAATGGACACAGTGAGGTATGTAATGGACACAGGGAGGCATGCAATGGACACAGTGAGGTATGCAGTGGACACAGTGAGGTATGCAATGGACACAGTGAGGTATGTAATGGACACAGGGAGGCATGCAATGGACACAGTGAGGTATGCAGTGGACACAGTGAGGTATGCAATGGACACAGTGAGGTATGTAATGGACACAGGGAGGCATGCAATGGACACAGTGAGGTATGCAGTGGACACAGTGAGGTATGCAATGGACACAGTGAGGTATGTAATGGACACAGGGAGGTATGCAATGGACACAGTGAGGTATGTAATGGACACAGGGAGGCATGCAGCTGGGCATTGTTTACCCTCTTTTCCACTTACAGTAGCTGCTGTATTTTTCACCATCGGCTTATACTCGAGTCAATAAGTTTTCCCAGTTTTTTGTGGAAAATTAGGTGCCTCGGCTTATACTCGGGACGGCTTATACTCGAGTATATATGTTATTTACTATTTAGTTTTTCACTGCTCATACTCTGGGACTGACATGTTCTCAACAAAGAAGTGGACCTTGCAATGCATTACCTTATCTACAATCGAATTGATCACATGGTCTGATCACATACCTGTTTTAACATCTCTGAGTCTAATGCCTCCACAACACCACCCCTATGGAGACTTAACGATTCAAGCCCAAAGCTTCCACCAATTACTCTAATGAAGTTAATCACCACACATAAGGCCTTCATGAGGGGTATTCTCATAAAAATCAATGCTCATGCCAACAAACTTTGCTCCCAGAAATTCAATAGCTTAATTAACATCATTACAGACCTTAAGAGCATAACAAAATGCAACCTTCCCCTCAACAGGCAACAGAACTCCTTAATAACAGGCAAGCTGTTGCTATATCAATATGAAAGACATTAAAATCCTCAAAGCCTCCTTTATTTATTGAAAAACAAGGCCCGTGCCTAGCTATTAAAACAGATTAAAGCCAGACAGAAGGTGACTAGGATCTTTCACTTAATAGATATGGATACTCAAAATAAAACAACGAGCCCCAAACATATTGTTGAATCATTTAATACTATGCCGCCCTTTTCAACCTCACATGACCAAATTCATAACTTTTTATCCCCATTAGCTTTACCATCTTTATCTACTTCCCATCTTAAAGTGGTTGTAAAGGCAGAAGGTTTTTTAATCTTAATGCATTGTATGCATTAAAATAAAAAAAAAACCTTCTGTATGTACCAACCCCTCTTATGCTTACTTGAGCCCCCTATCGATACAGCGATGTGCATGAGTACCTCGGCCATCTGAGACTCTCCCTCCTGACTGGCTGAGACACAGCAGGGGTGCCATTGGCTCCGGCTGCTGTCACTCAAAGTCAGTTAGCCAATTAGAAATGAGAAAGGGCGGGCCGAACCGCAGCTCCGTGTCTTAATGGACACACAGAGCTGCGGCTCAGCTCGGGTACCCTCATAAGCAAGCTGCTTGCTGTGGGGGCACTCAACAGGAGGGAGGGGCCAAGAGCGCCGGCGAGGGACCCGAGAAGAGGGGGATCCAGGCTGCTCTGTGCAAAATCGCTGCATAAATCAGGTAAGTATAACATGTTTGTCATTTTTAAAGAAAAAGAAACAAGACTTTAGTATCATTTTAACTTGCTATCTCAGCTATTCACTGTATTGGAAATTACAAAGGTAATAGACTCCCTTCCCTTTGCCAAAATGCCTGGTTCTGTAGCACCCTAGCCCCAAACCTACTAAACATACAGTATATAACCTGCCATACAATCAAGCCACTTCCCTAAAGCCTAGTACACACTAGTAGTTTTTTTTTTCATTAAATCTAGCAGGGCTGAACAAAAAAAAAACTGACAGCTCAGTAGGAGTCGCTGTACTAACTATCCGATGTTGGTACAGCGATCTCTTCTGCTGTGCTATCCTGTTCTGACAGGGGCACAGCCCCCACTAGAATACTCCGGTCAGCACTCTTAGTGCTGATCAGGAGCCGATCGGAAGACCTTTTTTGGTCATGCCCCATCGACGGGACCATCTGGAGTACACACAGGTCGCATGTCATTTAGCCCATGTGTCTTAGGCTTAAAGCGTTTGTTACCCCAACACTCCATATTCCTGATATGTACCTGCTGTACAATGCTTCTTTTGTGTAAAATCCCTGGTGTTCCTGCTAGTCCCTCTGCTTTTCTGTTAAACACTGACCACATTAAGCAGGTCAGTTCTCTAGCTGGGAACTAAGGCTGCTGTCCTTCAATGATCAGACTTGTCCTGACACACCCCCACAGCACAGTTATTCACTGGGAATGCTTTTCCTCCCCCCAGCTCTTATCAGCTGAGAACAGAGGGAATGTGATCTCTTATAAAATAGGGAAAAAAGGTATTTATAATGTTTTTGTATATCTATACAAAAATATTTTGCCTTTCATTTCTATTTTAAACTGAATAGGTTTTTTAACAAGGTGCTCGTTTACAATCAGTTTAAGGAAAAACTTCAAGAGCCATCCCAAAGCCAGATAAGGATCCAATTCTGCCTAGTAATTATAGGTCAGTTTCACTTCTTAACCAGTTGCCAACCGCTGCATGCCGATGTACGTCGGCACAATGGCACGGGCAGGCATAACGGCTTACCTGTACGTCCGATCGGACCCCCCCCCCGTGCCAGCGGTGGTCGGATTAGCGTAAGGAGTGATCCGAACTGAGGGGGAGGCCACTGATTCTTGGCCACTCCCTCGCGATCGCTCCTGGTGAATGAAGGCTTCCTCGGCTTCTGAACTGTAAACAGAAGCGGAGGAAGTGATGTCATCACTCCTCGTGAAGCCTTTTCGCTCCGGTTTCTGAGGAGAGAAAACATCAAGTAAGTTTGCACCAAACACTACACTAACAGTAGAACACGCAGGCACACTTTTCACCCCCCAATCACCCCCCGATCACCCCCCTGTACCCCCGTCACAGTGACACCAATAGCAGGGTTTTTTTTCTGATTATTGCATTGGTGTCATTTGTGACAGTTATAAGTGGTAGGACAGTTAGTGGTAGACCCCTTTAGGTCTAGGGTACCCCCCTAACCCCCCCTAATAAAGTTTTAACCCCTTGATCACCCCCCATCACCAGTGTCACTAAGCGATCATTATCGGATCACTGTATTAGTGTCACAGGTGACGCCA
This sequence comes from Aquarana catesbeiana, assembly GCF_042186555.1. Classification (NCBI taxonomy): domain Eukaryota; kingdom Metazoa; phylum Chordata; class Amphibia; order Anura; family Ranidae; genus Aquarana; species Aquarana catesbeiana. The sequence goes on from NC_133324.1 coordinate 623,015,232, forward strand.
GTTAGGCAGGTAAGTATTTAGGTTCGCTGTCAGGTGTTTATAGCATCAGGTACCCCCATATACTACCTAGTAAAGGTTTTAACCCCCTGATTGCCCCCTAGTTAACCCTTTCACCAGTGATCAGCGTATAACTGTTACGGGTGATGCTGGTTAGTTAGCTGGTGTAAAAAAGTGTCTGTATACTTATTTCAATTGGCTTTGCTGAACGCTCATGTGCTATACAGAGCTTCAGGACGGACTGGATCCTTCCTTAAATTCCAGGAAGAGATCGTCAGAGCCCTTCTGTTTCCAGACGGTACTCCACCTCACCTTCCCCAACCAAATGCAGTAAGCCGGCTGCATGAGAAGCATTTTCATTATGTCCTCCTGAGTACCCCTACCCAACAAGCCCCCCAAAGAAAATGTTGTGTCTGTAGAAAGTGCGGATATAGGCATGACAACTGCTATTATTGTCCCTCCTGTCCTGACAATCCTGATCTTTACATTGGTAAATGTTTTGAGCGCTACCATACACTAGTTGAGTTTTAGCGTAGGGTACAGCATTGCACAGACTAGGCACACTTTCACAGGGTCTCCCAAGATGCCATCGCATTTTGAGAGACCCAAACCTGGAACCGGTTACAGTTACAAAAGTTACAGTTACAAAAAAAAGTGTAAAAAAATACACAAAAAAAAATATAAAATATAAAAAATAGTTGTCTTTTTATTGTTCTCTCTCTCTCTATTCTCTCTCTATTGTTCTGCTCTTTTTTATTGTATTCTATTCTGCAATGTTTTATTGTTATTATGTTTTATCATGTTTGCTTTTCAGGTATGTCATTTTTTTATACTTTACTGTTTACTGTGTTTTATTGTTAACCATTTTTTTGTTTTCAGGTACGCCATTCAGCTGCAGGGCGGATTTATTTATCTTGACAGCAACAGCGTTTGCTCCCACGATACATAAAGCTGTGACTCCAGCGCTGTCGGGGGATTTCACCACCACAGTTAAAAAAAAGAGCATATATGCCGAAGCATGGGGGCAGCAGGGGCAGAGGAGCGATTTGCTCCTACCTTTTGCAGGTGGATGCCCCCATGCTTCGGCATATATATATTTTAGGTACAGGTCGCATCAAAAAATGTTTTATTTTTTACTATGTTTTTTTTGTATTTGCTTTGCAGGTATGGTAAATCTTACTGTTATACTGTAATATTACTTTGTTTTATTGTTAACCATCATTTGCTTAGCAGGTACGCCATTCGTTGCAGAGCGGATTTATTTATCTTGACAGCAACAGCGTTTGCTCCCACCATACATAAAGCCATGACTCCAGCGATGTAGGGGGTGATTTCACCACCACAGTTAAAAAAAAAAGAGCATATATGCCGAAGCATGGGGGCAGCAGGGGCGGAGGAGCAATTTGCTCCTAACTTTTGGGGAGGATGCCCCCATGCTTCAGCATATATAAATGGTGCATGTATGCCCATCATTAGAAATGGGTGGATGAAGGGAGGTATTCTAATGGTGGGCATACCCACCGATCAATCTGTTTTTTCGTTCAGCCCACAGGCTGCATGAAAAAAAAGATTACAATATATGACCAACAAGGACCAGCAATGTACTGGTGCTTGCTGGACTGTGAATGGTTATACCAGAATGACGCCTGCAGGTTTAGGTATCATCTTGGTATCATTCTTTTCAGCCAGCAGTCGGCTTTCATGTAAAAGCAATCCTGGTGGCTAATTAGCCTCTAGACTGCTTTTACAAGCAGTGGGATGGAATGCCCCCCCCCACCATCTTCCATGGTTTTCTCTGGCTCTCCTGCCCCAACAGGGAACCCAAGAATGCAGCCGGTGATTCGGCCAGCTGACCATAGAGCTGATCAGAGACCAGAATGGCCCCAATCATCTCTATGGCCTAAGAAACCAGAAGCTACGAGTATTTCATGACTTAGATTTCGCCGGATGTAAACAGCGCCATTGGGAAATTGAGAAAGCATTTTATCACACCGATCTTGGTGTGGTCAGATGCTTTGAGGGCAGAGGTGAGATCTAGGGTCTAATAGACCCCAATTTTTTAAAAAAAGAGTACCTGTCACTACCTATTGCTATCATAGGAGATATTTACATTCCCTGAGAAAACAAAAAAAATGATTAAAAAAAAGAAAGGAACAGTTTAAAAATAAGATAAAGAAGCAAAAAAAAAATAATAAAGAAAAAAAAAGCACCCCTGTCCCCCCCTGCTCTTGCGCAAAGGCGAACGCAAGCGTAGGTCTGGCGTCAAATGTAAATAGCAATTGCAGCATGCATGTGAGGTACCACTGCGAAGGTCAGATCGAGGGCAGTAATTTTAGCAGTAGACCTCCTCTGTAAATCTAAAGTGGTAACCTGTAAAGGCTTTTAAAAATGTATGTAGTTTGTCGCCACTGCACGTTTGTACGCAATTTTAAAGCATGTCGTGTTTGGTATCCATGTACTCGGCCTAAAATCATCTTTTTTATTTCATCAAACATTTGGGCAATATAGTGTGTTTCAGTGCATTAAAATTAAAAAAAGTGTGTTTTTTTCCCCAAAAAAATCACTGCGCAAATACTGTGTGAAAAAAAAATGAAACATCCACCATTTTAATCTGTAGGCCTTTGCTTTAAAAAAATATACAATGTTTGGGGGTTTATTTATTATTTATTATTTTTTCATGTAAACAAAAAGTGTCAGAAAGGGCTTTGTCTTCAAGTGGTTAGAAGAGTGGGTGATGTGTGACATAAGCTTCTAAATGTTTTGCATAAAATGTCAGGACAGTTCAACCCCCCCCCCATGACCCCATTTTGGAAAGTAGACACCCCAAGCTATTTCCTGAGAGGTATGGTGAGTATTTTGCAGACCTCGCTTTTTGTCACAAAGTTTTGAAAATTGAAAAAATTAAAAAATACATTTTTCTTTTCTTTCTTCATTTTCAAAAACAAATGAGAGCTGCAAAATACTCACCATGCCTCTCAGCAAATAGCTTGGGGTGTCTACTTTCCAAAATGGGGTCATTTGGGGGGGGGGGGTTGTGCCATCTTGGCATTTTATGGCCTTCGAAACTGTGATAGGTAGTGAGGAGTGAAATAAAAAATGTACGCCCTTAGAAATCCTGAAGGCGGTGATTGGTTTTTGGGGCCCCGTACGCAGCTAGGCTCCCAAAAAGTCCCACACGTGTGGTATCCCCATACTCAGGAGAAGCAGGAGAATGTATTTTGGGGTGTAATTCCACATATGCCCATGGCATGTTTGAGCAATATATCATATCATATCATTTAGTGACAACTTTGTGCAAAAAAAAAAAAAAGTTTGTAATTTTCCCGCAACTTGTGGCAAAATATAAAATATTCCATGGACTCAAAATGCCTCTCAGCAAATAGCTTGGGGTATCTACTTTCCAAAATTGGGTCATTTGGTGGGGGGGGGGATTGTGCCATCTGGGCATTTTATGGCCTTCAAAACTGTGATAGGTAGTGAGGAGTGAAATCAAAAATTTACGACCTTAGAAATCCTGAAGGCGGTGCTTGGTTTTTGGGGCCCCGTACAAGGCTAGGCTCCCAAAAAGTCCCACATATGTGGTATCCTTGTACTCAGGAGAAGCAGCAGAATGTATTTTGGGGTGCAATTCCACATATGCCCATGGCAATATATGTGAGCAATATATCATTTAGTGACAACTTTTTGTAAAATATTTTTTTTTTGTCATTATTCAATCACTTGGGACAAAAAAATAAAATATTCAATGGGCTCAACATGCCTCTCAGAAATTTCCTTGGGGTGTCTACTTTCCAAAATGGGGTCATTTGGGGGGGTTTGTACTGCCCTGCCATTTTAGCACCTCAAGAAATGAGATGAGGCAGTCATAAACTAAAAGCTGTGTAAATTCCAGAAAATGTACCCTAGTTTGTAGACGCTATAACTTTTGTGCAAACCAATAAATATACACTTATTGACTTTTTTTTTTACCAAAGACATGTGGTTGAATACATTTTGGCCTAAATCTTGGACTAAAATTGAGTTTATTGGATTTTTTTTATAACAAAAAGTAGAAAATATAATTTTTTTTTCAAAATTTTCGGTCTTTTTCTGTTTATAGTGCAAAAAATAAAAACCGCAGAGGTGATCAAATACCATCAAAAGAAAGCTCTATTTATGGGAAAAAAAGGACGCAAATTTCGTTTGGGTATAACATTGCATGACCGCACAATTAGCAGTTAAAGCGACGCAGTGCCAAATTGTAAAAAGTGCTCTGGTCAGGAATCGGGTAAAACCTTCCGGGGCTGAAGTGGTTAATTATGACATTAAAATGTAGACAAGGCAATAGCTTTGTGTCTTCTTGACATCTTACCCTCCTTGATCAATCCTGACCAAGTCACCAAGTGCCAGCTGCCACCAGACATATGCTTGATATTCTCAGGTTAGTTGAACTCCACAAAACTCCAACTTTGCTCTTGATTAGGGATGAGCCGAACAACCCCCGATTCGGTTCGCACCAGAACATGCGAACAGGCAAAAATTTTGTGTGAACCATAAAGCCATAAAAAGTGTTTGGGGACACGGGTCCTGCCCCAGGGGACATGTATCAATGCAAAAAAAAGTTTTAAAAACAGCTGTTTTTTCAGGAGCAGTGATTTTAATAATGCTTAAAGTGAAACAATAAAAATGAAATATTACATTAAATATCATGCCTGGGGGGTCTCCTTAGTCTGCCTGCAAAGTAGCACTCCTTTCCCATGTTTATAACAGTACCAAAACAAGTACATTTCTAAAGGAAAAAATGTCATTTAAAACTGCAGGTGGCTGTAATGTATTGTCAGATCCCGGTAATATAGATACAAATCATTCCTCCCCAGTCCATTACCAGGCCCTTTGGGTCTGGCATGAATATTAAGGAGAACCCCGGAACAAAATTAAAAAAAAAAATGGCATGGGGGGGCCCCCCAGGCACTATATACTCTGAACAGCAGGCCTTAGGTGTTGATGGTGCCAGAACACTATAATCCCTCACAGTTACTCTTGTTGGGCGTTGTTAAATATTATGTCAAAAATTGTAACTACATGCTCCTGTTAAACAGGGGCAGAAAAATTGGGCGTTGGTGGTGGTGGTGCCACTATATATATATATATATATATATATATATATATATATATATATATATGTGTGTGTATATGTGGGAGTAGGGACAGAGTATCTGTAATGTATCTGTATTATCTTATTTCTCTTTTCTTTTCTCTAACTTTTTCTATCCTAGGATTTGCCTTAATACCTTGATAGAATGTGTATGTCAATTTTAACCATGTCTCCTTTTCGCATTAATTATCTTTGTAGACTGACAACACTACGAGACTGTATATATATTAATACAACACCTGAAGTGTATTAGAAACAGTGCACCACCTAATGCACTGTAGATATATATACAGTGGGGACGGAAAGTATTCAGACCCACTTAAATTTTTCACTCTTTGTTATAGTGCAGCCATTTGCTAAAATCATTTAAGTTAATTTTTTTCCTCATTAATGTACACACAGCACTCCATATTGACAGAAAAACACAGAATTGTTGACATTTTTGTAGATTTATTAAAAAAGAAAAACTGAAATATCACATGGTCCTAAGTATTCAGACCCTTTGCGGTGACACTCATATATTTAACTCAGGTGCTGTCTATTTCTTCTGATCATCCTTGAGATGGTTCTACACCTTCATTTGAGTCCAGCTGTGTTTGATTATACTGATTGGAATTGATTAGGAAAGCCACACACCTGTCTATATAAAACCTTACAGCTCGCAGTGCATGTCAGAGCAAATGAGAATCATGAGGTCATAGGAACTGCCTGAAGAGCTCAGAGACAGAATTGTGGCAAGGCACAGATCTGGCCAAGGTTACAAAAAATTTCTGCTGCACCTAAAGTTCCTAAGAGCACAGTGGACTCCATAATCCTTAAATGGAAGACGTTTGGGACAACCAGAACCCTTCCTAGAGCTGGCCGTCCGGCCAAACTGAGCTATCGGGAGAGAAGAGCCTTGATGAGAGAGGTGAAGAAGAACCCAAAGATCACTGTGGCTGAGCTCCAGAGATGCAGTCGGGAGATGGGAGAAAGTTGTAGAAAGTCAACCATCACTGCAGCCCTCCACCAGTCAGGGCTTTATGGCAGTGTGGCAGAGTGGCCTGATGGAAGCCTCTCCTCAGTGCAAGACACATGAAAGCCCGCATGGAGTTTGCTAAAAAACACCTGAAGGACTCCAAGATGGTGAGAAATAAGATTCTCTGGTCTGATGAGACCAAGATAGAACTTTGGCCTTAATTCTAAGCAGTATGTGTGGAGAAAACCAGGCACTGCTCATCACCTGTCCAATACAGTCCCAACAGTGAAGCATGGTGGTGGCAGCATCATGCTGTGGGGGTGTTTTTCAGCTGCAGGAACAGGACGACTGGTTGCAATCGAGGGATATCCTGGAAGAAAACCTTCTCCTGAGTGCTCAGGATCTCAGACTGGGCCGAAGGTTTGCCTTCCAACAAGACAATGACCCTAAGCACATAGCTAAAATAATGAAGGATTGGCTTCACAACAACTCTGTGACTGTTCTTGAATGGCCCAGCCAGAGCCCTGACTTAAACCCAATTGAGCATCTCTGGAGAGACCTAAAAATGTCTGTCCACCAACGTTTACCATCCAACCTGACAGAACTGGAGAGGATCTGCAAGGAGGAATGGCAGAGGATCCCCAAATCCACATGTGAAAAACTTGTTGCATCTTTCCCAAAAAGACTCATGGCTATATTAGATCAAAAGGGTGCGTCTACTAAATACTGAGCAAAGGGCCTGAATACTTAGGACCATGTGATATTTCAGTTTTTCTTTTTTAATAAATCTGCAAAAATGTAAACAATTCTGTGTTTTTTTGTCAATATGGGTGCTGTGTGTACATTAATGAGGAAAAAAAATGATTTTAGCAAATGGCTGCAATATAACAAAGAGTGAAACAGTGCACCACCGAATGCACTGTAGATATAGGATACACAGAGGATGCAGAGTATATCAACTAGACTGTATACATAGATATATTTTTTTTTTCAATAGTTTTTTATTCATTTATCACATGAACAAGAAGATAACAATGTAAACATAGTTTGTCCATCATTATGTTGTTATACATAGAGTAATACAGAAGAGTGTAACTGATAATAGCTAACAGAAATATGTATGCTGAGTATGACTTATGTTATATGTTCAACTCAATATTAACAGTAAGAGCCCATTCACACAGGGACGACTTGTCAGGCGACCTAGTCACCTGACAAGTCGCCTCCCGTTCTGTGCTATGGAACCGTTCTAAGGGGAGCGAGGCAAGTCGCTCCGACTTAGAAAAAGGTTCCTGTACGATTTCGGGGGCGACTTGGGGCGACTTGCATAGACTTCTATACAGAAGTCGTTTTGCAAGTCGCCTGGGCAGTTGTGTGCAGGTCGCCTCGGTGAGGCGACCTGCAAGTCGTGTTGCCCCTGTGTGAATGGGGTCTAAGTGTGTGGTTCCTTCTTCTCCCAGACACCCCCAATGGGAGCTCTTTTGTGTTTGGGAGAAGAAAGGGCCACCGTAGATTAAGTTTATGTGAACTTGGTGCAAAACTTAAACTAATATACCCATTTGTTCACTCAAGTTCAACAAGATTTTATGATAGATTACAAGAACATTGCCACTCTAGTCCACTGTGCCCATGGCTTCCGTTCATTTTATGCTTTAGTGAGTTGACCTCTGTTAGATGCCATCACTGACTCATAACTGAAGTGTAGATTGACTAAATCAAGTGTATTGGTAATGGATGGTGTCTGATCAGATTTCCATAGCCTGGTTAAGCTTAGCCTGGCTGCTAGTAGGATATGGGTTATAACATGTCTGAAGATGGTTTTCCAGTACTTTTGAATATGTCTGCATGACCATAGTATATGCATTATGTCTGTTTTGGCTGATTTGCATCTCCAACAGGTGCCAGGCATGTGAGGGCTAAAGGATGCCATTTTTGCAGGTGTCATGTACCACCTTAGCAAAATTTTTTGGGTTAGTTCCCAGAGGGCGGAGAATTTAGTTGCTTTATATATTGTTTGTAGAGCTTGTTGCCATTGTTTGTCTGAGTAGCATTGACCTATGTCTGATTCCCATTGGAGATGAGATGGGGATTTAATGAAAGTATGTTTTTGATGTAAAATTTTATAAAAGAGAGAAATGCCTTTCGCTTTAGACATAGGGTTAGTGAAGAACTCCCATGCTTTTGGGGGAATGGTATAGAGAGGCTGTGGTATCGTTTGTAAGCAGTGCTTTACTCTGATGTGTGTGAAGAGATCCTTTGGAGGGAGATTGTATTCTTTTTGTAGGTAGGAGAAAGCTTTGGGATGAGGCACGTGGAGTAGGTTTTGTATGGTTTGGACGCCCGTTCTCGACCACTTGGTCGGTGACAAATCTGAGGATAAGTGATGGAGAACTTCTATAGGGATTAGTGGTGTGTGTATGGGGGGGGGGGGTTATTCCCATTTTGAATTAGCTTCTTCCAAGCATGAGCTGAGGCTTTCATGGTAGGGGATATGGCTGCTGGAATGGTGGATCCTAGTTGTGTGCTCATTACCACCATTGTAGGTTTGGGGGAAGTAGGGATACATTTTCTATTTGTCCCCATAGTGTATTTGGGTATGTTCGGTACCATTCCGGTAGTTGGGCTAGTACAGATGCTAAATAGTAGTCTTCAAGGTTGATGGATCCAGTTCCCCCCGCCATTTATGTTTTATGAGTTTTGTGTGGGCACACCTAGGTTTTTTACCTTTCCATTGACATTTGTTGAATATAGTTTGGAGGGTTTTGAAGAATTATGTGGGTATAGGAATGAGGAGGGTCCTAAATAGGTAGAGTATTTTTGGAAGATTAATCATTTTAAATGCTGCAAGTCTTCCTGACCAGGTCATTTCTTGTTTTGTTAAGGGTTGGGTGTCATTACGGAGTTTAGTGAGGAATGGTTTAAAGTTGGTGGCAAAGAGGCTTTTTACTGATTTTGTTAGTTGAATTCCTAGATATGAAATGTTCTTCTCTGTCCATGCAAATGGATATTGTAGCTGTAACAGGTTTTTAATGTGGCATCTAGTCTTAGATCTAAAATGTGGTATATGTTCATGTTTACCTTATAGTAGGAGATGTTACTGAACCATGTTAGCATTTTTACTCCCTCTGCGAGGGAAGGAGCTGGATTTGTAAGGATTAATATTACATCATCTGCAAACAGACTGATTTTGTGAGTTGTTTTGCCAGTTGTTAAACCTGAGATTAAGGGATTTGACTTGATATGTTCCGCCAGAGGTTCTATAAGAAGGTTGAAAATGTGCGGGGACAAAGGGCATCCCTGGCAGGTTTCTGTTTGTGATGTGAAATGGTCTGGAGATCATATCTGCCATGAATACCTGTGCTGTTGGGGTGGAGTAAAGTGCCATGATAGCTCCAAGTATTTGGCCTTTGAATCCAAATTTTTGTAGTACTAATTGTAGGTAGGATCAATGGACTCTATCGAACGCCTTCTCTGCATCTAGTGACAGCAGCAAAGAAGGTGTTCCGCTAAGCTCCGCATGATGTATCACCATGTATACACCACGTGTATTTATTAATCTTCTAGTGGTGTCTGATGCTTGTCTCCCCTTGGTGAATCCTGACTGATCTCTATGAATAAGAGTGGGCATAATGTCCATCAAGCGTAAGGCTATAGTTTTGGTGTAAATTATTAGGTCTAGATTTAAAAAGGATATTGGGTGAAAATTTTGGGGTGAATTTGGCTCCTTCCCTGGTTTCGAAAGAGTTATGATCAATGCGTTCAATGCTTCATTAGAGAACTTACAAGAGGAGGCAACGTTGTTGAATAGGTTTTTTAGGTGTGGGGTTAGGTGGGTGGAGAATTGTTTATAATATTCCTCTGTCAGGCCATCAGGACCCAGTGCTTTCCCTGCAGGGAGTGAGTTAATCGTTGCTTGAATTTCCTGTGTTGTGAAGGGTTCGTTTAGGTGCCATAACTGACTCTCTGAAAGTGCAGGGAGTTTTACTTTCTGTAGAAATATATTTATGTCCTCTGTAGAGGGTTGAGGTTTAGACGGGTCTTTGTTAAGATTGCATAGGTCGCTATAGTAATCACTGAATGCATTTGCTGTGTCCTGTGGGTTAGTTAGACTTTCCTTTGTGTGTGGGTGGCAAAGGTGTGATAACTTTGTTTTAGTTCTCCTCCCTTTAAGGCGTTGTGAAAATTTTTTCCCCACCTTGTTAGAGGTGGAATAGGAGTTGGCTTTCAGTTTTCATTGCATGCTTTCAAAAGAGTGGAGGAGTTGGGTCCTGAGTTCTTGTCTTAGTGACATCAATTGTGTTGATTGTGATGGGAGGCGGTTCGTTTTATGTTGGATTTCTAGGTTACCTATTTGGGATACAAGGGTATCTATACATTGTGTCCTCTTCTTTTTATCATTAGAGCTCAATTTCCCTAATATACCACGCATGAATGCTTTGTGTGCATTCCACACCACGTTGGGGTCGTCCACTGAGCCAATGTTGTGTCCAAAGAAGTCAGATATTTGATCCATAATCTCTTGTGAATAATTTGGATGCTGTAGTATATAGTTGATTACACGCCGGAGGAATGTATTACATTGATGTGTGGAGTTATCAATGGTTATTGTGATGTGAGCGTGGTCCGACCATGTCGTGGTGTGGATTGCAGATGTAGTTATTTTTTGTAATAGCCATTTGTCATTAAGGATCATATCTATTCTAGAGTATGAATTATGATGAGGAGTGAAATCTCTTTCGGATCCGTGTTGGCATCTCCATATATCAAAAATACTCTAATGCCACGTACACACAAGCTTTTCAACTGGACTGGTCCAACGGTCTATCCGACGGACTTTCTGCAGACTTCCGACGGACTTTCCAAACAAACGGACTTGCCTACACACGATTGCACCAAAGTCCGATGGATTCGTACACGATGACGTACAACCGGACTAAAATAAGGAAGTTGATAGCCAGTAGCCAATAGCTGCCCTAATGTCGGTTTTCGTCCGTCGGACTAGCATACAGACGAGCAGACTTTTCGACCGGACTCGAGTCCGTCGGAAAGATTTGAAACATGTTCCAAATCTAAAGTCCATCAGATTTTCGACCGAAAAAGTCCACTGCAGGTCCGATGAAGCCCACATATGGTCGAATTGTCCGCTGGTCTCGGTCCGTTGGACCAGTCCAGTCTAAAAGTCCGCTCGTGTGTGTGCGGCATTAGATGCAATGAATAGTTTCAAGGGGGATGCTCTCTTTTTTGTTGCAGAGGTGGTGTCCATGTGGATAACTAATACCATGTTAAGGTCACCGCAAATGACTAAGTGGCCTTTTTGGACTGATTGGGCAATACGTAGCACTTTGCGGAAAAATCTCATTTGATGAATGTTTGTGCAAACAAGATTTATGAAGCGACCATTTGCGTCTGATAGTTCCTGTTTGAGGTGGAAGTCTACTGTATCTCTTACAGCAACACCTCTCTTTTTGGAGGTGTATGAGGCTTTGTAGATGCAAGGGAATTGATGGTTCGTACATAAGTGTGTGTCAGAAGAGAGGGGGTGGGTCTCCTGTACACAGACAATGTCGCTCTGAAGGTCCTTGGCTTGTTTCCATAGTGAGTGTCTCTTGGGCGGATGGTTCAGCCCATTGGCATTCATTGAAAGAATTTTGAGAGGCATCTTTGGGGAGGTGTATATATAGTAATAAAGTTTGGGCACTTACAGTTAGATGAGCTTAGGTTATCTGTGTTGAGGTCTTGCTGTTCAGAGAGTTTGGGGATTTGTGGAAACCCCTGGTGGCTGATGCCAGTTTTGTTACTAGAGCTGCGGAAAGAACAATAGGTTAGATATAAAAACAACAGGTGAATCTGGTTAGACTTTTCTGTACTGAGGTTTTAGTGCTATGAAGAACTGAAGAGCGGAGTTGAGAAGTAAAGCTGAACTCAGCTAAAACCGCTTTGGGGGTACAAACAGTCAAGGAGGAAAAAAAAACTGAGGAGAACTTAAAGAGTCGCTTATAAGTAGCAAGTGAGAGCTTTTATGCTTTGTTGTTTGGCCCATTTGAGATTCTAGGTGAGGCCTTAATCAAAAGTGCTTCCTGCCTTGTTTGCGGCGGTTGTGCAATGATCTACGTTGCTGTGGAGGTGGGTTGGTGTCTGCAGGGGGTTCCAAGATGATTCCCCAAGTATGGAGGAGTTGCATGCCTTTCTTGATGTCAGTGATGACATGTGCTATGCCGTTCCTGTTGATGAGAAGCGTTGCAGGGTAGCGCCATTTGTACTGAATTTTGTGATTATTTAGCCCTTTGGTGATTGGGTTGAGTTTTTAGTTGTAGAGTGTATTTAGAGAGATCTGGGAAGAACTTAATTCTTTCATAGGGCGGAGGGTAGTGGAACTTTGGCTCTGTCTCCTGCCAGGAGCTTCTCTTTAATGTGGAAGAAATGGACCCTCATAAGTACATCTCTGGGTACCGATGCTGCCAGGTGGGATGGTTTCACGATTCTGTGTATTCTGTCAATAATGATGTCTCTTGGCAATGCGTCTGGTATTATATGGTGCATGAGCTCTTTTGCATATCTTGGCAGATATGTTGGCAGGATCGATTCAGGCACCCCTCTCAGTTTAACGTTATTTTGACAAGATCTGTCTGCTAAATCTGCCAATTTGGCCCTGATCCAAACCTGTTCTTCTTTTACACCCTCATATATGTCAATTATATTATGACCGTTGTAGTGCATTCTTCCATGCCATTTTCTAAGTAAGAAACTTTGTCATCCAAGTTGTGTATGTCTGAGGATATTTTAGTGAATAGAGAGGAAAGATCTGTCCTTTAAAGTTGTGTCCATCACAGGCTGACCTGTGGTGGGAAAAGATGCCAGTGATGTGTGTAAGGCCTGGTTGGACATCAGGGGATTGAAGGCCTAGGCCTCAATTTGTGACCGCGACCGTGGTGGCAATGCATCAATCCGCATACAGGCTTTCATTGGGCTGCCTGTGAGGGGGTCTTCACCCGGGGCTAATGTGGGGGATGTAGAGGGGTCTGAAGTAGCTATATCCCCCTGGATCTCATCCGGGAGATCTGTGTATGAGTCGCGCGGCGCAGCTGGGCGCCATCTTGATCAAAATGGACCTTCCCCACTGGCTTGAAGAAGAAGTTGGTCAGCTTGTGCTCGTTCATCCTCTTGTGGAACATGTCGGCTGCGATGCCCTGGGTGTCTGGAGAAAGGATGGCGGCAGATTGAGTGCAGGATCGGGCATGTGTCATTCTTTGTCTCTCCCTGTGCTGACGAACTGCTGGATTAAGCGTCCATCTTCAGCTCTGGACGGCCACGCCCCCTCTGTGTATGTATATATATATATATATATATATATATATATATATATATATATATTAGACTGTATATATATATATATATATATATATATATATATATATATATATATACACACTGCCTGCACTGACTGAATATAGAGTAAACACTAAATATATAGTCTATGTTAAATGCAGAGTATATATACATATATATGGTATATATATGTATATCAAGTACACTGCCACTAACTAACTAACTAAGTAACCTGCCTGATCTATCTAACTCAAGCTAACTCTCTGTCCACGCCAACAACACTACACATGGCCACTATGTAAGCAGCTTATATAGTGTGGGACGTGGACCATGATTGGCCAAAGGCACCCTGAACCCCATCTCGATCCAGCGATGTTGCACATGAGACTTAGCTGTCCAGGACTCTCACTCCTGATTGGCTGAGACACACAGCAGGTGCCATTGAGTGACCCAATGAGGAGGGAGAGGGGGCAGGTCCGAGCCACAGCTCTGTGTCTAAATGTGCCAATTAGAAGGGGATGTGCCCTAATGCCTGCTGGGTGACTGTATTTATATTTGATGAGCACATGGGCTCTGGGTCTTCCTCTAGAGAGAGAGGGGGCTGCTGCCTCTCCCCAGTGCAGTCTGCCATGTGGCCTCAGGTGGGCAGCCTGAGGGCCTGAAACATAGAAGCTGCAACGCATGGTTCTTCTGAGAGCTGACTGAGGGAGGATGTCTACATATCCTGTCTGGCACTACTGAGGAAGCCTGTGGCTGGTGCTTCAGGAGCCTTGTGAGTACAGACCCCCCCACAGGGGATCCCTGGGACTTGTGCCGTTAAAAAACCCTCCTGGTGCTAGAAGTCAGTTGCTGAGTGTATGCTAAAGGGCACACTGGCTGGTGTCTTGAAGAGGCAAAGTTCACTGAGTTCCTCCTGGTTAGGGATGAGCTTCGTGTTCGAGTCAAACCCATGTTCGACTCGAACATCGGCTGTTCGCCCGTTCGCCAAATTGCGAACGATATGGGCCGTTCGCGCCAAATTCGTGTGGCGCATCACGGCCCATAATTCACTGCGGCATGGCAGTGCATTGCTTGCTGATGATTGGCCAAGCATGCACTATGACCCGCATGCTTGGCCAATCACAGCGCCGCCTGAACAAAGAGCCATAATTGGCCAAAGCCAAGGAGGCTTTGGCCAATTATGGCTCAGGGGATTTAGTACACGCCCCACACTATATAAGGCCGCCTGCACGGCGGCCCTGTGTAGTGTGTGTTCCGGCGTTCATTGAGAGAGAGAGAGAGAGACAGACAGTGTCATTTGATTTGAGTTAGATAGATTAGGCAGAACAGTCAGTCAGTTAACTGCACTTACAGTGTATTGTGTATATATATGCATCCCAGGTGTTGCATATATATATATATATATATATATACACTGTATTCAGTTTAGCTAGATCCGTTCCTGTTATCTTCTAGACTATTTACATTTAGTGCAGTGCGTCCTGCTCACAGTGTTCAGCTAGATCCGTTCCTGTTATCTTCTAGACTATTTACATTTAGTGCAGTGCGTCCTGCTCACAGTGTTCAGCTAGATCCGTTCCTGTTATCTTCCTACTGACAGGCAGGCTTGTCTGGTTACAGTATATAAAGCTACCAGAAGAAAATTACTGGTGTTCTATTTGATCCTATTAGTACCACGGTCAGGCAGCTAGACTATTTACATTTAGTACAGTGCGTCCTGCTCACAGTGTTCAGCTAGATCCGTTCCTGTTATCTTCCTACTGACAGGCAGGCTTGTCTGGTTACAGTATATAAAGCTACCTGAAGAAAATTACTGGTGTTCTATTTGATCCTATTAGTACCACGGTCAGGCAGCTAGACTATTTACATTTAGTACAGTGCGTCCTGCTCACAGTGTTCAGCTAGATCCGTTCCTGTTATCTTCCTACTGACAGGCAGGCTTGTCTGGTTACAGTATATAAAGCTACCTGAAGAAAATTACTGGTGTTCTATCCCAGCTTAGTGCAGCTACAGGCCATTAGTATGTCTGGAAGGCCAAGAAGGAGAGGCAGACAGTCACAAGCCAATAAGAGAGGGCAAGCAGGCTCTGTGTCTAGTGCTGGTCATGGAGACGGTGCATCCTCATCAGCACGTGGCCATGGGACACGCTGGGCCTTTTTTCGGCAGCTGGCTGTGTTGAGCCGCAACATGCGGAAGACTTGGTCGAGTGGATGACCAAGCCGTCCTCATCCTCCTCATCCTCTCTCACCCATGCCCAGGGTGCTTTGTCTGGCAAAGCAGCGGCCTCTTCCCTCAGCTCAATGTCATCAGTGACTCCTTCCCTAGCTCCACCACGTCCTCATGAGGATTCCCTCGAACTGTTTGACCACAGTGTTGGGTACATGCTCCAGGAGGATGCCCAGCGTTTGGAAGGCTCTGATGATGATACTGAGCTCGATGAAGGCAGTAACATGAGCACGGACAGAGGGGGTGCCCAAGAAGGACAGCAATCTGGCAGTCATGCTCCCCCTGCTGCAGCATACTGCCAGGTTTGCTCCAGTGATGAGGAGGGAGAGGATGATGAGGTCACTGACTCAATGTGGGTGCCTGATAGGAGAGAGGAGGAGGAAGAGGAGGAGGAGGCGGCACATCACCAACGAGGCAGGATGCCCTCCAGGGGCCAGCCTAAGGGCAGCACATTGACTGCATCACACCCCAAAGCTCCACATGTGCAGGGCGCTGCAGTCTCTGCGCGTTATTCAAAAAGTTCTTTGGTGTGGGCCTTTTTTGAGACGAGTGCATCAGATCGCACCGCTGCTATTTGCAACATATGTCTCAAGCGTATCTCACGTGGCCAAAACATCTCCCGCTTGGGTACCACATGCTTGACCAGACATATGTTGACCTGCCATGCAGTTCGTTGGCAAGCGTATCTAAAAGACCCACACCAAAGAACAAAGAGGATCTCTCCTTGCTCCTCATCAGCTGAGATTTCCAACCCCACTAGACCTCCAGTCCTCTCTGAGACCTGCAGTGAGAGGAATGAAGGTGTAGAATTAGGTGTGTCACAGCCAAGTACTTGTGGGCAATCTGCTTTTGGTACACCGACGTCAGATTGTACCAGGCAAATTTCCCTGCCCCAGCTGCTGCACCGCCGAAAGAAGTTTGCTCCCAGCCATCCACATGCCCAGCGGTTGAATGCTAGCTTGGCAAAATTGCTAGCACTTCAACTGCTGCCTTTTCAGTTGGTAGACTCTGCCCCCTTCCGTGAGTTTGTGGAATGTGCGGTTCCTCAGTGGCAGGTACCCAAACGCCACTTTTTCTCACGGAAGGCGATTCCGGCTCTCTACCGGCATGTGGAAGGCAATGTCCATGCCTCGCTGGACAGGGCGGTCAGCGGTAAGGTGCATATTACCGCTGACTCATGGTCCAGCAGGCATGGACAGGGACGTTACCTAAGTTTCACGGCACATTGGGTGACTCTGCTGGCAGCTGGGAAGGATGCAGGACAAGGTGCAGTAGTGTTGGAGGTTGTTCCGCCACCACGCCTCCAAAATGCTGATTGTGACACACCTCTCTCCTCCACCCCCTCCTCTTCTTCTTCCTCCATGGCCTCTTCCTCGGAACCAGCGGTGCTCCGTAGTCATTCAAGGGGCTACGCAAGTACGCAGGCCAAAAGATGCCATGCGGTGCTTGAGCTGGTGTGCTTGGGGGACAGGAGCCACACTGGGGCAGAGGTTCTGTCAGCTCTGCAGGGGCAGGTTCAGAGGTGGTTGACGCCACGCCAACTTAAGGCAGGAATGGTGGTTTGCGACAATGGCACCAACCTCCTCTCTGCCCTCCGACAGGGACAAATGACCCATGTGCCCTGTTTGGCTCACGTCCTTAACTTGGTGGTGCAGCGGTTCTTGGGCAGGTACCCGGGCTTACAGGATGTCCTGAGGCAGGCCAGGAAAGTCTGTGTGCATTTCCGCCGGTCATATAATGCCAGTGCTCGGCTGACGGACCTCCAAAAGGAGTTTAACCTGCCCAAGAACCGCCTAATCTGTGACATGCCCACCAGGTGGAACTCAACGTTGGCCATGCTGCAGCGGCTGCACACGCAGCAGAGGGCCATCAATGAGTACCTGTGCGACTATGGCACCAGGACAGGGTCAGGGGAGCTTGGTTTTTTTTCCCCACGCCAGTGGGCCATGATCAGGGATGCATGCACTGTCCTGTCACCATTCGAGGAGGCCACGAGGATGGTGAGCAGTGACAGTGCATGCATCAGTGACACTGTCCCCCTTGTGCACCTGTTGGAGCACACGCTGCGTGGAATAATGGACAGGGCACTTGAGGCAGAACAGAGGCAGGAAGAGGAGGACTTCCTTAGCTCTCAAGGCCCCCTTTATCCAGACAGTGTTCCTGCGTGCCCGCCGATCACACAGGAAGAGGACGAGGAGGAGGAGGAGGAGGAGGAAGATTGTGTCAGTATGGAGGTGGAGCCTGGCACTCAGCATCAGCAGCAGTCTTTAAGGGATCAGTCCCAAGAAACACATGGACTTGTACGTGGCTGGGAGGAGGTGGCTGCGGACGTTGTCGTCCTTAGTGACCCAGAGGACTCCGGACCGAATGCCTCAGCAAACCTACGCTGCATGGCCTCCCTGATCCTGCAAAGCCTGCGTAAGGATCCTCGTATTCGTAGTATCAAGGAGAAGGACCAATACTGGCTGGCAACCCTCCTTGATCCACGTTACAAGGGTAAGGTTGCGGTCCTTATCTTGCCATCGCAGAGGGAGCAGAGGATGAAACATCTTCGGGAGGCCTTGCAGAAAGGTCTGTGCAATGCGTTCCCAGAGACTGGGAGGTTACAAACTCCTGTTTCTGGACAACGTGTTGCTGAGGCTTCGGTCAGTCAAAGAAGGAGCGGTGGAGAAGGTGGCCGTCTGACCGATGCGTTCAGACAATTTTTTGGTCCGCAGCCCCAAGGTATGATCGGTTCCAGCAACCATCGCCAGCGTCTGTTTTACATGGTGCAGGAATACCTAGGGGCAAGATCAGACTTGGACACCTTTCCCACCGAAAATCCTCTGGGTTACTGGGTCTTGAGGATGGATCACTGGCCAGAGCTTGCACAGTATGCAATTGAGCTACTGGCCTGTCCTGCATCCAGCGTTCTTTCGGAACGCACATTCAGTGCTGCTGGAGGCGTGGTAACCGATCACAGGGTGCGTCTGTCCACCGACTCGGTCGATCGGCTGACCTTCATAAAAATGAATGAGTCTTGGATCACCACCAGCTACCAAGCACCTGATGCTGATGTAACCGAATAATTTTTTTTGAAATGTCAGATCCCTTCAAAGACTGCCTATGCTGATGCTGAGTGACTATCCCTGAGTAATTATCCTCTTCCTCCTCAATCATCACGCTGATAGCTTGTAAGAACATTTTTGGTTCTGGGCGCCACCACCAGTGCCTAAGGCACAATTTTTCAGCCCCTGTTTAACAGGGGCGTGTTAATTACAATTTTTGATGTAATACTTTGCAGCAGGGCTCGTTCCTGCATTCCAACTAGAGTGTCTGTGAGGGGTTGCAGTGTTGTGGCACCAGCACCAGTGCCTAAGGCCCAATTTTTCTGCCCCTGTCTAACAGGGGCGTGTAATTACAATTTTTGATGCAATACTTTGCAGCAGGGCTCGTTCCTGCGTTCCAACTAGAGTGTCTGTGAGGGGTTGCAGTGTTGTGGCACCAGCACCAGTGCCTAAGGCCCAATTTTTCTGCCCCTGTCTAACAGGGGCGTGTAATTACAATTTTTGATGCAATACTTTGCAGCAGGGCTCGTTCCTGCGTTCCAACTAGAGTGTCTGTGAGGGGTTGCAGTGTTGTGGCACCAGCACCAGTGCCTAAGGCCCAATTTTTCTGCCCCTGTCTAACAGGGGCGTGTAATTACAATTTTTGATGCAATACTTTGCAGCAGGGCTCGTTCCTGCGTTCCAACTAGAGTGTCTGTAAGGGGTTGCAGTGTTGTGGCACCAGCACCAGTGCCTAAGGCCTAATTTTTCAGCTCCTGTTCAACAGGGGCATGTAATTACAATTCTTGATCTAATATTTCACAGCAGGGCCCTGTGAGGGCTTACAGTGTTGTGGCCACAGCAACACCTAAGGCCCAAATTTCTGCTGAGTATATAGGGCAGGACCCTACTTTCAAACATCTAACTTACAAACGACTCCTACTTGCAAACGGAAGGAGACAACAGGAAGTGAGATGAAATCTACCCCTAGGAAGGGAAATTCTCTCCTGTAAGAGTTAATATGGGAAAACAATTTCTCCTTTCCACTGATGCTTTCCAATCCTTGTTCCACAAAAAACCCAAATTTTCAAAAAACATTTTTCATTGGGACAAAAAGTGAGGTGAAATCTTCTGAAGAGGAGGAAAGACAGCAAAACAAATGTCACAGGGGTGATAACCCTTCCCTATGTTTTCCAAAAAGCTTAAAAAAGATTTTTTGGCTGGAGCTAAACGCTTTAAAAATTTACCCGTTCAAAATTACAAAGAGATTCTACTTAACAACAAACCTACAGTCCCTGTCTTGTTTGCACCGCCTGTATACTGCTGTTCAGAGTATATAGGGCCTTTCCTTATTTTAATTTGGGTGCGGGGTTCCCCTTAATATCCATACAAGACCCAAAGGGCCTGGTAATGGACTGGGGGGTACCCATGCCGTTTGTCTCACTGATTTTCATCCATATTGCCATGACCCGACATGACATTAAACCCGCAAGCAGTTTTAAATGAGATTTTTTCCTTTAAAAATGACATTTGGTGCAGGGACTGTTCTAAACACGGGAAACACGAGCCACTTTACAGGCCTACTATAGACACACCCCAGGTACTATATTTAAAGGAATATTTCACTTTTTTTTTTTTTACTTTAAGCATCATTAAAATCACTGCTCCCGAAAAAACGGCCGTTTTTAAAAGTTTTTTTTGCATTGATACATGTCCCCTGGGGTAGGACCCGGGTCCCCAAAACCTTTTTAGGACAATACCATGCAAATTAGCCTTTAAAATGAGCACTTTTGATTTCGAACGTTCGAGTCCCATAGACGTCAATGGGGTTCTAACGTTCGTGCGAACTTTCGGTCCGTTCGCAGGTTCTGGTGCGAACCGAACCGGGGGGTGTTCGGCTCATCCCTACTCCTGGTACAAAGGGACTTGTTTATTCCGTAGAGTTGCTGTATGGTCCTACTGATAACCTGCTACACAATTCTATGAGGAAAGTTGTCCTGTGAATAGTCTGTGAATAGTTAATTTGGAGTATCTTACTAATTCCCTTCTCCTTATCCAAGTTCTCCAAATAAAACCACAAAAAACGAATCCCCTATACTGGTCATTGGAGACAATGAGTGGAAGAGTGCATGTACCTGGCTGTGTGAAAATACCATGTGTTTGGCTGTGGATCTATCAGTGGGAGACGTGGGCACAATTATTCAAGTGGCTCCTGCGGGGATTATCCCCTGAATTATCGCAGCAACTGCTACTGGCAACGGCCAATCAGAAGCTAATTGGCAGACGTATTTTGGTAATGACCTTTCGACAGAAGCCAGCTTCTGACTGAATTCCATACACACCAGCCCAATGTCACCTGGTTTCTATTGAACCAGCCAATGCCACCCGACATTCGGCCCGTGTGTACTAGGCTTTAGGGACAGGTTCACTGTCTGATGGGGACATTGACAGCCAAATGGAAAAAAAATCAAGTGGAGTAGGGACAGTGCAAGGACTATGTCTACCTATTCAGGAAGCTCTCCTTTTGGGTTGGACCGGTCAGGCCGCACTTTGCTCCTCGTGGCAGATGCTGTCTGCATCCCTGAGTCTTCTGCCTGCTGTCAATCCACTGCCAAGTTGTAAATGGTACCAGACGGGCCTGTTTGTGTTGTTAACCTGCTGTTTCAATACAACATTCTTAGCAAAACAGAACTCTGAGTGTTTGCTGCCTACCACACCATGCTGCACCTACCCAACAAGAAAATATCTATTTATTTTGCTAGAAAGGCAGTGTCCTTGTCACTTCCTGACAGCTGACATCAACACATAAAACAATATCATTTTATCTGGGTTTTAATTTATTGATGTGATTAAGCACTAGATACAGACTGTGGTATAATATAGTGCAGTGGTTAGCGGTTGGTGAACAGGTTGGGGGATGGGATATTCACAGAATCTGTCTTCAGCCCCACTTCATACCACAAGCCCTCTTTACAGCACAGTCCCACGTTTATATCAGTGTCTTCAGTTCTACTTCACAACATCACAGCTCCCCCTTTACATTACAGTGCAGTGCCCTTTACATTAATGTAACGGGGACTGCTCTGTAAAGAGGGCACTGTGATGTAAAGGGGACTGCTCTGTAAAGGGGGCACTGTAATGTAATGGGGACTGCTCTGTAAAGAGGGCACTGTGATGTAAATGGGACTGTTCTGTACAAAAGGGGCACTGTAATGTAAAGGGGGCTGTGATATAAAGGGGACTGCACTGTAAATGGACAATGTAATGATTACAGTGCCCCTTTACAGTGCAGTCCCCTTTATATAACAGTGCCCCCTTTATAGTGCAGTCCCCTTTACATCGCAGCCCCCCTTTACATTACAGTGCCCCCATTACAAAGCAGTCCCCTTTGCATCACAGCCCCCTTTACAGAGCAGTCCCCGAAAGCAATCACAGTGTCCTCCATCACAGTGCCCCTGCAGTCTTCCCCCTCCCCTTTTCCTCTCTTCCCATTCTAATCTCTGCCTCCCCTGCACAGGACTCCTACCTTTGGCAGAGCAGAGGCTGTGCTCAGTCCATGTGTCCTCTCCCGGGTGCCTTGCCTACTCAATGATGTCATCCTATCATCTGGGCAGGGAGGAGCTCTCCATTCTGATCTGTAGCTCCTGCCCCCTGCCCCCTGCCCTGCTAATAGGATGACATAGTCGGCCGGACGGGCAGAAGAGCCGGGAGAGGACACACGGGAATGGCTGCACAGCAGGTGGTGAGCGGGATCGCTGTCTGTGATAGGCCTGTGCAGACCACGATCGCCGCTCAACTCCCTCTGTGCAGCCTTGTCATCAACAGGCCACGGACGGCACTGGTCCATGGCCCGGAGGTTGGGGATCCTTGATATAGTGGTTTACTTTTTATTTAAATTGTATTTAAATGTACTGCACCATGAGGCCTCTCTTTGTTTATGCTTTATATATATGAATGCTGATGATTGGCATTGGAGTAAAGGCAGTAGCGGTGCATCCATTAAGGGCAGTAGGCTGTGTAGGCTGTGTGTAAGGCTGTGTAGAATAGATAAATTCATGCATAGCATGGAAGGTAAAAAAACTTTCTGCCTTTAGAATCACTTTAAGTAATACCTGACTATTTTTAATGAAGTTCTTTTTTTAAAATAGAAAGTATGGGTTTGTTTGGTTTGTAAAACCATACTTACATAGGTGGATGCAGCATTGATGTGATGCTGCATCTGCCCCCCGCTGTCTCTAATGGCCCGTACACACGATCCAAAAATCGGACGAAAAATACCGCTTTCAATGTGATCATATGATAATCGGATCGTTAGTACAGAGCTTTCGAGAGCCAATCACAACAGCTCAGCCAATATTATCCGATGGGTCAAGCATGAAAATTATTCTAGTATGATACCGGATCGTATGATTTTCGTTTAATCAGCGCAGTTGTCGTCCGAAAACACAATAAAAATACACTACAACACATAACATCCCTTCCGATTTTTTATTCTGTCGTACGAGAATTTTCGTAACTTTAGTAAACTCTCCATTTTTGATATGCAATTAGCATGCAAAAAAAATGGATGATCTGTCTTCCGATTTTCAGATCGTGTGTATGGGTCATTAGGGTGAGAACTGAGCGATCAAACTCCACTGATCACTCAGTTCTCACTGCCGCTCTAGCAGTCACCGCTGTCTGCTCTTCCCCCCAACCCCCCTCATTCACTGGAGTGCTGAGCTGTGGAGGGGGCGGGAGCTGGTGGCTCAGACTCCCAGTGGCTTGCTGAGAGACTGAGCCAGGTGCTGGTCCAGGCTCCTGGGTGGATCTAGACCACGATCTTTCCCCAGCCAGGACCGGTTCTGTGACATCAGCCGACAGCAGACCTCAGCTGAAAATGGGTCACAGGAACGCAGAATGAACTTTGGCTGTACTTCTCCTTTAGGTGATCTCAAAGTGTTAGTTCTATATTCTCTGTTCAAAAAATGTAATGGATATGTAATAGATGAGTTTCAGTTTCTAAAATGATTGTGATGAGCTTTATTTGTGAGACTCTCTTGTGGCAAGTAATCAAAGCATACTTGTTGGGGGGTATAAAGCCTGTGGCATCTGTGTGCTGTGTCTACGTTGAGCAGATCCAGGTTCTAATTAACTAATTTCTTTAAACCTCTTCCCCTGTCAGAACAATGTAGCTACCCTGAATGTTTGCTACAGTGCACTATGCACATCATGACTAGGGTATTAAAGATGATTTTTCTCAATTCTGCTCAGACCATAACTCCCTTTACCCCTTATAAATAACCACATGACAACAAGTTGGAGTTAAATGGCCATAGCAGCCTTTTATTAACAAACTGTATACATAACAGGTAAACAACACATTAAAACCCAGTTTTACTGGAACCTCTAGGGTCCTGGTAGGCATCAAAGAAGAAAGTACCTGTGTCCCACTTAATTAGGCCTTCAGCTGCCACAGCACCGACTTAGAGACAACCAGTTGCAGATACCAACATACCAAAATAGTGGGAGTCGTACCTCAGACAGGTCCCTACCAAGTACAGTCAGGTCCATAAATATTGGGACATCGACACAATTCTAATCTTTTTGGCTCTATACACCACCACAATGGATTTGAAATGAAACTAACACAATGTGCTTTAACTGCAGACTTTCAGCTTTAATTTGGGGGTATTTACATCCAAATCAGGAGAACAGTGTAGGAATTACAACAGTTTGTATATGTGCCTTCTACTTTTTAAGGGACCAAAAGTAATGGGACAGATTAACAATTATCCATCAAACTTTCACTTTTTAATACTTGGTTGCAAATCCTTTGCAGTCAATTACAGCCTGTAGTCTGGAACGCATAGACATCACCAGAAGCTAAGTTTCATCCTTGGTGATGCTCTGCCAGGCCTCTACTGCAACTGTCTTCAGTTCCTGCTTGTTCTTGGGGCATTTTCCCTTCTCTTTTGTCTTCAGCAAGTGAAATGCATGCTCAATCGGATTCAGGTCAGGTGACTGACTTGGCCTTTGCATAACATTACACTTCTTTCCCTTAAAAGAACCTTTGGTTGCTTTCGCAGTATGCTTCGGGCCATTGTCCATCTGCACTGTGAAGCGCCATCCAATGAGTTCTGAAGCATTTTGCTGAATATGAGCAGATAATATTGCGCGAATTCATCCTGCTGCTTTTGTCAGCAGTCACATCATCAATAAATACAAGAGAACCAGTTCCATTGGCAGCCATACATGCCCCCCACGCCATGACACTACCACCACCATGCTTCACTGATGACGTGGTATGCTTTGGATCATGAGCAGTTCCTTTCCTTCTCCATACTCTTCTCTTCCCATCACTCTGGTACAAGTTGTTCTTGGTCTAATCTGTCCATAGGATGTTGTTCCAGAACTGTGAAGGCTTTTCTAGAAGTTGTTTGGCAAACTCTAATATGGCCTTCCTGTTTTTGAGGTTCACCAATGGTTTACATCTTGTGGTGAACCCTCTGCGTTCACTCTGGTGAAGTCTTCTCCTGATTGTTGACTTTGACACACATACACCTACCTCCTGGAGAGTGTTCTTGATCTGGCCAACTGTTGTGAAGGGTGTTTTCTTCACCAGGGAAAGAATTCTTGGTCATCCACCACAGTTGTTTTCCGTGATCTTCCGGGTCTTTTGGTGTTGTTGAGCTCATTGGTACTTTCTTTCTTTTTAAGGATGTTCCAAACAGTTGATTTGGCCACACCTAATGTTTTTGCTATCTCTCTGATGGGTTTGTTTTGTTTTTTCAGCCTAATGATGGCTTGCTTCACTGATAGTGACAGCTCTTTGGATCTCATATTGAGAGTTGACAGCAACAGATTCCACATGCAAATAGCACACTTGAAATGAACTCTGGACCTTTTATCTGCTCCTTGTAAATGGGATAATGAGGGAATAACACACACCTGGCCATGGCTGAGCAGCCAATTGTCCCATTACTTTTGGTCCCTTAAAAAGTGGGAGACACATATACAAACTGTTGTAATTCCTACGCCGTTCACTTGATTTAGATGTAAATACCCTCAAATTAAAGCTGAAAGTCTGCAGTTAAAGCACATCTTGTTTGTTTCATTTCATATCCATTGTGGTGGTGTATAGAGCCAAAAAGATTAGAATTGTGTCGATGTCCCAATATTTATGGACCTGACTGTATATGTTTGCCCCATATTAACCTACCAGGACCTTGTACCCCGCCACCACCGCACAAACATGACACCTTATGTTTGTGCGGTCCACCACACCTGGAGGACCCACCAAAGACTGGCCTGCACAACTAAACGCCCATCAGCCGATGCCCTGGAACACACCCACTCAAAAACCTCATAGCCCTACATCATAAACAGCCCCCAAACAAAAGAAATGGGCAGCAAACCCAGGTGCACAAAGCCCCAAAGTTGACAATCTATCCAAAGACTGAACAATTGACATTAAAAACAGCCCCAAACCGACCCATTGAATAAAAAGAGGATCATACCATACTACAACGATCAGGCTACAGCCCGAACTGGACAAACATAAGAACCACTCGCACCGAGCGCAACGCGCACATCCGAACCCACCTAGTTCATCTTGGAACGCCTCAGCCAAAAACACCGCAACCAAAATGACTCTGAACGTCTATCCCTGTAAAATTTCTGCTTTCCTTCAAGAAGAATAAACCAGCTCTTGTGATACTCCAAGGTCAAAGGAAGGCTGACGTGACAACATCACCCTAAGAAATAGAACAGACCCGGGAAAAACGCCCACGATCATGGAAAATTACAAATAAAATGACACAGGCCTGCAGCTATAAACAGGTCCACAACCCACCTGTACCATTGCCCGGCTTGCCAAACCAGAAAATACCTTGCTTGGTACCAGACCTCGGAAACAAAAGGTAACCAAACCCCACCAACGTGCAGTGCACAGCCGACACCGGAACACCGATCACCTGAACGTCCCAAATAACCCTGCCCAACTTGCGGTCTGAACCCAACTCATAAGCCCTAATCTGGTAATGCAACGACCACCTAGCACCCTCCCGAACTCAAAATCAAAAGTCAGGGGTACCGCAACCCTCCTCAGTAGGGATGAGCTTCGTGTTCGAGTCGAACCCATGTTCGACTCGAACATCGGCTGTTCGATCGTTCGCCGAATTGCGAACGTTATGGGCCGTTCGCGCTAAATTCGTGTGGCGCGTCACGGCCCATAATTCACTGCGGCATCGCAGTGCATTGCTGGCTGATGATTGGCCAAGCATGCACTATGACCCGCATGCTTGGCCAATCACAGCGCCGTCAGTAGAGAGAGCTGTAATTGGCCAAAGCCAGGGTGGCTTTGGCCAATTATGGCTCAGGGGATTTAGTACACACCCCACACTATATAAGGCCGCCTGCACGGCGGCCCTGTGTAGTGTGTGTTCCGGTGTGCTGAGAGATAGAGAGAGAGAGAGACAGTGTCATTTGATTTGAGTTAGATAGATTAGGCAGAACAGTCAGTCAGTTAGCTGCACTTACAGTGTATTGTGTATATATATGCATCCCAGGTGTTGCATATATATATATACACTGTATTCAGTTTAGCTAGATCCGTTCCTGTTATCTTCTATCTAGACTATTTACATTTAATGCAGTGCGTCCTGCTCACAGTGTTCAGCTAGATCCGTTCCTGCTATTTACATTTAGTGCAGTGCGTCCTGCTCACAGTGTTCAGCTAGATCCGTTCCTGTTATCTTCTAGACTATTTACATTTAGTGCAGTGCGTCCTGCTCACAGTGTTCAGCTAGATCCGTTCCTGCAATTTACATTTAGTGCAGTGCGTCCTGCTCACAGTGTTCAGCTAGATCCGTTCCTGCTATTTACATTTAGTGCAGTGCGTCCTGCTCACAGTGTTCAGCTAGATCCGTTCCTGCTATTTACATTTAGTGCAGTGCGTCCTGCTCACAGTGTTCAGCTAGATCCGTTCCTGCTATTTACATTTAGTGCAGTGCGTCCTGCTCACAGTGTTCAGCTAGATCCGTTCCTGCTATTTACATTTAGTGCAGTGCGTCCTGCTCACAGTGTTCAGCTAGATCCGTTCCTGCTATTTACATTTAGTGCAGTGCGTCCTGCTCACAGTGTTCAGCTAGATCCGTTCCTGCTATTTACATTTAGTGCAGTGCGTCCTGCTCACAGTGTTCAGCTAGATCCGTTCCTGCTATTTACATTTAGTGCAGTGCGTCCTGCTCACAGTGTTCAGCTAGAGCCGTTCCTGCTATTTACATTTAGTGCAGTGCGTCCTGCTCAAAGTGTTCAGCTAGATCCGTTCCTGTTATCTTCTAGACTATTTACATTTAGTGCAGTGCGTCCTGCTCACAGTGTTCAGCTAGATCCGTTCCTGCTATTTACATTTAGTGCAGTGCGTCCTGCTCACAGTGTTCAGCTAGATCCGTTCCTGTTATCTTCTAGACTATTTACATTTAGTGCAGTGCGTCCTGCTCACAGTGTTCAGCTAGATCCGTTCCTGTTATCTTCTAGACTATTTACATTTAGTGCAGTGCGTCCTCCTCACAGTGTTCAGCTAGATCCGTTCCTGTTATCTTCTAGACTATTTACATTTAGTGCAGTGCGTCCTGCTCACAGTGTTCAGCTAGATCCGTTCCTGTTATCTTCTAGACTATTTACATTTAGTGCAGTGCGTCCTGCTCACAGTGTTCAGCTAGATCCGTTCCTGTTATCTTCTAGACTATTTACATTTAGTGCAGTGCGTCCTGCTCACAGTGTTCAGCTAGATCCGTTCCTGTTAAATTCCTACTGACAGGCAGGCTTGTCTGGTTACAGTATATAAAGCTACCTGAAGAAAATTACAGGTGTTCTATTTGATCCTATTAGTACCACGGTCAGGCAGCTAGACTATTTACATTTAGTACAGTGCGTCCTGCTCACAGTGTTCAGCTAGATCCGTTCCTGTTATCTTCCTACTGACAGGCAGGCTTGTCTGGTTACAGTATATAAAGCTACCTGAAGAAAATTACAGGTGTTCTATTTGATCCTATTAGTACCACGGTCAGGCAGCTAGACTATTTACATTTAGTACAGTGCGTCCTGCTCACAGTGTACAGCTAGATCCGTTCCTGTTATCTTCCTACTGACAGGCAGGCTTGTCTGGTTACAGTATATAAAGCTACCTGAAGAAAATTACAGGTGTTCTATTTGATCCTATTAGTACCACGGTCAGGCAGCTAGACTATTTACATTTAGTACAGTGCGTCCTGCTCACAGTGTTCAGCTAGATCCGTTCCTGTTATCTTCCTACTGACAGGCAGGCTTGTCTGGTTACAGTATATAAAGCTACTTGAAGAAAATTACAGGTGTTCTATCCCAGCTTAGTGCAGCTACAGGCCATTAGTATGTCTGGAAGGCCAAGAAGGAGAGGCAGACAGTCACAAGCCAATAAGAGAGGGCAAGCAGGCTCTGTGTCTAGTGCTGGTCGTGGAGACGGTGCATCCTCATCAGCACGTGGCCATGGGACACGCTTGGCCTTTTTTTCGGCAGCTGGCCGTGTTGAGCCGCAACATGCGGAAGACTTGGTCGAGTGGATGACCAAGCCGTCCTCATCCTCCTCATCCTCTCTCACCCATGCCCAGGGTGCTTTGTCTGGCAAAGCAGCGGCCTCTTCCCTCAGCTCAATGTCATCAGTGACTCCTTCCCTAGCTCCACCATGTCCTCATGAGGATTCCCTCGAACTGTTTGACCACAGTGTTGGGTACATGCTCCAGGAGGATGCCCAGCGTTTGGAAGGCTCTGATGACGATACTGAGCTCAATGAAGGCAGTAACATGAGCACGGACAGAGGGGGTGCCCAAGAAGGACAGCAATCTGGCAGTCATGCTCCCCCTGCTGCAGCATACTGCCAGGTTTGCTCCAGTGATGAGGAGGGAGGGGATGATGAGGTCACTGACTCAACGTGGGTGCCTGATAGGAGAGAGGAGGAGGAGGAGGAGGAGGAGGAGGAGGAGGAGGAGGAGGCGGCAGCACATCACCAACGAGGCAGGATGCCCTCCAGGGGCCAGCCTAAGGGCAGCACATTGACTACATCACACCTCAAAGCTCCACATGTGCAGGGCGCTGCAGTCTCTGCGCGTTATTCAAAAAGTTCTTTGGTGTGGGCCTTTTTTGAGACGAGTGCATCAGATCGCACCGCTGCTATTTGCAACATATGTCTCAAGCGTATCTCGCGTGGCCAAAACATCTCCCGCTTGGGTACCACATGCTTGACCAGACATATGTTGACCTGCCATGCAGTTCGTTGGCAAGCGTATCTAAAAGACCCACACCAAAGAACAAAGAGGATCTCTCCTTGCTCCTCATCAGCTGAGATTTCCAACCCCACTAGACCTTCAGTCCTCTCTGAGACCTGCAGTGAGAGGAATGAAGGTGTAGAATTAGGTGTGTCACAGCCAAGTACTTGTGGGCAATCTGCTTTTGGTACACCGACGTCAGATTGTACCAGGCAAATTTCCCTGCCCCAGCTGCTGCACCGCCGAAAGAAGTTTGCTCCCAGCCATCCACATGCCCAGCGGTTGAATGCTAGCTTGGCAAAATTGCTAGCACTTCAACTGCTGCCTTTTCAGTTGGTAGACTCTGCCCCCTTCCGTGAGTTTGTGGAATGTGCGGTTCCTCAGTGGCAGGTACCCAAACGCCACTTTTTCTCACGGAAGGCGATTCCGGCTCTCTACCGGCATGTGGAAGGCAATGTCCATGCCTCGCTGGACAGGGCGGTCAGCGGTAAGGTGCATATTACCGCTGACTCATGGTTCAGCAGGCATGGACAGGGACGTTACCTAAGTTTCACGGCGCATTGGGTGACTCTGCTGGCAGCTGGGAAGGATGCAGGACAAGGTGCAGTAGTGTTGGAGGTTGTTCCGCCACCACGCCTCCAAAATGCTGATTGTGACACACCTCTCTCCTCCACCCCCTCCTCTTCTTCTTCCTCCATGGCCTCTTCCTCGGAACCAGCGGTGCTCCGTAGGCGTTCAAGGGGCTACGCAAGTACGCAGGCCAAAAGATGCCATGCGGTGCTTGAGCTGGTGTGCTTGGGGGACAGGAGCCACACTGGGGCAGAGGTTCTGTCAGCTCTGCAGGGGCAGGTTCAGAGGTGGTTGACGCCACGCCAACTTAAGGCAGGAATGGTGGTTTGCGACAATGGCACCAACCTCCTCTCTGCCCTCCGACAGGGACAAATGACCCATGTGCCCTGTTTGGCTCACGTCCTTAACTTGGTGGTGCAGCGGTTCTTGGGCAGGTACCCGGGCTTACAGGATGTCCTGAGGCAGGCCAGGAAAGTCTGTGTGCATTTCCGCCGGTCATATAATGCCAGTGCTCGGCTGACGGACCTCCAAAAGGAGTTTAACCTGCCCAAGAACCGCCTAATCTGTGACATGCCCACCAGGTGGAACTCAACGTTGGCCATGCTGCAGCGGCTGCACACGCAGCAGAGGGCCATCAATGAGTACCTGTGCGACTATGGCACCAGGACAGGGTCAGGGGAGCTTGGTTTTTTTTCCCCCACGCCAGTGGGCCATGATCAGGGATGCATGCACTGTCCTGTCACCATTCGAGGAGGCCACGAGGATGGTGAGCAGTGACACTGCATGCATCAGTGACACTGTCCCCCTTGTCCACCTGTTGGAGCACACGCTGCGTGGAATAATGGACAGGGCACTTGAGGCAGAACAGAGGCAGGAAGAGGAGGACTTCCTTAGCTCTCAAGGCCCCCTTTATCCAGACAGTGTTCCTGCGTGCCCGCCGATCACACAGGAAGAGGACGAGGAGGAAGAGGAGGAGGAGGAAGATTGTGTCAGTATGGAGGTGGAGCCTGGCACTCAGCATCAGCAGCAGTCTTTAAGGGATCAGTCCCAAGAAACACATGGACTTGTACGTGGCTGGGAGGAGGTGGCTGCGGACCATGTCGTTCTTAGTGACCCAGAGGACTCCGGACCGAATGCCTCAGCAAACCTACGCTGCATGGCCTCCCTGATCCTGCAAAGCCTGCGTAAGGATCCTCGTATTCGTGGTATCAAGGAGAAGGACCAATACTGGCTGGCAACCCTCCTTGATCCACGTTACAAGGGTAAGGTTGCGGACCTTATCTTGCCATCGCAGAGGGAGCAGAGGATGAAACATCTTCGGGAGGCCTTGCAGAAAGGTCTGTGCAACGCGTTCCCAGAGACTGGGAGGTTACAAACTCCTGTTTCTGGACAACGTGTTGCTGAGGCTTCGGTCAGTCAAAGAAGGAGCGGTGGAGAAGGTGGCCGTCTGACCGATGCGTTCAGACAATTTTTTGGTCCGCAGCCCCAAGGTATGATCGGTTCCAGCAACCATCGCCAGCGTCTGTTTTACATGATGCAGGAATACCTAGGGGCAAGATCAGACTTGGACACCTTTCCCACCGAAAATCCTCTGGGTTACTGGGTCTTGAGGATGGATCACTGGCCAGAGCTTGCACAGTATGCAATTGAGCTACTGGCCTGTCCTGCATCCAGCGTTCTTTCGGAACGCACATTCAGTGCTGCTGGAGGCGTGGTAACCGATCACAGGGTGCGTCTGTCCACCGACTCGGTCGATCGGCTGACCTTCATAAAAATGAATGAGTCTTGGATCACCACCAGCTACCAAGCACCTGATGCTGATGTAACCGAATAATTTTTTTTGAAATCTCAGATCCCTTCAAAGACTGCCTATGCTGATGCTGAGTGACTATCCCTGAGTAATTATCCTCTTCCTCCTCAATCATCACGCTGATAGCTTGTAAGAACATTTTTGGTTCTGGGCGCCACCACCAGTGCCTAAGGCACAATTTTTCAGCCCCTGTTTAACAGGGGCGTGTAATTACAATTTTTGATGTAATACTTTGCAGCAGGGCTCGTTCCTGCATTCCAACTAGAGTGTCTGTGAGGGGTTGCAGTGTTGTGGCACCAGCACCAGTGCCTAGGGCCCAATTTTTCTGCCCCTGTCTAACAGGGGCGTGTAATTACAATTTTTGATGCAATACTTTGCAGCAGGGCTCGTTCCTGCGTTCCAACTAGAGTGTCTGTGAGGGGTTGCAGTGTTGTGGCACCAGCACCAGTGCCTAAGGCCCAATTTTTCTGCCCCTGTCTAACAGGGGCGTGTAATTACAATTTTTGATGCAATACTTTGCAGCAGGGCTCGTTCCTGCGTTCCAACTAGAGTGTCTGTGAGGGGTTGCAGTGTTGTGGCACCAGCACCAGTGCCTAAGGCCCAATTTTTCTGCCCCTGTCTAACAGGGGCGTGTAATTACAATTTTTGATGCAATACTTTGCAGCAGGGCTCGTTCCTGCGTTCCAACTAGAGTGTCTTGTGAGGGGTTGCAGTGTTGTGGCACCAGCACCAGTGCCTAAGGCCCAATTTTTCTGCCCCTGTCTAACAGGGGCGTGTAATTACAATTTTTGAAGCAATACTTTGCAGCAGGGCTCGTTCCTGCGTTCCAACTAGAGTGTCTGTGAGGGGTTGCAGTGTTGTGGCACCAGCACCAGTGCCTAAGGCCTAATTTTTCAGCTCCTGTTCAACAGGGGCATGTAATTACAATTCTTGATCTAATATTTCACAGCAGGGCCCTGTGAGGGCTTACAGTGTTGTGGCCACAGCAACACCTAAGGCCCAAATTTCTGCTGAGTATATAGGGCAGGACCCTACTTTCAAACATCTAACTTACAAACGACTCCTACTTGCAAACGGAAGGAGACAACAGGAAGTGAGATGAAATCTACCCCTAGGAAGGGAAATTCTCTCCTGTAAGAGTTAATATGGGAAAACAATTTCTCCTTTCCACTGATGCTTTCCAATCCTTGTTCCACAAAAAAACCCAAATTTTCAAAAAACATTTTTCATTGGGACAAAAAAGTGAGGTGAAATCTTCTGAAGAGGAGGAAAGACAGCAAAACAAATGTCACAGGGGTGATAACCCTTCCCTATGTTTTCCAAAAAGCTTAGAAAAGATTTTTTGGCTGGAGCTAAACAGGTTAAAAATGTTCAAAATTACAAACAGATTCTACTTAACAACAAACCTACAGTCCCTGTCTTGTTTGCACCGCCTGTATACTGCTGTTCAGAGTATATAGGGCCTGGTGGCCCCACACCTTTCCTTATTTTAATTTGGGTGCGGGGTTCCCCTTAATATCCATACAAGACCCAAAGGGCCTGGTAATGGACTGGGGGGTACCCATGCCGTTTGTCTCACTGATTTTCATCCATATTGCCATGACCCGACATGACATTAAACCCGCAAGCAGTTTTAAATGAGATTTTTTCCTTTAAAAATGACATTTGGTGCAGGGACTGTTCTAAACATGGGAAACACGCGTCACTTTACAGGCATACTATAGACACCCCCCAGGTACGATATTTAAAGGAATATTTCACTTTTTTTTTTTTACTTTAAGCATCATTAAAATCACTGCTCCCGAAAAAACGGCCGTTTTTAAAAGTTTTTTTTGCATTGATACATGTCCCCTGGGGTAGGACCCGGGTCCCCAAACCCTTTTTAGGACAATACCATGCAAATTAGCCTTTAAAATGAGCACTTTTGATTTCGAATGTTCGAGTCCCATAGACGTCAATGGGGTTCTAACGTTCGTGCGAACTTTCGGTCCGTTCGCGGGTTCTGGTGCGAACCGAACCGGGGGGTGTTCGGCTCATCCCTACTCCTCAGCCAGTACCGACAAGGAACTCACAGTTACACCACTCACGGAGCCAGAGGGCGAAACCCGTCCCACTGAAACTGAGAAAAGGAGCAACTATGGAGTTAAGACAACCAAGCACAAGGACCGCAGAAACAAAAGAATTCAAATGCCAACAAAACCAAACCAAGTCTAAATGCCCGGCTGCATATGCCGCGTCCCAGGCACAACGTTCATTGCCATAACCACCCCCAAATTGTCACCGTGAAAACAAACCTTTTATTGCAAAATGAAAAACCCCACAATGCAATAGAGAACCATCTTAAACTAAACAAAAGACACCAATTGGAGAATAAGTGAATGCTCCACACCAAACAGTAAAATATAAAACTCAAAAATAAAATTAATTGATTAAATATAACTGCTCCCCTCAATAAGTAGTGTGATACTCATAAAGCAATTTGTGATGAAATAGAGGGCGCTTGTGGTATTAAATCTAATAAATGAAACTAAACAGCAATAAATAGTGAATATACAAACATGCATATAAAAAATCAAATAACCAGGTCTGATGACAGTGAAGCCGCCCGTGGTGGAATAAATAGATCAATAAAAAGTCCCAAGCAAAGAGTTCATTATAATCGAGAAAAATTCTTCTGTGTGAAAATTCTTCCAAACAAGGAAAGATCACTAACTAATTTGTTAGTAAGAATTTTCACACAGAAGAATTTTTTCTCGATTATAATGAACTCTTTGCTTAGGACTTTTTATTGATCTATTTATTCCACCACGGGTGGCTTCATTGTCATCAGACCTAGTTATTTGATTTTTTATATGCACGTTTGTATATTCACTATTTATTGCTGTTTAGTTTCATTTATTAGATTTATTAGATTTAATACCATGAGCGCCCTCTATTTCATCACAAAAGACACCAATTGTAGTAAAAGCCAACTACCCACCATACCGGCGGTAAAGGAGCCGCGCTCCACAAGCAACCCGCAGACCCTGTGGCAACATAAAGCCCAAATTAAACATGGCGGCTGCCAGCCCCACTAACCTACTACCACAGGGTTGGTAAAGGATTCCCCAGACCAAAGGACGCCTCACTATCCCAGGAAAACAGAACACGATGACCAGACGCCCAATCGCCATCAATAGCCGCTGTAAAAAGATGAGTGAAAACACTGTCAATAGGCCTGACCACGCGGCTACAGATATTTTTTAAGCGACTGCAGCTGCCGCAAATGCCACTGACTATGCCACCGCGCTGACACGAGCTCAAGTGTCAAATTGCCAGCGTATCATCCGTAAGCTTACCCCACACTGCCAAAGAATCGGACAGAAACCCCAAGAAGCTAGCCACTGAGGAAGGCCCCCTGTCATGTCCAGAATTAGTCAACAGCACCCTGCAACTATTAGAGGCAGCAGGGCCTGCACGCGAGAAATCAGCCAAGTAGTGTATGGCAGAAACAATACCAGACACCCCCCCCAGCCCTCCAGTACAGTAAACGAAAAGACGCAGACCATGCCCCTGGGTTGGAAATGAACCCAGCCATTGTCCTACGAATCTAAAGAGAGACTATCAGCATGCATGGGCAGCAACAAAAGCAAAGTCAATATCATTGCTTTTTGCCAACATGGCTCCTCGATCACCAATGCAGGACCCAACGCAACACATTCTGTCAAGATATATGTTTTTCAACCCGCCCCTGGGAGAAGACATGGGGCGCATAGAACAAAAGGTTTTACCCTTTGAGGATGACCCCTGAAGGGGTATCGACCAAAATATCCAATGGGGGGGAAAAATACCACATTCGATGCGATCATACGATAATCGGATCGTCAGTACAGAGCTTTCAAGAGCTGATCACGACAGTTCATGCGATATTATTCGGCTGGACAAGCACGAAAATTTTCCTCGTACGATACCAGATCGTACGATTTTCGTCTAGTCAGTACAGTTGTCATCCGAAAATACAATACAAATACACTACAACACATTACATCACTCCCGATTTTTTTGTTTTCTGTCGTACAAGAATTTTCGTGACTATAGTAACCTATTAAATTTCTACTTGCGACTAGTAAGCAAAAAAAGTCGGATGATCTGCCATCCGATTTTTGGATCGTGTGTACGGGGCATTACACTTATGCCCCGTACACACGATCGGACATTGATCGGACATTCCAACAACAAAATCCATCAGATTTTTTCTGACGGATTTTGGGACAAACTTGTCTTGCATACACATGGTCGCACAAAGTTGTCTGAAAATCCAATCGTTCTGAACGCGGTGGCGTAAAACACGTACGTCGGGACTATAAACGGGGCAATAGCCAATAGCTTTTGTCTCTTAATTTATTCTGAGCATGCGTGGCACTTTGTGCATCGGATTTGTGTACACACGATCGGAATTTAGACGAACGGATTTTGTTGTCGGAAAATTTTATATCCTGCTCTCAAACTTTGTGTGTCGGAAATTCCGACGGAAAAAGTCAGATGGAGCCCACACATGATTGGAATTTCCGACAACACAATCCGATCACACTTTTTTCCATCGGAAAATCCGACCATATGTACAGGCCATTACTGTGCGATCACACTGATCGGGAACATCGCTGGTGTTGGCCCCGTGAAGACTGGAAGTGAAGTAGCAGAAACTCTTCTTTGGGATGCTGTGAGTGGGGCCCCCCACTGACACCTGGCCCAGATGCAGTGTCACTTGCCAGAAGATAGAGGAGGTGGGAGGTCATAGTGGTGGGAGGTCATATAGGAGGTGGGAGGTGGAGAGCACTAGGTGCGGAGGAGGAGGGATTTTTTTCTTTTTTTACACTGATATTGCTTATACAGTGATGACCACTGTATAAGCAATAGCCCCTAGCCCGGAACAGGCTGGATGACGTACAGGCAGGTACATGATCCAAACTGATTGTGCTGCCCACCTGCAGTACAATTATGGAAGTGGTTAAAGTCTGGCTCTTGTTTTGTAACCCTTTTTTTTAGGGGGCGCATAAAAAATAGGATGTGGTTTTGTGGGCGTGGCTCTAACTAAGGGGCATGATGTGTGGGTGTAGTCAAAAGTGGGGATGGCTAGTGTCCCTAGATTTTATTTGGTAACCTTATATTAATTGAATCTTCACCAAAAAAAAGTGCCAGCCTTAGTGCATATTTCTGCAGGCTCATTCTGGAATGTGGTAGCCTGGCAGCCCTTCCAACACCTCTAAAAATTGATACACAATGGAACACTTTTAAGAGAGTGTTTGCCTCTCCCCCACTTGTTTTAACTCTAAAAAGGCTGAACCACCTTGCTGCAACCACATGAAATGCACACACCTGCAGGACAGTTGCAGCGCACTCCCATACACTTAACACAGCTGCAGAATATGTACAGCCCTGAGCAGTTGCATGCCCTTCTTAACCACACGATGACCGCTCACAGTAAATATACTGCAAGCGGGTGCAGTTGCAGGCACAATCAATATCTGTACGTCGGCGGATTCTTCCGGGCTAGGATTGTGCGTGCCCCCTGCCGACCTGTACTGTGATTGGACACTGCACGAGTTTGGAAGCTGCTTTCAGCCAATGATTTTGGCTGAAGTCAGCTGATTGGCTTTGTCCAATCACACACAGAGTTCTGTGTTTACAAAAACACAAAACTCTGAGTCCAGGGAATGGTGATCTGGCTAATACTTCTCCCTGCAATGCAGGGATTTAAAACAGCCAGGTAGTAAAATAAAAGCAGCACACATTGCCCCTAGATGTTAACCCCTTCCTAGCCAGTGTCATTAGTACAGTGTCAGTGTACAATTATTAATAATACTTTTTAGCGATGTCAGTGTCCCTCCCAATTAGTGTCTGGTTGGCCGCCATCCTACACCCTACCACAGTCACACTTTAAGTCGCTGATCACCGCCATCACCAGTATAGCGTCTATAGCTGCGTAAATCCCAGTATATATACACCATAGATTGTAGATGCTATAACTTTTGCACAAAGCAATTAATATATACCATACTTATTGGGATTTCTTTTCTTACCAAAGACATTTAACAGAATACATTTGGGCCTCAAGTAATGAAGAAACAAATCTCCCTACATAAGTTTTACATGTATATCTGCTGTCTTCAGCTTCATGTATTCTTTAGAAAGTGTACATTGTGTTAGAGATTTTCTCTTCCTGTTCAGCACTGGGAGTGGATTCTTGGCATACAACCAAGACAGCCGATTGGAGGAAAGGCACCCCCCTCCACATAGGCAGAGATTTGCAGAGCTGTGCTGTGACAAGACAAGCTCTCTGCTAATCTATTTATAGCAACCTCCCTCAACACAAATTTCAGGCTGTTTTTATCTTGGTTGACAGAAAACTTGTCAGAAGTTATCAGACTGATAACAGAGCAACGAAACAGCAGAGACACAAAGACTCAGGGCTTTGGAGAGAGATAAGAAAACACTACAGATATACGTGCCTAGGTCAAATTTCATGAAACTGGTTTACATCCACTTTAAAGTGGAGCTCCACCCAAAAGGTGAAGTTTAATGCCTCCTCCCTCTCTCCTCTTCAGTAAATGGCACTTTTTTTTGGGGGGGGGGGGGGGCTGGTACCTGGTTTTGACTAGGTGATTCGACTGGAAGTTCTCTCCCCCTCCCAGTCATATGGGACACGTCACAGGTCCCAGAAGACTGCGGGACCATTCACAGTGCGCAGCAGTACCCGGCACACCCTGTGAGCACACTTCTGCAGGCAGTCTTTTCGTTATAGAGAAGAGATATAGTAAGTCTCTTCTGCATTAAATAATTCTTACCTGACTGTTTGCAATCTTCCAAACAATGTACACTGAACTGCGCTCGGCCCGATTTGTATGCAATTTTGGCATCTGCCAGCATGAATAAACTTTCATGAATGCAGTAAGTTGTGACATCCCTGCCTGGCCAGTTAAGATGGCCGAAGAAGATCAAGTGAAGCTGTCAGTGCCAGCGGGGGGAGCTTGCAGACTGAAAATTGTTGGAGGAGAGTTGAGCATAGTTCTCCTTTAAGAGAAAGTTTCAGGAGTTTCAGAATTTGGTGTTCCACTCAAATAAATTACTTAATAATCATGAATTGATTTATGTAAAGGATTTTAATGTTTCTTTATGTAAAAACTTCACAGTAGAAGATTATTTTAAGTATTAGAGAGCAGGAGATGTTTAAAAACAAAGGTGGTTCTATTCCAGCACACAGCTGAAGGCTGAATTCCTGCCCAGCAATACTATAGAAGAAACATACCAACTGTCATTTTCTTGTTTCATTTCGCCCACACTAGCAGCTCACATAGAGCAAGTACAGAGCAATAAATAAGAAAATATTAATGTATCTACAGGTGTGGGTACTTTTACATACATAGTTGTCAACACTATTTTTAGCTCTTTCATATTTGGACGTACTAACTGTTTTAAGTACAAGTTGACATTTACATTCCAGCTGTAACACATTTAGTGTTCTGAATTTTCTATTTTCTCAATAAAATATTTAACCATTAGTTCCCCTCACTTTCCAAGCTTGTTATTTTACTGCCTTGCTTGGCCCTCTTGACGTTTCATATTTTGGTGATCTATTACTAAATAAATAAAGAGACTTAAAGTGGTATTAAACCCAAAGCCAAAAATGTAATATATTGCAGCTTACCAATAATTAGATGTAGTGGCTGTATTTGTTTTCTTTTTAGGCTTTTTTCCCACTGTTTTCACCTGGTAATCTGGCCATTAACATACCTCCTGTATAATATAGACACACCATGGATGAATGAGCACAGGGGGCATATTTGGACAGCAGCATTGTCTGTCTGGGAGGAGGAGAGTGTTAGAAGTACTAGCAGATTTAAATACAATAACATATTGAAGCCAAACTCCAGCTAATACTTTATGATCAGTTACAGCAAACATGCTTTTTTCCTTTTGGGATAAAGGTTTACATGAATAAATAAACGCTGATAATTTTTCATCCTTGTCATTGCAAGAGAGCTTTTCTGTTGAGAAAAAAACAAAAGAATTACTGGCTGGTTCACCAGATGAAAATAAATTGAAAAGAAATCCTAAAAAAGTAAACTACTAGCGCCATCACATCTACAGTATGTATTGGTAAACTACAATATAACAAAATAGTTTGCTTTTGGGTTTAATAGTGCTTTAAAATGTATCTCTTGAAAAAATGATTTTGCTATTTTTTTTTATAGAGTGGGGAAGGGCTAGGCCTTCTGTCATGTTTCTGTCTCAACTGCTGATTGATGTCCCTGAGAAATAAAGGAGAAATCCAAAATTTCCCTCAAAACCAGAACAAGAGGTGTGGGGAAATCATTCAAATAGGAAACCTGTTGAGGGTTCAGTTTTCTAAGAGGGGTATTGGTTGTCTAAATGGTACACATACTGCAGAAAAAGAACATGGTGAAGGGAAATGGGAAGGGGGTTAACTCTTCCCTACTCTACCCAAAACTATAAAAAAAAGTTTTGGCTATACATTGAATACAATGCTCACTGTGTGATTAATACTTGATGCGGTTCAAAGTCTAAAGCTACCTTAGATTGTAAGCTCCTTGAGGGTAGGGACTGATGTGAATGTACAATGTATATGTAAAGCGCTGCGTAAATTGATGGCGCTATATAAGTACCTGAAATAAATAAAATAAATAAATATAGCTGGTCATAGACAATAGACATAGACATAGGTTTGAAACTCAGCTAGTTCAGCAGGGACCAGCAGAGATTTAAACCATGTACTGTATGGGCAGGCTGAATGTACCTGAGTTGAATGATTGATCAACTTGGGTACAACAAGCTTGTCGGATTTTTCATGCAATTATTGCTAGCCGCTATTATAGCGGCAAGCAGTAATCACTGTGTTCTCTCGGCAGGGATCGATCAACTTGGTATATTCAGCCTGCCCTTTAACGGTTCGAATCTCAGCCAGCCTTAAATCTGGCCAAACATTTGTTTCAATCTTTAAGTATTGGGTTAAAATTCCTATCAGTTCTCTCTGTTACCCTATTCAAAAGATCTTTCCTTATTTTTTGTCCCTGTGACGCCTTTGCAAGAAATTGGGGGTATATGTATCAACTGGACAAGAATGCCCAGCTAGAAACAGAAACATTGCCAGAAGTTCTTCTACTAAAAAACATACTTAAAATCCCTGTTCTTCTCCCTTATTACTCTGCAAGGATTCTAACACGCCTCAGAGTGCTTCAGATTGGTCAGTCCCATCACGTGTGCCAGCAATTAAAATAACTAAATAAAAATACAATAAAAGATAAGGGGTTCTAACCATTACTTACTGTATGCAAAAGTTAAAAATACATTTGACATGCAATTTAACAATTACAGAAAAATATCAGATTTTTTTTTATAACATTAGCTGTCTGTATATCTGGATTTGCTAATGATTTTTACATGAGGTTTTCACTGACGGTAACAGTGGTTGTGATGTCTTTTACTTTCATTTTAAATATAAAGATATATGATATAGAGATCTGATATTAGATCCTGACTCTTTATTTTATTTTTTTCCCACAAAAGTGTTATTGAAAATATTAAAGTAATGTTTACAGAACAGTAATCATATTGATTGAAATGCTACCCATGACATACTTGTACAATAAAATAACATAGGTTGTAAATGAGTCATGGATCGTATCAAAGAAAACAGAGAAATATTACTCAAAGTTGAAGCTAATAAGGAGACTTGGACGTTGCATGAATGAAGGGATATTTAGCTTAACCACATCCATTTTATAATTTAGTTTCCATTTTGTGTTTTTCCCTGTACTCTATTACACATACTACTAGGAGTGTAATGTAATCTAGTTTCGTTTCTCACATCCCTGTTATCTTTTGTGTTTTGTTTCCTGTAAAGCACGTGATATCTTAAAAATAATTAGTTTCACTTTTGTCATAAAATGTTTCTGTATTTGATTGGATAATTTGTATGACACAGTAAAGGGGCGGTAGTTTCTGAAAGCCCCCTTTAAATATTCACACCAAAGAATAAAGATTAGATTTGCTCGGCGAGACTTTGCAGTTTTTTTATCATTGTCTCAATGGGCTAATCTCACAGGCCTGTGGGAATTGTAAGGTACACCTTATGCAGACTTATCGAGGGTCTAAAAATATCCCTAGACAATCTACATCTCCCAAATGTTTTTGGCGGCTCGTCCGAAATTGATTATAATACGTCCGGTGATCTTGATTTATATTTATTTTTCTCTTGCCATGATTTATTTAGAGATCGATTCCTTTTAAGGGACCTGTAATTAGTTTTTTTTAGACCTCGATAGATAAGCCCTGGGTGGGCTTTAAGAAACTGTTCTGAGAAACCGTAAGATAAGCCCTGGGTGGGCAGAAAATTGCTCTGAGAAGCAATAAAAAACCCTGGGTGGGTTTTTAAGGACTTTAAGGAGAAGTCCATAGAATAAGACTGCAGCCCTTGTTTCGGGTAAACAGTGAGATAAGCTCCGGTAGAGCTTAATGAGTTATACAGTACTGTAATTATAAGAAAAAGTCTGATAAGGTGTGCCGGACAAAACCCGATCTTTTTGCTTTATCTTCCTGTTGCGTAGCTGTCATAAGATGATTTGTAATCTGTGTAATGTTTGTCTGTGTGGAATTTGTCGGGTGTCATAAGGTAAAATGACACCTTTTCCACTGCACCGTTTATTTTTTAATGA
Source organism: Aquarana catesbeiana (assembly GCF_042186555.1). Taxonomy (NCBI): domain Eukaryota; kingdom Metazoa; phylum Chordata; class Amphibia; order Anura; family Ranidae; genus Aquarana; species Aquarana catesbeiana. The sequence continues at coordinate 623,058,273 of NC_133324.1, forward strand.
TTTATATATGAATGCTTTGACTCTAAAGTTTAAGATATAACTTGTATCGTATTGTAATCGGCAGAATGATTCTGGCATTGTTTCAGTGAGTAAAAATATTTTCTTTTCCTTACAGTAATCAGACGTTCAGTGTCATTTTAGAGAAAGAACTAAAAAGAGAACTAAAATATTGGGTGGTCTGACTGAACTAAGTCGTATACCAGAATTATTGTTTTAAGCTTTATTGGTGTTTAGTTTCTGCTGATTTGTCTGTATAGAGTTGAATAAGAATTTTAGAGTTTATAAGGAACCCTGGATTGGTGAGTATCCAGGTTAATTTCTTCTTATGTACTAACAAATGTCTCTAAAGTGTCCTGATTGTATTACTGGTTGGTTATTCTGTTATAATGGTCCTCGGACATATCTTGTAGCCAGTGTCCCAGGAGGTTATTCTAAACTAGGTAAGGGACCCTTATTTAGAGAAGGTAAACCAAGGGTTCAAGTTTTAAGGTTTAATTTATATAACAAATTTGTGTTTTAAGAAGGGTTGACAGTGAAGGGAGTAATGCCACTTATTTCGAAGAGCAGGGGAGACTTATAAAGTCTGTCCCAGGTCTTTGAAGTATTGTGACATTAAGGGACGTTTTTACCAATTAAAATATGGGTAGAGCGTTAATAACACTTTATTAAGGTAATACATAAATTGGTGAGGCTAACTTTTATTAAAACATGCTATTTGAATAATTCTTTTTGCTACTGACATTTTTTGTGAAGGGGAAGTCAGGTGCAAAATTTGGACATTTGGCTTTTTGCCAACAGGGTTCAAATGCTAATATCTCACTAAGTGTAATAGATAGTGGGGAATTGTTTGCGGCATTAGTGCTACCGCAATTGAAGGCACCGTTTAAACCTGTTGGCACTCTGCCAAAAATTTGAAATGTAAATAAAAATTGTTTGGTGATAAACATAGGAAAAGTAATAATATACAGAGACTTAGTATCTACAAGAATTTAGAATGTTTAGGAAGAAAAATAAAGATGAAAATAAAAATGCATGCTGTGGAGATCCCCCGGCTGGACCGAGGCTCCCTATAGCATCCTAGCTCAAACATTGTCCACGATGGGTTTAGCAGAGTCATAGGATGGTCAATTTAAGGGTTAAATCAACCTTCTCTATGCTTGTACTGAGTTACTGAGTTCCCGCCTCCTCCCCCTTACATTCCAGAACCAGATAAAGACCTCATCACATAAAGACACACAGCAACAATTTTTTTTTTTTTCTTAACAGCTTGCAAGCAAAAGTTAGCAGAATCCGTGTTAGAATGCTGGAAAAAATTTATAGACGTTTGGACACAAGAGGCAGGGTTTGTTCAGTATAACATGCACAGTCTCTTAATACAGACATACTTCAGCAACCTTGACCTTAAACATGCACTTACAGTAAAACAGCAAATATCAGATTGGGCTACAGGCACTGTAACTGATTTTTGCAAGAAGCTGACAGAGAAGGATGCTGCAGGATGTTTTGACATTCCTAAACAAACACCAGTGCAGACACATTATCAAAATGATTTCTCAGGAAATCAAAGGGGAAACTTTTATACAAAGAGGGAGGGGGCAAGGACAAAGAGGGAGTTACATAGAGAGAAAAAGAGGAGAAAGGAATCTTAAGGGAAATTGTTTCACCCTACAATACTCCCACTAACCTGGTAAAGAAGGCAAATGGTGACTATAGGTTTGTACAAGACCTAAGGGACATCAATAGCCTAGTGGTACCGAATGCCCCAATACCATACGATGCAGAGTATTTTGCTGTGATTGATTTAAAGAATTTTCTTTTTCTCTGTCCCTGTAGACGAGGAGACATGGCCACTCTTTGTTTTTACTGTGTCGATTGACCAACACAGTCGTCAGTTTACCTGGTGTAGAATGCCGCAGAGTTATATAGACTCACCTGTGGTCTATTCTAGAGTACTCCAAGCCACTCTCGGGCCTTGGACTGCCCCTCATGGTTCTGTAGTGTTGCAGTATGTTAATGATCTTTTGATTTGTAGTTCTTCAGAGGAGGACTGCCGAGCTGATAGCCTATCCTTATTGAAATGGTTACATGTATGTGGTCACAAAGTGTCTAAGAAAAAGTTACAATGGTGTAAACAGGAGGTTGAGTACCTAGGGTTTGTGCTGTCTCCGGGAGTTAGGAAAATCAGTCAAAAAAAAAAAAAAAAAGAGCTGTTGCACTTGTGGGTTTGCCCCGCCCACTTACCAAGAAAGACATGCTTACCTTTCTTGGAATGATTGGTTGCTGCCGCCAATAAATACCTGACTGTTCTTTTTATGACAATATATTGAGACAAGCAACCCTCTCTGAAATGTCTGATACTGTAAAATGGTCTGATGAAATGTTAAATGTTTTTGCCATGTTTAAATATGCAATGGTTACCAGCCCGAGCCTCGGCCTCCCTGAAATATGGCAAAATGTATAACTTGTTTGCCAGGGAAAATTGCAGAACCATGGCGGGAGTACTGGCCCAAGAACATGGTGGGAGACTGCGCCCTGTAGTTTTTTTTCTCTCAAAGATGGTGCCGGTGCAGGTTCAGGGTATGCCCGTGTGTCTCAGAACTCTAGCATTCTGTGTAATGGTGGTTGAGATGGCCATTTCTTTCACTCTGGGACACGACACCACACTTCACACCACCCACAATGTGTCAATCCTGTTGAAAAATGTACATACACAGCACATGTCTGCTCAGAGGTTGAGTGGATATGAGGTGATTTTGCTGTCCAATCCAAAATTGCACATTAAATATGCTTCTCCCACTGCAGGCCCAGCGCCAATTTTAAACGCCCTTTTAGGATTAAAAGGAGAACAGGATGAGGTCGTGCCACAACATGACTGCATTAACCTCATTCACCAAGACACATTACCCAGGTTTGATTTGTCTTCCACAGCACTACCAGATACACAGAATGTTTTTGTGGATGGTTCTTGCTCTAGGCCAAATGATCACACATACCATGCAGGGTATGCAGTTGTGCAGCTTCCAGATGTTATACTTGAAGCCAAGCCTATCTCATGTCAGTCAGCACAGGCTGCTGAATTGCACTCACTAGAGCATGCCAGCTCTTTGAAGGTCAATATGTAAACATTTACACTCGATGTATGGGTACGGCGTGGTACACAACTTCGGTGTGATATGAAGTAGGCGTGGCTTCGTGGCAGCACGTAGGTCTGTGAGTACCTGTGTATTGTCTTGTTGTGTACCTGTGTATTGTCTTGAGTATTGGTGCCAGGAAGCTAGCTGTTAGGTAATTTGGACAGGGTAAAATCCCCAAATCCTCACTAAATTTAATAGGTACGATGCCCGGCGGGTGTGGAGAGGCGACTCTTTGTACATCTTGCGGCATGTATGCATTCCTTGATCATCCGATCGAGGGCGAATACTGCTGTGCAAAATGTAAGCACATTGTTTCCCTGGAAGCCCAGGTTCTGAATCTGGGGAAGCAACTGTCAGCACTGAGAAGTCCCTCCATACTAAAGGTGAGCCAGGAATGTACACGGCAGGTGCCGGCAGGGCCCAGCACAGAGGCGGGTGGAGACAAAGAGGTGCAGGCACTAGCAAAGAGTAGATGGATGACAGTCAGGAGGGGTAGAGGGGGAAGTGCCAGAGAGGCCGATCCAGGACTGGAGCATCCCAATAAGTACGCTCCATTGAGTGACATTGGTGAAACCAGTCAGGGACCAGCACTGCTGGAGATGAGGGACTCTCCTAGCTGCCAGGGGAAGAACTCCTCCAGTGAGAGTGGGGGGGCAGCAAAGGGAAAGGAAAGACAGATTCTGGTGGTAGGGGACTCAATTCTTAGAAGGACAGAGAGGGCAATCTGTAACCAAGACCTGAAGCGCTGAACGGTATGTTGTCTACCGGGCGCTCGGGTTCGGCACATCACGGATCTTGTGGACAGATTACTGGAAGGGGCTGGGGAAGACCCGGCTGTCATGGTGCACGTTGGCACCAATGACAAAGTCAGAGGCAGATGGAGTGTCCTAAAGAACGATTTTAGGGACTTAGGTGCTAAATTGAGGAAAAGGACCTCCAAGGTGGTGTTCTCAGGAATACTACCGGTACATCGAGCCACACCAGAAAGGCAGAGGGAGATTAGGGAAGTAAACAAGTGCCTGAAGAGCTGGTGTAGTAAGGAGGGGTTTGGGTTCCTGGAGGACTGGGCCGACTTCTCAGTACTATAGAAGGGACGGACTGCACCTAAATGAGGAGGGTGCAGATCTGCTGGGAATGAAGATGGCCAAAAAGTTAGAGGGGTTTTTAAACTAGGCGATGGGGGGAGGGTCCAGAGACAGTGATAGCCAGCGCGGAAGATATTCCAGAGGGTAGTATTGGGGGCATTAGTGGTAGGTTAACCAAAGCACAAAAACACAAGGTGAGTATAGTAGCAAGTCCTAGTTGCAATCTTGAAACACCCAATACGAGGACAATATGCGACCGGTCCAAACTATGTGGCATGTTCACCAATGCCAGGAGCATGGCGGACAAGATGGGTGAACTAGAGATACTGTTGTACAAGGAGGATTTGGATTTTGTGGGAATTTCAGAGACCTGGTTCAACAGCTCTCATGATTGGCTGGCAAACATTCAAGGGTATACCCTATACCGCAAGGATAGAGAGGGTAAAAAAGGGGGAGGGGTATGCCTATATATCAAGAATAATGTACAAGCGAATGTGAGAGATGACATCACTGAGGGAGCTAGAGAGGAGGTGGAATCCTTATGGGTAGAGCTCCAAAGGGATGAAGCTAAGGGGAAAATAATACTGGGAGTATGCTATAGGCCCCCTAACCTGAGGGAGGAAGTGGAGACGGATCTCCTATCACAAATTGGATTAGCAGCAAGGATGGGAAGTGTTATCATAATGGGGATTTTAATTATCCAGACATAGACTGGGCGGAGGGAACCGCGCATTCATTTAAGGCTCACCAGTTCCTTAATGTCTTGCAGCACAATTTTATGGGTCAGATGGTAGACACACCAACTAGAAATAAAACATTACTGGATCTACTGATTACCAACAATATAGACCTGATCACAGATGTGGAAATACGGGGCAATTTAGGTACCAGCGATCACAGGTCAATTAGTTTCAGTATAAATCACACAAATAGGAAACATGAAGGGAACACAAAGACACTGAATTTCAAAAGAGCCAACTTCCCTAAACTACAAACCTTGCTAAAAGGCATAAATTGGGATAAAATATTAGGAACAAAGAATACGGAGGAGAGATGGGTTTGCTTTAAGAGCATATTAAATAAGGGCATTAGCCAATTTATCCCATTGGGTAATAAATTTAAGAGAGCGAACAAAAATCCTGGATGGCTTAACTCCAATGTAAAAATGCATATAAAAGCAAAGGAGAAGGCCTTCAAAAAATACAAGGTTGAGGGATCATCCTCAGCATTCAGACTTTATAAAGAATGCAATAAGAAATGTAAGGGTACAATTAGGATGGCTAAGATAGAACATGAAAGACACATAGCGGAGGAGAGCAAAAAAAATCCCAAGAAATTCTTTAAGTATGTAAACAGTAAAAAAGGGAGGACAGACCATATTGGCCCCATAAAGAATGAGGAAGGACATCTGGTTACAAAGGATGGGGAGATGGCAAAGGTATTGAATTTATTCTTCTCCTCAGTCTTCACGAGTGAATCGGGGGGCTTCAGTAACCAAAACTGCAGTGTTTATCCTCATGACACAACACAGGAAGCACCTCCATGGTTAACAGAGGACGGAATTAAAATTAGACTTGAGAAACTTAACATTAATAAATCACCGGGACCAGATGGCTTGCATCCGAGGGTACTTAGGAAACTCAGTCAGGTGATTGCCAGACCGTTGTTCCTAATTTTTACAGACAGTCTATTGACTGGAATGGTACCAGCTGATTGGAGAAAAGCCAATGTAGCACCAATATTTAAAAAGGGTCCAAAAAACATCCCTGGGAATTACAGACCAGTTAGCCTAACATCAATAGTATGTAAACTCTTGGAGGGGATGATAAGGGACTATATACAAGATTTTAGTAATAAGAACGATATCATTAGCAGTAATCAGCATGGATTCATGAAGAATCGTTCTTGCCAAACCAATCTATTAACCTTCTATGAGGAGGTGAGTTGCCATCTAGATAAAGGAAGGCCCGTAGACGTGGTGTATCTGGATTTTGCAAAAGCATTTGACACAGTTCCCCATAAACGTTTACTGTACAAAATAAGGTCCGTTGGCATGGACCATAGGGTGAGTACATGGATTGAAAACTGGCTACAAGGGCATGTTCAGAGGGTGGTGATAAATGGGGAATACTCAGAATGGTCAGGGGTGGGTAGTGGGGTTCCCCAGGGTTCTGTGCTGGGACCAATCCTATTTAATTTGTTTATAAACGACCTGGAGGATGGAATAAACAGTTCAATCTCTGTATTTGCAGACGATACTAAGCTAAGCAGGGCAATAACTTCTCCGCAGGATGTGGAAACCTTGCAAAAAGACCTGAACAAATTAATGGGGTGGGCGACTACATGGCAAATGAGGTTCAATGTAGAAAAATGTAAAATAATGCATTTGGGTGGCAAAAATATGAATGCAATCTATACACTGGGGGGAGAACCTCTGGGGGAATCTAGGATGGAAAAGGACCTGGGGGTCCTAGTAGATGATAGGCTGCCAAGCTGCTGCTAATAAAGCAAACAGAATATTGGCATGCATTAAAAGGGGGATCAACTCCAGAGATAAAACAATAATTTTCCCGCTCTACAAGACTCTGGTCCGGCCGCACCTGGAGTATGCTGTCCAGTTCTGGGCACCAGTCCTCAGGAGTGATGTACTGGAAATGGAGCGAGTACAAAGAAGGGCAACAAAGCTAATAAAGGGTCTGGAGGATCTTAGTTATGAGGAAAGGTTGCGAGCGCTGAACTTATTCTCTCTGGAGAGGAGACGCTTGAGAGGGGATATGATTTAAATTTACAAATACTGTACTGGTGACCCCACAATAGGGATAAAACTTTTTCACAGAAGAGAGTTTAATAAGACTCGTGGCCACTCATTACAACTAGAAGAAAAGAGGTTTAACCTTAAACTACGTAGAGGGTTCTTTGCTGTAAGAGCGGCAAGGATGTGGAATTCCCTTCCACAGGCGGTGGTCTCAGTGGGGAGCATTGATAGCTTCAAGAAAATATTAGATAATCACCTGAATGACCGCAACATACAGGGATATGTAATGTAATACTGACACATAATCACACACATAGGTTGGACTTGATGGACTTGTGTCTTTTTTCAACCTCACCTACTATGTAACTATATGTAATACTATGGAAAGAACACTTCACATCTTTCTTTGGTAATGTTACTGCTAAAAGCTATCCAGCTACCTAAAACACTGGCTATAGTACATTGCAGAGCACATACAGGCCAAAAGACAGAGATAGCCATGGGAAATGCTCTGGCTGACCTTGCTGCTAAACAAGCTGCTATCTCACAGACAGCAGACATCCAAATGGCTATGCTGATACCTGACCTATCCCCATTTGAACAGTCACTTGCAGATCTCCAGGATTATGCATCAAATTATGAGTTAAGGGACTGGGATAAAAAGGGTGTGCAGAAAGATCCAAAAACTGGACTTCTCTGAAAAGAGGGGAAACCATGTATACCAGCGGCAAGTGCATCACTCTTCATCTCACAGTACCACAGAATAGGCCACGCAGGTATACAGGTCACGGCAGATCTGCTGATCTTCTGAGTAGAGATTTTTATATTCTCGAGATGGGTCGAACTTTTCGTGACCACAAAAGAAGATGCACAAACAGTAGTGAGGATCCTCACTCAGGAAATCATTCCTCGATGGGGATGCCCACTTCGAATAAACTCAGACAATGGCCCAGTTTTCATGGCCAGGGTCTGCCAGGGCTTGTAGAAAGAATGAACAGAACAATAAAAGACAAGATAAGAAAGGCCACAGGAGGAACCTTTGCCAACTGGAAAAAGGTACTCCCAGCAGTCCTGGCAGAAATAAGAATGACCCCTTCCAAAACAATAGGGTATTCGCCTTTTGAAGTTTTGATGGGTAGACCTTTCCCCACCCCATGGGCCAGAGCACCTTTTAATAGTAGAAAAGGGAGATTTAGACTTAATACAGGAAGAATATGTAAGAAAACTGGTTGAAACATTGGATACAATCGAAAGAAATGTTGCTCGCACCTCTCCTTTTTCTTCACAGGAAGCTACTCACCCCTTCAAGGTGGGAGACACCGTGGTGGTCCAACAACTGAACAGAAATAAGAAGCAAGAGTATCCCTTTGGACCTCCTACCACAGTAGTTGCAGTAACCAAAACAGCCATCCTAGTGGAAAACTGCCAGTCCTGGATCCATGCCAGCCGAGTAAAAAAGGTTGCCCAAAGCCCCAGGAGCAGGAAGGAGACCTTGGATAAAGGAGGCCCTCAAGCAGAAGTCCAAGCAGATGAAGGAGGAGTTCCTGGGAAAGCAGGTCTGGCCAGAGAAGATGACCTCACTTATTTCACCACAGACTTCTGGCAAGGCATTTTGCCTCCTGATCCTGATCTCTCTGATAGTGTCCCTGCCCACCTGGATCATCACTAACTGTAGCTACCACCCTGAAGATTTGGGTGCAATTAAAAGTATCTGTGGGAACACACACACACACACACACACACACACACACACACACACACACACACACACACGAACATTACAGTGACACAAGCTAGAACAAAGAGAGAGATTGGAGATAGTTTTACTGATAAGATGCTTTTGCTAAAATTTAAGTATGCTTATGCTCAAAAATCAGGGTATGAAGAATGTTGGATATGTAGCAAATTACATCCTAGTACTGCCCGAATTCCCTTTTGGCTGTACCTTTAAATATTTCCTCCTTCCTCAACGAGACTCCTCCTGTCTTCTTAACTAACATATCCACTCTGTACATAAATAACACTTTTACCTTTCCAATAGCAGGTAAAAGTCATTCCCCGATTGGTGTTTTAATTTAGGGAATGAGACACAGACTAACTCCTCCATTTGTAGTAGGTCAATATTTAACATCTCCATGTGCGAATCTAGAGGCTGGTATACACCCCAGATACCCCCTCAAACACCGCTACAAAAGGGAATTGTTCTATAAACAAGATATTGCCTGGGCATGGTTTCCTTCTTGGACAGGATGGGGTATAGACATGATGAAAAGGTTGAACAATTATTCAAGTATATTGGATGAGATAATGGAGAGGAATTCAGATGACATTGCTATGTTAAACACAGAAACTAGAGCAATTAGAAAACAGCTAGAACTACATGAGTTAACTATAGAAAGCATGAGTGCAGCTCTTGCAGGTTTATGTGAAATGACTGAGGACTACGAATGCTGTACTTGGATCTCTAACACAAGTGCTAAGGTGCCTGACTACTATGATATTATTGCACAACACCGAAAAGAAGTAGGCCAGCTCTAGCAGGAAGCTAGGGACATTGCTAAAACATGGAGTCCATTTGACAATGCAGGATTTGGACTTGGAGGTATATTTTCATGGTTAAAAGACATTGTCCTTGTCACCGTTATGGTATTCATCCTTGCTCTGATTCTTTACCTCTGTTTTAAGTGTTGTATTTGCATAATTGCACGCATTCAATCTCCTGATAATAAGGTTCTATCCTACATGACATACATGAAGAATCATCAGGCAATCTATGCCACAATTCCAAAGAAGTACTAGAACACTAGATAGAATGTAGAGATCATCTTATATGATCTAAGAGGGGATTGAAGGGATATTTAGCTTAACCACATCCATTTTATAATTTAGTTTCCATTTTGTGTTTTTCCCTGTACTCTATTTCACATATTACTAGGAGTGTAATGTAATCTAGTTTAGTTTCTCACATCCCTGTTATCTTTTGTGTTTCGTTTCCCGTAAAGCACGTGATATCTTAAAAATAATTAGTTTCCCTTTTGTCATAAAATGTTTCTGTATTTGATTGGATAATTTGTATGACACGGTAAAGGGGTGGTAGTTTCTGAAAGCCCCCTTTAAATATTCACACCAAAGAATAAAGATTAGATTTGCTCGGCGAGACTTTGCAGTTTTTTATCATTGTCTCAATGGGCTAATCTCACAGGCCTGTGGGGATTGTAAGGTACATCTTATGCAGACTTATCAAGGGTCTAAAAATATCCCTAGACAATCTACATCTCCCAGCAATGAACAGTCAACATAAGGAAACATTTAGATATCAAGTTCTTTTCTGAGTGAAGTATCTATAATAATGGTAGTAATCACATTGAAACCAGTACCACCAGTTCTAATAATAATAGTAATAATGTTAATAACCCCAACCTGTATTTTTGTAGAAGGGTTTCTGGTTAATTGTGGTGGGATGCAAAGATTGCTGTATTGCTGGCTGGGGGTTGTAGACAGAAGGGGGGGAAGGGGGCAAGGGAATATAAAGTAAGGGTGAAAGAAGAAAAAAAGGGGGGGTAGTCTCAATAAGAAAGATTAAATGAGAAATGGTAGGGGTGTGGGTAGGGACTGCTCTCTGGTACCCCCGCCTGAGATGAATGGACAGCGTCCTCTATAAGATAAAATGGGTAGTTGTTTTAGGTTAAGGAAAATAAGAGCTATAGCTCTCAGTGGTCTTGAAAAGGAGTCCAGCAGGCCCATGTGTTTGTAAATTTTTGTATGCATTTTTGAGAGGTGTGGATTAGTTCCTCCATCTCCTCTATCTTAGAGATCCTGGTCAGCCATTCCCTGATTGATGGTATATCCGTGGTTCGCCAGTGAACAGGTATACAGAGTCTAGCCGCATTGACCATGTGCATAGCAAGTGATTTGTGATAGTCCTTTTTAGGTAGAGTCGTATGGTCTAGAAGATATTGTGCAGAGTTGTAGTCCAAAGTGTATGTGGTGATTCGTGCAGTTAGTGCGTGTATTTCCCTCCAAAATGATTGGAGGAGTAGAGCATACTCCCACCAAATGTGGAGCATAGAACCTTCTGCTTTCTTACATCTTCAGCATACGTTTGAGATAGTAGGAGAGGATTTGTGAAGTCAAGCTGGGGTTCCATACCATTTTGTTGCAATTTTATAGCAGTTTTCCTGAATTGCTACATTTATTGAACCCTTGTGTGCATACTCATACATGTCGTTCCAATTTTTATCAGTGAGAGTCAGTTGTAGGTCTCTTTCCCAGGAAATATGTGATTCATCTATTTTGAGGGGGGGTGGGTTTTCCAGGAGTAAGGTGTAGGTATAGGATATTAAATGTAAATGGGTCCTGTGTTGTAAGAAGGTGTCTCAGTTGTCTGTACGTCCAAAAGGGAAATTAGTTGGTACATGACAAAGACAACAAGCCTTCGTATGGACGTATGCGTCCTTTAGAGGAAAATTGGTATTTGAGCACTTCCTCGTGGGGCCATTCCTGCTGTGGGAATGCGCTTGAATCCCCAGGGGGGAAATCGGGATTTCCCCTCAGTGAAGTCAACGGGCATGGAATTGAGGAAAGTTTTGAGAAAACTCATTGCCTTTTTGAAAGCTACCAATGTGAGGTAAATGAGGGGGTGTGTCAATAGGGCCCAAGGGCAGTGGGAGGGTATCAGCCAAAGGAACACGTGTGTTGGGGTGCATGTGAAAGAATTTTCAAAGGTGACCCATACCTTCCCAAGTTTGTGGACTTTCCAGTCTACAGTCCTTGTCAGATGGCAGGCCAGATAATATTTATAGAGGTAGTCCGATCCCACCTTTAGATTTTGTACGTGTGAGGTGAGTGTATCTAATGCGTGGGGCCGTATTTTTCCAGATGAAAGCCAAACAAACTTACGATGACATCGCAAAAAAGGAAGGGGGAGGTGGATTGGGATCGTCTGCATTAGACAGAGTAGGTGGGGATGTATAATCATTTTTACTACGGCTGAACGTCCACAACCAGTATACATTTAGGCTGGCCCATTCCTCCAGATTGGATTAAATCTGGAAGAGTGCTGACAGGAAATTGTGGCTGTACAGGTCAGATATCTTCCTTGTGATTTGGATGCCAAGGTAGGTAATGGCGTCCTTCTTCCATAAGAATGGGAAGGATTCTGGGCAGTGATTACTTCTTGTGGGGACAGTAAAACATTCAGGGCATGTGATTTGAAGCAGTTAATTTGTTTGACAGTTCTCCGAATTGTTCTATATCTTTCAGTAAGTTGGGCAAGGATAATCGAGGTGAATGCAGAGAGAGGAGTATGTCATCAGCGAATGCCGCAACTTTGAAGTCTCTGTTCGCTTTGATGAGAACCTTAATATCAGGGTTAGCTCTCAGTCTGTTTAAGAGGGGTTCTAATGACAGGACAAAAAACAGGGGAGATAGGGGAGATGATGGGCATCCTTGCCGCCTCCTGTTGCTTATGGCAAAGGCGTTCGACAGGTGGCCATTCACTCATACACTCGCTGAGGGAGTGGAGTATAATGCTTTAATAAGTGCATACGTGCGAGGTAGGAGTCCTATTCCTTTCAGTACCTCTTGCATGTAATCCCAGGCCACTCTGTCAAACACCTTCTCCGCATCAAGGGAGAGGAAGAAACCCTGAGCTTCAGATGTGGTGAGCCAATGGTGTAAATTTAATGCACGTATGATGTTATCTCTTGCCTCTCTGCCTGGGATGAAGCCTACTTGGTCTGAGGAGATAAGATTGGGTATAAGAGGAAGTAATCTGTTGGCTAACATCTTGGCATAAAGCTTTATGTCCACATTGAGCAATGTTATGAGTCTGTAGTTGGAGACTTGTGTCGAGTCCTTGAAATCTTTCGGAATGACAGCTATGTGGGCTTCCAGCATTCTTCCCGGGCACGTCAGAAGGTTAGCAAGGGTATTAAAGGTCGATAGCATCTTAGATGATAAAAACAACCAAGAAGCATTTATAATATTGGAGTGGGAGGCCGTCATGTCCGGGGCTTTTACCTACTTTCATTTGTTTTATGGCAGTGCATAATTCCTACACTGAGAGAGGACTTTTCAAATCTTCGGCCTGCTGAGTGGTAATTGTTTTGGGGCAATGTTGGGCTAGGAAATCCCTGATTTGTGTGGTACGAGATTCTAAGGTATTTGGGTCTGGGTTATCAGACATTCGGTTATAAAGCTTGGAGTAGAAGATTTCAAATTGTTCAGCTACATCTTCATTTTTGGAGAAAAGAGTGGGATGGTGATCGGACAAGAACATTGGCTCTATTCAGGTTTGTGTGAGAAGTGATAGCTCTGCTTGGGTGAGAAAAAAATAATCTATTCTAGAATATTTTTGATGTGGGGGTGAGTAGAAAGCGTAGTCTTTGTCGGTCGGGCACATGGTACGCCAGGTGTCATGTAGTGATAGGCCTTGTAGTTGCAATTTAATCTGGCTTTTGTGCCCGGTATGTAAGCGTGGTTGTACCCGAAGAGGTGTCAATGGCAGGGTTCAATGAGATGTTGAAATACCCTCCTAACAAGACTATACCTTCTTGGAATGAGGATAGAAGGTCGCAAGTTTTCCTAAGGAAGGAGAGTTGGTCACCATTGGGGTACTAGACGTTTGCAAGTGTGATTGGTTTGGATGCAGAGATATCTTTGATAAAGATGTATCTGCCCTCTGGGTCTACGAGAGAGTCTGATAGGTGGAAGTCAACATGTTTGGAGATGAAGATGGATACTCCTTTGGTTCAAGAACCTGGGTTTGTGGCATGCAATTCTGTTCGGTATACATGGTTGGTAAGTTTGGGTATGGCGTCAGAGCGAAAATGTGTTTCTTGAAAGAGGAGGAAATAGGCCTTGTGTTTAGTAAGTACGGATAGTACCTGTGACCGTTTTTCTGGTAGGTTTAAGCCTTTTACATTAAGTGAGACACATTTCAAGGACAATGATTTTTTGACTATCGGTTCTTTCTGCACAGTGTAGGGAGCTGAGTGTATAACTTCAGGTGTAGATGGGGTTAGTGTTTTCAATATAGCTGTCTTAGCAGCGTTTAAGGGTGTCTTGTAATGTATCAAGTGGAAGGGGGAATGAAAATTAAAGCAATAGATTAGAAGGGGGTTATAGAAACCGCGCAGGAGAATAGCAGGGTGGTGGGGAACACAATCTGTGTGTAGGAGAGGATACCAGAGGTGGTTACAGAAACCCTATTCCACCTTCTAAGGAGTGTCTGGAATGTCAGCTAATGTCCTAAAGGACTGCTGTATGGGGACAGTGGTATGAGAGGGAGTCATGTGCCATTGCAATGAAGAGGACAAGAGGGATATACAGATAAGACAGGGGATTTAGGAAGGATTTCCAGTTTTCTGCCTTTCCCTCCTGACTCTTTATTTTAATGAATTAACTTTTATTTAATGCTGAATGGCATATTAAAATAAACTGGTCAAAAAATGTGTCAGCATTGATCTTTTCTGCTGTTTTCTCCAGCTTTCTGGTTGTGTGCTGCATTAACCCTTCACCTCTCTTTTCTCTGAACTGGCTCATTTTCTGTGCCATGATTACATTTACTGAACCTATTAGCTGTGGCCTTGGCTGATCAATTCCATCAGGTTAAAGTCCCTGCTGTGGCCAAGTTTCCTTGCTGCTCCAAGAAAACATTTGCACGTATATATATGCAGTGATCCAGCATATCTCACACCACTTTGTTCTCTTCTATTACCTCTTGTAAACTAATATACTGAAAAATGTCTAACTCTTTTGATGTTTTTGATATTTAAATTTTTTCAGCTCTGCAATCCAGGATGCTTTTCAGTACTGTTTCTAAAGTGTTCCACAACACACAACTGTATGTCTTGTCAACTTCTGCCTTTCAAGTGCAATTAATTTGGAGTTTTTGCCAGGATGGTTTTCTTAGACAAACCTCTAAATTATCGGACCCAAAGCATAACATTTTCAATGCTATAAACGTAATGAATTTGCAGGACTGAAAATGTATTGCAAAATTCCCGATTTCCCCTTAACCTCAGCATAACCCCTAACTTTTAACGCTGAAAGTGATATTTAAGTCTTGGGTTTTTTTTGTTTAAAAATAAAAAAAATGTCATACTTACCTGCAGGGGCGTTGCTAGGTAGCAAAAAGACCAGGGGCTTCAGCCCAAAGTCAGAGCCCAGCACCGGGGGGGGTGATGGTGTGGCAGACGGTGGGGTTGTATGGAGGGGGGTGTTACCTACTTGACATACACTGACCTACCTGACACACACTGACCTACCTGGCTGACATACACTGACCTACATGACATACCTGAAACGTACTAACCTACCTGACATACACTGACCTACCTGACATACACTGCCCTACATGACATGCACTGACCTACATGACATGCACTGACCTACCTGACACACACTGACCTACCTGGCTGACATACACTGACCTACATGACATACCTGAAACGTACTAACCTACCTGACATACACTGACCTACCTGACATACACTGACCTACTGTACATGACATGCACTGACCTACCTGACACACACTGACCTACCTGGCTGACATACACTGACCTACATGACATACCTGAAACGTACTAACCTACCTGACATACACTGACCTACCTGACATACACTGACCTACATGACATACACTGACCTACATGACACACACTGACCTACCTGGCTGACATACACTGACCTGCATGACATACCTGAAACGTACTAACCTACCTGACATACACTGACCTACCTATCTGACATACACTGACCTACCTGACCTACATGACATGCACTGACCTACCTATCACACACTAATCTACCTGGCTGACATACACTGACCTACATGACATACCTGACATGTACTGACCTACCTGACATGCACTGACCTACTTGACACACACTGACCTACCAATCTGACATACACTGACCTACCTGGCTGACACACACTGACCTACATGACATACACTGACCTACCTGACACACACTGACCTACCTGACACACACTGACCTACCTATCTGACATACACTGACCTACGATCTGACACACACTGACCTGCTTGATACACTGACCTACCTGACACACACTGACCTACCTATCTGACATACACTGACCTACCTATCTGACATACACTGACCTACCTATCTGACCTACCTGACACACACTGGCCTACCTATCTGACCTACCTGACACACACTGACCTACCTATCTGACATACACTGACACACACTGACCTACCTATCTGACATACACTGACCTACCTATCTGACCTACCTGACACACACTGGCCTACATATCTGACCTACCTGACACACACTGGCCTACCTATCTGACCTACCTGACACACACTGACCTACCTATCTGACCTACCTGACACACACTGACCTACCTATCTGACATACACTGACCTACCTATCTGACATACACTGACCCACACTGACCTACCTGACATGCACTGACCTACCTGCCCTTGCCCCCTTAAAGCCTAAGTTTATTTATTTAAAATTAGCCAAGGGGCAGTCAAATCATCAATTGCAGCCACTGTGCCCGTCAAATGCAGCCACTGTGCCCCGTCAAATACAGCCACTGTGCCCGTCAATTGCAACCACTGTGCCCCATCAATTGCAACCACTGTGCCCTGTGAAATTAAGCCACTGTGCCCGTCAAAAGAGAGAAGAGAGAGAATAGAGGCAGAGAAGAAGAGAGAGAGAAGGGGAGAAAGTGAGAAAGCGAGAGAGAGAAGGAGAGCGAGAAACACAGAGAGAGAGTGACACCTTTTTTTTTTTAAATCTTTGTTCTGTCCCACTCCCAGTCACAGCCACCATGGCCGTTATTCAGCATGACTCTGGAGGTTGAGGGAGAAGGAGGCGTCGCGTTCTCCTGATCTCCTTCTGCTTTCCTCAGGCCAGGCGGCATATCACTCCGCCTGTCAGTCAGTGCAGTGGGCGGCGCAGCAACGGCCAAATCACACAGGTAAACTGCGGCTGCCGCCGCTGCTGTCTGCCCTATTTTCTCTCCCTTTCTCTTCACTGCAGGATAGGGTTGCCCCCTTTTCTTTAAGCCAAACCTGTACACTTTAGAGGTGCATGGCAAAAAATTTTGGAAAAAAAGCTGCATGGCAAATATTAGCACAACACATTTTGGAATGGATTTACACCTCTATTCATACATTATTATATGTGTATGGCGACTGCACAGTATATGTTTAAATAAGATTGGAGTGTATTCATACTTTATCCTTTGCGGTTTCCACCATCATTCACAATTCTTTTTTCACATTTAAATTAATATACACTATAGGATTGTGAAGACCTGGGACACCTTTGGGTGCACTAAGGAGAGCAATAATGCAGGACGCTTTATTGGTGAGTGTTACCCCCCATAATACAGGGGTCAGTGTTACCCCTCTATAATTTAGGGGGCCCCCCATAGAGGACCTCCATTAGATCAGAGTCCTCTTATATCAGTGCTCCTCTTAGAGACCCAAAAAAATTAAAATGGAAAAAATGCAGCACAACCTCCCCCTATAATTATATTCATATATGAAAAAATAGTTGTAAATGATGGTGGAAACCCCCAAGGATAATCCAAGTACTAATACACTCCAATCTTATTTAAACATATACTGTGCAATCTCCATACACATATAATAATGTATGAATAGAGGTGTAAACCTCCAATTCATTCCAAAATGTGCTAATATCCAATTTACTTTTTCGGATATTAGCAAAACACATTTTGGA
Organism: Aquarana catesbeiana; assembly: GCF_042186555.1. Classification (NCBI taxonomy): domain Eukaryota; kingdom Metazoa; phylum Chordata; class Amphibia; order Anura; family Ranidae; genus Aquarana; species Aquarana catesbeiana. The sequence goes on from NC_133324.1 coordinate 623,075,983, forward strand.
ATGGATTTACACCTCTATTCATACAGTATTATATGTGTGTGGCGATTGCACAGTATATGTTTAAATAAGATTGGAGTGTATTAATACTTGGATTACCCTTGCGGGTTTCCACCATCATTCACAATTATTTGTTCACATTTAAATTAATATAATTATAGGGGGAGGTTGCACTGCATTTTAATTTATTTTTGCATAGTTTTTTCAAGGAGTTTTAGTTTTATTCTAGGTGTTTTTTTTTTTTTTTTTTTTAGATCAGAGTCCCCTATATCTGATCCTCTTTAGAGACAAACCGTCAGTCTCTAAGGGGGGTGCTGATATAAGGGGACTGTAATATAATGGGTTTCTCTAAGGAGAGGGAGGAGGAGGTAATATAAGGACAAACTGATCTAATGTGGGTGCTGATATAAGGAGAGTTTCCCTGATTTAGTAGAGGTCTCAAGCGAGGCGTCTCTTTGGTGCTGATCTAATGGTGGGTGCTGACTGCTGATCTAATGGGTCAGCAGCAGTCAGCACCCCCTTTACATTAGCTCAGAGTCCCCTTATATCAGCACCCCCCTTAGATATCTCTAATAGATCAGTGACCCCCCCCCCCATCAGTGTCCCCTGCCCCTAAAGACCCCCATTAGACTGCCTTACCGAGAGCCGTTTGGAGTCAGGAAGTGTGGGTGCCGGAGTTTGGGGGCGGAGCGAAGCTGCTCTTCTGTAGTGCAATTTTCCTTCCTTCCATTGTGTGGGGTGGGGTGGGGAGAAGGCAAAGTAGAGGCAGATGCTGCATCGCTGTGCCCACTGTGTCGGCAGGACACATTTGAACTGGTACACTCACTCACAGGGCTGCTGTTAGGAATCATGGGGCCTCCACCCCCTGAGGGAGGAAAAGAGGTGGGGGGAGGGAGGTGAGAGAGGAGGAGGCAGGAGAGAGAGGGGGTGCTGACACAGAGGAGGGTGGTGCTGACAGAGAGGGGGAGGGCTGACAGAGAGGGGGTGGACTGACAGAGAGGGTGTAGGCTGACAGAGAGGGGGACGCTGACAGAGAGGGGGGCGCTGACAGAGAGGGGGGCGCTGACAGAGAGGGGGCGCTGACAGAGAGGGGGGCGCTGACAGAGGGGGGGTGGGCTGACAGAGGGGGGGGCGCTGACAAGGGGGTGGGTTGACAGAGAGGGGGGTGCTGACAGGGGGGTGGGCTGACAGAGAGGGGGGTGCTGACTGGGGGTGTGCTGACAGAGGGGGGTGCTGACTGGGGGGGTGGGCTGACAGAGAGGGGGGTGCTGACAGGGGAGGTGGGCTTACAGAGAGGGGGTGCTGACAGAGAGGGGGGTGCTGACAGAGGGGTGGGCTGACAGAGAGGGGGGTGCTGACAGAGAGGATATGGGCTGACAGAGAGGGGGGTGCTGACAGGGAGGGGGGTGCTGACGGGGGGTGGGCTGACAGAGAGGGGGTGCTGACAGAGGGGTGAGCTGACAGAGAGGGGGTGCTGACAGAGAGCATATGGGCTGACAGAGAGGGTATGGGCTGACAGAGAGGGGGGTGCTGACAGGGGGTGCTGACAGGGGGGTGGGCTGACAGAGAGGGGGGTGCTGACAGGGGGGTGGGCTGACAGAGAGGGGGGTGCTGACAGAGGGGGGTGCTGACTGGGGGGGTGGGCTGACAGAGAGCGGGGTGCTGACAGAGGGGTGGGCTGACAGAGAGGAGGGTGCTGACAGAGAGGGGGGTGCTGACAGAGGGGTGGGCTGACAGAGAGGGGGGTGCTGACAGAGAAGATATGGGCTGACAGAGAGGGGGGTGCTGACAGAGAAGATATGGGCTGACAGAGAGGGGGGTGCTGACAGGGAGGGGAGTGCTGACAAGGGGGTGGGCTGACAACGAGGAGGTTCTGACAGGGGGGTGGGCTGACAGAGAGGGGGTGCTGACAGGGGGGTGGGCTGACAGGGGGGGGTGCAGACAGGGGGGTGGGCTGACAGAGAGGGGGGTGCTGACAGGGGGGGTGGGCTGACAGAGAGTGGGTGCTGACAGAGAGGGGGTGCTGACAGAGGGGTGGGTGCTGACAGAGGGGTGGGCTGACAGAGAGGGGGGTGCTGACAGAGAGGATATGGGCTGACAGAGAGGGTATGGGCTGACAGAGAGGGGGGTGCTGACAGGGGGGTGCTGACAGGGGGGTGGGCTGACAGAGAGGGGGGTGCTGACAGGGGGGTTGGCTGACAGAGAGGATGGTGCTGACAGAGAGGGGGTGCTGACAGAGGGGGGTACTGACTGGGGGGGGTGGGCTGACAGAGAGCGGGGTGCTGACAGGGGGGGTGGGCTGACAGAGAGGGGGTGCTGACAAAGAGGGGGGTGCTGACAGAGGGGTGGGCTGACAGAGAGGGGGGTGCTGACAGAGAGGATATGGGCTGACAGAGAGGGGGGTGCTGACAGGGAGGGGGGTGCTGACAGGGGGGTGGGCTGACAGAGAGGAGGTGCTGACAGGGGGGTGGGCTGACAGAGAGGGGGGTGCTGACATGGAGGGGGGTGCTGACAGGGGGGTGGGCTGACAGAGAGGAGGTGCTGACAGGGGGGTGGGCTGACAAAAAGGGGGGTGGGCTGACAGAGAGGGGGGTGCTGACTGGGGGGTGGGCTGACAGAGAGGGGGGTGCTGACAGGGGGGTGAGCTGACAGAGAGGGGGTGCTGACAGGGGGGTGGGCTGACAGAGAGGGGGTGCTGACAGGGGGGTGGGCTGACAGAGAGGGGGGTGCTGACTGGGGGGTGGGCTGACAGAGAGGGGGGTGCTGACAGAGAGGGGGGTGCTGACTGGGGGGGTGGGCTGACAGAGAGGGGGGTGCTGACATGGGGGGTGGGCTGACAGAGAGGGGGTGCTGACAGGGGGGTGGGCTGACAGAGAGGAGGGTGCTGACAGAGGGGTGGGCTGAAAGAGAGGGGGGTGCTGACTGGGGGGGTGGGCTGACAGAGAGGGTATGGGCTGACAGAGAGGGGGGTGGGCTGACAGAGAGGGGGGGTGCTGACAGAGAGGGGGTGGGCTGACAGAGAGGGGGGTGGGCTGACAGAGGGGGGGTGCTGACAAAGAGGGGTGCTGACTGGGGGGGTGGGCTGACAGAGAGAGGGGTGGGCTGACAGAGAGGGGGGTGGGCTGACAGAAAGGGGCGGGATGACAGAGGGGCTTACAGAGAGGGGCACGCTGACAGGCTGGAGGAAGGGCAGATAACAGACCTCAGTAAAGAGGAGACACATCGCGCGCCAGGCAGGGAGGCGGGACTCCGGGCGGCCAAGATCACCCACAGTCCAGCCCAGCCCCGCCTCCACATGTGACCATTTACCACCTCCACCGGGCCAATCACAGACATGTCCGCCGCCTGCACAGCCAATCACAGAGTGCCCACTGCCCAGCCCTTGTATGAGATAGACTGTAACACAGATGTCACAGGACAGCTGAGGATCATGTCTGTATGCAGCCGCGCTGCATAACTAAGCAGGGAGAAGAGGTGAGCGCTGCGGGAGGTGGCGGTCCGAAGGTTCAGTGCCTGTACATGCCTGCTCGTCTCTCCTCCACCTCCAATGCCGCCTGCCGCAGCCGCGACCCGCCCGCTAGTTTCTCCTCCACACCCGCCGCTGAGACTCAGGGCTATGGGCTCCACATTCGGGGCTCCAGCCTCGATAACCACCCCCTGGCGACGCCTTTGTTTACCTGCTCTGTGTACTTCGATTGACAGCAGTGGGAGCCAATGGAGTTCGCTGTGTGTCTCATGAGGAGGGAGAGTCCCGGACAGCCAAGTCTCTTGTGCAACATTTCTTCTCTTTCTGCAGCCCTTTAATTATTCATATATTTTTTATATGTATTTTTTTTTAATGCAAGCAGCTCAAGTACCTAAATCCAGCCACAGACAGTTTGAATCTCGCCCAATTCAGCTGGGACCGACCGATATACTTTGATCGAATCTCGGCCATAGAGTCTCTGATTGCTATGAGAACACCTCATATGCCCTGTACACACGGTCGGATTTTCCGATGGAAAATGTGTGATAGGACCTTGTTGTCGGAAATTCCGACCGTGTGTCGGCTCCATAACAACCTTTTCCATCAGAATTTCCGACACACAAAGTTTGAGAGCTTGCTATAAAATTTTCCGACAACAAAATCCGTTGTCGGAAATTCCGATCGTGTGTACACAAATCCGATGCACAAAGTGCCATGCATGCTCAGAATAAATTAAGAAAAATGAGGGGAATAACTGCGCTACGGTGAAATACATAACAATAACAATTATAGCCGCGATTCATCTATGTAACACAAACACAGTGAAATTAAATGAGAAAAAAGGGGGGTTGAATCGCGGTAAAACAGATTGGTGATCATACACATCATCAAAAAATGTCCTGGTCATAAAGGGGGTAAAACCTTCCAGAGGTCAAGTGGTTAATATACTATGAACCATAGATATAAAGTTTAACAGAGGTTCCCTAACACCCGAAATTCCAATGGTTACTCTGTAGCAAAAAATTCAGAAAGACTGGTATAAAGAATATTTAATATGTTAATTTCTCTTAGAAAGAAGGAATATCAACAACCACAACTGCACAAAGCTATCAATGCTATTTTCTTGAGATCAGCTATTATAGAACAATTACAGCAATTTCCATTTTTTAAGGTGGATAACAGTATTAAAATACACACTTTGGAATAATGCATTCATAAAACTGTCCTTCAACAAATATTACTTTGGGCTGCAAAATGTAATGTAAAACTAATTGCATCAAATGTAGCTCCTGGTTGTTTACATTGAAATAAAATACATACAGATAAAGCATTTGCGGTGCAAAAACTAAGGTTTTCATCTGTTTTGCCATAGAAACAATGAGCTGTTGTCAGGGGACTCATAAATATCCATCTGGAAGGAGAGCCAGAGCAGGCCTGATGTATTTATTCTAGCATGAATAAAACTCCATCAGTGCCACAGGTTTACTACACTTAAAGCTAAATTCCCAGCAAGCTGCTAAATACACAGATGAAAAACATATAAAACACACAGTATATGGGAGCTGTTTTGCCTGCCAAAGGATTTATGTTTCCAGGCAGAATACCATATTTATCTTTCATACAGATACAGGTCTTGTCCCTCCTCCAGCCTGTGAATGGACAATGAAAAAGCCACACACGATGAGTTCATCGCATGGTCACTCTGCTTTCTCCTCCTATCAGCATGCTCCTTTTTAGCACATTGGCACTGCAGTAGAATTGACCCGTCCTTTGTGCAGCTTCTCCCTTTCTCAGTCTATACAGGGAATTGCAAACTACCTCAAATGTAGGCTTTTACAATGCTTGCATAAAAAAAAAAATGTATTAATGAATGTAGAGCTGTGTTAAAATGGTTTTGAAGGCTCAAGGTTTTTAACCTTCATGCATACTATGCATGAAGGTAAAAAACCTGTGTGCAGCGCCCACCCAGTGCCCCAATCTTTTCATGTGACAACACTGAAGAAATTACACTTTACTACAATGAAAAGTAGTGTGAACAGCTTGTATAACAATGTAAATTTGCTGTCCCCTCAAAATAACTCAACACATAGCCATTATTGTCTAAACCGCTGGCAACAAAAGTGAGTACACCCCTAAGTGAAAATGTCCAAATTGGGCCCAAAGTGTCAATATTTTGTGTGGCCAACATTATTTTCCAGCACTGCCTTAACCCTCTTGGGCATGGATTTCACCAGAGCTTCACAGGTTGCCACTGGAGTCCTCTTCCACTCCTCCATGACGACATCACTGAGCTGGTGGATGTTAGAGACCTTGCGCTCCTCCACTTTGCGTTTGAAGATGCCCCACAGATGCTCAATAGGGTTTAGATCTGGAGACATGCTTAGCCAGTCCATCACCTTTACTCTCAGCTTCTTTAGCAAGGCAGTGGTCTTCTTGGAGGTGTGTTTGGGGTCCTTATCATGTTGGATTACTGCCGAGTCTCTGCTTAAGTACATAACAGTACATGGTGGCATTCATGGTTCTCTCAACGAACTGTAGCTCCCCAGTGACGGCAGCACTCATGCAGCCCCACACCATGACACTCCCACCACCATGCTTGACTGTAGGCAAGACACACTTGCCTTTCTACTCCTCACCTGATTGCCACCACACACCCTTGACACCATCTGAACTAAATACATTTATCTTGGTCTCATAAGACCACAGGATATGGTTCCAGCATGTCCTTAGTCTGCTTGTCTTCAGAAAACTGTTTGCGGGCTTTCTTCATGCATCATCTTTAGAAGAGGCTTCCTTCTGGGATGACAGCCATGCAGACCAATTTGATGCAGTGTGCAGTGCATGGTCTGAGCACTGACAGGCTGCCCCCCCCCCACCCCTTCAACCTCTGCAGCAATGCTGGCAGCACTCATATGTCTATTTGCCAAAGACAACCTCTGGCTATGACGCTGAGCACATGCACTCAACTTCTTTGGTTGACTATGGCGAAGCCTATTCTGAGTGGAACCTGTCCTGTTAAACAGCTGTATGGTCTTGGCCACTGTCCTGCAGCTCAGTTTCCAGGTCTTGGCAATCTTCTTATAGCCTAGGCCATCTTTATGAAGAGCAACAATTATTTTTTTCAGATCCTCAGAGAGTTCTTTGCCATGAGGTGCCATGTTGAATTTCCAGTGACCAGTATGAGAGCGTGAGAGTGATAAAACCAAATTTAACACAGCTACTCCCAAGTCACACCTGAGACCTTGTAACACTGTCAAGTTTTTGATAGCAGAAAACAAACACTCCTGCGCACAAGTGAGTTACCAGATGGACTAGAGTTTGTGGTGGATAATGCCTCAGGCCTTGCTGCCCTCAGGGATAGGGGTATCCCAACAGTCAAAAAAGAAGAAAGAACAAAAGGGCGCACCAACCTTGTGCATTATCCTTGGATATAATTTTATTAAAAATTAAGTTAAAAAGCTACTCACAAACATATGGAAGAAAACTTGCGATACAAATAATCTCCAGATGATAGCAATTGGTCTATGACAACAGACACCGGATGGTAACAGAGGAGATTTCAGGGGCCAGCTGATGCAAAATTATATCCAAGGATAATGCACAAGGTTGGTGCGCCCTTTTGTTCTTTCTTCACCTTTTAACACTAACGTGTCACATGACACTGGGGAGGGAAAATGGCTAATTGGGCCCAATTTGGACATTTTCACTTAGAGGTGTACTCGCTTTTTTTTTTTTTTTTCAATGTTTTTTATTGTACCATATTGCATAGTACAGGGTGAAAATAGTATCTGTCATAGATTGACAATGTAAAAAAAAAATCACTCAATTAAATACAAGTGGCAGAACATAGTAATAACAAGTGAATGGTAGAAAGATATTATTGCTACTTATCAGGCAAGGGTATTGTCCAACCTCCCCAGACACCCCACATGGGCTCAAACTGTGCCAAGAGGGGGCCAACACCCCATCCGTCAGTGTGATTCTTTTTTTTTTTTTTTCTTTTTAAGAACGTAGAAAGAAAGGGAGCACAGAAACAATAAATAGAGCATATGAAGAATGTGAGTACCAAGAGACACCTGTTGGAAATGGAGGTAATATAACATATAGCCCTTCTTTTGTTGTAGGTAAGAACATGCTAAAATAATCGTGTAGGGCACTTATGAGGGTAGATAAGGTGCCCTTGAAGGGATAGGGAAGGGATGGGGGAAAGAGAATTAAAGAGAAAAAGAAGGATAGTCACTATATGTTAGACATCATGAAAGCATATGGACTAGGTCATGGTAAGGTCATATTGTACAAGTTTTCATACTTTGACCATGCATTTTGAGTTGGATAGCCAAATGTTCCATTTAGTTCTAAATGGCAGAAGCTTAAGGTCAGTGATTGCCAACAATTTCTCCATTTCACACTAATGGTTGAGAGTTAAGATGGCATCCGTAGGAGAGGGAGAGTTCGGTGTGTTCCATAGCCTTGTGATTGCAAGTTTCGCTGCTAACAAAAGTTGTATAACTACTACTCGTAAATTGGGTGGAAATTTGTGGATATTTGGATGTAGTATGACTAATTCCGGAGTGGGGTCTACCCATTGGATGTGTATATCTGAAATTATAGAGAAGATTTTGTTCCAGAAGGATCGTACAGATCTACATGACCAAAAGATGTAGTATAGTGTGCCAGATTCTCCACAATTCCGCCAGCAGAGGGCTGATTGAGTAGGATAGAATTTAGAGAGTTTGTAGGGAGTGTGGTACCAAGAGTGTATAACCTTTTGGAAATTTTCCCAATGGTTTACACATCTGGATGATGAGTAGGTGGTGAAAAAAGCTTTATTCCAGCAGATGTCAGTAAAGGTCTTGCCTAGGGTTTTTTCCGATTTGATAATAGTGGTGGTCTTGGAGAAGGAGTTTTGGCCATTATAGAGATTGTAAAATAACGTGATTCCTTTTATTGGAGAAGTAGGTTCTTGGAAGAGTGCATATATCGAAGCTGGTAGCTCTAAATATAAGGGTAAGGAGTGTTTCAGCAGAAAGGATTGGATTTGTAAGTAGGGGAAACAAGCTGAAGAAGGAAAACTAAATCGGGAGGAGAAATATTCAAAATTGTGGAGGGAAGTGTTCTGATATAAGTGTTTCAAAAGGGTAAGGCCGTTGGATGTCCAGTGAGTTAGCTTAAGGCAAGGTATGAAGTGCTGGAGCACTGATATTGGAGTAGGAATTTTGCAGAGTGACCCATTAGGTGATGGGGAAAGAGGGAGCTCCAACCACAATTTAGCGGAGATTTAAATTGTTGGGATAAGGGAGGTTGGTATCGGGGCTCCCATTTTTATGGCAATGAGTGCTAATTTAAGATCTTTTTGTGGAATAGCAGTGGATTCCATGAGGGTCCAAGATTTATGTTTGGAAGGGGTCCACCAGTATTTAATCTGGTCCATTACACATGCTTTATAGTAGGATAGCACATTGGGAACTCCCATTCCGCCTTGTCTTCGATGTTTTAGCATAATAGTGAGGGAGCATCTAGGAGGTTTGTGGTTCCAGATGTATTGTGTAAAAAGTTTTTGAACCGAGGAGAGGAAGGTATTTGGCAGTGGGATTATTAGGGTACGAAATAAGTAGAGGAGCTTAGGAAGGATCAGCATTTTTAGGGTCGCTATTCTCCCCGCTGTGGACAATTCTTGCGATTTTAGGTAGGATAGTTGTTGGGGTAGTGATTCTAAAAAGGGCTTAAAGTTGTGTTTATAAAGTTGTGAGGAGTGTGGAGTCATTTGAACTCCCAGAAAGGACAGAGAGTGAGGAGACCATTCAAAAGGGAAGTTATTGGTTAAATAAGTCTGCATAGAGGTTGGGATGTTGATGCCTAAGATTTGGTGGCGTTTAATTTATAACATGATAACGCACTAAATTCAGTTAGGATTTTCTGTGTCTCAGGTAGTGACGTCTTAGGATTGGAAATCATGAGCATGACATCGTCTGCGAAAAGACTTATTTTATGTTCTTCTCCCGCTACGGAGATTCCTGTAATGTTAGGGTGGGACCTAATGCTCTCTGCCAATGGTTCCATAAGGAGTGTAAAGATGATTGGTGATAGGGGGCATCCCTGCTTTGTTCCATTTGTTATTTGTATTGGCTTGGAGGTGATGCCTGAGTTAAGAATGATGGCTAATGTGGTGGAGTAGAGGGATAAGATGGCTTTCTGTAACCAACCCTTTATTCCAAAGGTGTTAAGTACTGTTTGAAGGTATCCCCAGTGGACCCTGTCGAACACCTTCTCCGCATCTAAGGAGAGAAGCAGAGAAGGTGTTCGACAGAATTCAGCCTGTGAGATTAAGTTGATAAGACGTCTAGTACCGTCAGGGGCTTGCCGGCCATGGATAAAGCCCACTTGATCCGGGTGGATGAGGCATGGCAGAATTTTCTGTAGTCAGAGTGATAACAACTTGGCATAAAGTTTTACGTCCGTATTGAGAAGGGATATGGGTCTATAGTGTGCAGGATTGGTAGGATCTTTGTTAGGTTTTGGGATTGTCACAATTACTGCTCTTAACCTTTTACATGGAAAGGTGCCAGAGGATGAAGCAAGATTGAAGACTGATTGCAGGTAAGGGGCAGTTTCTGAGGAGAGGCGTTTGTAGTATTCATTTGAAAAACCGTCATCTCCTGGGGACTTACGATTGGGTAATTTATTGATTTGTAAGCAAATTTCTTGGATTGTGAAAGGTTGTGATATGGAGTCAAGTTGGTTTTCAGTAAGATTAGGGAGTTTTATTTTACGTAAGAAAGCGTTAATAAGCTCAGATGATGGTTGAGGGGTGGAGGTTTCATTACGAAGGTCATAAAGGGACTGGTAATAATCAGCGAAAGTATTAGCAATATCTTTTGGATTAGATAGAGTTTTGTGGGTTAGGTGGTGGGTAAGAGAATCTATTTTTTGTTTCACCTGTTTTGCTTTCACTTTTCTAGCTAACCAAGCTCCTGCTTTATTATGTAGGCCATAATAGCTGGCTTTAAGGTATTTAAGGTTGTTTTCGTGCTTATAAAGGAGGAGAGACCATAGCTGCTGTCTATCTTGTAAAATGGCTTGTGTAAGTTGAGGGTCTGGTTTGAGTTTGTTATCTCGCTCTTTTAGGGTTATGGCGTGGAGTAAGTCTGAAATCTGCTTCATCCTCTGCCTTTTAACATAAGAGGCCATTTTGATCAATACTCTCCTCATATACACCTTATAAGCATTCCACAAAGTGAATCTATTCATTTCAGGGGAGTCATTGTAATTAAAGAAGTCGTGATGTTCCTTCACGATCTTTTGGCACAGTACCTTGTCCTCTAAAAGGGAGGTGTTTAGTCTCCAAAGTGGAGGGGGAGTGTTACGAAGTTTGGTATCAAATTGTAGGGTGATCGGGGCATGGTCCGACCAAGATATTGTGCCAATGCTCGCGCTCAGAACATTTTGAAGCGACCTTTTATCAGTAAAGAAAAAATCAATACGAGAGTAAGAAGAGTGTGCAGCTGATAAGAAAGTGAAGTCTCTTTCGGATCCATGTAGGCATCTCCAGATATCATACAGTTCATATTTGTGGAGTAGGGGAACAATGGAGGAGACCGGTTTCCTGGCAGAGGTGGTGGAATCCAAAGAGGGGTCCAAAACTGTATTGAAGTCTCCACCTAGGATAAGGGTTATTACTTCCGCCACTTTAGTAAATAATGGGGCAAGAAATTTCCGCTGTTTAGTATTAGGAGCGTATAAGTTCACGAGTGTAAAAATTACCTGGTTTAGTTCGCAAATGAGAATAATGTACCTTCCTTGGGGGTCTTGAATGGTATGAATGTGGCGAAATACAACTGAATCCTTAATGGCAATAAGGACTCCGCAGGCTTTTTTAGGACCATTGGCCAAATATAGGTGAGGGTAACGGTGGAAGTTTAAATCGAGGACATTTATGGTTGGCAAAATAGGTTTCCTGAGCGAAGATTACATCTGCTTTGAGGGAGCGGGCTTCTTTCATCAATGCAGTGCATTTAAAGGGGCTATTGAGGTCTTTCGAATTTAAGGACATAAGGTTTATAGGCATAGTAGGAATCAGTTATTTGCTGAGATGTTGTGTAGTGTACTTATATTGTACCAATAAAAATGAGGGACAGAGTACCTGTAAGGTGGAGGGTTAGGGTTCTGACAAGTAGAACCGTGGATGGCAATGGAATGTGAGTAGCTCGGAATTGGCACGATGAGTAGCAAAGCTTTGATGCCATTGGTGAGCGTCTGTAGTAAGATCGGTAAGCCTGGTCCATTCAACATAGGTGATGTATCATAGGTGGTGACTGGAGAAGTAGAAAATACTAGAAAAAAGAAAGAAGAAACAAACAGGGACAACATGTCCATATAAAAAAAAAAAAAAATCCTCTCAAAACGCAGGTACAATGGGCAGCCGGAGCTGCTGTGGTATCCATGGGTAATCAGCCAGTAGTGCAGTGCACTAGGTATCAGAAGGGAGATACAACTGAGTGGACTCCCTGCCTCACGCTACTGAGGAACTTGTGGTGGTAGGGAGAGGCTCATGGGAGTTTGATTAGGTCCAATCTGTTTCCAGATGTTCTGGGGAGGGTTGAGCAGGCAGTTGTGTATCTGGAGGAAGCAATTGCCATTGCTTGAAAAGTTGTATGCCGTTTTCCACAGTGTATATTGGGAATATTTTGCCATTGCACGTGACAAGTAGTTTTTTGGGGAATCCCCATCGGTATACTACACTGTTGTTGCGCAAAACTTTTGTAAGCGGAGTGAGTTTCTTTCTGTTCGCTGCTGTTTGTTGAGATATATCTGTGTATAATGAGATACCAGTAAACTCCTCTGGCACTACAGGGTTATATTTAGCCACCGCCATTACATGGTAGTAATGGATACGTGCCAGGGTATCCCTGGGTGATGTGTCGGGTAGAAATTTGGGCTTAGGAATGCGGTGGGCCCTGTCAACACATAATTCAATATCGGTCAGAGAAGGTATGAGAGCTTTCATGAGGCGTTGGACAAAATTGGTTAGTTCATTAGGTGGAATAGATTTGGGTATTCCTCTAAATTTAATATTGTTCCGCCTCGAGCAGTCTTCTAAGCCCGCAATTTTATTTTGGAGGCGTTGCATCTCAGATTCCTGATCAGTATATGCATTGACTAGATCGTTATGTGCGGTATAGAGATCCGCCATTTTGGATTCTAAATGCTGAATTTGGGTGGTGTGCGTTTGCACAGTATCGTTTAGAGGGGCAAACATGTCCGAGAAGTCTTTAAATAATGATCTCCTGAGGGACAAAAGCATGTTCTTCATAGTGCTCTCTGAAATGTTTTGATCTGAGGCCAGGAATGCATCTATCAGAGGTTCTGTATGTTTCCCCTGTGTGGATCCTTGTGACAGGACATGCTGCAGCTGCAGCCCAGGGGAGAGTTCATCTCCCTCCCTACGCTGCCTTGTTTTAGCTGGGCTGCGTGTAGTGGGGCTGAAGGGGGGTGAGAGCTCTCCCATCTCAGTTTGGGAGTTAGGGGCATGACTCACTGTGCACTGGCCATGAGGGGAGCGGAGCGCGTCTCTGGTGCCGGCGCCATCTTGGCCGTCTCTCGGTCCGGTCATGGGATAGAAGTCCGTGAGGTGTTGGGGCTGTTTGTACTGCTTCCTCCTCTTGGACATCTCTTCTGTGGGGTGTTCGTTAGGTCCGTGAGCCGTTTGGAGTCCCGGGAACCTCTCCGGTATTGCGCTGTGTAGCTGATATTAGTGTGAGGCAGCGGGAGCTCTCAGCTATGCGGCCATTTCCTCTGCCGGCCGCACACGCCCCCGTGTACTCACTTTTGTTGCCAGCAGTTTAGACATTAATGGCTGTGTGTTGAGATATTTTGAGGGGACAGCAAATTTACACTGTTATACAAGCTGTACACTCACTACTTTATATTGTAGCAAAGTGTCATTTCTTCAGTGTTATCACATGAAAAGATATAATAAAATATTTACAAAAATGTGAGGGGTGTACTCACCTTTTGAGATACTGTATAAAATTAGTCCTGTGTTGTATATTGTAATTATACAGTGATTTTCAGAACTCCGCACTGTAATGGTATACTTTGTTTTTCACTTTTTGCATGCTTATATCTCATATAGTGAATGGAATGGAATGTACTGTGTTTGCTTTTTTACGCATACGAAACTTAAAAAGTCCAGTAAAAATAGCAAAAAAAGGAGAACTTCTAGTATGATGCGCAATGCACAGCTGAAATATGTGCATTGTAAACAATACATACAAACAAAAAAAATCAGCATTTGCAGTCACATATATTCACACATAAAATTATTTTTTTGAATATTTAATGACATAATATTCAATGCCCATACATTTTCACATAACCTTTAACATTATGATAAATCAGAGTCAGACAGCTGCAGCCATTAAATATTCCATTACTATCAAGGAGTCCAAAGCAAGTCACTACTTTTAGCTCAAAATATAAAACATTTACTGGGACTGAAAGTGCAGCTGTATATTTACTGCAGTTTGAGGTTATTCTGTTGTATATGTACATACATGCATGATTAAATAGGGATATAAATGAGAACAAAGTATGTCTTGTTATGGATTTACACTTTTGTCATTGCTTAGATTTTATTACGTACTTACTCAGCAGTAATAACATGATACAGCTGGGGTGGGAGCTAGTGTAATTACAGCAGTGTTAATCAATTCTATTTTGCTTGGATAATGAAAAGAGATGCCCTGGATGCACTGAGTGTCAGAGATAAGAGAACACAACAAAGTAGAAAATAAAAGTCCTCTACCCCTGCTCTGCCATTTCTGTCCTGCAATTTCCCTAGCTGGAGGACCTGTTGTACCTCAAATATGTTCTTATATCGGTTTTCTATTTTCTTATATTTTGAAAAGAGTGTTTTGCTAAAAAAAAAAAAAAAAAAAAAAGGATCAGTATTGTTTCCAAGTTCTTTAATCATTTGCCATGTTTAGTACATTAGCACAGCCTTTTTCATCCCTAGGGTGCCGTGAGGTTTCCTCAGGGTTGCCTTGACAAAATGCCTAAAAATTGCCCCAAAATTGTATACAAGCCGGTGGGTAGATGAAACCTGCCTTTTAGTTACACAAAGCCACAGGTTTTCATTGTACACCATTACAACCTTCTAGCTGTCAACCTCCTAACAACCAATGTCATCATCAGTTGATAAGGAGGATGTCCGTTGTCTGTATATCATGCTTGTTTGACCCTCCCATGCCTCTCTCCATCCGCTTTGGGGTTACATTAGCTGAGTGATGGAGAAAAACGGAGGGAGAAGAGAAACATTGGAATACTAGTCAGTACCAGTTTGCAAAAGTGTATTTACTTTGGAAGAATAAGTCACCCACCAACATCGGATATCCTATGTGTAATAAAACTATTAGAATCGCTTTTACATTTCAGAATGGGGTGCCTCAAGACTGTTCATAATTTTGGAGGGTGCCTCGAGATTGTCCATAATTTTAAAGGATGCCTTGACTGAAAAAAGGTTGAGAAACACAGCATTAGCATCTTGTATAGCTAAAGAATAAATTAGTAGTGCAGGAGTGGAACTATCCCAGGTCTTCTAACCTGTTCGGAGGCTGCCAGCCCAGCTACCAGTTCCAGATTACACCAACAAAATTTAGGCTCAGTCTAGGGGTCTTTTTGAAGATTTATCTCAGTAGTTGAGCACAGACAGGTAGATGGATGAGGGTGTAGTATAATCCAAAGTCCCACACAGGTATTAAAGAGTAGATTCTCAGGCAAAGTTCTTCAGTAGAAGCCTAAAGTATTACCGGGGGTACAGGGGGCAGCCAGTTAACCTGAAACTCTGTAAGGGCAGTTGCAGTCCTTGTAGCAAAGTCCAACATCTAACCCTTAAAGCACAAGCACACCTTGAGCTCTAGACAAAAGGCCCTACTAACAATGTCCACAGACAGCTCCTCAAGCAGCTTCCCTGTGACACTCTACAGTAAAAGAGGTCCTTCTCCAGCCCAGCTTCCTAAGATAGCGTCCTCCAGCAAATTCTCCCTAACCACTTTAGCTCTGGAAGGTTTACCCCCCTTCATGATCAGGCCATTTTCTGGGATAAGGCACTGCGTTGCTTTAACTGACAATTTTACTGACAACTGACAATTTACCCAAATATAATTGAAATCCTTTTTTTTGCCACAAATAGAGCTTTCTTTTAGTAGCATTTGATCACCTCTGCGCTTTTTATTTTTTGTGCTATAAACAAAAAAAGGCCGACAGTTTTCAAAAATAAACAAATATTTCTTACTTTCTGCTATAAAACACTTCTTCAATAAAAAAAAATATAAATAATCATATTTCTTCATCAGATTAAGTCAATATGTATTCTGCTACATATTTTTGGTAGAAAAAATCCTAATAAATGTATATTGATTGGTTTGCGCAAAAGTTATCGCATCTACAAACTATGGAATAGATTTATGGATTATTTTTTTTTTTACTAGTAATACTGTCCATCAGTGACTTATAGAGGGAATGCAACATTGCAGCGGACAAATCTGACACTAAGCCAAAGTCTACATTGGGCCGATTTGGCATGCGATTTGACATCGTGCCGGTTTGAAATAGTGCAAATTCAGCTGAATCTAACCCACATTCGGTGTGAACCTAGGCTAAGTGACACTTTCTGGGGACCAGTGCACTAATACAGTGATCAGTGTGAAAAATAGGCACTGTCACTGGCAGGGAAGGGGTTAACATCAGGGGTGATCAAAGGGTTAAATTTATTCCTAAGGAGTGTTTACTAACTGTGGGGGATGTGGTTGTACTGTGGGAAAGCAGAGATCCGTGTTCCTGCTTAGCAGAAACACAGGATTACAGCCTTCCCTTTTCACAGAACAGCGAACATGCTTGTTTACATAGGCAGACCGCCGTTTTGCCTGTCTTTCGAATGATTGGTGGGTCCCGGTGCACATCGCCTCCATCGGACTCGCTGATTGGCTCCGCTGTGGCCAATCACAGCAGGAGCAGGTCGCTGGCGGCGTGCACCCCACACCCAGAAGTCCAGGATCACGTACAAGTACGTGATCCTGCACAGGGGAGCCACTTTGCTGCTGTATATGTACTGTATACAGTCAGCAAACAGTTAATCCAGGTTCCTCTAGCCCCTCAGCCAAGCACATGCTGAGTCGCCTGATAACAACAGCTCTTTGGTAATACAGGGTGCCTTCCAAGGCCAGAGGCCCCAGAAAAGAGAGCTCTGAACAGGCTCCCACAAACATTTATCTTTTCCTCAAACCACGCCTTCTGGGCCTACCTTCTAGAGATTGGCTAGGTCAGATAAAAAAAATGTATAACTCAGTGGCTGATCTTCCTACTCTATTTCTGGAAGCTTCTTCCAGATGCAGGCAAAAACAAACAACCATTAGGCTTAGGCAGACCTAGAAAATAAATTACTGCTCCACTGAGTACGGCAGAGCTGAAAACCTACATTTGTTAAGCCTAGGACAGGGAGCTAAAGGAGATTTTTTTAAATATGATAGAATGCATCATACATCACATCACAGTGCCAACCTTGGAGGACAACTAACCTCAGAAATTGGGTAAAGAAACTGATACTTTTATGGGGAAACTGCACAACCAATTATCTTAGACTATGTTAACCAATGTTGAACATAACAATACAAAAAAAAGTGATTTGTGTGGGGGTGTGATAGCTCATCAGCAGTCATTAGTGATGGACTTTTACCCATGCAGCATGGTAGATCACAATGAAATAGCACAGTTCCTTTTATATAGAAAAAATATTTTTCCAGGAAGGAGAGAGCAATAACACCAAATCAAAGCATCAGGAACAATGATTTTTTGAGAAGGGCCTCGAAATGCATAAATTATTTTTTTCTTAATAACAACAGCACACCATGATTGATTGAGTTGGCACATGGAGCAGATAAAGTGGCTATGGAATTGAAAAGCTTTTTTTTTTTAAGAGGTATTTTTGGGGGTAGAAATAAAATATTTTCAAAGTGTTTAAGCCATGACATAGTAGCACCCTTAGTGATGAGCTACTGCGTAATCCAAAAGGTCAAAAGCATTGCCGCAATTGCTGTTCAAGGTTTCACTATTGTCTGACACATATTGGTGTTTGGTTGCATAGAAATAAGTCCAAGGACAGCACTATCTTTCTAGCAATAATAACATGCAACATGGAGACAGTCTTGTTAAAAATATAGCAGAAGATTGGTATAATCCGTCTTTTGCTGTGCAGATTCCATAGGTTTATGAAAGGAGCCTGCCAACAACAGTTGGTACAACAGGAACTGTACCACCAGAATCTTGACCATGTAAATGTCTAGTTAATAGATAGGATTGGTGCATATTTATGTCTCTTGACCCTTTATTATTATCAGTATGAATGAATGGTGGTTCTAAGGGACAGGGGGAGAATAGGGATAGACATCCCTAACTAGAGCTTGTTAATGTACAGGCAGGCTGGCTGTTAGAAATCACTGGGCCCCATTCAGCCTACTTGACAGCCCCCCGGTCGAAAGTGACTGAGGACAAGCTTTATCAGTCCCTTTCTCTACAGCCTCAGCTGTACAGATGAATGAATTGGCGGGCATCAAGATCTCGTGACCACCGTGATTGGCTGTCATGGCGGTCACGTGATCCAAAAACTCCATTTTGCAAGAAGCGAGTGGGAGCTTTCAGTTAGGCAACGGTAACTGTGCCAGGAGCGCACAGCATCCGCACAGGTGTATTGGCAGCAATTCACGCAAATATGTGCCCTCTTGGCGCTAAGGACCAGGTGCCGAGAGGCTGCACATTTACGTATGGCTGGTGCCAAGGGGTTAATGCATTCTGCAAATTAAGATAAAAAATGCCCCACTACCTGTCCTACATCCCCTGTCCCTAAACACCTAAACACTTACCCGGCTCCAAGTCACCACTCCCACTCTGCTTTTGGCTCCAGCATTGCTCCCGTCACTTCATGCTTTCACAGGAGAAACTGAGGGTAGCAAATCCAAAGGCTCCTGTTGCTGTCTGTCAAACTCCTGTGAGGAGCAGGCTGGGATGTGGCTTACCAGTGCTGTGTGTGTCTATAGACACACACAGCAAGGCTTAGGAGTATGCACACATGGGTGCCTACTTAGCACCTTTCCTTGCTACAGAAGGCACCTGAAGGAGGGAGGGGACTGCAAGGAGAGGAAAGTGACCTTGCTGTGCAATATAGCTGCACAGAGCAGGTAAGTACAACCTTTTTTTTTATTAAAAAAAAAAATAGCCTTTAGTTTTACTTTAAGTGCAGTGAGGTGTTTTATTTACTGATGTAGCCCCTCCAAGTTTAGGGCAGGCTACTAAGTAAACTTAATTTAGTGCCCCTGTACTCAGTGGATCAGGGGTTGGTTATTTAGGGCTGCTCAATGTTACACAGGCTGCTCCTCTGCTGCTTCCTCCTGTCTTCTAGAGGATTCTAGAAGAATAGCAGGAGGAAGAGTAGAACAAGTAGCCTGAATATTTATGGGACTCCAGACAATCCTTGGGGAGGTGTGCCCAGAAGGTGGAGGGAGAGCCCATAAATAGTCTGAGGCCTGGGCAGCAGGGTGTAGTGTTCCTGGGTTCAGGAAAATGTAAATAGCACATGATTGTGCTAAGTGTCAAAAATAATTAAATAGTGATACCCTGTTTCCCCGAAAATAAGACCTAGCGTGATTGTCAGTGTTGGCTGCAATATAAGCTCTACCCCCCAAATAAGCCCTACCCTGTTTCCCCGAAAATAAGCCCTACCCTAAAAATAAGACCTACAAGGACTTTTACTTAGGCTTATTTGGGGGGTGGGGCTTATATTTCAGCCATCACCGACAATCACGCTAGGTCTTATTTTCGGGGAAACAGGGTAGCTGCTGCACTCATTATATATCCACACACATAATTAACAGATATAAATAAAGCCATGTTGTGCTATCAAAGTGAAGTGCTGGTGCATCAATAATTCAAACAATGCCGATCAATCAAGTGATAAAACAGATACATTGCTTAAACAAGTATGCTTAACATAAACGTGTATATAAATAAAGTAATTCATAAGTATCCAGAGAGAAAAGTGCACAGTGCAAACGGTCCGTCAATAAATGCTCAGTGCAAACAGTCCAACAATAGATACATGTGTCGCCAAAATCCAATAATCCCATGTGAATGTACACCACTCCACACCCGAGTGCGCATCCCACTCACAAGCCGCTTACCAACAAGTAAAACCTCAAGAATGCAGGTCTGGCTGCGCTTTTTTGGGAGAAATCCTACTGGGATGGATGGCACAATCCAGGACTCAGGAAAGTATTTTCCAAAATAACCAAGGCCTTCCACAGATGAAGCTCAAAAAGGGATAGAGGCCAAGGAGGGACGTATAGTGTAGTAGTATAAAATTCCACCATTCATGAAACTAAAAAAACTACTCACATAAGGCAGGTATAAAATTGCATATAAATCAGATGTGCACAATCAGCACCTCAGTGGGCATGATTACATCAAAGCTGTAGCTAGACTCAACGCATTTCGTCCAAAAAGATGTCATCCAGGGGTATAGTACATAAAAGAGATAAGTCCATGAGGTGGCATACACCAGGGGTTTTAACCCCTTACAAACCATATTTTTATGTGCTAAAATTCCTGTGGTTCTGCTTTAACTCTCAATACTGTAGTCCAGGGATATGCAATTAGAGGACCGCCAGCTGTTGCAAAACTGCAAGTCCCATGAGGCATAGCAAGACTCTGACAGCCACAAGCATGACACCCAGAGGCAGAGGCATGATGGGACTTGTAGTTTTGCAACAGTTGGAGGTCCGCTAATTGCATATCCCTGATGTAGTCAATCTTGAACTCAGCACTGTTTATTTCCTCTTCAGTGTCCAGTGTTCTGTAGAACAGTCACTCTAAAGCAGTCACTGCTGTGCCAGCTCCAGATACAAAGAATGTTGCCCAATTTTGGTGCATGTGCCCAGCTAGAGTTGCAAACAGTATTTATATTTTAATGGTCAGACCAGGTGCCAAGTATACTAACTTTACAGAGACCCAGAACTAATACAGCCTCTTCCTTTGTAAGCTGACAGCTCTGAGGCTGTGCCTGAGAGACCAACTCTGATCACATTACAACGTTAGTTTACATACCCACTGTCAGAAGAGAGTAACATGGTGGCCTGGGGGAGGTTAAGCAGTAGAC
This sequence comes from Aquarana catesbeiana, assembly GCF_042186555.1. Taxonomy (NCBI): domain Eukaryota; kingdom Metazoa; phylum Chordata; class Amphibia; order Anura; family Ranidae; genus Aquarana; species Aquarana catesbeiana. The sequence goes on from NC_133324.1 coordinate 623,096,649, forward strand.
AGCCAGGTAGAAAGGAAATGAACACAACTGAAAGTGTCCAATTCATCTTATGATTTCCACTGCCTGTAATTGGATTTTCTAAAAAAAAGTATAATTACTGATAATTACATATAAAAGTATACTATGTAACAAGTGTATGTTCCAATACTAACTACTGGGGGTAAGGCACAGCCTACAGTTTTTGGGTGTATGGTAAGGTCCCCTGTTCTGTTTTACAGGCTGAAAAACTGTACTTTGCTCTGATCACGCTGTACCACATAACTCACATTTACAGCATGCTGTAGAGCAAATCATTCAAATTGTGCATCTGTCAGGCACAGCACAGCAAGCACTTATCAGTCATTGTTCAGAGAAGATGGAAGACTGGGTCACAGCAAGGTAACAATCTTACTAGCTCTTGACTTCTTGTGTGGGTTTGATAGTTTCATATTCTTTCTGTTCAGCTTCAACATTAAAGAGGTAGTAAACTGAAAATAAATGTAAATGGTTCCCTGTAGGCTAATGTGCTGCACACTAGCACATAATGACAAACTTACTTGATAAACAGAGCCCTCCAGCGGTGAGCTGTCATCACTCCTGGTGCTTTTATTTTCTACCAGTCTTCCTTCTTGGTTCGTCAAGCTGTTTGAATGGTCAGGTCGCAAAGACGTCACTTCCACTATCGTGGCACAGCACTCTCTGCATTTATGGCACACTCCGTGCATGCAGAGTTTACTGCGCGTGCCCAAGTGACATCATCAGCTGGAGCCAATGTCACTATCTACTAAGAGGTGCAAGTTAAAGCTGTTTCAAAGGCACCTACAGATAAGATTTTTTTATAGACTTACCTGTAGGGCAAAGTTAAACTTTTGATTTTAAACCACTTTAAAGCTAAAGCTTAATCTGCCCACATTTTTAAATAAAGCCTTCTTTATGTAACGCTCTCCTAGATAGGCTGCTAGGTAGATTTTGTTGACTTCTGTTGTAATCACAGGAGCAGTGATTGTTTGGTCAGGTCTGTTCGGGGCTTCACAGGCTGAGGTTTTGACTCAGTCCCCTGCCTCTAAAAGAAGTTTCTAGAGTTTAGAGAGGGAGAATTCAAGTGTCCACACTGAATATTAAGCTGGGGAGGTGTGCCCAGATGGTGGCTGGGCTGCTGTTAGTTACTGTATTTATTGGAGTATAACACTCACTTTTTCACCATGAAAATCAGGTGCAAATACCATGTGCGTGTTGTATGCCAATACTTCAATTTTAGCTGCCTCGGAGGGGACAGGGAGGGGAGCAGGATGAGTGCCATCACATTACATACAGTGAGAATCTCCTTTTTACTTGGCGGCCTCTGTAATAGGAAGTCCTGTCTCCTGGGCTGCCATTGGACCACTGTTCTGTCTATCATGGGAAATTCTCACTGTATGTAATCTGTGGACGCTCGTCCCTCCCTGTTCCCTCTAGGCTGCAGATGGGCATCATTCAGGCTGCACTGATGGCAATGGTAAGGCTGCTGCATTGAAGGCAATGGTGAGGCTGCTGTGTTGATGGCAATGGTAAAGGCTGCTGCATTGATGACAATGGTAAAGGCTGCTGCATTGATGGCAATGGTGAGGCTGCTGCATTGATGGCAATGGCGAGGCTGCTGCTTTGATGGCAATGGCAAGGCTGCTGCATTAATGTGGACTGATGAGTGAGGCTGCATTGATGTGGACTGATGAGGCTGCATTGATGGCACTTGTGAGGCTGCAGATGGGCACTGACCCTTATTTTGCTTCAAAGTTCCTTATTTAAAATGTAAGGTTTTTTTTACTGAAACTTCCCTCTTAAAATGAATGTGCGTGTTATACGCCTGTGCGTGTTATACGCCAATAAATACGGTAGTCTGGCGCCCTGAGGAGATTTTTTTTTTCCACCTATGGGGATGGATCTGTGAGCTGAGAGTGGGGAGGGGGGGAGTAGCTTTCCACTGAAGCTCTGTGGATTAAATGCTGGACTACATTGCAAGGTTGTACCAATGAACCGGGTTTCCAGTGAGTAGAGCCTCTTTCCTGCGCTAAAACCACTTCATGTTTCCCAGCTGTGAACTGTTGACTGTTCCAGTCTGCCTTTACCTGTGGTCATACTAATTCATGGTCCCCAGCCGTGAACTGTCGACTGTTCCAGTCTGCCTGTCAGAGTATTATTGCTACTGCAAGGAAATCATCCTCTGTTAAAAATATTTGGCATTTTGGAGTATCCTGCATCACCTCAACTTCCCTCCAAATTAACTTTAAAAGCATAACCCCTAGACTGATCAAAGAGCCAGAGTGAATGTACTGTTGTTGCTGTGTGCCTGGCTGCCTCTGCATTAATTATTTGGGAAAAACCCTATCTAATCTACAGTGGCCCCTTATGGGGTAGAGCTACATTTAATTTTTAATCATATGGCGTCTTTTAGATCCAGTGATGTCACCACTAGGTCTCTGTGCTTTGGTAAGAAAAGCAATCAAATTGTGGTTGGTGGGAGGGGCTGGATCCTGTGCATATCTTTCTGAAAACATTAGAGCATCCTGCTTCAGTACTCCTATCAGGAGCCCTCAGCTCTAATGCAAACAGTGAACTGGCTCTTAAAAAATAGTTATGCCCCGTACACACGGTCGGACTTTGTTCGGACATTCCGACAACAAAATCCTAGGATTTTTTCTGACGGATGTTGGCTCAAACTTGTCTTGCATACACACGGTCACACAAAGTTGTCGGAAAATCTGATCGTTCTAAACGCGGTGACGTAAAACACGTACGTCGGGACTATAAAGGGGGCAGTGGCCAATAGCTTTCATCTCTTTATTTATTCTGAGCATGCGTGGCACTTTGTCCGTCGGATTTGTGTACACACGATCAGAAATTCCAACAACGGATTTTGTTGTCGGAAAATTTTATATCCTGCTCTCAAACTTTGTGTGTCGGAAAATCCGATGGAAAATGTGTGATGGAGCCTACACACAGTCGGAATTTCCGACAACAAGGTCCTATCACACATTTTCCATCGGAAAATCCGACCGTGTGTACGGGGCATTATACTTTTATTGAAATGGCTTTATGGTTTGGTGTCAAGATGAAAATGTGAGCATTCCTAGGCAGTCTGAATTTGTAACAACCAGATGTGATGCTGAGCCTCCATGATTAAAAGTACTGAAACAAACTGAAATCCAATAACTGAAAAGGGCAGCCATGGATAGGGGGGCTGGGGAGTAAGGGGATGGTCCCCTAGCCAGGAAATGAGGTGGGCTCTTGCTGCAGCTTCTAATGTACATTGCGAGTAGTTCATATGCGCTGAAAGGAGTCTGTACAACTGTCCAAGGCTAAAGGCAAGGCTGGAGTTCAGTTTTAAAATAACACTAAAATGTTACAGTGCTATTTCCCCCATTACTGAATACAGGGAACATAATGCCTAACTCTTTTATAATGGCAAATGATATTACAAATAATTGTATTACTGATTATGCCAACTCATACTTCTTCATTTTTGGCTCTTCATATAAAAAAATAATTAAGCTGTATTATAAAAATTATTCTGACTGTCCAATTATATAACAACATTCCACACATTTTGCTCTGAATAGTTATTTTAAATTAGCTTTAAATTACTTTCATATTATCCATTATGAGTGGATACAAATGAGCTGGGCTTAGTGTAAAATTGTCTTCATGTTCCCTGCGGAACAAGAATTTTCTATTAGCCTGTCAAAAAAAAAGCATTGATAATGAGGACATTCTATGACTAAAGTTTTTTGTAATCTGATTAGAAAGAGGACAGGAATCCTAGGCAACAATACAGCTATATTGCAGAAAACAATTATCATTGATTTGCTATTTTGCTGCAATAACCAGAAAAATACGACATGAGTGTTCAAAATGCCTCAGAATGTTGAGGCTTGGATAGCTCACTGCTCTGGAATTATTTCTGCATTATTTCTAAGAAAAACAAAAAATGTTATCTAGTCACTACAGAATCTTTAACCACTTCAGCCCCGGAAGGATTTACCCCCTTCCTGACCAGTGCGTTTTTTTGTGATTCGGCACTGCGTGGCTTTAACTGACAAGTGCGCGGTCGTACGAAGTGGCTCTCAAACACAATTGACGTCCTTTTTTCCCCACAAATAGAGCTTTCTTTTGGTGACATTTGATCACATCTGCAATTTTTATTTTTTGCGCTGTAAACAAAATAAGAGCGACAATTTTGAAAAAAACACATTATTTTTTACATTTTGCTATAATAAATATCCCCCAAAAATATATAAAAAAAAACATTTCCTCAGTTTAGGCCAATATGTATTCTTCTACATATTTTTGGTAAAAAAAAAATCGCAATAAGCGTTTATTGATTGGTTTGCGCAAAAGTTATAGCGTTTACAAAATAGGGGATAGTTTTATGGCATTTTTATTAATAATTTTTTTTTTTACTAGTAATGACGGCGATCAGCAATTTTTATTGTGACTGCGACATTATGATGGACACGTCGGACATTTTTGACACATTTTTGGGACCATTGCCATTTATACAGCAATCAGTGCTATAAAAATGCACTGATTCCTGTCTAAATGACACTGGCGGTGAAGGGGTTAACCACTAGGGGGCGGGGAGGTGTTAAGTCAGTAGTAGGGATGTGTTCTAACTGTAGGGGGGATGGGCTGTGTTTGACACGTCACTGATCTCTGCTCCCAATGACAGGGAGCAGAGATCAGTGACACTGTCACTAGGCAGAACGGGGAGATGCTGTTTACATCAGCATCTCCCCGTTCGTCCTCTCCGTGATGCGATCGCGGATATCCCCACGGCGATCAAGTCCACAGGACCCGCGACCCGACTCACAGAGCTCGCGGCAGGCGCGCCTACGGTGGCAAATTCAAAGTAACGTACAGGTACGTTACTTTGAATCTGTGCCATTCTGCCGACGTATATCTACAGGAGGCGGTCTGCAAGTGGTTAAAGCATTAGTTCACCTTTACCAAAAAAATTGTTTATGCAGATAAGGAGCGTAGATAAAAAAAGAATATGCTGCCTTAACTAATTGAAAAATACCCTTTCTATAGGGGTAAGCCATTTACGTACCTCATGAAGCCTGACCTGAATACTCCCAGGATGTTGCTAGAACTTTGCCAAGTAAGACCTAGTCATTACTGCTCACTTCCAACATCACAGCTCTCAAACACAGAGATCAGAGCTACTGCACCAGTGTAGAGAACATGTGAGGGAGTTTGAATCAGAGAAACTCCTCTGATGGTGAAGGAAAACATTTCACCCTTCCACAGGGCTACGATTAAGCCCTGTGGGAGGGCGAAACACATCAGAGGGGCATGGCCTGGGAGAAGACAGACTGAAGCCGCTTCTCCACTCTTGTACTGGACTGTCTTTGGCGTGTGGCTTCTGACCTTCTAAAGTAGATGCTGCACACAGAGCCAGGACAAGCTTTCTTTAAATGCCGGCACCTGACAGAGGAGGGAGTCATCAGATGATCTGGAGTGGATGCCTAGAGGGGCACTATACAAGCATTCATTCAGGGACACAGGACATTTAGGTTGTTAAAGTTGAGTCTTAGGATAAATTGAGTTTTTTGGCTTAGGTTAGAGGTAAAGGGTTAAGTTAAGCCAAAAAGTTTTTCTAGTTTTGGAGTGGTAACACCTTGTCAGGAGGACACAAAACAAAGGTAAATCTCTGTAATGGAGCCTCATAGGGAAGAAAAGCTGGCCATAAATCTTTAACACTTCAGCTGGTTTCTGATGAACTGGGAGAAATTTGGGCAGTTTGATGGCATACTACCACTAGGACCAGAACAAGGGGTTTAGAAGGGGTATATGCCCTGGACACAGTGTTGATCTGTGGATAGCAGATTTCTGTGTATGGAAAAAACCATGAGCCCACTGAGAATATACCTCCATCTCAGCAGGGCACAAACTGCCCTTCTTCCCGTTCCTCTTGTCATGTGACATATTACACGCTAAGGGGAAAGTAGAAGCTTTCTTCAATCCCTGTAGGACCTGTGCTGGGAAGGAGGTGTGAACTGAGTTGGTACACAGAGGGGCAACTCAGTGCTAGACCTCCCTTTTCCCTTCTTTTCTTTAGAACCTCCCAAGAGCCCCAAAGCCCCCTTTTTGCTATAGAACCCCCCAGATCCCTTGAGCACCCACAGAGCCCACCTCCTGGTTCCCATCCCCTCTTTCATCTCATTGAAATAAATGAAGCAATCCTCCTTTGACACCAGAGATGCACGGATATTTTTAACCACTGATACAGAAGTAGTGCCATTTTTCCACCACCCCACTGATGTATAAACATTTTTTCCTTCCAGTGACACAGTTTACCACTGTTTATTACCCGACATCTTTTGAGCCAGAAATCGAAGGAGGTGGGCAGGTAATTCTCAACCAAACTACAACTTCAGCCAATCAATTGAAGTCACTGATTGGCAATGTCCACTCTATTCAGATAGTTGCAGGTGCCAGTTTTCATAATACAGTAGATTTAGCTGTTTAGTATGGATGGATGAATCTGTTAGTTTTATTTTTTTCAATCAGCCCACAGGCTGAAAGAATATTAATGTCTTAGTGTATGGCCAGTTTCAAGCCTGCTAGGGGGTCAAAACCTTTCCCATTCTAACCAAAACTAGAAAAAGTTTTTGCTGCATTTACACCTGCAAGTCTTTTTGTCTCTACCAGCTTTGCAAATCTAGCAGGGTGAAATTTTTGCAAAATAGCTCAAGCTCTGTCAGACTGAATAGAGCATGTCAGTGAACAGCAATTTTCATATCTTGCCACAGATTCTCAATTTGAATTAGGTCTGGACTTTGACTGGGCCATTCTACCACATGAATAGGCTTTGATCTAAACCATTCCATTGTAGCTCTGGCTGTATGTTTAGGGTCGTTGTCCTGCTGGAAGGTGAACCTCCGTCCCAGTCTCATGTCTTTTGCAGACTCTAATGCCGTGTACACATGGGTGGACTTTTCGACCAGACTGGTCCGACGGAACGAATCCGTCGGACAATCCGATGTGTGTGGGATTCATCGGACCTGCAGCTGACTTTTTCAGTTGAAAATCAGACGGACTTTAGATTTAAAACATGTTTCAAATCTTTCTGACGGATTTGAGTCCATTCGAAAAATCAGTTCTGTCTGTATGCTAGTCCGACGGATGAAAACCGATGCTAGGGTAGCTATTGGCTACTGGCTATGAACTTCCTTATTTTAGTCTGGCCGTACGTCATCACGTAAGAATCCGTCGGACTTTGGTGTGATCGTGTGTAGGCAAGTCCATTCGTTCAAACGTCCGTCGGAAGTCCGTCAAAAGTCCGTCGAAAGTCTGTCGAAAGTCCGTTGGAAAGACCATCGGACCTTTGATACTGAAAAGTCCTCCCGTGTGTACACGGCATAACAGGTTTTCTTCTAAGATTGCCCTGTATTTGGTTCCATCTATCTTCCCATTAACTCTGACCAGCTTCCCTGTCCCTGCTGAAGAAAAGCATCCCCACAACATCATGCTGCCACTGCCATGTTTGACAATGGGGATGGTGTGTTCAGGGTGATGTGCAGTGTTAGTTTTCTGCTTTGGTTTTAGGCCAAAAAGTTAAATTTTTGTTCTCATCTGACCAGGACACCTTCTTCCACATGTTTGCTGTGTCTTCAAACTACAAATGGGACTTCTTATGGCTTTATTTCAACAATGGCTTTCTTCTTGCCACTCTTCCATAAAGGCCAGATTTGTGGAGTGCACAACTAATAGTTGTCCTGTGTACAAATTTTCCCACCTGAGCTGTGGATCTCTGCAGCTCCTCCAGAGTTACCAGGGTTGCTTCCCTGAGTAATGCTCTCCTTGCCCAGCCTGTCAGTTTAGGTGGGCGGCCATGTTCTGGTAGGTTTGCAGTTGTGCCATACTCTTTCCATTTTGGGATGATGGATTAAACAGTGCTCCACGAGATGTTTAAAGCTTGGGATATATTTTTTTTAACCTAACCCTGCTTTAAACTTCTCCACAACTTTATCCCTGACCTGTCTGGTGTGTTCCTTCCTTGGCCTTAATGATGCTGTTTGTTCACTAAGGTTCTCTAACAAACCTCTGAGGGATTTACAGAACAGCTGTATTTATACTGAGATTAAATTACACACAGGTGGACGCTATTTACGAATTAGATGACTTCTGAAGGAAATTGATTCCACTAGATTTTAGTTAGGGGTATCGGAGTAAAGAGGGCTGAATACAAATGCATGCCACACTTTTCAGATATTTGTAAAAAATATTGAGAAACATTAATCATTTAACTTCCACTTCATAATTATGTGCCACTTTGTGTTGGTCTATCACATAAAATTTCAATAAAATACATGAACGTTTTTGGTTGTAACATGACAAAATGTGGAAAATTTCAAGGAGTATAAATACTTTTTTCAAGGCACTGTACACACTTGTAAAATATAGATTTGCAAATAAAACCTGGATTAGACTAAAATATAAGCTGCTAATATCGTTTTTGCCAATTAAGCTGTTATGCTACACGTAAGGATCATTGTATCATTCTTACCTAGGTCAAAGTCTACTCAAAAAAAAATTATAGGCGGGGCGGCTCGACAGATGTGTGTAGGTAGGCAGATGTATGTAGGATATTTATATATATATATATATATATATATATATATATATATATATATATATATATATATTTTTTTTTTTTTATTATGGGAGATAAGCTCGTGGGGATCACCTTTTCTCTAAATGAAGGTCAGCGTACAGGCAGTTTCTTTAAAATCTGGTGGATTGCCAGCTTTATTTACAAGTGGTTTGCAAAGTCATAAAAATAAACAAAAATAGTAAAGTAAATCCTTGCACTGCTCTCTATACGGTGCGTCACCCACAAAACATAAGGTAAAGCAAACCTTCTTTTCCAATCCAAACAAACAGAGCTCTTCTCTCTCAGATTCCCTTCTGAGTCTCAGGCCAGAGCCCTGCTGTGTTCTCTTCCTGGTCATTTCAAGTCCACCTGAGTATGGACTCAAGTGGACCACAACACCCGGACCGGAACCAAGCCTGCCACAGAGGCTGGAAAAACCGGGCCGGATTCCGGTTCAGTCTTACAATAGAACGAATGCGAGGTGAAATATACCGATTATCGATGACCTCACCTCGCATATCGTCACATATCCTCCCCCTCTGCTCAAGTCCCTGTGGCTGAGCAATTGTCCCAAGTATACAGCGCATGCGGAAAAGGGCATCTGTATTGTTTTGGAGCTTCCCCGACCTATACTCTACTGTAAAATTAAAGGGCTGTAAAGCCAAGAACCACCTTGTCAAGTGGCCATTTTTCTTCCTGTTGTCACACATCCACTTTAGGGGAGCATGGTCGGTGACCAGCTTAAATGACCTCCCCAACAAGTAATACTTCAGGGAGTCTAAGGCCCATTTAATAGCGAGACACTCCTTTTCGACAATATCATAGTTTTTTTCGTGCTTGTTCCATTTCTGGCTCAGGTATACAACCGGGTGCTCCTCATCATCTCTGTTCTGGGATAGTACAGCCCCTAGGCCCACCTCAGAGGCATCCGTCTGTACCACAAACTCCTTTGTGAAGTCCGGGGTCACTAGCACCGGTAGTACACAAAGGGCCTGCTTAAATTTCTGAAACACCTCCTCGCCTTCAGGATTTCATTTAACCATGACCGACTCTCTACCCTTTGTCAGGTCGGTCAGAGGGCTGGCAATGATGGCAAAGTTGGGTATAAACCGTCTGTAATACCCAGTAATGCCCAGAAAGGCCCAAACGTGTTTTTTGTTTACTGGTTGGGGCCATTTTTGAATTGCTTCAATCTTATTGGTCTGAGGCTTGACCAGTCCCCGGCCAATAACGTACCCAAGGTATTTGGCCTCCTCCAGGCATATGGCACTTTTTTTGGGTTGGCCGTGAGACCTGCTTCCCTAAGGGAATCTACCACTGCTTGTACTCGGGGCAGGTGCAATTCCTAATCTGGGCTGTGGATGACCACATTGTCCAAATAAGCAGCTGCATACGGGTGATGTGGTCTCAAAGTTTTGTCCATCATTTGCTGGAACGATGCTGGGGCTCCATGAAGACCAAAAAGCATCCGCTCGTACTGAAACGAGCCCTCAGGAGTGGAAAAGGCAGTCTTCTCCTTGGCCGATTCAGCTAGCAGTATTTGCCAATAGCCTTTCGTTAGGTCTAGGGTTGTTATGTAGTGAGCCTGTCCCAACCTGTCCACGAGTCTGTCGACCCGAGGCATCGGGTACGCATCGAACTTAGACACACTGTTGAGTTTCCTAAAGTCGTTACAAAACCTGATAGTGCAATCAGGTTTTGGGACCAGCACTATGGGGGTTGACTACTCACTGTGGGACTCTTCTATCACGACCAACTATAACATATTTTTGATTTCCTTCGCGACTGCCTCTTGCCTGGCCTCTGGGATTCTAAATGGCTTTACATTTACACGAACCCCTGGTTCCGTCACTATGTCATGCTGGATCACGTTGGTCAGTGCGGGTAAGGGGGAGAAAAAGTCCCTATTTTTGTACACAAACGCCCTAATGTCACTTTGTTGTGCCACGGACAGGGAATCCGTTATGGGGACATCAGGTGTCACCGGAACCCGATCTGTTGGAGGCGGGGATGCATCCAATAAAGTCTCACTGTCCTTCCAGGGCTTTAAGAGATTCACATGATAAATTTGGTGTGGTTTCCTTTTCCCTGGCTGGTAGACTTTGTAGTTTACCTCCCCCACCCTTTCGACAACCTCAAAAGGACCCTGCCACTTGGCTAGGAACTTACTTTCCACTGTGGAAACCAGTACCAACACTCTGTCCCCGGGGCTGAAAGTATGGACCTTAGCACCCCGATCATAGACCCTTCTCTGGGCCTCCTGGGCTCGCTCCATATGTTCTCGTACCAGGGGCAGGACAGCTGCGATTCAATCCTGCATCAGGGAGACATGCTCTATGATGCTTCTATATGGGGTGGCCGCTCCTTCCCACGTTTCTTTGGCGACATCTAGCAGCCCCCTGGGATGTCTACCATACAAGAGCTCAAAGGGGGAATAGCCTGTGGATGCCTACGGCACCTCACGCATGGCAAACATGAGCTATGGTAGCAAAAAATCCCAGTTTCTTTTATATTTGTCTACCACCTTTCTCAGAGTACTTTTCAAAGTTTTATTAAATCTTTTGACCAGACCATCTGTTTGGGGGTGGTAGACAGAGGTACGGAGATGAGAGATTTTGTATAACTTACACAATTCCTTGTTAACCTTGGACATAAATGGGGTGCCCTGATTGTTTAAGAACTCTTTTGGGATCCCCACTCGACTAAACACCTGGACTAACTCCCTGGCAATAGCTTTAGCCGAGGTGTTACGCAAGGGAATGCCCTCAGTATAGGGAGTCTCATAGTTCAGGATTACCAAAATATGCTGGTGACCCCGGGCAGACTTCACTACCGGCCCCATCAGGTCCATGCCAATCCTCTCAAACGGGACCTCAATTATTGGCAGAGGAGCAAGGGGACTGCGAAAATGTGGCAACGGTGCCGACATTTGGCACTCAGGGCACGATTCACAATACTCCCTGACATCTGCATACAATCCGGGCCAGAAAAATCTCTGGGCGATTCTTTCCATGGTCTTATTGATAACGAGATATTCCCCCATTACATGACCATGGGCCAGGTCTAGCACCACTCTACGGAAGGGTTTGGGAATCAGTAGCTGTTCTACCTCATCCTCTCCCCGTTTTACCACCTGATACAGTAAGTTGTTTTTAAGGGCCATGTAGGGGGGGAGACACCTCCCAGTTAGGGTCCACCAGTTCCCCACCCACCATCTTAATGTTTTCTCTGGCTCTCATGAGGGTGGCATCTCGGAGTTGCTCGGTACAGAAATCCTCTCTCCTGACCTCCAAATCGGGTACCACATTCTGGCTACTCTCACTGTCAGGGTCAGAGGTGTTCTCCTGTTCGCTACCCTCGGGCTGGGAGCTAGCTTCCAGGTCCTCCGGCTCCCCAGCCATGACAGGGAAAGGAAGAGGATCTCCGGCTTCCTCTATCCCACCAACAGCATCCCCTTCCCTTTGGCAAAAAGGGTCTGGTGAGAGTTCCTGTGCTTCCCCAGCAGGGAGAGCTCTATCTACCAGCCTCCCTTTGCTCTCCAATAAATTCCAAAAATGGGGAAAATCTCTCCCCACTAAAGCTTCTTGAAGCAGTGAATGTGTTACACTGCCCCAGGTGTTATCAACCTCAACCAACCTGTCTGGTAGTCCTGCGTGTCCCCACGGATGCAAATTACCCCAATAGTACTGGGGTGTAGTTTTGTGGGGTTTACACAATCATTCCTGACTAGGGTCACCACACTACCAGAATCTAACAGGCGTGTGAGTGGCTTCCCATCCACTGATATAGCACACATTTGTTTTTCAATGCGAGTCTGACATGATGCAGTACATGCGACCTGTGTAAACAGAGAAATGCGTCTTTTCATATAAGCTTAATTGCATTGCATAGGTTCATCATTTATAGGACAGCTTGCAGCAATATGCCCTAATGCATGGCAATGAAGACACCGTATATGCTCTACCCCCAGTCCTCTTATTGGTCCCAAAGACCTTCCTGGCTTCTTTGGCCAGTCTCCAGGTCTAGGACCCACAGTCTCATCAGCTGTAACAACAGTCTTATCTAATTTCCCCATGCTCTTGAACCTCAGAAAAGTCTTACCAGAACCGCAAGGCAATCTTGCACTCCTAGACACACCAAAGTGGGGCATAGAAAGGTTCACCAAGTCCTCAGTACCACTATACCTCTCCACTAGGTCAACCAACTTGGCTGCAGTTTTGGAGTCCCCCTGTCCAACCCACTTCCTCAGAGCAGCAGGCAGTGCATGCAGATACCGGTCCAATACCACACTCTCCATGATCTGAGGGCCTGTCAAGGTCTCTGGCTGCAACCACTTCCTGGTGAGGTGGACCAGGTCGAACATTTGAGAACGGGGTAGCTTGTTGCTAGAGTAGTTCCACTGATGCACGCGCTGGGCCTGAACTGCCACGGTGACGCCCAAGCGTGCAAGTATCTCTGTCTTCAGAGTCTCATAATCCTGAGCCTTATCCGGTTCTAGGTCAGAATAGGCTTTTTGAGGTTCTCCCATCAGAAATGGGGCCAACAGACCCACCCACTGTTCTTTTGGCCATCCTTCGCAGACAGCGACTCTCTCGAAAGTCGCAAGGTATGCCTCAACATCATCGGCAGGTGTCATCTTCTGCAGGTGATAGGAGGCACGTATCATCTTTGTTTCCATTGGCACAGGAGGTGTGAATCCTTTTTTCAATTTCAGCAGAGCCTCTGCGAACTGCTGGTTCATCTCCTGCTGGGCCGCATGTTGTGATGCAGCTGCCTCCTGTTGTGCTGCAGCGGCCTCTGCGACTTGGCGGTCGGTTTCCCACTGAGCTGCACTGGCCTGTAGCAGGGCCTTTAACATTTCCTCCATCTTCAGAAAGTGCCCGCATTCTCTACCACATGTGGGAAATTAGCTCGTGGGGATTACCTTTCTCGAAATGAAGGTCAGCGTACAGGCAGTTTCTTTAAAATCTGGCGGGTTTCCAGCTTATATTTACAAGTGGTTTGCAAAGTCATAAAACTAAACAAAAATAGTAAAGTAAATCCTTGCCACCCGGCGCTAAACTAAACAGTAGACTGCTCTCTATACGGCTGGTCCCCGTCACCCACAAAACATGAGGTAAAGGAAACCTTTTCCAATCCAAACAAACAGAGCTCCTCTCTCAGATTCCCTACTGAGTCTCAGGCCAGAGCCCTGCTGTGCTCTCTTCCTGGTCATTTAAAGTCCACCTGAGCATGGACTCAAGTGGACCACAACACCCGGACCGGAACCAAGCCTGTCACCGAGGCTGGAAAAACCCAGGCCGAATTTCAGTTCAGTCTCTTACAATAGAACGAATGCGAGGTGAAATATACCGATTATTGATGACCCCACCTTGCATATGGTCACATATCCTCCCCCTCTGCTGTAAAGCCAGGAACCACCTTGTCACGCGGCTATATATATATATATATATATATATATATATATATATATATCACATTTTTGTAAATATTTTATTACATCTTTTAATGTGACAACACTGAAGACATTACACTTTGCTACAATGTAAAGTAGTGAGTGTACAGCTTGTATAACAGTGTAAATTTGCTGTCCCCTCAAAATAACTGAACATACAGCCATTAATATCTAAACCACTGGCAAGAAAAGTGAGTACACCCCCTAAGTGAAAATGTCCAAATTGGGATCAAAGTGTCAATATTTCGTGTGGCCACCATTATTTTCCAGCACTGCCTTAACCCTCTTGGGCATGGAGTTCACCAGAGCTTCACAGGTTGCCACTGGAGTCCCCTTCCACTTCTCCGTGACAACATCATGAAGCTGGTGGATGTTAGAGACCTTGCACTCCTCCACCTTCCGTTTGAGGATGCCCCACAGATGCTCAATAGGGTTTAGGCCTGGAGACTAGGGATGGGCGAACGGTTCGGCCCGAGCATAAGTTCGGGACGAACTTTGGTTGTTCAGATGTTCTGCGAACACCGAACAATATGCGGTGTTCGGGGCAAATTCGAAAGCCGCTGGAACACCATTAAAGTCTATGAGACACTAACATGAAAAATCAAAAGTGCTCATTTTAAAGGCTTATATGCAAGTTATTGTCATAAAAGGTGTTTGGGGACCTGGGTCCTGCCCCAGGGAACATGTATGAATGCGAAGTTTTTTTAAAAAAACGGCCGTTTTTTCAGGAGCAGTGTTTTTTTAATGCTTAAAGTGAAACAATAAAAATGAAATATTCCTTTAAATATCGTGCCTGGGGGGTGTCTATAGTATGCCTGTAAAGTGGCGCATTTTTCCCATCTTTAGAACAGTACCACAGCAAAATGACATTTCTAAAGGAAAAATTGTCATTTAAAACTGATCGCAGCTGTAATGAATTGTCGGGTCTCGGCAATATGGATAAAACTCATTGAAAAAAAGAGCATGGGATTCCCCACCCCCCCAGTCCATTACCAGGCCCTTTGGGTCTGGTATGAATATTAGGGGGAACCTTAAACCAAAATTTTAAAAATAAAATTGCGTGGGGGTCCCCCTAAAATCCATACCAGGCCCTTTGGGTCTGATATGAAATTAAGGCCCTTCAGGTCTGGCATGGATTTTAAGGGGAACCCTGCACCAAAATTTTTTAAAAATGGCCTAGGGGTCTTCCTAAAATCCATACCAGACCCTTATCCGAGCATGCAACCTGGCAGGCTGTAGGAAAAGAGGGGGGATGAGAGAGCCTCATCCCCACAACCTTTGCCCGGCGGTTGTGGGGGTCTGCGGGCGGGGGGCCTATCAGAATCTGGAAGCCTCCTTTAACAAGGGGACCCCCAGATCCCGGCCTCCCCCCTATGTGAAATGGTAACGGCCTACCATTTCACAAAAAAAGTGTCAAAATGTAAAAAAAAAAGACACAGCTTGAGACAAGTACTTTATTAAAAAATAAAAAAATAAAAATGTCCCACGATGTCCATTCATCTTCTTATATCGCTCCGCCGACAGACCATAAAAGAAAAAAAAAATCCGCCACGATCCACCTCCATGGGAGGCTCCCGCCGTGTGACGCTTCATCGCCTTTGACAGTTCTTATATAACTAAAGGGTCTGGTATGGATTTTGGGGGGACCCCACGCCATTTTTTTAAAAAATTGGCGCAGGGTTCCCCTTAATTTCCATATCAGACCAGAAGGGCCTGGTATGGATCCTAGGGGGACCCCCACGCATTTTTTGAGAAATTTTGGTTCAGGGTTCCCCTTATATTCATACCAGACCCAAAGGGCCTGGTAATGGACTGGGGGGATCCAATGCTCTTTTTTTCAATGCGTTTTATCTATATTGCCGAGATCCGACAGTTCATTACAGCAGATTTTCCTTTAGAAATGTCATTTTGCTGTGGTACTGTTCTAAACACGGGAAAAATGCGCCACTTTACAGGCTTACTATAGACACCCCCAAGGCACGATATTTAAAGGAATATTTCATTTTTATTGTTTCACTTTAAGCATTAAAAAAAATCACTGCTCCCAAAAAAAACAGCCGTTTTTAAAAAAAACATTTGCATTCATACATGTCCCCTGGAGCAGGACCCAGGTCCCCACACACTTTTTATGACAATAACTTGCATATAAGCTTTTAAAATAAGCACTTTTGATTATTCATGTTTGTGTACCATAGACGGTGTTCGTGTGTTCTGATGAATTTTTTGCCTGTTCGGTATGTTCCAGTGCAAACCGAACCAGGGGGTGTTTGGCCCATCGCTACTGGAGACATGCTTGGCCAGTCCATCACCTTTGCCCTCAGTTTCTTTAGCAAAGCAGTGGTCATCTTGGAGGTGTATTTGGAGTTGTTATCATGTTGGAATACTGCCCTGTGGCCTGGTCTCCAAAGGGAGGGGACCATGCTCTGCTTTAGTGTACCACAGTACATGTTGGCATTCATGGTTCTCTCAATGAACTGTAGCTCCCCAGTTCAGGCAGCACTCATGCAGCCCCAGACCATGACATTCCCACCACCATGCTTGATTGTAGGCAAGACACACTTGTCTTTGTACTCCTCACCTGTTTGCCGCCACACACGCTTGACACCATCTGAACCAAATAAGTTTATCTTCATCTCATCAGACCATAGGACATGGTTCCAGTAATCCATGTCCTTAGTCTGCTTGTCTTCAGCAAACTGTTTGCAGGCTTTCTTGTGCATTATCTTTAGACGAGGCTTCCTTCTGGAACGACAGTCATGCAGAGGAGGGGGGGGAGTGAAGAATTTGGTGAAGGGGGTCGTTATAGCTCTTTTTTCTAAAAAAAAATGTAGAAGAAGGCTGTGAGAACCCTAGAACTGTATACATATTTTGGGGGATTGAGAATATTTTGTAATATATACATATATATATATATATATATATATATATATATATATATATATATATATATATATACACTTTCGGAATGTCATGTATATAGCGATCTTTGAATGTCCTGTTATGTAATGTTGTGTCTTTTTCTAAAAATTCAATAAAAGTGATTTAAAGAGGCTTCCTTCTGGGACAACAGCCATGCAGGCCAATTTGTGCAGTGTGCAACATATGGTCTGTGCACTGACAGACTGAACCCCCACCCCTTCAACCTCTGCAGCAATGCTGGCAGCACTCATACATCTATTTCCTAAAGACAACTTCTGAATATGACTCTGAGCATGTGCACTCAACTTCTTTGGCAAGGCCTGTTCTGAGTGGAACCTGTCCTGTTAAACTGCAGAATGGTCTTGGCCACCATGCTGCAGTTCAGTTTCAGAGTCTTGGCAATCTTCTTGTAGCCTAGGCCATCTTTATGTAGAGCAGCAATTATTTTTTTCAGATCCTCATAGAGTTTTCTGCCATGAGGTGCCATGTTGAACTTCCAGTGACCAGTATGAGAGAGTGAGAGCGATAACACCAAATTTAACACACCTGCTCCTCATTCACACCTGAGACCTTGTAACACTAACGAGTCAAATGACACTGGGGAGGGAAAATGGCTAATTGGGCCCAATTTTCACTTAGAGGTGTACTCACTTTTGTTGCTATCGGTTTAGACATTAATGGCTGTATGTTGAGTTATTTTGAGGGGACAGAAAATTTACACTGTTATACAAGCTGTACACTCACTACTTTACATTGTAGCAAAGTGTCATTTCTTCAGTGTTGTCACATGAAAAGATATAATAAAATATTTACAAAAATGTGAGGGGTGTACTCACTTTTGTGTGATACTGTATACATATACACAGTGTTGTATTTTGGTTTTGTGCTGCCCTAGGCAAGACTAAAAATGGGCCATCATCCACATACAGGAAGAGAAGGGATAATGCAAATTAAACTGTGTGTGTTTGGTATCATTTAACAGATGTTTGTCCTTGTCACCATATGTAAATATAAATTCTGACAACCAACATGGGAGAGTTAAGTAACATCCAGTGTCCAACAGTGATAGAATATGTGGAAATGGGGGGGGGGGGGGTGTGAAGGTAGATGGGGGGAACTGGGGTGAGACTGCAGTAGGTAGTACTTCCCTAAGACATATTTTTATATTATGTACACACATATTTTATATCACATGTAACAGAAAAAGCAGAAGATCTAATCTGAGGTAGATCAGCATATGTCTGGCAGGGGTAATTGCAAATAGAAATGTAATGTTTAAAACCTACCTATGATGAGACTATCGGACGAATGATCGTCTGTTTTTTTGCATAATTGTCTCCTTCTTGTTAGTCGAAATACAACTTCGGAAGGGATGTAATATATTGTATTGTATTGTAATGTATTCTTTTGTGTCTGAGCATGCGTGGTCTTGGTCAGTCGATTTTTTTCATACAAATACTATACCAATTACATGAAAATTGTTTGTTCTGTTATCTTACGAGAACCATTTACGTGCTTGTCCCTTTGGATATTTCCACATCAACTGTTGTGATTGTCTCTCAATAGCTGTGTACTAATGAATAGATTATTGGATGATCGCTCAGAATACAGGTTTTTCCGATTTTCTCATTGTGTGTACTAAGCATAAGGCTATTGTTAAACTAAACATTTGAATATGCGCAATTCTTTGTGGGAAAACCAGCAGGGCCATGTCTTGAAGGCTTGGGGATACTTATTTTGGTCAGATGCCACCAGGGTCTCCATCACATTGATCTCATACAGCATTCATGCTCATTCAGCTAGGGTTAAAGAATGAGGTGTTTTCCAGTATCTGGATATTGTCCCTCTCTGGCAGCTAGAAGGCAATGACAAAGAACGCTTCTCTCGAATTTGAATAGAGGCCTTTGCTATCATGGACAAGAGGGCAACCTGAGGAGAGGGCAGGATATTGGGGATGTACGTATTTATACATAACTTATTTATATCTATATTTTTACATAAATTATTTATAACATATGTGTTAAAAAACCTTTGTTTGAAATGTGCTGACTTGGGGACAATTCCACCATGTGTGAAGATAGTTGCCAGTAGCATCAGAACACCCCACATAGTGGGGAAATGGTGTGTGTTGGTTCTGTGTATGAAAGAAATGTTTCTAGAGAAGTAAGTTCAAATGGGGTGGATAAGTGTGGCTTGAGAGCAAGAAAAATAAAACCTCTATAATTCTCTGGACGTGAACCCATCAGTGGAGTCGTGGATGAGATAATTGCAGAGTCTGGAATCATAGCGTAGAAATCCAAAGCATGCCAGAGTTGAGGAAGTTTAAAATGAAGTAAAGCTAAATCGGAAAGGTTACAAAAAAGATACATGCCAAGGGGGGATTCACAGAAGCACCCACATATCTGGTGGACTTAGGTCATACACTAAATACAGTATGTCATAAGTTTGTCTAAGTGGTGGTAGAACCAGTCTGCTATATGTTTGATGAGAGTAGCTTTGTGGTAGAGTTCAAAGTCTAAAAGTCCCACCCTATCTTAGGCATGGGCTTAAAGAGGATCGGATATCGTATTCAGAGACTCTTTTTCCCCAGACAAAGTGGATTGTGAGAGATTTGAAATGGGAGAAAAAGTTCTCTGAGGGATTGACTGGAACTGCATTAAATATATAAAGGAGGAGAGGTAGTATGTTCATTTTTAGAGTGTTGATGCAACCAAACCAGGACAACCCCTTGCTGTTCCATTTGGGGGGAGTCATGAGAGATCTCCATCAGTAGTTTTCTGTAGTTGAGAAAGTATAATGAGGGTAAATTAAATTGGGTTTATGAGCTCAGGTATTTTATGGAGTCAGCTCTCCATTTACAGGGCAAGTTTTGTAGTTAGGACTGAGTTGATATTCAGGATTTCTGATTTAGTTAGCTTCATTGTTAAATTGCTTTATAAACCAAATTGATTACATTCTCGCATTATATAAGGAAGACTACTCAGCGGCAGAAGACAAACATCAGTAAGTAATTGACAAACAAAGCCAACTGATGGCCAACCCACATTTAGTTCCCAATTGTAATTGTTGGATCATAAAGCTATCGTTAAATGTTCCATTATTTGGGTATTAAATGGAGGCAAAAATTGAAGTCGTTTTTTTACTAGGAAATCATATACATACATTGCCACTCATAATTCAGATGCAATCACTGTTTGTTTTTGACAACTGTGGGTACTATGACTGTTAGACTTCAGTAGCCAGCAGGGGATATTCCTCTATCTATGATGTTTATCTACATAAGGAATCTATTAAATGAAAGAAATCAAAGATAGTCTAAGACAGGAGGTGTGATGCTGGCCAGATCACCAGGTGAAAATGAAGGAAAAATGTTCATGGATTTAGATATATTTAAAATCATGCAACATTTGCAACCTCTGTAAATCTGCAACTGCAATTTTCTTTTGTAATTTCTTGCTGATAATGAAATAATTTAGCAAAATTCATTTGAACAATCCAGCCAAGTACAACCCAGCCAAATCCTAATAATGTCATAGCAAGTCCCCCTTTCAGAATAGGCAAACTATTTATTAATCGTGGCCATTTTTATACACTGGCATTTCAGCAACACATGATGCATATGTGCAAAAAACAAAAAACAAAAAAAAAAACATTATAATGAAAGATCAAAAATCTGTTGTTGTTTTGCGCTTATGAATTCGGCTTATTTATTTAGGATGTTCACAGAACGTGCTCTGGTGCAAAGATCAGTTATTATTACTTGAGCATGCTCTGCAGTAGCCATCTCTTTAAATAAACCATGACAACAGGTGAGGCAAAAGGTCAACTCAGAAATAAGAAAATAATGTCAGGATCAATATTAGGCTTTTGTTAGCCTGTCCTGATACAATGGTCCAAAAAGACATTTAGTTACAATGGGATCCTTTCAATGATTTAACAATTACCAATAAAAAAGAACTTGTACAACATAATAGAACATAGTCCTAGTATTTGTTGTGTTTCTAGAATTATCGTCATTATGTATTTCATTTGGTGTATTGCCATACATCTGTTTTTAAAAGCCCTACCAGCATATAATACAATTGCAATGGTAGATATAAGCCAAACTGCCCTGGGTTTGGTTCAAGCAGAGCTCGGCAAATTTCATAGAAGCTTGGATGCCAAACCCGAATCCCGCTGAAATCAATTAGAAACAAATTTATCAAAAAAAATAAAATTAAATAAAGTACATGCAGCCAGGAGCAGTGATTCTTTAAATGCTTCAAGAGGAACATTTAAATGCCCAATTCTTTTAAATGACATGCAGAGGGGGTGTCCTAATATCCACATGGAAAAGCACATTGTCCAATGTTGTTGGACATAGGGCATCTTCCCCACAACCCTGGCCAGTGGTTGCGAGGACCCTTTAATATTTAGAGGATCCCTAAATAGCACCCTCTGTTATGTCAATGAGTATGGGGTCAATAGTACCAGAGCACCATAGTATCTGTGCACAAAAGAAAAATAATTGTAACCTAGAAAGAAACCCAAACGTTTGACAAGACCTTTATTAGCAAAATAAAAATCCTATAAAAAATCTCTCATTTTAAATTCATGGTCAATTATGATGCCCACCAAAAAAAAAAAAAATCACCCAGAGCACGATTTATCCTGACAGTACCACTAGCTGAATGACAGCTCCCCGAGTTGTCATCAGCTATATAAGGGAAGTGGGTCATAGGATATGATGGTGGCATTAGTGACCAAATATGGCCATAGCTATTTTACGGCTATCCCTGGCCCTTTGCTTATGTGGTGGGGACTCCCCATGACGGAGATGGTTTCTAAGGACAAGCTCCTGCTGTACAAGGGGCTGGATGGGCAAAAATACTGTTCGTACCTAGTACCAAACCCTTGACCTATTCCTAGTCGCATTCAATTCTGTATGTCTGTTTCATATAAATGCTTTGCTTCCACTGTACTGTAACCATGGGTTTGAAGCAAATCCTGCGGGTTGCAGATACATGGTCCCAGCAAATTTTTGTGCAGGTTCACCCAGGGGAATATTTTTAAAACATAATGAACTGCACTACGCTGAACTATTTATTATGATTAATGATTGGCTCAGGCGTGTTTGCAACTCCACATGCCCGAGCCCGCCAGGAAGCTGACACTCTGCATCGCTAATCACAGGTAGTGAGACCATTCCCGATCTGTGCAGCTGCGGATCGAGAAATGTCTCACTGCCTGTGATTAGTGCTGCAGAGTGCCAACTTCCTGGTGGGCGTGGACACATGGAGTTGCAAACACGCCTGAGCCCATCCTTAATTATTATAGCTATACTTTGTGGTTGATTTTGAGGCCCTCCACCTTTTTAAAGTAATTCTTTAAAAAGTGGGGGGGGGGATTTTGTTTCAATTTTTCGCTTGATAAAAACTGGCCAGCAGGACAGTATCTGCAATGGTACTGGCCAGTTTTTTTCAAACACTAGTGGTGCCCAGCTCCCTATGCCTTTTTTTTTTTACAGCCCTTTACCTATTAGCCATAAAAATGACCAGAAGCTAACGACAAGATTCACCTCATCAACTTCAACGAGATGGACCTCCTCGTACAGGTGCATCAAATTTCAAACAAAAGCAGTGATGGCAAACCTTGGCACCCCAGATGTTTTGGAACTACAATTCCCATGATGCTCATGCACTCTGCAGTGTCGTTGAGCATCATAAGAAATGTAGTTCAAAAACATCTGTGGTGCCAAGGTTCACCATCACTGCCTTAGAGGATCAAACCTGGACAGATTTGCCTATCATTACTTGCACAGAAATTTGGGAGATTTGGGATATTGTAAACCTGTGCTGAAAAAAATATAGAGACTGCCATCTACTAAATATTTGTCTGGCTGTTATGTGGATTTAACTTTGGTACTTCCTGTATTTCTGACCTGGATTAAACATGCAGGAAGTGGCATTAGAACTGCTGAATTGCATTCTTGTTCTGTGTTATTGGCTGTAAAAGTACTGATATATTTAGATCAACACAACGGCCAGGTAATTAGCATTTTTGAAGGGGCAGGTCAGATATAGCATCCTCTGTTTTTTTCTCTCAGTACAGATTTCAGGTCATTTTGAGGTCAAGCTTTAGTGACTTTGTCCGTGTTCAGCTACTAAACTTGTTTAAAGCTGCTCATTAGTTCAGATGTTCATTGTGATGCTATCAGTGCATACTGTGGAGGCTGATGTTACAAAATAAGCCTTTTAATCTTAATCTGGTAGACGGGATTTCAAACTATAAAATATTGCTTTTTGTTAAGATGAAATAGGAACAAATGTTTTCATTTTATGTTTTTGACTGCACATATAGTTGTTTTTATAAATTACATTTGATCTTTGTGAAAGTCAAATCAGTTTCAAACTCCAAAAAAAAAAGAAAAGGTTTGCATATAATAAAAAAACTGCATCCGCTTACTGGTCACATGTTGCCAAGGCATTTTTTAAAGTATCTTGGGAAACTGATAAAATAAGGTGTTCCATCTCCTTAAAGTGTATATGGAAAACTCTCATTACACACTACATATCAGAGTGTTCATACTCACAAAGCCACTAGAACATGTGCTTTGTGCAGAATAAAATATACCTGGCTCATCCTGACCATTTCATCTTCTCTGTGGTGGAGCTCTGCTGACTTCCATCACCCAATCATGAGCAAGCAAAAATTACGTTTTTATTTCTTATTTTTCTTGCATGGGATTGGATATTCTTTGCAAAGTGAAGTTTTTCCTTATTTACTAAGCTCTGGAGCAACTGCACATGCAAAGTGCACAGTCTGTTTGCCTTTAGTAAATCAACTCCAATGTACTTGCTGCCGGGCACACACAGCAGAATCGACCCCTTACTAAATGAAGGAAGATTTATTTTTTTAACTACCGATGCATATGTGAAGTCGCTCTGGAGCCAAGTGAGCTTTAAACATACAGCATGCTTGCATCTGACTCAGCCTTTTTATCAGTTGAGATTTACAGAGCTACAGTAATAGAGTCTTAAATATATGTACTGTATACAGCAGGGGTAGGCAACCTGGGACCCTCCAGCGGTTGCAGAACTACAAGTCTCATCATGCCTCTGGGAGTAATTGTAACTGCCAGCCTTGCAATGCCTCATGAGAGATGTAGTTCCACAACAGCTGGAGGGCCCTAGGTTGCCTACCCCTGGTATACAGTATTGAGACTGTGAGAAGCAGCCATTTATCTTCTAGAAGTTAACCTCTGGACGTTACAGAATAGCAAGATATAGAACATTTGCCGTGGTGCACTGCAACCTAGTGTTGTCCATAGGGTGACCACATTTCCAAACTGCCCTTCAGGGACAATTTTGGACGGGGGGGTTGAATGTAGTTTCGGGGTTGGCGAGATTTCGGCGACGAGTGATTTGTCGGGTGAATGGCTGGTTTTAGCACTTATATCATCCCAATACCATGCTTGAAGTGTATTTCTATTGTTACATTGTAATAATAGACCCCCCTCCCTTAGTACAGACCCTCTTCCCTCAGTATAGACCCCCCTCCCTCAGTAGGGACCCCCTTCTACTAACTATAGACCCCCTCCCTCAGTCCGGCCCCCTCTCCACTAAGTATAAGCCTCCTCCCTCAGTACGGACCCCCCCACTAACTATAGGCCCCCTTCCTCAGTACGAACCCCCCACACTAACTATATACCCCCCTCCCTCAATACAGACCCACCTCTCCACTAAGTATAGGCCCACTCCCTCAGTACAGACCCCCCACTAACTACAGACCCCCTCCCTCAGTACAGATCCCCCCTCTACTAACTATAGACCCCCTCCCTCAGTACGGCCCCCTCTCCACTAAGTATAAGCCCCCTCCCTCAGTACAGACTCTCCCCCCCCACTAACTATAGGCCCCCTCCCTCAGTACGGGCCCCCCTCCACTAACTATAGACCCCTTCCCTCAGTACAGACCCCCCTCTCCACTAAGTATATACCCCCCCAGTAAAGACCCCCTCCATCAAGTATAAATTCCCCTCCCTCAGTACAGACTTCCCCTCCTCAGTATAGACCCCCCTCACTAAATAAATACAGACCCCTTCTCCGTCAGTATAGAGCCCCCTCCCTCATTATAGACCCCCTTCAGTACTGACCCCCCTCCCTCATTATAGACCCCCCTAGGTACAGAACCCCCCACTAAGTACAGACCCCCCACAGTACAGACCCCCCACTAAGTAGAGAACCCCCCACAGTACAGACCCCCTCCCCTTCCACTTGTGCTAGTGGAGAGGTGGGTGTCAGAAACGTGCTGGGGGGGCACTTTTTACCCTTTTCCTGATCACTATCCATATCCCTCCCCTGTCCATCTACATAAACATAATATAAGCTTAGAACAGACCTCAGATCAGCGCCAGGAATGCACAGCGGTGTCCCTCTTCCCTCTCCATATACTTGTAAATAGCCGAGGAGGGGGAGGCGGCTTCGGTCTGCTCTGCAGTACGAGGCAGAGAGACATCCAGGTAACAGTGCCCAGTGGATTAGCATCTTTGAGGCTGCCCCCACTGACAGCCTCATCCGGCATGGTGGAGAGCATTAGGCGCGGAGGAGAAAGTTAACTTCTCCTCCGCTTTGCATGCTGGGCAGTCTGTGAGGTCACTGGTTGCTAGCCACCAGGCGGCTATAGCAATCAGTGACCAGAGTCTCAGGTGGAGCTGGAGGCAGAGCGAGCACCAGCGCTATGGCGGGGTTTGCTCGCTCTGTCAATTCCATTCTGGGACACTGTATTGTCCTGGAATGAAGGTGCCCGGGACCCGGGACAGACCTGCCAATTGCGGGAATGTCCCGGGCAATCTGGGACACGTGGGCACCCTAGTTGTCCAGCTAGCTGCTTTTCTAGACTAGTACTCTTAAGGTGGTTGTAAAGGCACAAGGTGTTTTGCCTTCATGCATTTTATGCATGAAGGTAAAAAACCTTCTGTGTGCAGCAGCCTCCCCAGCCCCGCCCCCCCAAAAATTTAACCTGAGCCTCCTCTCGATCCAGTGATGTCCAGGAGAGCCTTGCCTCTCCAGGGACTCGCACTCCTGATTGTCTTTTGCTGCTGCTCCTGCTGCTGTCGATAACAGCCAATGAGCCAGTCAGGAGATGGAGGGGGTGGGGCCAAACTGCAGCTCCATTTCTAGATGGACACAGAGCAGCAGCTCATCTCAGGTGCCCCCATAGCAAGTTGTTTTCTGGGCACTCAGCAGGAGCAAGGGACCAGGAAAGCAGGCGAGGGACCAGAGAAGAAGAGGATCCAGGTTGTTCTGTGCAAAATCACTGCACACAGCAGGTAAGTATGATGTCTTTGTTTGTTTTTTTTAAATAAAAAATGAAACTTTAATATCACGTTAAGCCTGGTACACACTAATGCTGCGTACACAAGATCGGACATTCTGACAACAAAATCCATGGATTTTTTCTGACGGATGTTGGCTTAAACTTGCATACACACGGTCACACAAATCTTGTCGGAAATTCCGGTCGTCAAGAACGTGGTGACGTACAACACGTACAACGAGCTGAGAAAAATTAAGTTCAATAGCCAGTGCGGCTCTTCTGCTTGATTCCAAGCATGCGTGGAACTTTGTGCGTTGGAATTGTGTACACACGATCGGAATTTACGACAACAAGCTCCTATAGAACATTTTCTATTGGAAAATCTGACCGTGTGTACGGGGCACAACAGTTTTTCTTTTGTTCAACCCAGAGGGTTAGTACAGCGATCTTCCTGCTGTGCTATTGTGTTGAACCCCCCCCTCCCCCACCAGAACACTCCATTGGCTTAGAGCACTGTTTAGATGTCAATTGGCAGACCTTTTTCAGTCATGCTCCTTCAGAATAATGTGCCTACAGCATCATAGTCATCACCACCTACTACTTTCCATAACATACCAGATTGTTCCTTTCTTATCTTACCACAAGCTCTGGTTCTTTGGCAAATGTTCACCAGTGGTGTTTTGGAATAAAAAGCACCCATTTAAGCATGTTCAACACTCTTTTGTTGTTTAAATGGAGGTGACACTGAAGCAAAATAATCATTAAAGCTCAACTTCAGCTAAAAATGAAATGTAAACAGTGCATTTTGCATCAGTGACCTTACTCCTCAGTCTTGACTCCCAACACCTCTTCATAAAGCTGGCCATAGTTGGATTGAAATTCATCTGGTTCAGCAGGGATTGGACAAATTTTGATCCATGCTGGTTTTTTTTAATCAGAAAGATTTTTATTAGATGAGACAATCCCAAGTACAAAGAATAACAGAAGAGTAAGCAAGTACAAATGCTGTTTCTATTCCAATATACCAATAAACAGTTAACTACCACTCACATTTCTTGCAAATTTGGTACATTATTAAACAGCCTCTTTGTCCTGTAATGTTTCCCATGTCATCTCCCACTTAACCTCCCCTATTCAAAAACTCCAAATAGATGGGGTTAGAGTGATGGGTTTGTGGGACCCACAGGGGGCCAGACAGCTCATCTATATCTCACCTACGTTCCCTGGGTGCATTCCAAATCATACTCAGCCCATGGGGCATTGCGGTACCCACATCAGAGCGAGTTCCCTTGGGGACAGCCCAGGGACATTGAGCCATGGCAACCAGAGTTTCTCATATTTATTCAGTCGGCCCCTATGTTGATATACAGTCAGGTCCATAAATATTGGGACATCGACACAATTCTAATCTTTTTGGCTCTATACACCACAACAATGGATTTGAAATGAAACAAATAAGATGTGCTTTAACTGCAGACTTTCAGCTTTAATTTGAGGGTATTTACATCCAAATCAGGTGTAGGAATTACAACAGTTTGTATATGTGCCTCCCACTTTTTAAGGGACCAAAAGTAATGGGACAGATTAACAATCATCCATCAAACTTTCACTTTTTAATACTTGGTTGCAAATCCCTTGCAGTCAATTACAGCCTGAAGTCTGGAATGCATAGAACATCACCAGACGCTGGGTTTCATCTCTGGTGATGCTCTGCAAGGCCTCTACTGCAACTGTCATCAGTTCCTGCTTGTTCTTGGGGCATTTTCCCTTCAGTTTTGTCTTCAGCAAGTGAAATGCATGCTCAATCGGATTCAGGTCAGGGGATTGACTTGGCCATTGCATAACTTCCACTTCTTTCCCTTAAAAAACTCTTTGGCTGCTTTCGCAGTATGCTTTAGGTCATTGCCCATCTGCACTATGAAGCGCTGTCCAATGAGTTCTGAAGCATTTTGTTGAATATGAGCAGATAATATTGCCCGAAACACTTCAGAATTCATTATGCTGCTTTTGTCAGCAGTCACATCATCAATAAATACAAGAGAACCAGTTTCATTGGCAGCCATACATGCCCACACCATGACACTACCACCACCATGCTTCACTGATGAGGTGGTATGCTTTGGATCATGAGCAGTTCCTTTCCTTCTCCATACTCTTCTCGTCCCATCACTCTGGTACAAGTTGATCTTGGTTTCATCTGTCCATAGGATGTTGTTCCAGAACTGTGAAGAGTTTTTTAGATGTTGTTTGGCAAACTCTAATCTGGCCTTCCTGTTTTTGAGGCTCACAAATGATTTACATCTTGTGGTGAACCCTCTGTATTCACTCTGGTGAAGTCTTCTCTTGATTGTTGACTTTGACACACATACACCTACCTCCTGGAGAGTGTTCTTGATCTGGCCAACTGTTGTGAAGGGTGTTTTCTTCACCAGGGAAAGAATTCTTTGGTCATCCACCACAGTTGTTTTCTGTGGTCTTCCGGGTCTTTTGGTGTTGCTGACCTCACCGGTGCGTTCTTTCTTTTTAAGGATGTTCCAAACAGTTGATTTGGCCACACCTAATGTTTTTGCTATCTCTCTTATGGGTTTGTTTTGTTTTTTCAGCCTAATGATGGCTTGCTTCACTGATAGTGACAGCTCTTTGGATCTCATATTGAGAGTTGACAGCAACAGATTCCAAATGCAAATAGCACAATTGAAATGAACTCTGGCCCTTTTATCTGCTCCTTGTAAATGGGATAATGAGGGAATAACACACACCTGGCCATGGAACAGCTGAGCAGCCAATTGTCCCAATACTTTTGGTCCCTTAAAAAGTGGGAGGCACATATACAAACACTTGTAATTCTTACACCGTTCACCTGATTTGTATGTAAATACCTTCAAATTAAAGCTGAAAGTCTGCAGTTAGTTTCGATTCAAATCCATTGTGGTGGTGTATAGAGTCAAAAAGATTAGAATTGTATCAATGTCCCAATATTTATGGACCTGACTGTATGTATCTTTCCAAGAGGAGCGTATTTCGCATATGAGTCACCCATGTTTTAACCGATGGGGGATTATAGATTTCCAACTTAACAAAATGACCTTCCTAGCCTGAAATATGGCCCTGGAAACTTCCATTCTGGTCGTTTTCTCAGATATCACCTCTTCAAGGATTCCAAGCAAACAATGAATAGGATTCAAAGGAATATTTGCTTGGAAGACTATTAATTGTGGAGACAACCTTACTTCAATAGCGATGCAACTTCAGACATCACCAAAGGAGATGGATAAGGTCCCCTGAGGCTTGCCTGCATTTACCACAAAGTGGGTCAGAGACTACCCCCCCCGTCGGTTCGACGGACCCGAAAAATAGAAAAAAAAATCACCGCCTCGCTGACAGCTGTTATAAAGGCCGGGCCACCCGCTGATGTAACCAGATGACCCCCCCCACATGACGGGGCGGGGTCACTCTGTTACGTCACCAGGTGGCTCCCTCCTTTGCCTATATAACAGCTATCATCGCGAAAAGACAGCAGTCGATGGGACGCCTCCCATTGAGGTGGAGCATTTTTTGGGTCCATCTGCGCCGTGATTGAAGATGGATGGACATTGTGGGACACATTTTTTTTAATAAAGGAATTGTCAAAAACTTTCTTTTGTGGTTTTTACTTTTTGACATTTTTTGCGCGAGTGGATAGGGGTACAATGTACCCCATACCCTTTCACATAGAAGGGGGGCTGGGATCTGGGGGCCCCTTGTTAAAGGGGGCTTCCAGATTCTGATAAGCCCCCTGCCAGCAGACCCCCACAACCACTGGGCAAGGGTTGTGGGCATGAGGCCCTTGACCATATCAACATGGGAACAAGGTGCTTTGGGGGGGATGTTGAGGGCAAGCAGCCTGGTATGGTTCAGGAGAGAGGGCACTCGCTCGTCCCCCTCATATCCTGGTCTGCCAGGCTACTTGCTCGAAAAAGGGTCTGGTATGGATTTTGGGGGGGCCCCAAGCCATTTTTTTTCAACTTTGGTGCGGGGTTCCCCTTAAAATCCATACCAGACATGAAGGGCCTTGTATGGATTTGGGGTTGACCCTCACGCCATTTCTTTTTTAAATTTGGGTGCAGGGTTCCACTTAACCACTTCAATACACTTGTTATTTTACTACAAAAAAAGCTTCACAAACAATGTTTCTGACAGAGCAACAAAACAAGTCACAAGACTGGAAAAGATCCATGGGCATACTACTGCCACATAGCCTAAAACTTATTAAACAGTTGATGGCAGTACAAAGTGTGTACTACTTCAACTGTTATGCCCCGTACACACGGTCTGACTTTGTTCAGGCATTCTGACAACAAAATCCTAGGATTTTTTCCGACGGATGTTGGCTCAAACTTGTTTTGCGTACACACGGTCACACAAAGTTGTCGGAATTTCCGATCGCCAACAACGCGGTGACGTCAACCACGTACGACGAGACTGGAAAAGGCCAGTTCAGAATCAAGCGCGGCACCCTTTGGGCTCCTTTTGCTAATCTCGTGTTAGTAAAAGTTTGGTGAGAGACGATTCACGCTTTTTTAGACTCGTTTTCTGCAGTTCAGTTTGTGCTTGTGGGTTTGTATCTGCTCTTCAGTGCGTGCAAGCAAGTTCCGCGTGACTTATAGTCATTGTGTTCTTGTTTGTTCGTTACTGTTTTTCAGGTCGCTCTTCACAGGCCTTGCTGTTCTTCAGTGCGTTCTGTTACTTTGTTCTGAGCAGCCGACCGTTTTCTAGCCATGTTGCATATACGTACTCCTCGTAAAGTTCGTGCTGTGCGGGGGCTTGGTGTTGGGGTTCTGACCTTGACACAAGTCCAGTCCATGAACAGGGTGGGGAGGAGTTCATGGACCAAAAATTGGTTACTTCAGCGTGACCAGTTCTGTCATATGCCTTTGCTCCGTGAGATCCGTGAGATTAATCCAGATGATTTCAGGAACTTTCTCAGGATGACGGACCCCGTATTTCACCGTCTGCTGGCTTTGCTGACCCCCTATATCAGCAGGCAGGATACCTGCATGAGGCAAGCCATCACTGCGGAGCAGAGGCTCATCGCTACCCTGCGATACTTGGCGACAGGGAGAAGTCTGCAGGACTTGAAGTTCTCGACAGGCATCTCCCCCCAGGCTCTGGGTATCATTATCCCGGAGACCTGTTCTGCCATCATACAGAAGGAGTATATGAAGGTAAGATTTTTATCCTTTAATATCACATTTTATTGTATTGAATGTTTGATAATATATTGTATTTCTTTCCTCATTCCCTAATTACCATGATTGTAATATGCTGTGAATGTCCCCTTTGTCCTCATGCATGCTGGATTTTTCTGTAATTATTTTTTTAGTCCTTCATACAGATTGGCCTTCAATAACCTCCCCAGCATGCTCTCCTGCCCTATATTCACCTCATGTAGTTACTTAACAATGTATTTAGTCAGCTCCATAGTAGTGCTTTACCCCAAACACCCCCTAAAATGATTTTAAATGTGATTTGTGCTTTAAATTCAGGCAGAGTGCCAGAGGCTTTTTTTTTGTGGTGTCCCCAAATCATTTTTAGTAACCCTCCCTCCCCCCAACTGCTAAGTCAGCTGATCCCAATTCTCTATCTATCCTCAATCATCTATCTGCTGACTTTGCCAAACCCATACACACTATACCCATCTCTTTTGTGCTCAGATGTATGGATGAATTCCCCAAAGCATGTAGTGCAAGGGCCTGCCTGTATACTTTCAAATGGTACTGTTTAAAGTTTTTGTATCGTATTATTATCTTGACAGGTAATAGCAGAATGTCCAAATGTCCTCAAATGTGTACAGTGTGTATTTATATCTTTGTATTATGACACTTCTTACCTGTCCAGTGGGCTGCCAATAGTGTAACTAAGGAGGGGCTGTTCCAAGTAATACCCTGTATTTAGGCATTCATCTCTCAATGAAGTGGAGAGGGTTACCTGTCCAAGATTCTCCCCCCTATAATGTTAGAAATGGCCCATGAGAGGGGGGGAGGGGGAATATGATAGGTGTATCTTATACTTTGGTGTTGTTAAATTCCCCTTAATAAATGCTATCTGGAGGTTGGCCAAGAATGTTTGTGTCTAATCTGCTTGCCATGTTTATGTGCAAAAATACTAATTTTTTTTTGTTTTCCTCAACAGTTTCCTTCCACGCCACAGGAATGGCAGACTGTGGCCTCCCACTTTGCCCAGCGGTGGAACTTTCCTAACTGCGGAGATTGATGGGAAACACGTCCACATCGTCCCACCACCCAACTCGGGGTCATACTATTTCAACTATAAGGGGTTCAATAGTATTGTGATGTCGGCGGTGGTGTTGGCTAATTACGACTTCAAGTACGTGGACGTGGGCAAGAATGGCCGGATGTCCTATGGTGGAGTCATCGCCCAGACGGAGTTCTACAGGCATCTCCAGAATGGCAGCTTGGACTTGCCACCTCCAGAGGACAATGTGGAAGGACTCCCATTCATCTTCGTTGCGGATGAAGCATTTGCGCTGGGGGACCATCTTATGCAGCCATTCCCGATGAGGACCCTCACCCCGGAACAGAGGGTTTTTAATTACCAGCTGGCCAGAGCCAGAAGAGTGGTGGAGAACACATTTGGAATCATGGCCAGCCGGTTCCGCCTATTTCTGACACCCATCCATATGGGAGAGTATAGACTTAATCATATAATCCTGGCGTGCTGTGTTCTACATAACTTTTTACGCCAACATTCTGCCAACTATGCTGGCTCAGTTGGGCCTGAGGCCGGAATTCTACATGATACAACCCTGACGGCGCTTGAAAGTGGCCGTCCTGGCTTGCCCTCCCTGAGTGCCCGTGATGTCCGGTTAAGATACCTTGAGTTCTTTGCGGGTAGGGGGCCATCAATACGCCAGACAATTTGTGAAGCATTTATCAAATAAAAAAAAAAAAAGCTAATATTTGGTGACATTTACTGCTTGTGTTTGTTTTAGCTGACCCTGACAGCAATGTGGGGAGTCCTGAAAATGGCGTGATTGTGTAACCTTTTATACAAAGCACTGTTGGGTGTTATTTACTAAAGGCGTAGACACTTTGCACTACAAGTGCACTTGAAACTGCACTGAAACTGCACTTGTAGAGCAAAGAGGATTTTCCCTTAGGAAATAACCCCCATTTTCACAGAAAACAGCAATTACATCACCACAAAAGTGTTGTAGCGTTCAGAGAATAATCCACACATTCTTGATTAACAAACTTTTTAATACCTGCACAATCACATGTGCATTTAGAAAAGGTTTTTAAAACAAACCAACATGTTTGTTGTATAACAATTTTTGGGGTGGCATTATGAAAAATAGAAATGTCCATTTACGATAAAACAGCCCTGTGTAAAACCAACAAGAAAGACAAAAATCTTGAACTTACAAAGTTCACATATGGTAAAACTTGAAGGCAATATCAGACATGAGTATTTTGGAACTGTGTTTGATATTGCGTTCAGATGGGGTGAAGTCACCCCTTGAAAAGCCAAATTTGGAAGATGCACACCAATTTACGAATGTCAACATGTGCTAGCTGCCATCATGGGGGATCAAGGGACGTGTTTTGGGGGAGCAACCCCTTCCTCACCGCTACTTTATTATTGAGAAAGGTGTTGCACCCCCAAAACGCGTCCATTGATCTCCCGTGATGGCAGATAGCACATGTTGGCACACTGTGTGCATCCTCCAAATTTGGCTTTTCGAAACATCGCTAAAAAATTTTTAAGATTGTAGCACACAAAAAAACAAAGTGATTTTGTGGGGTTTTAAATTCGCCCCAAAACATCAATGATGTTATTATTTTTTTGAATAACATCATTGATTTTTTTCTTGAGGTTTTCCAATTCTAAATTACACCCCAGGATCTCCCCGATCAGGATCTGGGCACTTTCTGATGTGAAAGGATCTCGATCCACAACATCACGATCACCTAAAAAGAGAGAAACCAAACAAAAACAGGTATCAAAAATCTGCCGGCATCCATCTCTTACCTGAGTCTGTGGTCGCTGACACTCACCTGTTGTAGTGCCAATTTCCACCACATCTTCTTCCTCCTCCTGCTCAGCTTGGGTTGGGGGTATTTCCCCTTCTTCCAGAGGTGGGGGGTCTCTGGTCTCCTCGGATGAGGGGTGTCCTCTGAGTCTTTTCTCCCCTATGTAAAACAAAAATGGTATAATTAGCACACAGATATTTGATGGCAGAACTATAAATAGGAAACATTGCTTGGAAGTGGGGTACAATTGTCTATTTGGGCAGAGTTCCAAGATGTAGCATTTTTATTGTCCTTTGTCAAGCTTCAATATTTTACCTGTCTTGTACAAGCTTCACAGATGGAGACCCCCCTATAGTATACACTGGAGGACCTGTGTGGGCCCCCTAATAAATAGCGTGTTCTTGTGTCCCACACTAGTGCTCCAGCGTCCAGATGTGAAAACAGCTGCTGAGTGTCCTCTCCTTACACAGAATTTAGTTTGCATTTCATTCTAGTAACAAACCCATCTACACAACCAAATATTTTTCATACAAGTAGGCCCCAAAAAATGTAGGAAAATGCATATGGCCTAAACAATGGTGTTTTAGAGGCCGAAAGAAAAATGTCTGATACGAACGAATAATGGGCCCATGAACATTAAAGTTGCCATTTTAAACTGTACAACAATTAAGAAAAGCATATGGAGCAGCACGAACGTAATAAAGACAAAAAGAATAGGAACACAGCACAACTACTTACTTTTTTGCAGCACTCCCTGGATCTTTCGGTACTGCTTGGGCTCTCTTAATTTTAGGTCTGACCACCGCTTCCTGAGCTGATCTTTTGATCGTCGTACCCCGAAATTCCGGTGCAGACTTTTGACCACTTTCGCAATGATCTTGGCCTTTCTGATATTGGGGTTGGGGTAAGGCCCATACTTTCCATCATAGTCGGCCTTCTTCAGGATGTCGACCATCTCCAACATCTCCCCAAAGGACATATTTCTGGCCTTAAATCTTCTCCTTCTGGATCGGGACGTGTACGGATCCGGGCTTTCCTCCTCCTCCTCCTCGTTCCTGTAATTAGCACGCACCTGCTGTGTATCCGCCATGTGCTCTTCCCCCACTGCGCAGAACGAAAAGGGGCGGGGAATAGACTAGAAAGAACGTCAGGGGTGGGCGGAGTTACACGCATGCGCAGTGTGTATAAAGCGTACCACACGTGCGTATTACGTACGATCTGTGAGCGGAGGAAGGAGCATTGGAGGCGCCGATTGTAAGAACGAAGGTAAGAGACATACTTATGCCTATACTGCTTCTACATTGAGGCCTATATTGTAACAAGATTAGGAGAGTTTGGCCTGACATTAGGGTTTGTCTTGTGCTGTGTCTTGCAGTGAAAATGGATATCTTTCAAGATACTAACTTCATGGCAATATTCATTGACATGTTCAGGGAGCTGCCTTGTCTGTGGGAGATCAACCACCCACATTATAGAAACCAAACAAAGAGGAAGGCAGCGCTGGATCAATTGTTGGAAATTGTGAAGCAGGTGATCCCCACGGCAGACATCACATATTTGAAGATCCTAATTGGTGGTCTGAGGAGCACATATGTAAGGGAGCGCCAGAAAGTCCAGGATTCGCAGAGATCCGGAGCAGCAGATGACATCTATGTCCCCAGGATGTGGTACTATGACAGGCTGCATTTTCTGGCAGGTCAGGCTGAACCCAGGTCATCACTCTCCAGTCTTCCTTCCACGCTTCCTTCCCCTCCAGCTGAGGCTTCTGACACCCAACCTGGGCCTTCCAGACAGCAACATGTGGAGGAGCCCAGCTTGAGCCAGGTATAGCATTCCTCTAAATATTTCTGCTTGTCCAATCAATGATGTTAACTAGATGTTTGGAGATCTAATTTATGATTGTGATTGATGATGCAAAAACTAAAACCATGTCCCTTTTTCATACACAGGGAAGTCTCAGCCAGGAGGTGGCCGGGCCGAGCAGGCTGCCTGATCTGCAGGTCCCTCCCCTACACCAGGAAAGAAAAAGTGGCAGGAGGAGGAGTGCCCTAGAGGAGGCTGCCATAGGCCTCTTTTGGAAGGCTACAGAGGCCCTGGGAGCACCACACACCGTGGAGGATGACTTCGCCTGCATGTAAAATGCAGAGGATGGAGGAAGGACAACAACTCATGTGTGAGTCCTTAATGTTGGAGACTCCCAATAAGGGGTTGAGGGCCCAAATAACATCTGATACACACCTTTGTGACCTCACACATGGTCCTCCTCCTCCTCCTGCAGGTCCTCCTCCTCCTATCTTCCTTCTCCTCCAGGTCCTACTAGTCCTCCTCCTCCAGGTCCTACTCCTCCTCCTGCCACCTCTCCAACAGCAGAGCCACAGCGTGGAAGGAAGCGTGGAAGGAAGACCAGAGAGTGATGACCCTGGATCCAGTCTGGTCTGGCAAAAGATGCAGCCTCTTGTGGTACCACAGCCTGGGGAAACAGATGTCATCTGCTGCTTTCCGGATCTCTGGGACTTCTGGACCAGACTGCACTTCCTTACATATGGACTCCTCAGGCCACCAATTTTGATGTTCAAGAATTGATGTCTGCCCTGGGGGTCAAAGGCTTCACTAATTTCTGCTCTTTATCCAGCGTTGCCTCCCTCTTTGTTTGGTTCTGAGCCCTTAATAAAGGAATTTTGGTCTGAATTATACTTGCCTATGTGTGTTTTACTTCAAAAAGGACAGTATGTTTGTGAGGATTCAGGTACAATTCAAATATACAATGTGAAATTAACAAAGGACACCAACACCAAACAATCTCCTTGAGCTTCAATAATAAAAGATATCAATGGTGTTGTGGTAACTTGACACACAAAACACACACAAAAATATTCTGGAGTAAAACTAAAAATAACATTAAACAAAGATCAGCCTTTGAAAAAATACAAACATAAAATCTAAAATAAAAATGGCTTTAAATAAAAAAAAATAAAAAAAAATTATTTATGTCACATGTGACAAATAACAATATATTCAGGTAATCCCAATAAAAAAAAAAAAAAGTTTGTGAGAAGTGTGTGTAAGTATGAGCAGCAAAACTACTTAATTCTTCTCACATTATAAAGAAGAAGAGTGTGCGCTGTATTAAACCATTTTTAACATTGCAGCGTGACGAAAGTGCTGTATCCATTGCGAATGCTAATTTTACCAGACCGAGCTGTTCCGTGTCGGAATTTCTTCTGAGCATGCATGGCACTTTGTGCGTCGGAACAGGTCACACACGGTCGGAATTGACGCGATCCGATTTTGTTGTCGGAAAATTTTATAGCCTGCTCTCAAACTTTGTGTGTCGGAAAATCCGATGGAAAATGTCCGATGGAGCCCACACACGGTCGGAATTTCCGACAACACGCTCCGATCGGACATTTTCCATCAGAAAATCCGACCGTGTGTACGGGGCATTAGAGAGCAAAGTAGTGGCTAAAAGGTCAAAACAAATATAGACACACAGTAAAACCTTTTCAATGTTATATCTGTAGATCTAAATATTAAAGGCAATGTACGGTGTATTTCAGTAAGCACAGATTATCAATTATTATTGCTGTGTAAGATGTAATTGATATAGCTTTCTGATTTAAACATGTTTTCTTTGCAATATTTATGTATTGAATACATATAATCATTGATAGCTTTGATGCTAGATGGAGTGCTTAGTAGCTTAGGCTGGCCATACACGATTAGATCATTAGTGGGCAGGCTGAATGTACCAATTTGATCGATCAATCAACTTGGGTACAACCAGCCTGCCGGATTAACTTACGATCATCAAGTAGCTGCTATAGCCCCTAGCAATAATCACTGTCTTCTCCTGACTGGGGGATGTGCAGGGCAGGGGAAGCTGCCCCTGCCCGGAGAAGACAGCTATAACAGCCACTTGCAATGATCGTAAGTGAATCCAACAGGCTGGTTGTGCCCAAGTTGATTGATCAAGGGGGAGGGTGAGGGAGGGCAGTGGCAGCTATAGCCGCTAGCGATAATCACTGTCTTCTCCCGACAGGCAGGGCAGGGGAAGCCACCCCTGCCAGCAGAAGACAGTGATTATCGCTAGTGGCTATAGCAGGCACTTGCGATGATCATAAGTGAATCCGGCAGGCTGGTTGTACCCAAGTTGTTTGGTAGAAAACAATGGCCCAGCAGGAGGGATTCCCACATCAACACTCTCTGTGTTGATGGGGGAGTTGAGCAAATATCTTTCCTGCAACACGTGGTTGCTGGAAAGAAATTTGCTTTGTGTATGGCTGGCCTTAGTGCAATAATTTAACAATGGTTGAGATAAGTGTCATCTTATCACCTGAGATATGAGTCAACCAACACATATATTTGCAATGTAAGGAGGAGCAGTAAAACACAACCATTGAGGAGCATTGAGGAGTATGTACATATACAGTACATACAGCAAATATGGCTGCATCCATACACAAATATTACTACAAGTTGAATTTGGAAATACATTTAAAAAGTTTAACACACAATATGATTATTTACTCAAGTAGATCACTTTTACATTAACATACCTCCCAACTTTTTGAGATGTGAATGAGGGACACCTATCAGCAAAAGTATGCAGGCATAGGACACACCTCTTGCCACGCCCCCTTAAAGGAGAATTGTACAAAAAAAAAAAACAAGATTGGTTAAACCCACAAGTGCTTTTTTTACCACTACTATTACTTTATATTGGCGTTTGGAATTTACAAATGTTGCAATTTAGAAATCAGATGAAAGGTTTAGCGCTGGAAAACACTTTTTAATAGATAAAAAGTACATTTTACTGTATATACATCTATATAGATCAGACCAAAATGAGGGACATATGAGGAGGAAAGAGGGACAGAGGAACATTGCTCCAAATCAGGGACAGTCCCTCCAAATCAGGAACAGTTGGGAGCTATGCATTAACAGTTACCTAAAAATATTGCAAATATTGTCCATTCCACATACAGTAGGTTAGACTGAGAAGCCCTTGCACTAAATAACAAGGTCAACAAATAAGCCTCCAATCAGTTTTCTTGATTACTAAAAGAAAACATCATGCATTGTATAATAATGTTTCTATTTTTACCCATATTAACTAATCTTGTAATACATTCTTAATGAAGATGATTTAAAAGAATGCTTGCATCTAATACCAGTGACAGTACAGCTACATGGATGACCAAGAACATGGAAAAGGGAGCTGAACATTATTCATAATATAAACAGGCCTAAACGCTAATAAATTTACCAGAGACCCCTATCGCTGGCCTAAATATTGTGGAATAATAAGGGTCAGTCCAAAAACTATTCAATTTGAAAATCCGTTTTTTTCCTTAACATCATTTGACCAAGTGTGTTGGTAGAATTTATAACATGAATTCCAGGTGTGTCCATAATATGACTATTTTCCAATCTGTCAATCTATTATACCTATCATCCAGTACCTGATATTTAGGCATCCTAGACAAATACTCAACAGCATACAGAGTAGTCAAGAAACCCTGGAAGACTTTAGTTTTACTTAAATATGTATAAGCCACAGTGCAAGATTTGAACAATTCGATCCTATTCTTCATTTCGCTTACGAGGATAAGAATGGTGTCCATAAGTCCCAAAGGACAAACTCATACTATGACTGCACATAGATAAAAGGGTCTATTCATGGTCAAATCAATATCCAATGTGTGACCACTATCTCATGTTACCATCTTTAATTTTAGAGATTTAGACTTGTTTGACAATGAGTACAAAAAAAAAACGTATTTCTTTTTTAAAAATTAAAATTTTTAAAGATTTTTGTGAATAATGAATTAACCGGGGGGCGTGGCATGGAGAGTAGACATGCTGCGTGAACGTGCTAGGTTTCCCAGGATCCAGGAAAGCAAGTAGCGGCCGTCCATAGCTCATTCCTCCCGCATATACTATGTCCACACGCCGCCGTGCAGCTTCACGGCCACTCAGCGGTGGTAAGAATCAAGCAGGTGTGCTGCGAGCCTACTTAGAGCATGGACCCCGGACGCACAGCTAAGATGGCGCCAGGCCACGAGGAAATGAAGCGCAGCTCTCCAGCTGTGAAAGGGGGCCCGACAGTACCGGGACATGGCTCTACAATACCCAGCCACTGCTCCTTAACCTCAGGTTCGGGGCTTTCCAATAGCCAACCGTGGCTCTCCAATAACCGACAAGGGTTCTTTGGTACCTGGTGAGCCCTCTTGTTAGGATCAAGCCGGGGCACTGCAATGCCCAGCGGTGGCTCGCCAGCTTCCGTCAGTGGCCATCTAATTACTAATGCTGGTTCCTTAGATATAATGTCTACAGTTCAGGTGCAGTGTTCTAGCCCCCTGGCCTATAAACCTACTAGTGGGCAAGTTACATCTCAGCCAGATTTACCTGCGGAAGACATGGATTAGGATCTTAGAGAACATAGAGAACATAGCAGACTCCTTCCTACTAATGCAGATATCCAGTCACTTATAACTGCTGTTGAGCTATCTTGCAAGCAAGCTGTAGAGGGGCTTAGGGAGGATACAGTGGCACCTGGACATAGAGCAGAAGAAGTGGAGACGGTCAAGATGACATTAGGCAAGTTGTGGATGATACCCAAGATATTATTAAACATCATGAGAAGGTTTTGAACCCCTTATGGATCAGCTTGATGATTATGAAAACAGAGATCACTAGCAGCATATAATGTACGCATTTTTCCCTGAAGCAACCCAGACCTCAGACCTGCTTCAGACTGTACTGGGCTTATTTCACCAAATTTTGGGAGAACTTGCACCCGACATTATCGAGGTGGATAGGGTGCATTGTGCACCACTCCATGCTCCCCAAAATGCAGATAAGCCAAGAGACGTTATTTGTAAATTACACAGATACTCAGTGAAGGAAGCCATTATGAAAGCAATCTGTAGTAAATCTACTGTCGATTTTGATGGAGCTCAGCTCTCTTTATTTCCGAACTTATCACATCGTCTGATGCAGTGGCGGACTGTCAGACCCTTGCTAAAAGCTTTGCATGCTGTTGATGTTAAATACCATTGGTGTTTCCTTTTTCCCTAACGGCTACCTGGATTGGTAAAATGGCGGTTCTTCGAACCAAAGACGACTTGCAATATTTTGTAGAAATGTTGGACTTGCCTCTAGTGGATTTTCCGAGCTGGAGATTGAATAGCTCCAAACCTCTTTTACAACATCCGGAACGGTGGCATCAGGTACCGGTCAGAGCTCAACGAGAGAACCGTCCAGATAGACATAATTAAAGTCCAACTCCTGCTAGGCCAGTCTGAACCTCCGTTTGGGCTTAGTATAATGAGTAGACATGTGCATTCGTTTTCGTACGAATGCATTTTCGTCCGAATTTCAGGTATTTTCGTTATCGTTTTAACAAACGATAACGAAAGTGCAGAATCCGAAAAATGAAAGATCCGACATAAACAAATGCTTTATTTTCATTTTCGTTGCTACAACAGTTTGATATAGATAGGAGATTCGACATGATGCTGACAATAACAATCTGTGTCCATCAAACCTGTGGTCGAATGTGCCTAACCTTAACTCTATTAGTCCAAGATTATTCTACATAGAGAGAAAAGATTTGACATAGAGAGAAAAGATTTGACATAGAGAGAAAAGATTCAACGTAGGGGAGAAAAGATTTGGCGTAGGGGAGAAAAGATCGCTGCTGGAATTGGGTGGGGGAAGTAAAATAAAAATAATGATGATGATGAATGTTATTGGCTGATTGTAACCAAAGAGGAGGAGCAGTAAAATAGCTAGAACTAAGTGCACACGTACTTTGGCTTATGGTGTCTGTTGAAAGTTCTAAGAAGATTCGACGGTGCAGGTAAACTATACGGCGTCGTACAGTTTAGCTGCTCCGTTGAATCTTCTTTGAACATTCGACAGACACCATAATCCTTCAATGACAGATTCGACCTTCAATAATTTGGATTTTCGGACGAATGCAATTTTTAACGAAAAACGAAATAAATAAAAACGAATTTCGGGAGTAACTAAATAAATTTATTTTTCGGACGAAAACGTAATTCCGAAACAAAATATTTCAGTATGCACATGTCTAATAATGAGCGCCCACTGTTCAGAGTGGGATATCGGTTGAGGAGAATTGATAGAATAGATTGTATAAATCGATATGGGCACTTGTTTTTTTTTTTTTTTTGCATGGTCGGATTTACCTATTGCCCTTTTGTATTGCCTTCGTACTACGTAGATTTAGTTGGTGGATAGGCTTTTGTTTAGTTTTGAAGTATTAAAGGGGTTGTAAACCCTTGTGTTTTTTTACTTTAATGCATCCTATGCATTAAGGTGAAAAAACACCTGGCAGTCACCGGCCCCCCAGCCCCCCCCCCACAGTTTTACTTACCTGAGCCCCTTCATCTCTTCAGTGGGGACTTTCTCTCCCCCTCTCCACGGGGTCCTGGCTCTTGATTGGATAGATTGATAACAGTGCAGCCATTGGCTTCCGCTGCTGTCAATCAAATCCAATGACGTGGGCACCTGGGGTGGGGCCAAGTCTGGCATTCTTGTGGATGCAAATGCTGGACTCAGGTGCATGCCCGAAAGGTAACCCCCTCGGGAGAGCGCTTCTCCTAGGGGGTTCTCTGATGCGGGGAGGAGCCGTGAGAGCCACTGGGGGACCCCAGAAGAGGATGTGTGACCCCAGAAGCCACTCTGTGCAAAACAAACTGCACAGTGGAGGTAAGTATGACATGTTTGTTATTTAAAGAAATAAAAAATGATCCTTTACAATCACTTTAAGGTTTGATACTAATGTGTACATTTATCTATGTTTGCCTGGGGAGGACATTGTGCCCTACTCATGCCCTTAATCATCTTTCCACCAATAGGTTGGTCCCGAAACAAGGGACTTTGTATTCTGATTATTTGCAGAAGGGAAGATGAATCTGGGTACGGGTTGTTTACCCCTTCCCGGATTCATCTTCCCCTTGGGTGGTATTTCACACATAGTGAGATATTTTGTTATTTTTTTCTCCCTTTTTTAATTTTTTTCTTCAGGTTTGTGTTATTTGTATGTTTTTTTTTTCCTTTCTTTTTTCTTTTCTTCTTTTTTTTGCTAGGTGCATCTACAGGTGTTATCCAGGGTAAAGCTGGGTTCCTCGGTGGGAGAACAGATGTCTATTCAATGGAGTGGTGCGGTAATATGCTTATTGAGTCAGATTTCCAGATTAGATTTAGGCAATGGTTGGCATAGTGAAGATTGTTTCATATAATGTGAGAGGTCTTTGCTCATCTCATAAAAGGGGTCATCTTTGGCATTAACTGCATCACCTGGGGGCAGATATTGTTTTCATGCAGGAGACACACTTCATGGCAGGGTCCACCCCTCATATGCCTCTTTTTCCCTTTAATCAATGGTTTCATGCACCATTGCCTATCCCAAGGGCTAGGAGAGTAACGATTGCTTTTTGTAATTCGTTTCCCCTGTCACTTACGAAAGTACAAGCGGACCCTGAAGGCCGTTTTCTGTTGGTTAAGGGTACGCTGCAGGGCCAGTACTATACCTTTGCTTATATTTATGCCCTCAACACTTGTACTGTTAATTTTCTATCTAAGACCTTGAGAATGCTTTGGAGATTTAGAGAGGGTTTTTTGGTATTGGGAGGGGATTTCAACCTCACTTTGGACTCTTGCCCGGACACCTCATCGGGTAAAACCCCATTGTCTTTCAGAGCTCTAAAGCACATTAAACAACTTCTATGCTCTTTACATTTGGTGGATAGTTGGCATGCATTACATAATAGAGAGAGATTATAGCTATTATTCTAAAATTCATTATATATATTCACGCATTGATCTATTGTTGGTGGACCAATTTTATATGAACCATGTTTGTTTTTCCACCATAGAATTTATTACTATATCAGATCATGCTCCCAAACTGACTTTCCGACCGATTTCTGCCTATAGTGTGGAACGGACATGGCCATTGAACGAATCCCTATTGGATGATAAGTTGGTCTTGGAAACTCTATCTCGTACATTGGCATCATACTTTGAAATAAAAATACCTGGGGAGGTGTCTGGTCAAGCTGTTTGGGAAGCACATAAGGCAGTTATTAACCACTTCAATACCAGGCACTTATGCACCTTCCTGCCCAGACCAATTTTCAGCTTTCAGCGCTCTCACACTTTGAATGACAATTACTCAGTCATGCTACACTGTATCTAAACAAAATGTTTATCTTTTTTCTCACAAATAGAGCTTTCTTTTGGTGGTATTTAATCACCACTGGGTTTTTTATTTTTTGCGATATAAGCGAAAAAACTGCAAAAATTTTGAAAA
This sequence comes from Aquarana catesbeiana, assembly GCF_042186555.1. NCBI lineage: Eukaryota > Metazoa > Chordata > Amphibia > Anura > Ranidae > Aquarana > Aquarana catesbeiana. The sequence continues at coordinate 623,141,309 of NC_133324.1, forward strand.
AAAACACACTTTTTTTTAGTTTCTTTTGTAAAATTTTGCAAATAAGTCATATTTATGCTGCTACATATCTTTGGTAAAAATAACCCAAATTAGTGTATATTCTTTGGTCTTTGTGAAAGTTATAGAGTCTACAAACTATGGTGCCAATCACCGAAAATTGATCACATCTGATCACACCTGATGTACTGAAGGCCTATCTCATTTCTTGAGACACTAACAAGCCAGGAAAGTACAAATACCCCCCAAATGACCCCTTTTTGGAAAGTAGACAGTCCAAGGTATTTACTAAGAGGCATGGTGAGTTTTTTGAAGTTGTAATTTTTTCCCACAATTCTTGGGGAAAATTAAGATTTTTTTTTTTTTTTTTTTTTTTACACAAACTGGTCATATTAACAGGTTATTTCTCTCACACAGCATATGCATAATTGCAACTACACCCCAAAATACATTCTGCTACTCCTCCTGAGTATAGCGATACCACATGTGTGAGACTTTTACACAGCCTGGCCACATACAGAGGCCCAACATTGAAGTATCACTTTCATGCATTCTACAAGCATAAATTGCACATATCCTTTCTCAACCACCTATTACACTTTTGAAGGCCCTGGAGCACCAGGACAATGGAATTGTCCATAAAACGACCCCATTTTGGAAAGCACACACCCCAACGTATAATCTATCAGGCATAATGAGTCTTTTGAACGGTTCTTTTGAACGGTTCATTTTTTTTCCAGAGGTTTGTGGAAAATGTGGAAAAAAAATGAAAATGCATTTTTTTTACACAAAGTTGTCCATTTATAAGATATTTCTAACATATAGCATGCACATAGCAAAAATGACACCCCAAAATGCATTCCTCTACTCCTCCTGAGTATGGCAATACCACATGTGTAAGACTTTTACACAGCCCGGCCACATACAGTGACCCAACATTGAAGTAGCACTTTCAGGCGTTCTACAAGCATAAATTGCACATATCCTTTCTCAAACACCTATTACACTTTTGAAGGCCTTGGAGCACCAGGACAATGGAATTATCCACAAAATTACCCTATTTTGGAAAGCACACACCCCAAGTATAATCTATGCAGCATAATGAGTCTTTTGAACGGTTAATTGTTTCCAGAAGGTTTTGGAAAAGTGGAAAAAAAATGAAAACGCATTTTTTTTTACACAAAGTTGTCCATTTATAAGATATTTCTAACATATAGCATGTGCGTAGTAAAAATGACACCCCAAAATGCATTCCTCTACTCCTCCTGAGTATGGCGATACCACATGTGTGAGACTTTTACACAGCCTGGTCACATACAAAGGCCCAACATTGAAGTAGCACTTTCAGGCGTTCTACAAGGACTAATTGCACATATCCTTTCTCAACCACCTATTACAATTTTGAAGGCCCTGGAGCACCAGGACAATGGAATTATTCACAAAATGACCCCATTTTGGAAAGCACACACCCCAACGTATAATCTATGAGGCATAATGAGTCTTTTGAACGGTTCATTTTTTTCCAGAAGTTTTTGGAAAAAGTGGAAAAAAAAATAAAATGCATTTTTTTACACAAAGTTGTCAATTTATAAGATATTTCTAACACATAGCATGTACATAGCAAAAATGACCCCCCAAAATGCATTCCTCTACTCCTCCAGAGTATGGCGATACCACATATGTGAGACTTTTACACAGCCTGGTCACATACAAAGACCCAACATTGAAGTAGCACTTTCAGGCATTCTACAAGCATAAATTGCACATCTCATTTCTCAACCACCTATTACATTTTTGAAGGCCCTGGAGCACCAGGACAATGGAATTGTCCACAAAATAACCCCATTTTGTAAAGAAAACACCCCAACGTATAATCTATGAGGCATAATGAGTCTTTCGAACGGTTCATTTTTTTCCAGAAGTTTTTGGAAAATGTGGAAAAAAAAATGAAAATGCATTTTTTCTTACACAAAGTTGTCCCTTTATAAGATATTTATAACGCATAGCATGTACATAGCAAAAATGACACCGCAAAATACATTCTGCTACTCCTCCTGAGTATGGTGATACCACATGTTTGGGACTTTTACACAGCCTGGTCACATACAAAGACCCAACATTGAAGTAGCACTTTCAGGCATTCTACAAGCATAAATTGCACATCTCATTTCTCAACCACCTATTACAATTTTGAAGGCCCTGGAGCACCAGGACAATGGAACTGTCCACAAAATAACCCCATTTTGTAAAGAAAACACCCCAACGTATAATCTATGAGGCATAATGAGTCTTTCGAACGGTTCATTTTTTTCCAGAAGTTTTTGGAAAATGTGGAAAAAAAAAATGAAAATGCATTTTTTTTTACACAAAGTTGTCCCTTTATAAGATATTTATAACGCATAGCATGTACATAGCAAAAATGACACCCCAAAATACATTCTGCTACTCCTCCTGAGTATGGTGATACCACATGTTTGGGACTTTTACACAGCCTGGCCACATACTGAGGCCCAAAATCCAAGTAGCATGTCCAGGCATTCTAGCAGCATTAATTACACATATCATTTTCTCACTACCGATCACATTTTTGAATGCCCTTCATATTTCTAACACATAGTAGGTACATACCAAATAACAAAAGATTACCTGTGGTTTTAGAAGTGCAGTGGTCCACAGAGGAGAGCATCGGTCCAGGCAGCAGGCAGGAATGAGGTCAGCGACAGCAAAAGCAATCATCCAGGTAGCAGGCAGGAATACTGTCCATAGTTTGTACAGGCAGAGATATTGTCAGCACAGCCAGAGTACAGCCAGAGCACAACCAAAGCACAGGTCCAAGTAGCAGGCAGAGGTTTCCCGGCAGAAATACTGTCCAAAGTCAGTAGAGGCAGCAGGCAGATATATGGTCAACAAAGCCAAAGTATTGGTCCGAATAGCAGGAAGAAACATGGTTCATAATGTCATGGGTCATTACAGGCAGCAATATGGTCAGCACAGCCAAAGTATTGGTCCAGGCAGCAGGAAGGACCATCAAGCTTAGGGCCAGGGGGACAGGGGTAGAGGCTTCTCCCACCCAAATGACTTTGAAGCCTTCAGGCAACCAGACCCTGTTCTGGGAGCAAAGAAAACAAAAAACTGTTTTTCTTTACTCAGAATGCTATTGTGAAGCACCTCACATAAGTGAGACCCCTGTATACTAATGTAGATGGCCAAAAGATCAGTCCAAGTGGCAGGCAAAAACATGGTCAATTAACAGGCCAAGGTTGGTGCATGTGGAAGTCAGAAACGTGGTTTAAATCTGCAGGCAGAGGCATCGTCGGTAAACAGGCTGAGGTTGGCGCACGTGGAAGCAGGCAAATGGGGAAATGGCAGTCTGGTAATAATAAAGGGAACTAATATTGGATGGATGTATAATAATTTAAGTAATCTCCGATGCACAGGCCAGGTTGGGAGGGACATTGGGGACAATAATAACTGGAATCTCTTCTTACTCCTCCTCTGCTGCATACATGGCATTTCTTTTGGCGTCTTCTTCCAGATTCTGTGGGGGGAATGCTATAGGGAAAGTGTTGCTCGTGAAGTAGACTCACATTATCAGAGCGAATGCTTCCTGGGACGGGACCTTGTTGGTAAATGAGGGCAGTGACGATATCTTCAATATACTTGAGGTAGGTGATTTGTTGGTTTTGAGTTGCTTTTTGGTAGCAGACAGACAAATTAAAAAGGGCCATGTGAAACAGGTGAAACACAACTTTCTTGTACCAATAAAGGGACTTTCTGGTTGATAAATAGGGTTGTAGCATCTGATCGTTTAAATCCACCCCCCATATACATATTGTAGTCGTGGACACATTCAGGCTTTACGATGGGGCCACGTCTTCTTTGGATCTCCACCACGGTGTCATTGTGGATGGTAGAGAGGATGTGGACATCTTTCTTGTCCCTCCACTTCATGGCCAACACCTCCTCGTTCCTCATGAATGCCGATTTTCCATTTTGCAATTTTTTGGTCAACAGATTTTGTGGGAATCCCTTACGTTTTTTTTTTTAAGGTACTGCAGGCCGGGTTTTTTTTACTGTAAAGATGATGAAAAAGGGGCAGGCTGGTATAATAGTTGTCGACATATAAATGGTATCCTTTTTCAAACAGGGGGTATGCCAGCCCCCAGACAATTTTCCCACTGGTTCCAATATATGTGGGGCAGTTACGGGGCTGGAGCTGGGAGTCTTTGCCTTCGTAGATCTGGAATGTGAAGGCGTATCCAGTGGCTCGATCACATAATTTTTTAAATTTCAGCCCATACCTGGCTCTCTTGTTTGGTATATACTGTTTGAATTGCAGTCGGCCAGTGAAATGTTTGAGGGACTCGTCCACACAAATTTTTTGGTCTGGGATGAAAACTTCACTAAATCACTGGGAAAAGTAATTGATTAGGGGCGTATCTTGTAAATTTGTCGTGACTGGGATGATCTCGGGGAGGGCACTGTGAATTGTCATTGAAGTGGATAAAAAAAAATAATCATGTCGTATCTTGTCTTGGATATGACAGCGGAATATATGGGCATGTGTTGGATGGGGGTGGTGGACCAATATGCATGGACTTTGTTCTTTTTTGTAAGCACCATATTGAAAGTAAGGCCCCAAAACAATTTAAATTCATCCAGTGTGACACATCGCCACTGGAACATGCGGGCGTAGGAAGAATTGGGGGTGACAGCAATAAATTGGGATGCATACAAATTAGTTTGATCCACCATATTCTGCAGAAAATCTTGTCTGAAAAATAAAGAAAAATAATCAAATTGAGAAAAATTTGTAGTGGCGGGCTGCAGACCTGGCTGTGCGGTGAAAGGGGGAGTGATAGCGCATCCTGAGTTGGCAGGCAACTATAAGGGGTTTGCCAGGGCATCGGGAAGGTAGGGTTGGGGCTGTATTCTTCGGGTTGGAGCGTGTATTTCCAGGACTTGTACTGGGCTCCTCTTCCTGGGGTCTGGTGCTGCTGGTGGTGGGCAGATCTCCTGATCTTGGTCCTGATCTCATTCTTTAGGAGGGACGGTTTCCTCCACGGACTCGGACTCTGATCCACTATCCTCCACTGACTTGTATTCCGAACCAGAATCGGATGATGGGAGCTCCCCGCTGCTCTCATCATCCGACATGTACCGACATGTCAGATGATAAGAGCAGCGGGGTAAATTGGCTGTTTACCATGATCGGGGAAGCGCTGTGTCCAAGGGACACACGCCGTCCCTGAACGCGCCAGCATGTTATCCTGCTGGACTTCATATGATATGCAGTCAAGATAACGCAACCACTTCCCGGACGTCAATATGCTATTGACCGGGGGAAGTGGTTAAAGGTGAATTGATTGTACATGGCTCTCGTATTAAAAAGGAGAGACGGAAAGAAATTGCATCTTTTTTAGACCAAACACAAGGTCCACTTGAACCCTGCTGATGCCCAAAGGCTGGAGACTGCAATTTAGTCTCTCTCAGTGTTTGGATCGCAGGGTCAAAAACAAGCACAGGTATTTTGCTCACCCTTTTTATGAACAGGGAAATAAATGTGGTATGATGTTGGCCAGACAACTAAAGAAGCAACAAGATTCACGTTATGTTCATACACTAACGGTTCATAATAAACAGGTAGTAGACACCCAAACAATAGCTGCCAAATTCCATCGCATTTTTAGGACTTTATATAATATCTGTCCGTCGTCTTTGGGTGCTGTGGACGGAGTTTAGGTTGGTAAGATTCGGCAGTATCTTAAGGACTCAGAGTTACCTCTCATACTGTCTGCGGCTCGTGAGGAGATAGAACAGTCTATTTCAACAGAAGAATTGGGAAGGGTAGTAGCTGCCCCGCCAATGGGTAAAAGTCCTGGGCCTGATGGCCTTATGAACACATAATATAAAAAGTTTCTTCCCATGCTAGCATCCCTTCTTTGTAGCTATCTTAATTCTATTATGGCCTCTAACCCCCTACCCCCAGAAGCGTTGTTGGCACATGTGACGGTTCTCCCGAAATCTGGGAAGGACCCTCGATATTGTGCTAATTATAGGCCCATCTCCCACCTCAATTCGGATACTAAACTTCTGGCTAAGATCTTAACCCTTCGATTGCAAGACCATATAGCGAAGGTGGTCCATCTGGACCAAACAGGCTTTATAAAGGGCCGAGAAGCAAACAGTATAATTTGAGCCCTTCGTGTACTCCATTGGGCACAAAACTGACCGGATCAAATTCTGCGAGTGGTATTATCAATGGATGCCGAAAAGGTATTCGATAGGATGAATTGGGTCTTTATTACCGAAGTGTTGAGGAAAATGGGCCTAGGTGAGCAGATGGTGGGTTTGGTCTCAGTGCTATACACAGATCTGAGAGCGAGAGTTAAGGTTAATGGATATTATCAGACTACTTTAATATACATAATGGGACTAGACAGGGGTGCCCCCATTATTATTTGCTATGATTTTGGAGCCTTTTCTTTGTGCAGTTAGGAAAAATACGGAGATCTCAGGGAACCGCATTGGGTCTGTGGAACATAAGATCTCAGCCTACGCGGATGATCTATTATTTTATCTTTCCTCCCCTCAGGAATCTTTAACCGCATTAATGTCCGAAGTACATAAGTTTGTCCTTTTATCAATTTAAAAATATATTTTGAGAAGTCTGTACTGCTGCCTTGCCATGTCCCTTTAAGGATGGCAACCTCCCTGCAACATCCCTTTCCTTTCATCTGGCGCTTTGATTCCCTACCTTATTTGGGGATTCACATCACTTCAGATTCAAAGCTCTTATATGACCTTAATTATGGTTACTTACTAACAGGTATATTAAACGACTTGCAGGGGTGGAGGTGCCATATTTTGACATGGTTTGGTAGAGTGAATGCTCTCAAAATGAGTATATTACCCAGAATCATTTATACTTTACATACAGTACCTATAGTACTTCCACAGGTTTTCTTTAAAAGTATACGGAGGGCTTTTTTGACTTTGTATGGGGGGGCGACATCCTAGGTTGGCTTATTATGTGTTACGTAGACAGGGTGGGAGGGTGGAGTGGGGCTCCCCGATGTAGCTTTATACTATAAGGCCATGGCCTTGGTACGCATTATGAATTGGTGCCATGATTCTTTGAATAACTTGTGGGTTCCCTTAAAGAAAACACTGGCAGGTAGGAATTTGGCGGGAGCCCCATGGACTCCGTCTACTTTTAGGGGTCTATCAGACTGGGCGTCACCATTAACTGGGACATCTTTGTCGATATTGGATAGGTCGAATATTTCGGGCAAGTATGCTCCTCCAACATCCCCTCTAGCCCCATTGGGAGGGTATCCTTGGTTCCCCCCAGGGGAAGAACTTGGATACTTTGACTTGTGGGGCTCTTGTGGGAAAACTACTTGTGCCAAGTTTGCTCCAAGGGGCATTTTGTCTCCTTTATTAGAGTTAGTGTTGTCTTGGGGGAATATACCCTTAGCCACTTGGAGATACCGCCAAATGGTGAATTTGTTTAACAAATTGAAACCTCGGGTGAGGCCTTTGAGTACTCTTACCACCTTTGAGTCTCTATGTGTTTATTTCCCAGAAACTAGACATCTGCTATCTCAAATGGATAGACTGGTTCTCAGTGGCCAATATACCTCGGTCCCTTATTTTATTAGAGAATGGGAAAGAGAGATGGGTCACAATTTTACATCGACACAAATCCAAAGACTGATCAAATTGACGCATTATACTTCTATAAGTTCCCATATACAGGAAATGTCTTATAAATTCCTAGCTAGATGGTATCGGACTCTGGTGCGTTTAGCACAGATGTATTCAATGGTAGATGCCTGTTGCTGGAGGGGATGTGATCAGCAGGGCACTTTCCTCCATTTATGGTGATCTTGTGCTAACCACTTCAGCCCCGGAATATTTTAACCCCTTAATGACCAGAGCATTTTTTGCAATTCGGCACTGCGTCGCTTTAACTGACAATTGCGCAGTCGTGCGAAGTTGTACCCAAACAAAATTGACGTCCTTTTTTTCCCACAAATAGAGCTTTCTTTTGGTGGTATTTGATCACCTCTGTGTTTTTTAGTTTTTTTGCGCTTAACAAAATAAGACTGACAGTTTTGAAAAAAAAGCAATATTTTTTACTTTTTGCTATAATAAATATCCCCAAAAAATATAGAAAACAAATTTCTTTCTCAGTTTAGGCTGATATATATTCTTCTACATATCTTTGTTCAAAAATCCCAATAAATGTATATTGATTGGTTGGCGCAAAAGTTATAGCATCTACAAAATAGGGGATAGAGTTATGGCATTTTTATTATTATTATTTTTTTTATTAGTAATGTGATCTGCGATTTTTATCGGGACTGTGACATTGAGGTGGACAGATCGGACACTTTTGACACTACTTTGGGACCATTGACATTTATACAACGATCAGAGCTAAAAATAGCCACTCATTACTATGTAAATGTCACTGGCAGGGAAGGGGTTAAACACTAGGGGGAGATCAAGGGGTTAAATGTGTTCTCTCAGCGTGTTCTAACTGTAGGGGGGACGGGCTACCTAGGACATGACAGAGATCAGTTCTCCCGATGACACGGAGCAGTAGATCCCTGTCATGTTACTAGGCAGAACAGGGAAATGCCTTGTTTACATTTAAAAAAAAATTGCATTTCCCCGTTCTGCCTCTCCTCGTCACAATCATGGGCCACCAGCAGACATTGACCATGCGGAAACTGCGGGCCTGCAACCATGGGGCGGGCGTGCGATCAAACCATTTTGGGAGCTGGTTGCCCCATGGGTTAAAAAAATGACTCTTAGACCCATAGAATTTTCTCCTCTACATTTCTTTTTCCATGGGATGCCATCCTCTAATAAGTTTTATTAAAAAAAAGTGTTATGCCCCGTACACACGGTCGGACTTTGTTCGGACATTCCGACAACAAATTCCTAGGATTTTTTCCGACGGATGTTGGCTCAAACTTGTCTTGCATACACACGGTCACACAAAGTTGTCAGAAAATCCGATCGTTCTAAACGCGGTGACGTAAAACACGTACGTCAGGACTATAAACGGGGCAGTGGCCAATAGCTTTCATCTCTTTATTTATTCTGAGCATGCGTGGCACTTTGTCCGTCGGATTTGTGTACACACGATCGGAATTTCCGACAACGGATTTTGTTGTCGGAAAATTTTATATCCTGCTCTCAAACTTTCTGTGTCGGAAAATCCGATGGAAAATGTGTGATGGAGCCCACACAAGGTCGGAATTTCCGACAAGGTCCTATCACACATTTTCCGTCGGAAAATCCGACCATGTGTGCGGGGCATTACTCCACATCTATTTAATGGAGCCAAAGTATTGATACCCAGGTTTTAGAAACAGCCCATATGTCCTACTTTATTGGACTGGAAAAGGGAAGTAGATACAATTATGGAGGCTGAGAGGTGGGTCCATATGGTCAAAGATCAAAAGTAATACTGGGAGTATGCTATAGGCCCCCTAACATGAGGGAGGAGGGGGAGACAGACTTCCTATCACAGTTTGGAATGGCGGCAAGGATGAGAAGTGTTATTATAATGGGGGATTTTAATTATCCAGACATAGACTGGGTGGAAGGAACCGCACATTCATCTAAGGCTCGCTATTTCCTAAATGTCTTACAGGACAATTTCATGGGTCAGATGGTAAATACACCAACAAGAAACAATGCGTTACTAGACCTACTGATTACTAACAATACAGACTTGATCACGGATGTAGAAATACGGGGCAACTTAGGAAACAGCGATCACAGGTCAATTAGTTTCAGCATAAATCACACAAATAGGAAACATAAGGGAAATACAAAGACACTGAATTTCAAAAGAGCCAACTTTTAGAAACTATGCCCCTTGCTAGAAGATACTAATGGGATAAAATCCTAGGAACAAAGAACACGGAGGAAAAATGGGTGTGCTTTAGAAGCATATTAAATAAGGGTATTAGCCAGTGCAGCCCAAAGAATAATACGTTTAAAAGATCTAATAAAAGCAAAGGAGAAGGCCTTTAGAAAATACAAGGCTGAGGGGTCATCATCAGCATTCCAACTGTACAAAGAATGCAATAAGAAATGTAAGGGTGTAATCAGGGTGGCTAATATAGAACACGAAAGGCACATAGCAGAGGAGAGTAAGAAAAATCCCAAGAAATTCTTTAAGTACATAAATAGTAAAAGAGGGAGGACAGATCATATTGGCCCCATAAAGAATGATAAAGGCATTCTGGTTACAAAGGATGGTGAGATGGCAAAGGTTTTGAATGTATTTTTCTCCTCAGTCTTCACAAGGGAAACGGGGGGGCTTCAGTAACCAAAACTGCAATGTTTATCCTCATGACACGTCACAGGAAGCACCCCCATGGGATAAAGAGGATAAAATCATAAACAGTGTCGAAAAACTTAACATAAATAAGTCACCGGGACCAGATGCCTTGCACCCAATGGTCCTTAAGAAGCTCAGTCAAGTAATTGCCAGACCGTTGTTCCAAATTTTTACGAACAGTCTACTGACTGGTATGGTACCAGCTGATTGGAGAAAAGCCAATGTAGCACCAATCTTTAAAAAAGGACCAAGATATATCCCTGGGAACTATAGACCAGTTAGCCTAACATCAATAGTATGCAAGCTCATGGAAAGGATGATAAGGGACTACATAAAAAATTTCGTAATGAAAACGGTATCATTAGCAATATTCAGCATGGATTCATAAAAAATCGTTCTTGCCAAACAAATCTATTAACCTTCTATGAGGAGGTGAGCTGCCATCTAGATGAAGGAAGGCCGGTAGATGTAGTGTATCTGGATTTTGCGAAGGCATTTGATACAGTTCCCCACAAACGTTTACTATACAAGCTAAGGTCTGTCAGCCTGGACCAAAGGGTGAGTACCTGGACGGAAAACTGGCTACAAGGGTGAGTTCAAAGGGTAGTGATAAATGGGGAGTATTCAGAATGGTCGAATGTGGAAAGTGGGGTCCTTCAGGGTTCTGTCCTGAGACCAATACTATTTAATTTATTCATAAATGATCTGGAGGATGGGATAAACAGATCAATCTCAGTATTTGTGGATAATACTAAGCTAAGCAGGGAAATAGCTTCTCCGCAGGATGTGGAAACCTTGCAAGAAGATCTGAACAAATTAATGGGGTGGGCAACTACATGGCAAATGAGGTTTCAAGTAGAAAAATGTAAAATAATGCATTTAGGTGGCAAAAACATGAATGCAATCTACTCACTAGGGGGAACCTCTGGGGGAATCTGGGATGGAAAAGGACCTGGGGGTCCTAGTAGATGACAGTCTCAACAACGGCATGCAATGCCAAGCTGCTGCAAGCAAAGCCAATAGAATATTGGCATGCATTAAAAAGGGAATTAACTCCCGGATAAAATGATAATTCTCCCACTCTACAAGACTCTGGTCCGGCCGCACCTGGAGTATGCCGTCCAGTTCTGGGCTCCAGTCCTGAGTTGGAAATGGAGCGAGTACAGAGAAGGGCAACAAAGCTAATAAAGGGACTGGAGGATCTTAGTTATGAGGAAAGATTACAAGCCCTGAACGTATTCTATCTGGAGAGGAGCGTCATTACAATTAGGGGTAGGCGCATGTGCGGAACGATCTCCCGCACATGCGCACTAGTTGAGAGCCGGACCCGGTGACGACGACGCGTGACGTACACAGTGCCATATGTCTTCGGGGTTGGGGGTACTTAAGGCAGCCGTCATGGCTGCCTGATGTGGACGGGGGACACCCGGAGGCTTCGTATACACCAGCGGACTGATAGTAAGTGACCTATTAATCTGGCAGTTGCTATTTTCCCTTCCCAACTTTGATACAACTACCATGATGGTCCTCCCTTTTCAGAGGACCTGATGGATAACATCAACTCTTATATATCATTGTGTGTAACACCAGCCTTTTTATTTTAAAGGGCCCTTACTGCCTACCTATGTAGCCATGTTACCGCAAGTGGTCGCTGGTGACTAACCTCCTCTCCTGGGTGCCAGTAAAAACTGATTTTTTTTTATCATTATCTATGCTTCTTCATCCCTCTACTAGCATCTGCTAGTTTTACTATGTGTGGAGGGCTGACTCTATTTCCTCCCTTGTCTCCCTTGACCAACATCCACTACCCCCCCTTTCCCCCCCTCTCCCTCCCCCATTCCCTTCCTTTCCCTTTCCCCCCCCCTTTCCCTTCCCTCCCCCTTCCCCCCTTCTCTCTCCCCCCTCTCCCCCCCTTTTCTGCCTGTTTCCCCTCCCCCCCTTCCCTCCTTCCCCCCCTTCCCTCTTTCCCCCCTCCCCCCTCCCTCCTTCCCCCCTTCCCTTTTCCCCTCTCCCCCCCCCTCCCCTCTTCCCCTTCTCCCCTCCACCAATTCCCTACTTTATCCACTTGGGTGGTTACAACTGATTTCCAGCTAAGTTCTTATACCAACACTTATTGCATATGTTTTTTACACAATAGCGTATCTTGCCAAAAAACCCCTCTTGCTCGCCCCCGGGGGAACGCCCCTAGTGGGCGTCTCACAGTGCCGTTCAAACCCGAATAGGGCAGTGGTTGGTGAGTGTACATATTTATTTAAATAAAATTCAATAACTACTCCAATGTTATGTTATCTACTCTATATCACTCTTTATTATCATGTATATGTAATTATGGTTATCTGATTTATAGAGAATTTACTTGGACGCCTCCTGAAGAAGCGGCTTGACCGCGAAACTGTCGAGGTTTACGTTCTCAAGTATTCTAAACCTGCCTTCACTTACCTTTGTGGGCGTTTTAAAATGTTATTCTAACAACTTTGTATTGTAACATGTGTTTGTCAATCTATATTTTATATGTATAGATTTCTTTTAATGTTTATTTCCGAATAAATTTGAATTTTATTAATTTTTGTATGTCTCTGTGAGGTACCGTGACAGTCCATTTGGTTCCGGGTGGTGAGGTAGGACTTAATTGGAGAAGTCCCTGTTATTCCTCCCCAACCCCCCTTATTACTACATGATTGAAGGATGATGGTACCCACTAATAGTTTACCCTTTTCCTCTACCTGTGTGGCATTTATTCCATAATTCTCTCTGGAGAAGAGACGCTTGAGAGAGGATATGATTTTAATGTACAAATACCGTACTGGTGACCCCACAATAGGGATAAAACGTTTCTGCGAAAGGGCATTTAAAAAGACTCGCGGCCATTCACTAAAATTAGAGGAAAAGCTATTTAACCGGACACTGCGTAGGGTTTTTTACGGTAAGAGCAGTAAGAATGTGCAATTCTCTTCCACAAGCAGTGGTTTCAGCAGGGAGCATAGATAATTTCAAAAAACTATTAGATAGGCACCTAAACAACCACAACATACGGGGATATACAATGTAATATTAATATAAAAGCGCACACACACAGGTTGGACTCGATGGACTTGTGTCTTTTTTCAACCTTTCCAACTATGTAACTATGTAATATGATACGATTAAAGATATATGGGCAGGTTGGATGTACTATTCTTCAGAGATATCTACAGATTAAGCGCTATTGTCGTTTTTTGCCATTTCAATATTGATTGTATTGTGATATGTTTCCTGTATAAATACATCTAGTATTGTTAGTTGAAATAGTTTTTTTTTTTTTTTTTTAGGGGATGTATTTCGTCTTTTTCTTGAAGTATGTAGCCATCTACCCATGACACTATTTGGGTTATGTTGTTTAAGGAGAGATGTATATGTAGAATATTTTTAATTTGTATGTCGCAGGCATGGGTGGACGGGGACATCCTTCGGTGTTGGTGGTCCCTGGTGGGCTCGCACCCACCCTACTGTTGATAATGGTGTGGTGGTGGGCGGGATACTGGGGCTCTCCTTGGTGGGGTGCTCCTGGTCACACCACCCACCTGGGATTTAGGTATTGGATTGGTTGAATTTGATACTAGTGGAAGACCTGAACAATTAATTGAATTAAGTTATATATTTTTGGGTTGATCTCCCTCTGGCTTTAGGGTTAATGTCTATATGCTTACCCCCCCATTTTGTTTCTTCCACTGTGTTGTAGTGCACTTAGTATTTTTTGTGAGGTGGGCATTGTTTTTTCAAATTCCCTATATTAGGGGCCGGTTGATTTTTAAAAAAAATATTGCACTTGTTTGGGGACATGGGTCCTGCCCCAGGGGACATGGATCAATGCAAAAAAAAGTTTTAAAAACAGCCGTTTTTTCGGGAGCAGTGATTTTAATAATGCTTAAAATGAAACAATAAAAGTGTAAAAAGTGTAATATCCCTTTACATTTCATACCTGGGGGGTGTCTATAGTATGCCTGTAAAGGGGCGCATGTTTCCCGTGTTTAGAACAGTCTGACAGAAAAATGACATTTCAAAGGAAAAAAAAGTCATTTAAAACTACTCGCGGCTTTTAATGCATTGCCAGTCCAACAATACACATAGAAGTTCATTGATAAAAACGGCATGGGAATTCCCCACAGGGGAACCCTGAACCAAAATTAAAACAAAAAAAATGACGTGGGGGGTCCCCCTAAATTCCATACCAGGCCCTTCAGGTCTTGTATGGATATTAAGGGGAACCCCGGACAAATTTTTTTTAAAAAATGACGTGGGGGTCCCCCTAAATTCCATACCAGACCCTTCAGGTCTGGTATGGATTTTAAGGGGAACCCCGTGCCAAAATTTAAAAAAAAATGGCGTGGGGTCCCCCCAAAAATCCATACCAGACCCTTATCCGAGCACGCAACCTGGCAGACCGCAGGAAAAGAGGGGGGGTGAGAGAGTGCCCCCCCTGAACCGTACCAGGCCACATGCCCTCAACATTGGGAGGGTGCTTTGGGGTAGCCCCCCAAAACACCTTGTGTTGATAAGGGCCTCATCCCCACAACCCTGGCCGGTGGTTGTGGGGGTCCGCGGGTGGGGGGCTTATTAGAATCTTGAAGCCCCCTTTAACAAGGGGACCCCCAGATCCCGACCCTCCCCCCTGTGTGAAATGGTGAGGGGGTACTTTACCCCTACCATTTCACTAAAAAACTGTTAAAAATGTTAAAAAATGACAAGAAACAGTTTTTGACAATTCCTTTATTTAAATGCTTCTTCTTTCTTCTATCTTCCTTCGGTTTCTTCCTCCATCTTCTTCTTCTTCTGGTTCTTCTGGCTCTTCTGGTTCTTCCTCCAGTGTTCTCGTCCAGCATCTCCTCCGTGGCGTCTTCTTCCCTTCTTCTTCTCGGGCCGCTCCGCATCCATGGCATGGAGGGAGGCTCCCGCTCTTTCCTTCATCTTCTTCTCTTCTTCATCTTCTTCTCCGGGCCGCTCTGCATCCATGGTGGCATGGAGGGAGGCTCCCGCTGTGTGACACTTCTCCTCTTCTGACGGTTCTTAAATAATGGGGGGCGGGGCCACCCAGTGACCCCGCCCCCCTCTGATGCACGGTGACTGGACGGAACTTCCCTGTGGCTTCACGGGGAATGCCACAGGGAAGTCCCGTCATGTCCCCGTGCGTCAGAGGGGGGCGGGGTCACTGAGTGGCCCCGCCCCCCGTTATTTAAGAACCGTCAGAAGAGGAGACGTGTCACACAGTGGGAGCCTCCCTCCATGCGTCCATGGATCCAGAGCGGCCCGGAGAAGAAGATGAAGAAGAGAAGAAGATGAAGAAGAGAAGAAGATGAAGAGAAGAGCGGAAGCCTCCCTCCATGCCATGGATGCGGAGCAGCCCGAGGAGAAGAAGGGAAGAAGACGCCGCGGAGGAGATGCTGGACGAGAACACCGGAGGAAGAACCAGAAGAGCCAGAAGAACCAGAAGAAGATGGAGGAAGAAACCGAAGGAAGATAGAAGATAGAAGAAAGAAGAAGCATTTAAATAAAGGGATTGTCAAAAACTGTCTCTTATCATTTTTAACAGTTTTTTAGTGAAATGGTAGGGGTACTTTTGTACCCCCTTACCATTTCACACAGGGGGGAGGGCTGGGATCTGGGGGTCCCCTTGTTAAAGGGGGCTTCCAGATTCCGATAAGCCCCCCATCCGCGGACCCCCACAACCACCGGCCAGGGTTGTGGGGATGAGGCCCTTGTCTTCATCAACATGGGGACAAGGTGTTTTGTGGGCTACCCCAAAGCACCCTCCCAATGTTGAGGGCATGTGGCCTGGTACGGTTCAGGAGGGGGGCCCGCTCTCTCGTCCCCCCCTCTTTTCCTGCAGCCTGCCAGGTCGCATGCTCGGATAAGGGTCTGGTATGGATTTCTGGGGGACCCCACGGTGTTTTTTTTTTATTTTGGCGCGGAGTTCCCCTTAATATCCATACCAGACCTGTAGGGCCTGGTATGGAATTTAGGGGGACCTCCCACGTCATTTTTTTTTTTAATTTGTTCAACAATGAGTTTGACTCGAACTCGAAGCTCATCCCTAACCATGAACCTCCTTTGTTAAAGTGTATCTAAACCCAATACAAAAAATGTAATATATTGCAGCTTATAAGCCCTTAAACACAGTGGCTTCCTTTTTTGTTTCTTTTTTCAGATTTTTTCCCCATAATTTTTGCCTGGTAATTCTGGAAATAACACACTACTTTGTGTCCACACGCCATTTTATTGATGGGGAAAGCAATGGATGTCCCACAGGCTGGATTTCAAATGTACTGTATCTGCCTTTGCTAATCTCCATTACATGTTCGATGGGACTAGTAGTTTACAAAGGAAAGAGTAGGATATTTGTGCTTTCTTTCAAGGAACTGGCAAGGATGCTGCATTTTTGGAAAGATTAATGGGTATTTTCTGTAATTTTTGAAAATGTTCTTAGCCTGAAAATGGAAAACAAATGCAGCCACACCATCTAAAGGGACGGGTGCTTAGATTTGCTTTATCGTCCATTAAGTACCAGTGCTACCCATTGCATTAACAAGAGCTACTCATTATCAGTACCTATATACGTAAAGCATATAAAGACACACTAATTGCACAGAACCTTTCCCTACCCTTAAAAGCCCTAGGTTTATTGAACTGATATTTAGCTATGGGACCTGGAAATATTCCTTAAAGTCTTATTGGGAGTCTCAATACATATGATACTAATGGTGATCCAACAGACTTGAGACCCACTTGTTGTCATTTGTACTGTACAGTTTAGCAATGGAATGCTAATGAGAAATATGCTGCTCTTAGATATTGTCCAAAATGATGAATACAATCTAAATATTATTATTCTCTCAGATACAACGATGATTGGAAATCACTTTAAAGAACTTTACCCATAACAATTTGATAACAATTGTTGTTCTTTAAGTGTAAGTGTGAGTTCGGGCTATTCCTAACTATGCTTACACATGCCCCCACCCTCCTCCTAACTCCAGTCCTCAAACTACCCTGTGAAAGGAAGATATATATAGTTACCTACAGTATTCTGAGAGCATTCTCGTCTGGTCAAATGATCTCCCCAGTGGCCTGCTTCCCGGGAGAGGAGAGAGTGCTGACGACTGCAATGCCTGAGCGGTGACATCACCCATAGGCTTACTATGGGGGATCTGTTGTTGGCTGTCTCTCCTGTCCCTGAAGCCGCCAATGGGAGCCAATCATGTGACTGAACCTGTGTGCCCTCAGAATAGGTAAGTATAGACATCTTTAAATTATAAGGTAGTTAGGGGGTGGGGGTGGGAGCAGGTTTAAGCATTGTTAGGAAAAGCATGGACTTCTACTTTAACAAAAGAACATACATTTCACATTAATATTTATGCTACCAAAATAGATATGTGCTGTAAATTAACCCCAGCATTGCTCTTATTTCTTTTTGCTCAAGGCCACCATTTTGTTAAAGCCCGGAGTTTCCTTACTGAGAATTAGAACTATGTCACTTTCTGTTAGAGGGAAAAGCTGCAGAAGCTTTAGAGTGCTGATGTTTACACCCCTGCTGTCAGAAAGGAGAGCAAATGAGGGAAATAGGATATGACACTATCCTTTGTGTCTCCCTGGCAGCAGAATTAGTCCTGTCACCTCTACTGTTTTTTTTTCTCCCTTCCTAATCTGACCCTCCTTGGCACAGTCGGTCTCATTCCTGTTGCTTCCTCCTCCCTCAGAAGTAGTAAATCTTAAAGCTATCAGCAGATCAGCCTCTAGTGAGACTCCCTTACTGCTCTGATTATCGGCACAGTGCAGAGAATCCAGAACAGAGGAGGCTGTGCAGCTCAGAATGAGAGAGTGCCTTTTTTGGATTTTACATAGTATAGGCACCTCTTTTAATGTTTTAAATAGCTATACTTGCAAATAGGGCTAGCATGAAGTCATCTATCGGGACTTAATAATGTTTCACTTTAAAGAATGTGTAGTTTTCAAATATTTAAAGCTCATTTCAGTTTAACAGAGTAGGGTAGGATAAGAACCTCTGTCAGGTTATTTCTGTTGTTAGTGTCATGTAGGAATGAGCCGAACACCCTCCTGTTCGGTTCACAGCAGAACATGCGAACAGGCAAAGAATTTGGCAGAACACACAAACAACATTAAAGTCTATGGAACACGAACATGAATAATCAAAAGTGCTAATTTTAAAGGCTTATATGCAAGTTATTGTCATAAAAAGTGTTTGGGGACCTGGGTCCTGCCCCAGAGGACATGTATCAATGCAAACATTTTTTTTAAAACAGCAGTTTTTTTGGGATCAGTGAGTTTTTTAATGCTTAAAGTGAAACAATAAAAATGAAATATTCCTTTAAATATCGTGCCTGGGGGGTGCCTATAGTATGCCTGCAAAGTGGCGCATTTTTCCCATGTTTAGAACAGTACAGCAAAATGACATTTCCATTTCTAAAGGAAAAATTGTCATGTAAAACTGATTGCGGCTGTAATGAATTCTCGGGTCTCAGCAATATAGATACAGATAATTGAAAAAAAGAACATGGGATCCCCCTCTGTCCATTACCAGGCCCTTTTGGTCTGGTATAAATATTAACCACTTCAGCCCCGGACCATTTGGCTGGCCAAAGACCAGAGCACTTTTTGCGATTCGTCACTGCGTTGCTTTAACTGACAATTGCGCAGTCGTGCGACGTGGATCCCATACAAGATTGACATCCTTTTTTCCCCACAAATAGAGTTTTCTTTTGGTGGTATTTGATCACCTCTGTGGTTTTTATTTTTTGCGCTATAAACAAAAAAATAGTGACAATTTTGAAAAAAAAACACATTTTTTTACTTTTTCTATAATAAATATCCCAAAAAATCTGAAAAAAAATATTTTCCTCAGTTTAGGATGATACGTATTCTTCTACTATTTTTGGTAAAAAAATTGCAATAAGCGTTTATTGATTGGTTTGTGCAAAAGTTATAGTGTCTAGAAAATAGGGGATAGTTTTATGGCATTTTTATTAATAATTTTTTTTTTACTAGTAATGGCGGCGATCAACAATTTTTATCATGACTGCAACATTATGGCGGACACATTGGACAATTTTGACACATTTTTGGGACCATTCACATTTATACAGCGATCAGTGCGATTAAAAATGCATTGATTACTGTGTAAATGTGACTGGCAATGAAGGAGTTAACACTAGGTAGCACTGTAGGGGTTAAGTGTTTCCTAGGGAGTGATTCTAACTGTCGGGGGAGGGGATACGTGTGACACATCACTGATCACCGCTCCCGATTACAGGGAGCTGTGATCAGTGAGAGTGTCACTAGGCAGAACGGGGAAATGCTTGCTTACATTAGCATTTCCCCGTTCTTCCTCTCCAAGAGACGATCCTGGGTATTCCCGTGGACATCGAGCCTGCGGGACCCACGATCCTACTCATGGAGCTGGCAGCGGGTGCATTTTAGCAAAGATTTTATATCTGCATTTAATAACGTTTAATAGCGAGATTGGCCTGTAACTACCAGGGGATTCTGGGTCCTTGCCTTCCTTCAGGATAAGGGTATGAGCTAACAGGGACTCTTCCCGGGACACCTCACCCTCACTCAGGGCATTCAGATAATTGCACAATTTAGGCACCAAAAATTTTGATTTTTTTTTTATAGTATGCTATGGAGTATCTGTCGGGGCCCGGGCTCTTTCCCAGGGCAGTATTACTTATCACTCTTTCTACTTCCTCCTGCGAAATGGGTATCTCAAGATGCTCAACCTCCTCCCTCCTCTTTCCGGCGCACGTGCGATGGCACGGAGGCAAATTCAAAGGGACATACGGGTACGCCCATTTGCGCAGCCGTGTCATTCTGCCAACGTATAAGTACATGCGGCGGTCGGGAACCAGTTCAGGGGAACCCCGAATCAAAATTTTTTAAAAAAATGTTGATTTTGGATTTCAAGGGGAACCCTGCGCCAACATAAAAAAAAGGAGTAGGAGTCCCCACTAAAATCCATACCAGACCCTTATCCGAGCACGCAACCTGGCAGGCTGCAGGTAAAGGGGGGGCCCCCCCTGAACCGTACCAGGCCACATGCCCTCAACATGGGGAGGGTGCTTTGGGGTAGCCCAACGAAGCACCTTGTCCCCATGTTGATGGGGACAAGGGCCTCATCCCCACAACCCTTGCCTGGTGGTTGTGGGGGTCTGTGGGCGGGGGGCTTATCGGAATCTGGAAGCCCCCTCCCCATGTTAAGGGCATGTGGCCTGGTACGGTTCAGGAGGGGGGCGCTCTCTCATCCCCCCCCTCTTTTCCTGTGGCCTGCCAGGTTGCATGCTTGGATAAGGGTCTGGTATGGATTTTGGGGGGACCCCTACACCATTTTTTTTCTTAATTTGGCACAGGGTTCCCCTTAATTTCCATATCAGACCCAAAGGGCCTGGTATGAATTTTAGGGGGACCCACACGCAATTTTTTTTTTAATTTTTGATTCGGGGTTCCCCTTAATATTCATACCAGACCCAAAGGGCCTGGTAATGGACAGGGGGGATCCCATGCTCTTTTTTTCAATTATCTGTATCTATATTGCCGAGACCAAACAATTCATTACAGCCGCGATCAGTTTTAAATGACAATATTTCCTTTAGAAATGTCATTTTGCTGTGGTACTGTTCTAAACGTGGGAAAAAATGCGCCACTTTATAGGCATACTATAGACAACCCCCAAGGAATGATATTTAAAGGAATGTTTCATTTATATTGTTTCACTTTAAGCATTAAAAAAATCGCAGCTCCCGAAAAGACTTTTAAAAAAAAAAAATTTTGCATTGATACATGTCCCCTGGGGCAGGGCCTGTGTCCCCAAACACTTTGTATGACAATAACTTGCATATAAGCCTTTAAAATTAGCACTTTTGATTATTCATGTTCGTGTTCCATAGACCTTAACGGTGTTCCGGCAGCTTTCCAATTTGCCGCGAACACCATATATTGTTCACTGTTCGGCGAACAGGCTAACACCCAATGTTCGAGTCATACTTATGTTCGACTCAAACATCGGGCTCATCTCTAGTGTCATGGTTGAATAGGTAAGGACACAGACGGCAAAAAATTACAAAGGTTCCAACATTTTCCCTATCCTGTAATGAAAGTGTAGAAGGATTAACAGATTTGAAGATGTCACAATTTACTGTGGAACAGATTGACAACCTTAATAGCATGTTTTACAGACTACAGTATACTGTTTTAATACTGAAATAAAAGAGACTATTATGAGCATGTATTGTGAACAAATTATACATTTTACAGCCTTGGAAGTTTAAAATTATAAGTACAACAATTATCCCTTGCCTACTGATATTCTTAGCCTTTTTGTAGCAATCATTTGTGCAGTTTTAATAATGGAAATCCTATTGCCAAGGTTGATAAAAACTGGATGAATGTGGGTCACATAACAAAAGCATGTAGAAATGTCTCATTTTTGATCAATTGAAACTTTTCTACTTAATATCCAAGCATTCCATTTTCAGTCAAGTACAGTATTAGTAACAAATCCATGAACAGCTTGGTAAAAACTTAAGTGGCTATAGGTTAGAAATGTAATTTACATTTTAATAGCTCAAATTACAATAATAAATAAATAATAATAATAATAATAATCAAATGAGAATGATGAGATCCTTAGAGGAGAGGATGATATTGGAGGGAGGGAGATGACTATTTACAGGAAGTCTGTGGGAAGAGTCTAGAGCCTCGCCGCTGTAGGGGAAAGAAAAATTGGGATATAGATAGAGCAAATATTGTGATGAATAGGTGGAGAAAGTGGGAGAATTCTTCTGAATTGGAGAGGGTTTTTTTTGTTTTTTTTTTCTTTTGTGGCTTTTTGGTCATTTGAGTGGTGAGTTGTAAGAGGATTGGTTGAGTGTGTGTGATGGGTATGGTTGGAGGGTATTGGGATAGTAGTGTGTGATAGATTTAGGGGCCGTGATAAGATAGGGAAATTAATTATATTCAGTAAGGTATGCCGATGGTGCTAATAAAGATCAGGGGGTTATATAAAATGATCTGAATACTAAATGTGAGTAAGACCCTACACACCCCTTTTTTTTGAAGATGTATGTATGTGTATATGTTTTATAAAAAATTTTGTAAAAATGTTTGATAAATAAAGATTATTAAAAAAAAAAAAATTACAATAATATCACACAGGGCATTTTAAGCATTTAAACTATCACTCCTGATGTGGTGGTCCTTCTATATTATTGATAAGCATAGTATGAGCTATAATACAGTGGGGACGGAAAGTATTCATACCCCCTTAAATTTTTCACTCTTTGTTATATTGCAGCCATTTGCTAAAATGATTTAATTTCATTTTTTCATGTACACAGAGCACCCCATATTGACAGAAAAACACAGAATTGTTGTCATTTTTGCAGATTTATTAAAAAAGAAAAACTGAAATATCACATGGTCCTAAGTATTCAGACCCTTTGTTCAGTGTTTAGTAGAAGCACCCTTTTGATTTAATACAGCCACAAGTCTTTTTGGGAAAGATGCAACAAGTTTTTCACACCTGGAAAAAAACCTTTAGCCCAGTCTGAGGTCCTGAGCACTCTGGAGTAGGTTTTCGTCCAGGATACACCTGTACTTGGCCACATTCATCTTTCCCTCGATTGCAACCAGTCGTCCTGTCCCTGCAGCTGAAAAACACTCTCACAGCATGATGCTGCCACCACCATGCTTCACTGTTGGGACTGTATTGGACAGGTGATGAGCAGTGCCTGGTTTTCTTCACACATACCACTTAGAATTAAGGCCAAAAAGTTCTATCTTGGTCTCATCAGACCAAAGAATCTTATTTTTCACCATCTTGGAGTCCTTCAGGTGTTTTTTTTTAGCAAACTCCATGCGGGCTTTCATGTGTCTTGCACTGAGGAGAGGCTTCTGTCGGGCCACTCTGCCATAAAGCCCCGACTGGTGGAGGGCTGCAGTGATGGTTGACTTTGTACAACTTTCTCCCATTTCCTGACAGCATCTCTGGAGCTCAGCCACAGTGATCCTTGGGTTCTTCTTTACCTCCCTCACCAAGGCTCTTCTCCCCCGATAGCTCAGTTTGGCCAAATGGCCAGCTCTAGGAAGGGTTCTGGTCGTCCCAAACGTCTTCCATTTAAGGATTATGGAGGCCACTGTGCTCTTAGGAACCTTAAGTGCAGCAGACTTTTTTTTGTAACCTTGGCCAGATCTGTGCCTTGCCACAATTCTGTCTCTGAGCTCTTCAGGCAGTTCCTTTGACCTCATGATTCTCATTTGCTCTGACATGCACTGTGAGCTGTAAGGTCTTATATAGACAGGTGTGTGGCTTTCCTAATCAAGTCCAATCAGTATAATCAAACACAGCTGGACTCAAATAAAGGTGTAGAACCATCTCAAGGATGATCAGAAGAAATGGACAGCACCTGAGGTAAATATATGAGTGTCACAGCAAAGGGTCTGAATACTTAGGACCATGTGATATTTCAGTTTTTCTATTTTAATAAATCTGCAAAAATGTCAACAATTCTGTGTTTTTCTGTCAATATGGGGTGCTGTGTGTACATTAATGAGGAAAAAAAATTAAATGATTTTAGCAAATGGCTGCAATATAACAAAGAGTGAAAAATGTAAGGGGGTCTGAATACTTTCCGTCCCCACTGTATAAGAATACTTGCTCTTTGTTAAATTTGTGGCAATAAAATAAATTAGAGTAATGGCACTGTGTAAGTGTAAATATAAGCATTGATATCTCCAAAGTGGGAATTAGGGATGTGCTTCATGTTCGAGTCAAACACATGTTTGACTCGAACATTGTGTGTTCGGTCGTTCGCCGAATTACGAACGTTATGGGCCATTAGCGCCAAATTCGAGTGCGGCATCGCAGTGAATTGCTGGCTGATGATTGGCCAAGCATGCACTATGACCTGCATGCTTGGCCAATCACAGCGCCGTGTGTACAGAGAGCCATAATTGGCCAAAGCCAGGGATGCTTTGGCTGCAACCCCTCACAGATACTAGAGTATCTGTGAGGGGTTGCAGTGTTGTGGCACCAGCACCAGTGCCTAAGGCCCAGTGTAATTACAATTTTTGATGCAATACTTTGCAGCAGGGCTCGTTCCTGCACTCCAACTAGTTTATCTGTGAGGGGTTGCAGTGTTGTGGCACCAGCACCAGTGCCTAAGGCCCAGTTTTTCAGCCCCTGTTTAACAGGGGCATGTAATTACAATTTTTGATGAAATATTTTGCAGGAGTGCTCATTCCTGCGCTCCAACTAGAGTATCTGTGAGGGGTTGTAGTGTTGTGGCACCAGTGCCTAAGGCCCAATTTTTCTGCCCCTGTTCAACAGGGATATATATTTACAATTCTTGATCTAATATTTCACAGCAGGGCCCGTTCCAGCGCCCACCAAGAGTAACTGTGAGGACTTACAGTGTTGTGGCACCATCACCACCATCACTAAAGGCCCAATTTTTCTGACCCTGTTCAACAGGGGCATGTAATTACAATTCTTGTTCTAATATTTCACAGCAGGGCCCTGTGAGGGCTTATAGTGTTGTGGCAACACCAACACCTAAGGCCCCAATTTCTGCAGAGTATATAGGGCAGGCCCCTACTTTCAAACATCCAACTTACAAACAACTCCTACTTGCAAACGGAAGGCGACAACAGGAAGTGAGATGAAATCTACCCCTAGGAAGGGAAATTTTCTCCTGTAAGAGTTAATATGGGAAAAGCATTTCTCCTCTCCACTGATGCTTTATCACCAATCTTTGTTTTGTTATTGGGACAGAAAGTGAGGTGAAAACTTCTGAAGAGGTGCACTGACAGCAAAACAAATGTCACAGGGGTGATAACCCTTTCCTATGTTTTTCAAAAAGCTTAAAAGAGATTTTTTGGCTGGAGCTACACTTTAAAAATGTACCAGTTCAAAATTACAAACAGATTCTACTTAACAACAAACCTGCAGTCCCTGTCTTGTTTGCACCGCCTGTATACTACTGTTCAGAGTATATAGGGCCTGGGGGCCCCATGCCTTTCCTTTTTTTAATTTGGGTGCAGGGTTCCCCTTAATTTTCCATACAAGACCCAAAGGGCCTGGTAATGGACTGGGGGGTGGGGGGTACCCATGCCGTTTGTCTCACTGATTTTCATCCATATTGCCGGGACCTGACATTACATTAAAGCCGCAAGCAGTTTTAAATGACTTTTATTCCTTTAAAAATGTCATTTTGTGCAGGGACTGTTCTAAGCACGGGAAACACGCTCCACTTTACAGGTATACTATAGACATCCCCCAGGTACGATATTTAAAGGAAATTTTCACTTTTTTTCCACTTTAAGCATCATTAAAATCACTGCTCCCGAAAAATCGTTCGTTTTTAAAACTTTTTTTTGCATTGATACATGTCCCCTGGGGCAGGACCCGGGTCCCCAAACCCTTTTTAGGACAATACCATGCAAATTAGCCTTTAAAATTAGCACTTTTGATTTTGAACGTTTGAGTCCCATAGACTTCAATGGGGTTCTAACGTTCGTGCAAAGTTTTGGTCCATTCGGAAGTTCTGGTGCGAACCGAACCAGCTAGTGGGAATGCAGCCCACACAAAATCTATGATCCTAATTTATATTAACCACTTGCCCACTGGGCACTTAAACCCCCTTCCTAACCAGACCAATTTTCAGCTTTCGGTGCTCTCACAATTTGAATGACAATTACTCAGTCATGCAACACTGTACCCATATGAAATTATTGTCCTTTTTTTCCCACACAAACAGAGCTTTCTTTTGGTGGTATTTAACCGGTTCAATACCGGGACTTTTCACCCCCTTCCTTCCCAGACCAATTTTTAGTTTGTGCGACGTTGTACCCAAACAAAATTGACGTCCTTTTTTCCCCACAAATAGAGCTTTCTTTTGGTGGTATTTGATCACCTCTGCGGTTTTTATTTTTTGTGCTATAAACAAAAGAAGAGCGACAATTTTGAAAAAAACACAATATTTTTTACTTTTTGCTATAATAAATATCCCAATTTTTAAAAAAAACAAACAAATTTTTTCCTCAGTTTCTGCCGATGCGTATTCTTCTACATATTTTTGGTAAAAAAAAATCGCAATAAGCGTATATTGATTGGTTTGCGCAAGTTATAGCGTCTATAAAATACGGGATAGATTTATGGCATTTAAAAAAAAAAAATTTTTTTATTTATTTTTTTTACTAATAATAGGGGCGATCGCAATTTTTTCGTGACTGCGACATTATGGCGGACACATCGGACACTTTTGACACATTTTTGGGACCATTCACATTTATACAGCGATCAATGCTATAAAATTGCATTGATTACTGTGTAAATGTGACAGGCAGTGAAGGGGTTAACCACTAGGGGGACACAAGGGGTTAAATGTGTTTCCTAGGGAATGCTTCTAACTGTAGGGGGCGGGGACGTACAAGGGGAGGAGACCGATCAGTGTTCCGCTGTTCTGGGAACACAGATCGCTCTCCTCTGAGCTGACAGGACATGGATCTGTGTGTTTACACACACAGATCCACGGTCCGGCCCTGTTAACGGTCAATCGTGGGTGCCCGGCGGACATCGCGCCCGCCGGGCACACGCACCGGGTCCCGAGCAACGCGCGCGCCCCCTAGGCGGCCGGGAACCCGAGGCCATCATATGACGTCCACCCAGGATGGGAGATCCCATCTGTGGACGTCATTTGACTATAGGCGGGTAGGGAAGTGGTTAATCACCGCTGGGTTTTTATTTTTTGCATTATAAAAGAAAAAAGCATGAAAATTCTGTAAAAAATTGCCCTTTTCTTCGATCCTGTTATAAAATTTTGCTAATTAGTAATTTTTCTTCATAAATTTTGGCCAAAATTTATACTGCTACTTATCTTTGGTAAAAATAACCCAAACTGGTGTATATTATTTGGTCTTTGTGAATGTTAGACCCCTTTCACACTGGGTTGTTTTGCAGGCGCTATTGCGCTAAAAATAGCGCCTGCAAACCGACCTGAAACAGCCGCTGCTGTGTCCCCAGTGTTAAAGCCTCTGGGCTTTCAAACTGGAGCAGTGCGCTAGCAGGACGCTGAAAAAAGTCCTGCTAGCAGCATATTTGGAGCGGTGTATACACCGCTCCTTCACCGCTCCTGCCCATTGAAATCAGAGGCACTTTGCGGTGGTTTTTAACCCTTTCTCGGCTGCTAGCGGGGGGTAAAACTGCCCGCTAGCGACCGGATATCGCTGCTAAAACATTGGTAAAGTGCCGCTAAAAATAGCGGCACTTTACCGCCGATGCACCTCCCGCCCCAGTGTGAAAGGGGCCTTATAGAGTCCACAAGCTATGGTGCCAATCTCTGAAAATTGATCACACCTGAAGTACTGACAGCCTAGCTCATTTCTTGAGAACCTAACAAGCCAGGAAAGTACAAATACCCCCCAAATGACCCCTTTTTGGAAAATAGACATTCCAAGGTATTTAGTAAGAGGCATGGTTTTTTGAAGTTAGAATTTTTTCCCACAATTCTTTACAAAATCAAGATTTTTTCACCTTTTTTTCCCACAAAATTGTCATATTAGCAGGTTATTTCCTACACACAGCATATGCATACCCCAAATTACACCCCAAAACACATTCTGCTAGTTCTCCTGAGTATAGTGAAGCCACATGTGTGAGACTTTTACACAGTGTGGCCACATACAAAGGCCCAACATGCAGGGAGCACCATCAGGCGTTCTAGGAGCATAAATTAAACATCTAATTTCCTGACTACCTCTTGCACTTTTGAAGGCCCTGGAGCACCAGGACAATGAAAACACCCCAAAAATGACCACATTTTGGAAAGAAAACAACCCAACGTATAATCTTTGAGGCATGATGAGTCTTTTAAACATGTAATTTTTTTTCTACAAGTTTTTGGAAAATGTGGAAAGAAAATGAAAATGCATTTTTTTTTACACAACGTTGTCCATTTATACAATATTTCTAACATATGGCATGTACATACCAAAAAATACGCTCCGAAATAGATTCTCCTACTTCTCCTGAGTATGGTAATACCACGTGTGGGAGACTTTTCTACATCCCGGCCACATACAGAGGCCCAACATGCAGGGAGCTGCATCAGGTGTTCTAGGGGCATACATTTCTCAAATCTAATTTGACTACCTATTACACTTTTGTGAGACACTGTAGTGGCATGGATGAGAACTGATGTTGCATGGATGAGCATGAATGGGGGGTGGATGAGCTGTGGATGGGAATGGCTGAGCATGGTTGAGCCATAAATGTGGATGTCTGAGTATGGATGGGATGACTGAGCATGAATGAGTATGGCTGGGTATGGCTGAGTATGGATGGGATGGCTGAGTGCAGCTGAGTACAGCTGGGTATGGCATGGTATGGCTGAGTATGGCTGGGTATGGCTGGGCATGGCTGGGTATGGCTGAGTATGGCTGGGTATGGCTGAGTATGGCTGGGTATGGCTGGGTATGGCTGAGTATGGCTGGGTATGGATAGTGGTGCATGGGATGGCTGAGCATGGATGGATGGATGAGTATTGCTGAGTATGGATGGCTAAGCATGGATGGATGAGTATTGCTGAGTGTGGATGGCTGAGCATGGATGAGTATTGCTGAGTGGATGGCTGAGCATGGATGGATGGATGAGTATTGCTGAGTATGGATGACTGAGGATGGATGGACGAGTATGACAGAGGGATGGCTGAGCATGGATTGATGGATGAGTATGACAGAGGGATGGCTGAGCATGGATGGATGGATAAGTAAGACAAAAAGATGGCTGAGCATGGATGAGTATGACAGGGATGGCTGAGCATGGATGAGTATGACAGAGGGGTGGCTGAGCATGGATGGATGGATGAAGCTGCAATGGGCACAAATCAGTGCCCACAGCGCTGCTGCATCTGATCTCTCCCCTCTCCGCTCACACTGTACAGATCGGTACAGAGAGAGGAGAGAGGAACCGGACATGACACGATTTGTTTACAAGTGATCGCTCAGTCATTTGATGGAGCAATCACGTGGTAAATGGCCCCTGTCAGCAGCCATTTACCGTGATCCGGGCGGTCACGGATACCAGGGGGCATGCAAGAGCACGATTCTGGGAGGACGTCAATGTACGCTCTCCCAGATTTATTGAGCCACGCTGTAGCTGTCATACGCCTATAGCACGATTGTTAAGTGCTTAAAGAGGAACTGCAGTCTGCTCACATAATTTGTAATAAAAACATCTTTGCCATTTTGAAGCTTCCCTCCAACCACTTTCCATATTATTTTATATATACTGTGATTCTGTACTTACCAAATATGCTGCAGAAACCTCCCTCCACTAAGTCTGGCTCCAGCTATTTTAACTGTGGACAACTGAAGATTCTACCTGTTCACTTCCTGGATTTACACACACACACACACACACACACACACACACACACAGAGGCACGACTCTAGCTCTGCAGCCCTGCAGCTTTCATTGACCCTCTTATGACTCATCCCCCTGCCTTCCTGGCAAACTCTCACAAAAGTGAGAGAGAGAGCTGTGGATAATGTCATAAGCCTAGGCTAATGACCAGACAAGAAACAGGAAGTGGGCTGTATAAGGTATTTACTGGCAGAAAAAAAATGTTTTACTATCCAAAATTAAAACAACAAGGGCAGAAGATTTAATAGATGGAAAGTTGAAAAATGACTGAAGGTCCACATTAAAATACATTATGTTATAGTTTTGTTCTGGCCCATGTAAAATTTATTTTCAAAGACTACTTACAATAAAATCAAACTTAATGTTATATAGCTTTTTTTCCATATACCATCTTGGGTTTCAGAAGAATGCAATAGACTGTTAAACAGATTTAACATAATAAGGAGCGCAGACATTTCTTCTAACTATTCAGCTCTCAGCAACAACAACAAAGTTATACTTATGGAAGCCACATTTTAGAAGGGTAGTAAATACGCTTATCAGGCATAATTCGAGAACTTCAGTTGAGTCACAAAGCAACTGTTGTTTACTAGACATGTGCAGAACAAAAACATTTGTTTTGTTTTGTTTAGTTTTGATTCGTTATCTACATAAATTTGTTTAGTTAAATTTGTTTCATTAGTTTAATTAATTTTCGGGATTCATTTAGTTTATTCATTATTTTTTCGTTATTTCGGATTAGTTTAAATTCGGTACTATTCTAATTAAATAAGGAAAATTTGTCCGAATTTTAATTCTGAAAGATACAAACCGCACATGTCTATTGTTTACAGTACAACACAACTTACACATGTAGTACTGTATGTAGGCTACGCCCCCACCCCCTGTACGATGAACCATAGAGAACTAAACTTCAAAAAATTACTGGACAAACCCACCTGTTTTATTTTCACCATTACTTTCCCCATATGCTGTTTTTTTTTTTCAAAATAACAAATTCAATTATTTAGAACAATGATGGACAACTTAGTAAATATAGAGGGTCTCACACAATAAATTAGGCTTTGCAAATGTCCTATTAATTAGTAGTATAATATTAATAAAATATGGAAAAAAAAAAATCTACCTTCATTTTGGATACATGGGTGTTTTACTTGAATTCTGTTTTTGAAAGGTTCTCTCATTTCTCCTACTTCTTATCTGTGTTATATTTTAAAAAGTTTCTAAAACCCAGCATAGGAAACACACTGCAATCAGTAAATAACCTTTCCCAACACACAAGGACACACTTCTTTTACTGACAAAATGCATATAATCAAATATATAGTAATTATCTGTGCAGAGTCATATAACCCTTTTTCCCGCGTAGTTTCATAATCTCTAAAGACAAATTATACTTTGTTTTAATTTTTTTCATTGTTTTTAAAGTGTACATGCTGGATTTTTTATAAGAAACCCCAGCACTGCCTACATACGTGATAATCACTCTAGACTGACTAATTAGAACATTTCTGTCTTTGCTAGGAGGATGGATGTTGGGTTGCCTGAATAAAGCTGTCCATACATGATTCAAAATTAGGTCAGCCCAGCAGGGACCGGCAGAAATTTGGTCAATGTGTGGCCACTGTTGTTGAACAGAAGCAGATCTACAGATCAACTTCTGTTCAACCGACCTGTTGTTATATATCTGCTTGATTGGCACTGCAGGCAATAGGCTACAGCCCAGATCTGTGTATTCTGATGGTGGGGGAGTCTCCTGTTGCCAGAATACAATGACACAGCAGAGAGGATTACCCCCATCCACCTCAAATGTGTGGATGGGGAAATTGGTACAGTCTTTTTCTTTCAACTCGCTGGTTGAACGAAAAAAACGGACCCATGTATGGCCAACTTAAGCTGCACATGTTGACTGCGGTAGATCGCGGACAGGTGACTGGTAGATTGCGGTCTGGGTTTGCTGACCCACCATTCCAGAGCATCAAACAGAGTGCAATGCAGAGGAATTACTTGTAAAGTTGGAGCTGTAGTAGGGAGCAAGAGCCACATTAGGCGATGC
This sequence comes from Aquarana catesbeiana, assembly GCF_042186555.1. Taxonomy (NCBI): domain Eukaryota; kingdom Metazoa; phylum Chordata; class Amphibia; order Anura; family Ranidae; genus Aquarana; species Aquarana catesbeiana. The sequence goes on from NC_133324.1 coordinate 623,173,199, forward strand.
CTCCTCTGTAGTGCTGGCTCCTGTTTCAAGCGGAGTGATACCAACTGCACTTTACCTCTTATCCCAGCTAGTGGTCTCATGAGTGCTGCCAGCAAGAAGAGATCTTCAGGTCAGTGTGAAGCAATACACTGGGCATATTAGTATAGGGCTGCTTTCACACTGATGCACTACACACACCATGGGTACAGTGCACTGTACCTGCAACTCTCCTGCTCTAAGCCATAGACTTCTACTATATACTGCTGTTTTACCACCCCCAACTTTAGGTGTGAATGAGCCCTAAAGGTGCTGCTGCCGAATGCAACTGAGGGCTCATTCACAAGTGCAGCAGGCACTGCTGCTGCTCTGAAAAGCGATCCGAGTGTGTGTTGACAGGTGGTGAGGAAGTGATATGTTGCCTCCACACCACCTGATTTAAAACCATGATTGCCATGCAATGCACACGCTTGCGACACAGTAATACTGCAATTATAGGTTTAAATCAGGTCTGAGGAGGCGACACTGTGCCCGGTGATCTTTGACTTCTCTGGTGTTGTTCAGGTAGATCTTCACCTCTTTAAAATTTCCTACCCCGATATACACCTTTTTAAAATACTAAAATAAATGCAATGATTTTTAATAGAAATAATTAAGAACTCAAGAATATTTTTAACTATTATAACTTTTTATCAATAATTTCAGCAGGCATTCAGATCTTTTCAATCCCAGCTTTTGCTTACTCTGAAGGCTTCTCACATCGTATAAGACCCAAATGTAGCCAAAGGTGTCTAAAGGCAGTACACTGAGGTCACATTTGTATTCACACTCTTATTGTTGAAAGCACTTTTTGTACTAAATATCATTCTAAAATTTTGCATGTCCAAACTGGCCAAAGGTAATAAAGTTACCAACCTGAGACCTAGGATACACAGCAGGGGATTTGAAGCATTTTCTCCAGGTACCAATGCCTTGGGACAACACTGTTTGACCCTCATCATAGATAAAATTATAGGTGGGAAACGTTACAGGGTAACCCACCATTAACTCTTGCAAGAAGTTTAAAAACAATGAAACATGTACAGTTGATTGCGCATCTTTGTCCAATAATGTTGCAATTATGCTACAAATGGAGAATGTGGGGGTTATTTACTAAAACTGGAGAGTGCTAAATCTGGCACAGCTATGCATAGAAATCATTCAGCTTCCAGGTTTTTGTCAAAACTTAATTGAACAAGTTTAAGTTAGAGTTGTTAGAGTTGTAGTAGTTGTGCTAGTAGAGATGATTGGGGGGATTTGTGCTAGGAGAGGGGATTTGTGCTGGAAGTGGGGGATTTGTACTGGAAGAGGGCAATTTTTTTGGGGGGGTGGGATTTTGGCTTGCAGAGGGAATTTATAGGGTAAAGGTGAAGATTAGTGCTCAAAATTCTTGGGGGGGAGGGAGCTGACACATAATGCTTATACATTTGGGTGGGGAGTGCACCATTTGGCATCTTTGCCCTCGATGACCCTGTCCCGGCTCTGGTTGTAATGGGCTTGATTAAAAAGTCAGACGGAAGCTTTTCATCGTCTATTCCGATCGTGTGTAGGCCTCATCGGACTTCTTTTTTAGAAAATTCTGACGGACCTAGAAATGGAACATGTTCTAAATATTTCCGACGGAACCAATTCCTATCAGGAAAACCAATTGTCTGTATGCTGTTCCGACAGACCAAAAACGACGCATGCTGTGAAGAAAGTACTTGGCTACTTGCTATTAAACTTCCTTTTTTAGTCCCGTCGTAAGTGTTGTATGTCACCGCGTTCTGGACGGTCGGACTTTGGTCGGACTTTGGGTTGACCGTGTGTAGGCAAGACCGCTTGAATGGAATTCCGTCGGAGTTCCGTCAGAGAAACCTTCGGAGTTTATTCCGACGGCAAAACCGGTCATGTGTACGTGGCATAATACTACCCTCTTCCTAGACTGACAATGCTGCTATCCAAAGGTGTTTCCATTTCTTCTCCATCCAGGTAGCCGCCATAAGACTATAAATGTGTTACTTCCTGTATCACCAGGTAAAAATAAAGGGAAAAAAAAGAATATAACCACCAAGGTCAAGGATTTCTATACTGAAATATAATGCATTTTTGTTTTTGGGTTTAATAGTGCTTGAAAAGAATAACACTGACTTGTGAAAGCCACTGGTGATGATTTACTTGCTTATAACAGTCAGCCATTCAGTCACACTTATATAAAAGAATATGAAGTAAGGAGAACTTTTACAAAAAGAGTTAAAAGCTGCATGCATCAATGAAAAAAACATAATTCTTTCCATTGCCAATGGTCTGAATGCAAATGACAGGAAAACAAATGCAGAGGCCCAAAGTCAAACAATAACCTAAATTTCTCCAGCATAAATAGAACAATGATTCAAATAATCTAATTAATAGACTATAAGGCTGCCAGTAATGTGCAAAAGAAACCAATTCTTGTCTTTTCATGAAAATTATATAATGTATGTTGTTAGTTTGATATTTTTTTTTCCCTTAAGATTTGACATTATAGCTACATAAATGACAAATGTATATTTCTATCTACAAATGCTGAAGGGGTAATTCTAATGCAAAGTAAAACATAAAGCGTGTACATATTTAGGGCTTTGAAATTGGACTAGAAATACATTTCAATCTAATCAGTTTCCCTGCCAGAGGGTATAGTAGAGTAAAAACATGAATAAACACATAGGCATAAAGGAAATAGTCTTGATATATTTGTCTTGAATATTTGTCTTGAATAAAATATTTGTCTTGAATAAAATCTATTCTACTCTATAAAATCTATCTTTTTCTTACAGGGGAAGCTCCAACAATTCTAGGGAATGTGAGAGCTCGTGTAAGCTGGCTGTACACTGATCAACCTGCAGGCTGAACGAAAAAGATTCCTCTATCCACACTATACAATGCACATGAATGAATCTGCAGTCTAACTATTGCATTCTGATACCTGGCACCTGCAACTCTCTGAATACCCAAACATCTGATTAGATGCAGCCACTCTTTGGCCACTCAGTTTTCCTGACTGGTTCCTTAAATTTTTCAAAGGATGTTGGGCTGAAAGTTGCCAATAAGGCCACCCACTAAGCAAATTTTGTCTGGTTCTTTAGGAAGCGGACAAAATTTGCTCAATGTATGGCTAGCTTTAGTATCTCCTCTAGTTTACTTTTGGTCTACCATGACAATAGGCTGCCTCACTGTTCATCAAGAATGTGCAGCAGGCAGGAAGGGAAAAAAACCTTTGCTTGTCAAGACACGCAATATTCAGTTAAAGCGGGCATTATTGAAAGCTTCTGCAAGTACCCAGTACCTCTGAGCATCTGCACTTCATACCTGTCAGCAGCTTTATTATTAATATTTTTTTTAATGACAGTCTTTTTAACTACTATCTATAGTTTTGAACAAGAAATTTGGAGGACTGTTATTTCTCCTTTGCTATTTATAAACAGCATTGGAGACTGTGACAGACCTAGCCGGGAAAGAGACTTTTGGAGGGGACTGTATGCTAGCCTCTTGCCGATCAATCGGGGGCCCTTGCATTTGGGGGAATGGTGCTCTTTGTGAGCTGTATGCCTGGGGACCCTTGAGGTGGTATTACTGTGGATTCGGGTCCTGGTCACCCAGGACACACAGACTCTGGGGACACTGGATTTGCCATATTGGAATAGTGGCTGATTCATAATGCTGGGACAGATACTGTTAGGAGATGCTGATGTAAATTCCAACACCTGTCTGTCTATTGTCTGCTAAACTGTGTATTGTAAATAAGTCTACTATGGGATCTAAGAGTCATTAGATCCCCATTGTTATTTGTGTTAATTAACTCTGCTATTGTGTGAAGAAGAGTCTATGTTGATTGTGATAATGTTGATTGGATTTTCTGAACTACAAGACGGCCAGTCTGGCCTAATGGTCATGTCTGAGTCATCTAGGCTGTCTAAAGCGATTAGTTAATTAGCTCATGTTAATTAGGTTAATTAGGTTACAGCTGTATTGTTATGCCGCGTACACACGGTCGGACTTTTCGTCTACAAAAGTCCGACAGCCTGTCCGACAGACTTCCGGCGGACTTCCGGCGGACTTTCGGCGGACTTGCAGCAGACTTTCTAACGAACGGACTTGCCTACACACGACCACACAAAAGTCCGACGGATTCGTACGTGATGACGTACACCGGACTAAAATAAGGAAGTTCATAGCCAGTAGCCAATAGCTGCCCTAGCATGGGTTTTTGTCCGTCGGACTAGCACACAGACGAGCGGATTTCGGGGTCCATCGTAGTTACGACGTAAAGATTTGAAGCATGTTTCAAATCTAAAGTCCGTCGGATTTGAGGCTGAAAAAGTCTGCTGAAAGTCCGGAGAAGCCCACACACGATCGGATTACCAGCCAGCTTTAGTCCGTCGGCGTCCGTTGGACTTTTGTAGACGAAAAGTCCGACCGTGTGTACGCGGCATTAGAGTAATATGAGCAGGAGGTCTGCACCTCCACTTTGAGTGTATAAAAGCCTGTATTTTGTCAATAAAGAGAGATTCCTGTTTGAACTTACATACAGCCTGCCTTGTGTTTGTTCTCAGCTATCCCCACTGGACTAGAATGGCACAGAGCTGTAGTTCTAATCCCGGAGCATTGGATGACTGAACCATCAGACGTTGCAGTCTGATTCAGTGGCTGCAGAGGAGTGTCGGGAGAGTGGAACCGAGCGAGTAAGGGGCTCGTTACAGAGACAACCTACAAAGGCCAGCCATTGCTGTCATTAGATGGCTTGGATCACAGGCGCATTGTACTGAGCCAAGCTTAGTGGCTCTGTTCCATATGATTGCTGTGGTTACAACTATTTCCAAACAGCAGCTGTCATATATAGTCTGAAATCCTTTTTCTTAAAGGAGAACTGCAGTCTGCTCACATAATTTGTTATAAAACATCTTTGCCATTCTGAAGCTTCCCTCCAACCACTTTGCATATTATTTTATATATAGAGTAAAACCTTGGATTGCAAGCATTTGTTCCGGAAACATGCTTGTGATCCAAAGCACTTGTATATCAAAGCGAATTTCCCCATAAGAAATAATGGAAACTCAAATGATTTGTTCCACAACCATTTATTCATAGGTCTTTCAGTTTATAGTCCATATAAAAAGATTATAACAAGGTGATAGGTTGTGCAACCATAAAATGTCCATCAACAAATGAAAGCCTCCACAAGGGGATTAGAAGCAAAATCCAGCAGGAGCTACAGAGTATAAAAGAGAAGAGAGGCACCTCTAAGTGTAGCAATATGGTTACATTTAATGAACGTACAACATTTAACCACTCACATGGTTGATGATTAAAAGAAGCACATCTAAGTATGCAGGCATCTGGGGTAAAGCTGTCCACATAGACCGTCCTCCACACCACCAGCTCTCACCCAATGGCGACCCTAGGGGGGGGCAGAGGGGGCCCTGACCACCCCAACATTATGCTGTGCCCCACCATGTGCCCCCCCCCCCAATTAAAAAAAAATATTTTTTTTTTTTACAAAAGGGCAATGTCTAAGAGGGAGAGCGTCCCCAGTCAGCTCCTGCAGGTAATTCCTCCCCCTCCCTCTGCTCGCTGATACTGCATAATATGAGCGCTCACACAACCACGGCCGCCCAATCTGCTCCTTCCCCTGCATCCTCATTGGCAGGGAGAAGAGCGAGTTGCAGGAAGCACTCCACCAGGACTCTCAGTTACTGAAAAAACAGACTGATTTCTCCCGTCCTTAGGACAGGAGACCCAGCCTGTAAATTCCAAGAGATGCCAGACCAGCGCTGTCAATAGCAGGGGCAGGACAGCAAGCGGAGGCTGGGGAACTCCACAGTGGCAGAACACCAGGGCCCATGTGGCAAGACAACCTTTGCAACCCTGATAGTTCTCCCACTGCTTTGGACCCTTATATTTTCTTGGTATGCTGGTGACATATATCTCTTGTTTTCTGCCACCCTAGGGGGGGCCCCAATACAGTAGGAAGGGAGCTCACTGCAGAACATGTGAAAGGGCCATTGTGGGATCGTAGTAAAGGGCCCTAGGATATATATATATATATATATATACATATATATATAAAATAGTTTCCCCCCCTACTTTTGTCCATGTCCCCCCATGTGCCCCCCCTAAATATGAAAGCTGGAGACGCCACTGCTCTCACCGCTGTCAGTCTGCAATCATGACCGGGAAGACCACCCCTCCAGTAGAGCGATCTGAAAGTGAGACTTGAAGTGCTCGTGGAGCGCAGCATGGAAAGGATGACATCGATGGTGGTGTGGAGGATGGTCTATGTGGACAGCTTTACCCCGGATGCCTGCATACTTAGATGTGCCTGTTTTAATCATCAACCATGTGACTTGCTAAATGTTGTACCTTCATTAAATGTAATCATATTGCTACACTTAGAGGTGCTTCTCTTCTCTTTTAAACTCAGTTGTGACATGCCGCTACTTGTATATTTAGACATCACTTGTATATGAAGTCAACATTTGTCAAAAAATGTTGCTTGTCTTACAAAACACTCTTAAACCAAGTTACTCTTAAACCAAGGTTTTACTGCACTGTGATTCTGTACTTGCCAAATATTCTGCAGAAATCCCCTTCCACTAAGCCTGGCTGCATCCATTTTAACTGTGGGCAGCTGAAGCTGCTGCCTGTTCACTTCCTGGATTTACACAGAGGCACAGCTCTAGCTCCGCAGCCCTTCAGCTCTCATTGGCCCTCTTATGACTCCCCCCCCCCCTTCCTGGCAAACTCTCCCGAGAGTGAGAGAGAGAGCTGTGCATTATGTCATAATCCTAGGCTAATGACCAGACAAGAAACAGGAAGTGGGCTGTATAAGGTATTTACTGGCAGAAAAAAAATGTTTTACTATCCAAAGTTAAAACAACAAAGGCAGAGGATTTAATAGATGGAAAGATGAAAAAAATGACTGAAGGTCCGCTTTAAATACATACTACTAATACTTGGTGTGCCACTATTACCATAGGGGAGTGGGACTACTTAATTGCAGTTGGACAGAAGGGTAATATTGCAGCCACATTTTCCCAATACTTCTTTTAAGTTTCTGACTGACTGGCTCAGTGAGTCCCTGGTGGAGTGATATGAGCATCATGCCCACCGCCTCTCCCTCCTAATGGTCTGTGAAAAAGTGTGGGCCATTCCTGACTGACTATTGAGCTGGCTGTTCTCTCTGCCTGTGTTCTGGCTGGCTAATTCTGGCTGTGGTAAATTATTAACCCTTTAGGTACTATCCCTACCCACACTTGCAGACTGTTCATGTCTATTGTTACTGCTGTGCTTAGGGATGTGTTATTGTTGTTGGGAGTCTATCTTTAATGCTGGGCATCTATTACTGATGGGGGCAGTGGGTGTTATGTTATTATTGCAGCTTGTGCTCCATTATTGTTGCCTCCCAACTGATTTAATAATCCGCTCAGTGCACGCTAAATGCCCTTTTAACCAGCCAGGCACAGAACAGTACTGCGCACCACCCCATTACTTGGCTGCCACATGTTGTCTGTGCTTGCCTTTTAGAGATGAAACTATGGCTGGGCACTGTTCAAAAATGGTTAGATTCCCAAGGGTACAGTGTTTGAGGCTGATCTGAGACCTGAAGTTTATGAACTGGTGCTGATTCGAGGTCAACGGCATATGGATTGGAGCTTATATAGATCGGAAATGCATACATGCATTGAGACTGTTCTGAAGTGCATGCATGCATTGGAGCTTGTTGGAGGTTTGCAGTGCATTCATGCATTGGCAGATCTAAAGGCTGGACGTGCCTCTGAGATTAATTTAAGTGCTGTATATCTCATATGTTTTCTACATTTTGTCCATCTTACTGCATTTCTTTTTTATTATTAATAAATTTCATGAACTTGAAACACATAAACACAAAATGATACATGGTTCTGTATTCTTTAAAAGGGGCAGCGCTAGAAGGTGAGTAGAAGGAAGAAGACAAGCGGCAGTGCTGGAAGGTGGGTAGGAGAAGGTGGGTAGGAGCAGAGATATAGGTGACCCATGGCAGGGGAATGCCTGCACCTATTTTCTGAGAAAAAAACCCTGCTAGGTGTAGTAATAATCTTATATACCTGAAGAAACAGAGTCACTTCAATCCATTTTAGTCAAGCAAGTCAAGTTTTATTAAGGTGTTGACTGAGGGATAGAGAAAAATCACAAGAATCCTTTTAAAGAAGCCAGGTGATGAAACGCATCAAGGAAGTGACGTCAGACATACGGATGGAAACCGGAAGTATGGAGTCCGCCATTTTTGATGCTATGTTGATGTGGTTTTAGCTGTTTGATACAATGTGATCATTTTTACATTTAATAAATAGAGGTTTTAGGAATTTGCTGCACTATGAGCCTTGCATTCTTTTATCTTATACACTACTCAAAAAAATTTAAGAAACACTGAAAACACATTAGATCTCAATGGGGAAAAAAATCATGCTGGATATCTATACTGATATGGACTGGGTAATGTGTTAGGAACGAAATGATGTCACATAATTTGATGGAAATTAAATTATCACCCTACGGAGGGCTGAATTCAAAAACACCTCCAAAATCAAAGTGAAAAAATGATGCAGCAGGCTAGTCCATTTTGCTGAAATTTCATTGCAGCAACTCAAAATGGTACTCAGTAGTTTGTATGGCCCCCACATGCTTGTATGCATGCCTGACAATGTTGGGGCATGCTCCTAATGAGAAGACAGATGGTGTCCTGGGGTATTCCCTCCCAGATCTGGACCAGGGCATCACTGAGCTCCTGAACAGACCAATACATAATGTCCCAGAGGTGTTCTATTGGATTTAGGTCAGGTGAGCATGGGGCCATTTAATGGTATCAATTCCTTCATCCTCCAGGAACTGGCTGCATACTCTCGCCACATGAGGCCAGGCATTGTCATGCACCAATAGGAACCCAGGACCTGCTACAACAGCCTATGGTCTGACAATGGGTCCAAGGATTTTATCCCGATATCTAATGACAGTCGGGTGCTATTGTCTAGCTTGTAGAGGTCTGTGTGTCCCTCCATGGATATGCCTCTCCAGACCATCACTGACCCACCACCAAAAACGGTCATGCTGAATGATGTTACAGGCAGCATAACATTCTCCACAGCTTCTAAAGACCCTTTCACGTCTGTCACATGTGCTCAGGAGGAACCTGTTCTCATCTGTGAAAAGCACAGGGCACCAGTGGCAGACCTGCCAATTTTGGTGTTCAATGGCAAATGCCAATCGAGCTCCACGTTGCTGGGCAGTGAGCACAGGGTCCACTAGAGGACATCGGGCCCTCAGGCCACCCTCATGAAGTCTGTTTCTGATTGTTTGGTCAGAAAGATTCACACCAGTGGCCTGCTGGAGGTCATTTTGTAGGGCTCTGGCCTTGCACGAAGGAGAAGATACCAAACCTGCTGATGGGTTAAGAACCTTCTTCTGTTCAGCGCTCTAGAGTAACTGCCTGTATCCTCGAATCTCCTCCATGCTCTTGAGACTGTGCTGGGAGACACAGCAAATATTCTGGTAAAGGAACATATTAATGTGCCATCCTGGAGGAGTTGGACTGCCTGTGCAACCCCTATAGGGTCCAGGTATCGCCTCATGCTACCAGTGACACTGACCCTATTCAAATGCAAAACTAGTGAAAAACAGTCAGAAAAGATGAGAAAAAAATTTCAGTGCTCTCCACCTGTAAAACTATTCCTGTTTTTGAGGTCATCTCATTGTTGCCTATCTAGTGCACCTGTTATTCATTTCCTTAACACCAAAGCAGCTGAAACTGATTAAGAACCCCCTCTGCTACTTAACTGACCAGATCAATATCCCTGAAGTTTAAATGACTTGATGCTATACTATGATTAAACAGTGTTCAGGGGTCTCCAAACTATGGCCCTCCAGCTGTTCAAGAACTACAATTCCCATCAGGCCTAGTCATGCCTGTGAATGTGAGAGTTTTACAATGCCTGTGTAGTTCCGCAACAGCTGGAGGGCCGTAGTTTGGAGATCCCTGCTTTACAACATGGACTTGACGTCACTAAAAATCGGGCCTCCTCGGCCTCGGAGATACAACGTTCATGATCACCATACAATCTCTACTGCTCCCCTTTTTAGCACACCACAGTATTGCTATGCAACCTTGTCATTACATTTGGTTTAAACAATGAATCACTGTTATAGTTATGGTAAACATGTATATCTTTAGGCCATTGGTCCCACATAATTTCTGTTTTTCTGTGTTTTTCTTTTTTTCTGTATTTCTGCTTCTAATATCCTTCATAAAATATTATGGAGATGAAAAAGTGTTCCTCTAATCTTTTTGAGCAATGTATATTGGAGTATTGCAAGCCATCTTTTGGAGATTGCCCAGCCTTGAGGAGGAATGTGGAGGAACATTTAACTGTGTGCATTATCTGGCCCTGGGATGGAACGGCAGTACCTTTTGGTAAGAGTATATCTGCATGCAGTGTATGGCACATGGGGAAGAATCTACACAGTGAAGAGTGGATCTTTATATTTGCACTGATAGTCACTATTTTATTTGAGCACAATCATTTTAATATAAAAGATCTGTGTTTTTTGGCATACTACACTATATAATTTTGTTTTTTTTTGGGAATATCCCTCAGATGATTTGAGGGAGGGGAGGTGCTAAGGAGCACTGATTGGGAGGAAAAATTAAAGGCACTTGAAGATTCTGGTTCTGATTTCATCAAGCTCAATATGACCCATTAATTTGTAAATCTGCTAAGAGTTTAAAATGTTTACAAAGAAGGAGGAAGAAAGTATTATATAGAAGCATTTTTTGTTTTGGACTTTTATTGAAATTACATGGCATTGCACATTATGTAGAGGAATATGTTTATGGACACTGATATGTAAGCAGTAGTGTATATACACTCATACTTATGATACTTGCCCAGGGGGGCAGAGTATTCCAGCTGCTAGGGTATTCATAGAGCATTGTATAATTTTACCTGAGCACTGAATGATTTACACTAGTAGCTCCACAGTGCCGCTAAAATGCTGATCCTAAGTGATGTCACTGACTCAATATATGCTCATGACCACATCTAATCAATTATAACACCCAGATTCCCTAGCCACCAGAAGCTGGCAAGGATCTATCATTTATAGTCTTGACTAATACCACTGCTAAATGACAGATCCCCTGGTTTCTTGACAAACAGAAGCTAGTGGAGATCTGCCATGCAGCAGCGGTTCTGCTATCACCACTAAAGGCTTGGTTCACACTGGGGTGACCTGTCAGGCGACTTAGCCGCCTGACAAGTCGTGCTCCATTCAGTGCAATTGAACTGTTCTAATCGGAGCAACTCAAGTCCTGTACTACTTGGGGGGGCGACTTCGGAGAGGCTTGCATTGACTTCTATTAAGGAAGTCGTTTGCAAGCCACCCTGAAGTCATGCTGTGCTTTAGAGTCGGGTGACTTTAAAGCCCCTCCAGTGTGAACCGAGACTTAATGACAAATCCCTGGTGGCTATTCGTAAACAAAAAATGAAATTTTTAGAGAAGTACATTATACTGCATCCACAACTTCACAAGCAATTTTAAGACATTCCTCAAGCATGTTATTTGAAGGACTTATGTATTTTAAGCCACTTTGGAAGACCCTCTCTTACTGAATTGTATTTTTTTTTATTGCTTACATTGGTACATGTTCCTAATGGCAGTGCCCAGCTACCCAGCCCCGCTTTAAACAGAAGTTTTAAACAGAAGTTTGCAAACTGGTCTTCAAAAGAGGACAGAAAAAATATGACAAATTGTGACCTCCATAGACTTTAATTTTTATTTTACGGGGTTTGGTTCTATATTCGGGTGGAGCAGTTTTTTCTGGGTTTGCTGACCCTCCTACAATTCAGACTTTACCCAGTTTACTCATCAAAACTGGAGACTGCACTGTTTTTTTTTTTTATGTGTTTTTGTGAAAGGTTAATTAGTTTGTCATAGAGATTTCTCAGTAATGCAGTTGGTTATGCAGGAAATATTAAAAGCATAAATAATATAAGTGGATTTTAAACATATCAAGGCTCTTAGAAACATATGTTCATTCTGCTTTTTGAAGACCTATTACTAAGCACTACACAGCATGTGAAGCTTATGAACTTCCCCTGTAGTTTGCACAGTGGAAGGATTTTAAGGGAAATGTCATCTAAACATGCACACAAATGGCTGAGATCCCATATTGCTTGCCAGAAACACAGCTATTCATATGTTTCTCAATGAAACAAGCTCAAATTACCAAAAATAAATGGAACAAGAAAGAGCTTACCTACTTGCTTAATTGTCTAGCCCCCCACACCCTAAATGAAAAAAAACATATATTCAAAACATCAGCAAGACAGTCAGGCAGTTTAGGTATTTAACTGATGATGTAGCAAGAGAAAAATTCACCCAAGCTCTACCATTATATAGTATAGTTGGTGCGTAGAGTAGTCGGTGCTATGGCTAATTAAGCTCACAAAAGATCCATAGGAAGTACAGGCTGGCAACTCAACACCTTCTACATAAAAAATATTTATTTAAGCATTAAAGCAATAACATCATCCAAAAATAGTGGCGCGTTTTGGCCTTAGGCCGTCATCAAAATCATAAAAATATGACATTAAAAACAAGTATATATATAAGGGTATATAAGGGCTGCTTCCCTTATATATACTTGTTTTAATGTCATATTTTTATGCTTTTGATGAAGGCCTAAGGCCGAAACGTGTCAGTGTTTTTGGATGATGTTATTGCTGTAATGCCTAAATAAATATTTTCTATGGAGAAGCTGTCGAGTTGCCGGCTTGTACTTTCTATTTAACTGATGATGGGTTATCTTTAAAGTATATTTCCAGTTTTGTAGCTAAATTGGGATAACACCTATTTAATCTTCTTCAGGTCCACCCCATAGCAGTTTTACTGCTACGGGACAGCACCTGTGCACCAGATCACGTAAATATACATGATGAGGCTCTCCCGGGTAGGGCGTGCGCATTAATGCCACGACACCTCTCTCCTGCTGTTATCACACACGGCGGTTGCCCAGCAGCAAGTACTAAAAACTCTATATCTGCCGCCACCCACTGATTGTTTAGTATACTGGCAGAATGGCGATCTGCCTATGTAAACAAGGCAAGTCACTGTTCTGTCAGTAGGGAAAGCATTAAACCTGTGTTCCGGCAAAGCAGGGACATACATCCATGCCTTACCTTAGTAAAAGCACCTTCCACACTACACAAAATCACCAACTAGGCACCTTCCACACTACACAAAAATCACTAACTAGGCACACAGGTAACCCTTTGATCACCCCTGATGTTAACCTCTTCCCAGCCAGTGTTATTAGAACAGTAACAGTGAATATTTTTTAGCACTGATCACTGTAATAATGTCACTGGTCCCCAAAAAGTGCCAAAAGTGTCAGTTAGTGTCCAAATTGTCCTCCACAATATCGCAGTTCAGCTATAAGTCGCTGATCGCCGCCATTACTAGTAAAAAAAATCCCATAAATTGCTTTAAAAGAGGCCAGGATTCTCTCCTAAATGTACATAATATAACTGGGTACTGACATTTATAGGTAAAGTTGATCCAGGGAAAATCTGATTGCCTTTCGGGTGATCAGGAAGGATTTTTTCTCCTGATGTAGCAAATTGGATCATGCTTTGCTGTGGTTTTTTGCCTTCCTCTGGATCAACTGTGGGTGAAGGATGTATATGGGATTGTATTTTATTTATTTTTTTAACTAGATGGACGTGTGTCTTTTTTCAACCTGACTAACTATGTAACTATGTCATTTGTATATGTTATAACTTTTGCGCAAACCAATCAATATATTGGGATTTGTTTTACCAAAAATATGTAGCAGGATACATAGGGGTATTTACTAAAGGCAAATCCACTTTGCACTACAAGTGCGCTGCAAGTGCTCTTGAAAGTAAAATTGCTATAGATCCGAGGGGGACATGCAAGGAAAACAAAAAACAGCATTTTAGTTTGCGCATGATTGGATGATAAAATCAGCAGAGCTTCACCTTATTTCAGATCTTCCCCTCAGATCTACAGCAATCTACAGCGAATGCAGTTCCAAGCGTACTTTGAGTTCACTTGTAGTGCAAAGTGGATTTGTCCTTAGTAAATCAACTCCCATATTAGCCGAAATTTATGCAGAAATTTGATTTTGTTCTATTTTTTTATTGGATATATTTTATAGCAGAAAGTAAAAAATATTGTTTTTTTTTTTTTAAGTTGTCGGTCTTTTTTTGTTTATAGTGCAAAAAATAATAACTACAGAGGTGATCATATACCACCAAAAGAAAGCTCTATTTGTGGGAAAAAAAAGAACATACATTGTATTTGGGTACAGCTTTACACGACAATTGTCAGTTAAAGTAACACAGTGCTGTATCGCAAAAAATGGCCTGGTCAGGAAGGGGGGGAGGTAAATCTTCTGAAGGTGGTGGATCTCATTTTCAGTTGTAAACTAGATTGGAACACTGTTGGTCCTAACAAAGGGTTAAAGGTCTAGAAGTTGGGATTCTTTCATTATATGTTAATGAGGGAACGCTCAGTGTGCCCCTCTTTGTCGGTGGGGACAGATACATAGTGAAATTGTTCAGAGTAGCTTTCAGTCTGCCCAGAGGCCTGCTCCAAACTAACACCCAAATGGTAAAAAATATTTATTTTTACTTCCTTTTATGTATACTGTGTGAATGGGAACACATAATAAACATATAATTTGGTTTTCTCAAATTTGACTTTTACATTTGCACTTTGCAGCTCTAATATTTCTAGAACATCTAATGTATTTTGACACAGCATATTATTCTTTAAATATGGGCCAATTCCATATTGGAGCTACAACATTTATTTTCCGCAAATCGCTGCTAGCTGCAGGGAAGCCAAAATTGCAGGCATATTAAAATCCTTTTAAATTTATGTCCTTTGTTCTGGAGATGAATAGCTGATTCACTGCCTAAAGCTAAACCCTTTACTATAACTAAATCGACAGGACACTTTGAACTATGCTGAAATGAGGCCCTGAGATGTGTTCCCGATGTGTCAGATTCTAATATATGAAAAAACTTTATTCAGCCAGATACTTTTAGAGGGTTCTAAGGCAGTGGAAAATTGGCAACTGACACTCCACTTGACTGCTTACAAAGAAATTACTTGCAAATGAAGGATACTTATGCTCAAGGCTATCACTTGCTTTTAGCTACTGTGGCTAACTTAAACAACCATATTCTCAAACCTAAAGTTTAACTCTGCCCAAAATTGATATCTCAACTTTGCTTAGCTGCTTGAAGTTAGAATCCGATTCTGACATCTTTTTTTTTTGTTTGTTTGTTTTGGGGAGGTACTCTGTGAAGTGATTACCTAACCCCAGGGCTTTTTTTTCTCAAACAATAGGTGCTGGAACTTAACCATGGCCCCACAAAACCCCTCCCCCTACACACACCCTCCAAATCACATCAAATAGGATTGCATTACATACAGAGTGCAGAGCTGTCACTTGTAAACACAGAAACCAGACTTCTGTGTTTACAAGTGCTTGTGGTGAGCAGGCACCAAAGGGTCTGAGCCAGAGGTGGTGGAACTGAGTTCCACCAAGTTCCCCCTGATAAAAAGCCCTGCCTAACCCCACATGAGGATCTAGTGCCTGTCAACTTCCATTGCAAATACAATACCAAAAGATATTATGCTACCAAGATGGGTTCTTTGTAATGTAGATGAAGCAAGGTCCCAGGCCTCCTTCAGTCTAATGAGAATTTCCAGAGCCAAGAGCTGCTGACATTCTTCTGTATAGAGGGAGTTGTAAAGCATAGTGGGTGTAGTGTAAGGTATATTCATGGGTGCCAGACACTTCTTGAATGGAAAGAGATTTTATTTCTCTTGAACAGAACTTTGTAAAAAAGGGTTAGGGCCAGGACAACCGTAGACAGTTGCAATGTTAATTTGGCAGCCTTCAAGACCTCTACAGGTAGCCAGCCATGCAGGGAAAACAAGACACCACATCTGCATGTGTAGGAATGGTCTCTCCTATGGCAACAGTTTTTAACAGTTTCTAACACAAGGTGTAACAGTTCCTTCACTTCCACTACAATCACTTCTTGTAGTTCTTCAACCCACTGAGCTCCCAGTCTCTCTCACTAGACTAGATGATTCACTGCCACTGAATCCCTTAAGCTCTTATAATCTTCACTGTAGTATCTTCCTCAAGCGTCACCCCCGCTTCTCTGCAGGGCCCCTAGCTTGGCACTCCAGATACTTCTCATGCTCAGTCCCTGGCTTGACACACAAGGCTGCTGAAGTTTCCAGATTCTTCACCGTCCCGGTTGGTGAGAATACTGCTCCGGTACTTGCTTCAGCTGCTCACTGTGGTCCTTGGTAATAAGGTAATAGTGTTAACAGTGAGGTAAGGGGATCAAAAAGGCAACTTCATTCATACATTAACACACTGGGGTTGATGTACTAAAACTGGAGAGTGATAAATCTGGTACAGCTGTGTATGGTAGCCAATAAGCTTCTGACTTTAGCTTGTTCAGTAAAGTCTTGACAGCAAAAAAAAAAAAAAAACGGAAGCTGATTGGTTTCTATGCAGAGCTGCACCAGATTTTGTACTCTCCAGTCTTAGTAAATCAACCCCATTGTATTGTGTGTATTTTCAAAGCATTAAGAGCCAATTCACACAGTTCCGCTGTGCTGTATTCGAGCACATGTGTTAATTTTGAACGTGCTGCCAAAACACAATTTTTTAAAATGAATCAGCAACATTTTATTCAATGCAGTGCATCCCAATGCACAAAAGGCTCACTTTTGTAGCACATTAAAATGCATGTTTGGTGTCGTGCTGGCTAGGTGTGTAAGAGTGCCATATAAAAAAGAAGTCCACCTTTCACATTAATATGTGCATGGCAAAGTCTGATGAACTTTTCTCTGATGTGAAGGAGCTATGTGACAAATAACTGACTACAGCTGGAAACCATTTTGCTATGAATATACTTGTATAAGCTCCCCAGCTTCCTTTTTTTTTTTTTTTTTTACATCAAACAAAGTTTTATTAATCAACTGGTGCATACATGTGATGTTTGCTTTGACATATAAACTTGGTAAATAGTACATTGATTGTTATAAAATCTGTACATATGCTAGTTAATACATTGTGCTTATTCTGTGAGAATATTCTATATGTATACATGTAACACTTAGAAACCACACACTGAGGTGCGCTCTCAAGAAATCATTCCATACTAAATTGGTTTCATTATACACAGGTATCAGACTCTTGGAGCCAACGATCCCATATCTTATTGTACTTAGCAGGGCAACCTCTATTAATATATATGCATTTCTTATACGACAAGGTATTATTCACCTCCACCTTCCATTCCACTAGTTTAGGAGATGCTTGTCTCATCCATTTTTTGGCTATAACCTTTCTTGCTGCAAAGAGTGTTTCGTGGAGAAATGTTTTTGTGTATTTGTCAATTGTGTCTGGAATTATACCCAAGAGGCATTGTTTTGGATCTAGAGCTAGGGGTGAGCCCATTGTATCGTGCAGGAATGTCACAATTTGTTCCCACAGACCCTGAATCTTAGGACATGTCCATATCAAATGGGAAAAGGTGCCTGTCTCTTTCCCACACATCAGGCATGTGGTAGATTGTGTGCGTTTGTATCTTGCCACTCTAAGGGGTGTGAGGTATGCCCTATGAAGAATGTAAAGCTGCGACAGATGGTCTGATAATTTGGGGGACACAGCTCTACAAGACTCCAGTGCCTCTCCCCACTCCTCATCCTCTATTGGTCCCACTTCTCTTTCCCATCTTGGTTTGAGATCATTTGCTATTCTAGTAGAAATGGTGGTTGAGAGCATGTTATAGAAAGCTGAAATCAGTTTATGGGGGTCCGTATTCTTAATTACTGCCATAAGGACATTAGGTGTAAGGTTTGGGAGGGAATCAGGAAATTGCGATTGTGCCGCATGACGGATTTGTAGAAATCTAAAGAACATTTGATTCTGAATTGTAAATTCTGCTTTAAGTGAATCAAAAGTTTTTAGATGCCCGTCTTTTAGTAAGTGATGCAGATAAAATATTCCCTGCATGGACCATAGAAATGTGTCATGTATTTTGTTGAATTCAGGAAGATTCTTGTTGTACCATATCGGCGTGTAATCATTGAACTGTGGGATTTCAAGTTTAGAAGTAGCTAAGTCCCATATTTTCCTGTAGTGATATAACATGGTATATCTATTTTCCCCTAGTTCCATCCCCCCGAGCCCGATGCTATTGCATAGATCGAGTCCTTGGTGTGTTGTGCCCACTTTGGACATAGGAGCGTGAGAAACCTCTCGCTGTCCGTTTTATCCAAGTGGAAAAGTTGTGACAGCTGTGATGCAATGTAATATAGGTTAAAGTCCGGAAGAGCTGTGCCACCAAGGTCAGTCGGGTTCTTAAGCGTTTGCCACGCCAGTTTGTGTCTGTTGGTGCCCCACACAAATGGCTTGAGAAGGGACTCTAAAGATTTGAAATGTTTCAGGAGTAAGTAAACTGGAGTGTGCCAGAGAACATACAGTATTTTAGGGAGTAAGATAATTTTAATTAAATTTATGCGGCCCCAGGTCCCAAGTGGGAGTTTGGACCAAACCCGTACTTTATTTTTAACCATGGAAATAAGAGGGTCTATATTGAGGGATACGTAATCTGCAGGGGATCTAGATATATGGATCCCTAGATATTTAATAACATCAACTCTCTGAAGCGGTAGTTTGGCTTGGGATTCTGGGGGTGGGAAGCTATCGATTGGTAGAATTTGGGACTTATCCCAATGGATTTTCAGTCCTGAAAATGTTCCGAATTGTTCGATCGTGTGGAGTGCGGTACATAGAGATGGGCCAGAGTCCACTAAATATAGCAGCATGTCATCAGCATACATAATGATTTTTTCAATTAAAGAGCCCAGTCTTAGACCTTTAATCTCCGGGTTCGCTCGGATGGATATCGCCAGGGGTTCTGCCGCAAGGGCATACAATAGTGGGGATAAGGGGCAGCCCTGTCTCGTGCCTCTGCTGAGGTAAAACATCTGAGACGACCACCCATTAGCCACCACCCTGGCCCTGGGTGCCTGGTATAGTAATTGAACCCACTTAATGAATTTCGGGCGAAAGCCATTGCCCTCCAAGCATCTCCAGAGATACCTCCACTCCACCGAGTCGAAGGCTTTTGCTGTGTCTAAAGTCACCACAACTCGTGAGCCAACCTCCTTGTGTGTAGCCTGTAAATTCATATATAATTTCCTGAGATTAAACGAGGTGTTGCGACCAGGCATAAAACCTGCCTGATCTGTATGTATTAGTGATAAGATGACCTGATTAAGCCTAATGGATAGTACTTTGGCCAATATTTTGATATCAACCTGTAGAAGGGATATTGGACGATAGGATTCCGGGTATCCCGGGTCCTTTCCTGGTTTGGGGATGAGGACTATTGTTGCCTCTGTCATAGATGGGGGTAAAGTCCCAGTCTCAAAGAGATGATTGTATAAGGTTAGCAGTTTAGGGGTTAGTATTTAGCTGAATTGGGAATAAAACTCAATTGGGAGTCCGTCTGATCCTGGGGATTTAGACCTAGCGAAACTGGCAATGGCAATTGTAATTTCGTCTGTGGTGAGGGGTGCCTCTAGTAGGCTTGTCTATGGGCCTTTTTACCACATGAGTTACCATCTGCACAGCATATGCATTATAGGAGAGGCCTCAATCTCAAGAGGAGTGGCTATCTACAACATTAGAGTCTATAACCGTAACAGTCTATCCATTAACTGGGGGGGGGAGCAAGGTTGGGATTATCCAACCAATTTTGCCATATAAGGTCAAATTTTTTTGGAGCCTTTCAGTGTCAGTATGCCAACTGTTCCCTAAGAAGGAAGGAATTGACATACGCTATCCACTAGGCCTTTGTAGGCACATTAGTCGCAAGCCAAAAACGTGCTATGAGTTTCCTGGCCAGTAGTCTAATTACCATTATATAGATGCCTTTTGGATACATTTCAGCATCAACTGAACCCAGGAGACACACCAGAGGTATGCATGGTGTGGGTGTCTGTGCCACAGCGGATACAGTCTGCGTGACCTCTGTCCAATATCTAGCAAGCTTCGGGCAGCGCCATATCATGTATATAAAATCTCCCCTGTGAGTGGTACATTTAGTGCATAAGGGGGATCTCTTCTGCCCCATTCATATAGTTGTATGGGTGTACGATATGACCTATGAAGTATAAAAAATTGTGAGAGTTTATGAGACGCCGCAATTGACACAGCCGAAATTGATTCCAGGACCATGTCCCACTGGTCACCGTCTATGTCACCAACATCCGTGTACCAGTGTGTTCTACATTTAAGTAGGGCTGGATTTTGGATTGTGGCTACTAAAGTAGAATAAGCTTGTGATATTTTTCCCTTGAGGTTGTTAGCTTGTAGGACCTCCTGTATCAGAAAAGATTTAGTAATATTTAGACTGACCATCTGTGTCTGGGTTTGTAGTGCATGTCTGAGTTGGAGGTATTGGTAGAATTGATTCAGTGTTAGAGAGAATTCCCTGCATAAGTTCTCAAATGATTTGAGTACATTGCCATTATACAATTGTGTAAAGAACCATATCCCTATTCTTGACCAAGAGACGAATCCCTGTAGTTTGGATAGCTCAGAGTAGTTGGGGTTGTTCCAAATGGGGGTAACTCCATTGGACCATCTATGGTTAGTGCTCTTTTAACTGCCTTCCAAACCTTCTGGAGTAGTATTGCCGTTGGGGGGGATGAAGAAATACCCGGCAGACCCATCTCCAAATGAGAGCCAGCTGGTAATATAGGGTTGGTGCGAGACACCAACTGTATAATAGGGTCATCTGACTCATGCAGATCCCAGCCTGCAAGTTGTTGCAGCTGTGATGCTAAAAAGTACATCTTATGCCGCGTACACACGGTCGGACTTTTCGTCTACAAAAGTCCGACAGCCTGTCCGACAGACTTCCGGCGGACTTTCGGCGGACTTGCAGCAGACTTTCTAACGAACGGACTTGCCTACACACGACCACACAAAAGTCCGACGGATTCGTACGTGATGACGTACACCGGACTAAAATAAGGAAGTTCATAGCCAGTAGCCAATAGCTGCCCTAGCATGGGTTTTTGTCCGTCGGACTAGCACACAGACGAGCGGATTTCGGGGTCCGTCGTAGTTACGACGTAAAGATTTGAAGCATGTTTCAAATCTAAAGTCCGTCGGATTTGAGGCTGAAAAAGTCTGCTGAAAGTCCGGAGAAGCCCACACACGATCGGATTACCAGCCAGCTTTAGTCCGTCGGCGTCCGTTGGACTTTTGTAGACGAAAAGTCCGACCGTGTGTACGCGGCATTAGAGTGCGGTACTGCCAGGCCCCCTCCCCGTCCTTGCCAAATTGTAGTGTTGTTAGGCTGATGCGAGCTCTGCCTTTTTTACAAATAAGGTTGCGAAGTTGGGTGTCAATCTTCCTAAACCATTTATTGGGAATCCACATAGGGGAATTGTGGAAGATGTATAGGAGCTGCGGAGCCCAGATCATTTTGATCAGGTTTACATGACCTACCACTGATAGTGGAAGCTTACACCATCCCTGGCATTTAACACGTTGTCTTTCCATTAGGGGTGCTAGGTTAAGTTTCAGATATTCAGTAGGGTCCAGTGATATCACTACTCCTAGATATTTAAAAGTGTTAACAATGGCTATTTGGGAAGCCTCTGAGGGGAGAGGTGATACTAGTGGATCTAGGGGCATAAGTATGGATTTGGACCAATTAATAGTAAATCCGGAAAAATTACCAAATTTAGTAATGGTTGCCATCGGGGTCCGCAGTGAGTCACCTGAGTCCGCCAAATATAGTAAGGCATTGTCAGGGTAAAGGGACAACTTGCCCTCCAGCTGACCCCTGCGGAATCCCACAATGTCCCCATTATTGCAGATTAACATTACAAGTGGCTCTACTGCTAGCGCAAATAGAAGGGGAGATAACGGGCAGCCCTGACGAGTACCCCGGTGTAACTAGAGGGGCTGGGAGAGGGAATTATTACCTTGTACCCTGGCCCGGGGTTCAGAATAAAGCATCTTCACCCAGTTGATAAAAGCATTCCCCAGGCCAAAGCCAGCCAGGATTTCCCAGAGATAGGGCCATTCAACGCTGTCAAAAGCCTTGGCGGCATCCAAAAACAGAATGACCCTACCCACGGCCTTATCTACTGGAGTTTGAATATTGAGGAAGAGACGTCAGATGTTGTCTGCTGTGGACTGTGTCGGAATAAATCCGGACTGATCACGATGTACCAGCCGCCTGACAACACCCGCAAGTCTGTTGTCAAGAACCCTAGCCAGCAGCTTGACATCAATATTAAGTAGTGACATGGGGCGGTATGAGTCCGGTATCTGTCTATCCTTGCCTGGCTTGGGAAGGACCACCATAATGGCCTCCTTCATCGAGTCAGATAAATGACTAATTTTAGCCGCCTCTTGTAAGGCCCGCAATAGCGGAGGTAGGAGGGTCGACCCATACCTGGTGTATACCTCGACAGGCAGCCCATCCGATCCAGGAGATTTGTGGTTTAGTGCATCTGCCAATGCCTCAGTCAGCTCCTCTATCGTGATCAGGGAATCTAGTGCTTCTTTTTCAGCCGTGGATACCTGGGGGAAGGTACAGTCCCCCAAAAATAGAGCCAGGTCTGAGGGGGTATTGTTAGTTTTAGAGGTGTATAAGTCTGCATAAAATTGCTGAAACGTACTGTATCCAAAATGTCAGTAGTAGAAGTGCTAACCTCCCCATTAGGTTTTTTAATTTCTGTAATGGAAACGACCATAGCCAGTAAGTGACCTGTATTCTCTCCCTCCTCAAAATAGTTCTGTTGAAGAAAATATCTCTTTTTTTTCAGCTGTTGACAACACCACCTTGTTATATAATGATTGGGCCTCATTCCAGCTATTTTGGTTGGCTGGAGTAGGATCCGCCACTAGAGCCATCTCTCTACTTTGTAACTCAAGGCGGACCGTATCCTCCCATTCTCTAGATCTTTTCTTTATACCAGATATTTCCGGTATGAGGAAACCCCATAGGAATGCCTTTATAGCATCCCATACTACTGCCCCACTAGCAGAATGTTTATTGAATATCCAAAACTTCCCTCAGCTCGCCAGGGATGCGGTCTGGGGTGGGGAGTAAAGTTAACCAGAATGGATTAACTCTCCACATCGGTCTGACAGATGGAGCTACTGTGTCCACCCGCACCCAAAATGGAGAGTGATCCGAGAGGAGGTGGGGTTCATAGGCCGCATCCAAAACATGTGGGAGCAGCATGTCATTTCCTATACCCATATCTATTCTAGAGAGGCCTCCGTGAGAAGCAGAGTAGCAGGAGTAGCACTGTAAATCCCTGTTATACCCTCTCCAGATGTCCCGTAGACCCATCTCAGATATAAAGCGGCAAAGGGGGATGTAGGGGGTATCACTCTTTTAGTTCCAGAGCAAGTGGACAGACCTGTCCAGTTGTGGGTCAATAACGTTATTGAAGTCCCCCAGAGCTAGAACGGGAGTCCCGGGGTGCAGTGCCATAAATTGCGCTAATTTCTTCAGGGGATCTGAATTAAAGGGTGGAGGTATATACATTGCTGCAACGATACATATGAAGCCCCCCAGGCTGCACAACAGAAATACAAATTTACCCTCTCTGTCTATCTATTTCTCCATAAAATGAAAAGAGATATTCTTACTAATCAGCACGCTTACTCCCCTTGAGAAGGAGGAGTAGATAGAGTGGAATTGTACCGGAACTTTACGAGCTTTAAGCAGGCGGACAGATTCAGGTTGTAAGTGTGTCTCCTGGAGACACACTATATGCGGTTTCATTCTAGTAAAATAATGAAACATTGCCCCTTATTTTGTCCCATCACTCAAACCCCTCTCATTCCATGAGAGGAAGAGTAATCCCTTATTAACATTGGCGGACATAGTACATAAAGACAAAATATGGGGGAGTATGGCTTGACCTCTGCATTGCAGGGCTAGGCCCATAATGTAATATTTCATTATAAACAGCAGTAATGACACACATTTGGTGCTCCCTCTAGTGTTAAGTTGAAGAATAGACAGCTGTGGATTTACCCATTTCAGACTCATTTGTAGAAAAAAATGGAAAGAAAAAGAAAAAGAGAAATAAGACTGCAGAAATAAAAATAAAAACTGTAAAAAAAACAAAAAGAAAACCAAAACCATAGTTCCAGGTCAACAGGACCAAACTAATCATAGGATACCCCTCATCATGGGGGGGGGGGGTAAGTCTGCTCAGGACCAGGTTGCTGGGGAGGGGGGGCGATAATGTAGCCCGCGAGGTAAATAGATCAGACAACAATTGTCAAACTTGATACCTTAATGTATGTCCCAGAACGTAGTAAGTTAGCCGTGTAGTGTGGAGTGGGATCAATAGATCGTAAGATCAAACAGAAGAAACCTGCCCCACTGCACAGCACATCTCTTGTGCTTTGCACCGATAAAAAGAATTCTTTCTGTTTTCAACCTTCAGGCTGATACTGCTCCAAATTCCTCCCTGTCAAGACAGTGCATGGCAGATGTAGGATTGTCAAAAACATGCGATGAACCATTGGCGATTACCTTCAATTTTGCTGGGTATAGCATAAAATACTGAACATTCACTGCCCTCAGACGTTTTTTGATATCCAGGAATTTCCCCCTTTACCTTTGTACTTCCGCCGAGAAATCAGGGAACAGCGATATTTTTGCATTATCTACTTTGAGAGAAGGAGCAACCCTGGCTTTAGACAGCATGGTGTCCCTGTCTCTGTAATTGAGCAGACGGAACAGGAAGGGTCTTGGGGGTGCACCTTGTGGTGGCGGGAGTGTTGGGACCCTGTGGGCTCTCTCAACTGCAAACATGGATGAAAATGCATCTTTCCCAAACGTGTCAGCTAACCATGCTTCGATAAACGCCACAGCATACTTGCCTTCTGCCCTTTCCGGGATGATCAGTACCGCCGACAAGACAAAGAGGACATGGAGGAAGATGGAGCCTCTGAGAAAGCAGAAGGGGGAGAACGAACAGCGAGTGATACTGACAAACTACTTGAAGCAATCACCTTTTGCAGAACTTCCCTCACAGCAAAAATTGAGGAAGTCAAGATGGATATTTCCCTTATTAGGCAAGACTTTCAAAAGCTCAGGGACAGAGTGAAGGAAGCTGAGACCAGGCTGAGCATGGTGGAGGATGTCATTCCACCCTTACAAACATCCTCAGACCGCGTACAACAACAAATACACCAACTCCTTACTAAACAAGATGATATGAAGAATAGGCTGAGAAGATGTAATATACGTTTGATCGGCCTGCCAGAGGGGACTGAGGGCAAGGACACTACCACATTCTTGGAACAACTTCTAATCAATGCCTATGGGAGAGAAGCCTTTTCCCCTATGTTTGCAGTGGAGCGGGCACACCGCATGCCAGCTAGACCCCCCCCCTGCAGGGAGCCCCTCCTCGCACTTTCATAGCTAAACTCCTCAATTACAAAGATCGTGATACAGCCCTGAGGATGGCGAGGGAGAAAGGCAACATCCCAGTAGGGCATGTTAAAGTAGCTATTTTCCCAGATTTTTCAGCGGAGGTACAACGCTGTCGGCAGTTTTACAGAGGGCGAGCGCAGGCTGAGGAACTTACAATACAAATATGCCATGCTCTTTCCTGCACGCCTCCGAATAGAACATGACGGACGTGCGGTCTTTTTTGAAGATCCTGAAGAAGTGATTTCCTGGTTGGAACATCGCGCTATCCCTGAAAGAGCTGATTGATCAAGTCCCAGATATATCTATATAAAGGCCTAATTATTATGTCCAAACTCATTTACAGCGTAATTTTTCTTCAGAGTCGCATGGCTGCATTGTCCCTTGCAGTTACATGGAACCCTTTTTGACGTCGCCCACTTTGTGATGTGAACTGTTTCTTACTACACACAAAAAATGTTTGAATGCGACATGGAAACATTTACGAACCAGTGCAAGTATAAAGTACAAATTCTGGACGTTTACAGTATAAGAGTCCACTTACTCTCTGGGGCTCCGGAAGAGCAGAAGTCCTACCAACAACATGCATCGTGCAGCGAGACTTTACCCCACACACCACTGGGAAGCAGTACCATGATTACTGGAATCTTTTCTGGAACATATTAGATGCATTTAATTGGAAACAAGGGGATCGAGAAACCGTGCCATACCTTGCACTATTGATATGGATGATATCTCTTGTTCTACTCCGACCCCAGAGACTTAGCCAGATATTCTGCATTTTCTATGTAACCTGAAAGTTGGAATGTTTCCCAGTTGGACACAAGTTAAGGGAATATGCCCGCACCAGTTTGGGACAGTGCAGGGCAGGGAGGGGGGTGGGAGTTCATTTGTTTATAGTTTGGTTAAACTTGATTGTGCATACTAACCGCAGAAAACAGGTAACATTTCGAATGCTATGCTCATGTGAGTGTTCATGTTAGTTGTGTGATACAGGATTGCTACACCCAGGTCTGCATATTAGAAACCTATGCTCCTCATACATAAAGAGCAAATTGCTTAACATAACTGTTTCATTAGATTTCAAAAGGTTTTATTTATGGCATCCCTAAAATTTCTTACGTGGAATGTGAGGGACAGGCGTGAGAAATTTAATCGTGCAGCAGTCTTCACATTCCTCAAGAAACAGCATGCTGATGTGATAGCCTTGGTGGAGACGCATGTTGAGGGGAGCATCCAGATGGCACTTCGCCTACCATGGGTTGGGTGGGCGTATCATTCTACCCACACATCCCATTCCAGGGGAGTCTCAGTCTTGATAGCTAAATCGGTACACTTTTGCCCCGTACACACGGTCGGACTTTGTTCGGACATTCCGACAACAAAATCCTAGGATTTTTTCCGACGGATGTTGGCTCAAACTTGTCTTGCATACACACGGTCACACAAAGTTGTCGGAAAATCCGATCGTTCTAAACCCGGTGACGTAAAACACGTACGTCGGGACTATAAACGGGGCAGTGGCCAATAGCTTTCATCTCTTTATTTATTCTGAGCATGTGTGGCACTTTGTCCGTCGGATTTGTGTACACACGATCGGAATTTCCGACAACGGATTTTGTTGTCGGAAAATTTTATCTCCTGCTCTCCAACTTTGTGTGTCGGAAAATCCGATGGAAAATGTCCGATGGAGCCCACACACAGTCGGAATTTCCGAAAACACGCTCCGATCGGACATTTTCCATCGGAAAATCCGACCGTGTGTACGGGGCATTTGAGTTGTGTGAATTGTCCACTGATCCACAGGATGATACGTATTTATCCTAGCAAAATTATCTGGAGAACCCCTACTCATATTGGCTTTCTATGTACCACCCCCATTTAACATTTCCATAATTAAAGAAGGTTTATCATTCATGGCCCGCCACTCTGCTATATCTGCAGTTTGGCTAGGCGACTTTAATACCACACTAAACCCGACCTTGGATAGGCTACAACTTACTCCGCCTACCCTTAATACTCCCAACGAAACTAGGTTCTCTAAGCTCATTTCCACCTTCCACTTAACAGATACATGGCGCCACAAGTTCCCACAGACTAAATCGTACTCGTACTTCTCATCTTCTCATAACTCCATGTCCCACATAGACTTCATACTCATTTCCCACAGATTAACACCAAGACTATCAGAGGCTGCATTCTGCCCCAGAATACTCTCGGATCATAGTCCCTCCTGGATTACGTTAAGCATCCCTATAGAAAAACCACCACGGTCCTGGCGTTTGAACCCATTTGGGCTCTCTCTTCTACCGGAGGATGATGAGCTTACGGATAAGTGGAGATTGTACTTTGTGGAGAATGACAAGTCAGCATCGCCCTCTGCAGTATGGGACTCCTTTAAGCTATTCGCTCGCTCCATGTTAATTATTGCTATTAATAAAATCAAGACAAATTCCTCCAGTGCCCTCAGTAAGGCGCTGGAGGACCTATCCTCTGCTGAAAGAGACTTTGCCACCACCCCGACCCCCGCAAATGTGGACCTGCTAAAATTACGAACTAGAGTAGTTACCCAGCTACAATACCAGAAAGCCAGACAAAAACTTTTTTTCTCCAAACAAAAAATTTTTGAATATGGGGAAAAAGCAGGCAAGTTATTGGCATACTTGGTGCACAGTGAAGATAGGCCCCCAGTGGTGATCACAATACATGGAGGACAACAAATAACAGACCCACCTAGTGTAACCTCTATCTTCAGAAATTTCTTTACTGACTTGTACAAAACGACAGCTCCCACTGAGACACAATCAATGTCCATCTTTCTTGAGAAGGTGATTTTCCCACAGTTGACAGAAGAACGGATATACCTGAAGGAAGAACCGTATGCCTTATAATATTCTATTGTATTTTATCTTATATTAGCTTACTTTTCTATTATTTTAAAAGTGTGTTTTTTTCTCTCCTAAGTTTTGTCTGTTTTAAGTTCTACAAAAAAACGAGGTTATATGTGCCTAACACTAGGTAACTGCATTATATGTACGTACATGTTTGATTTTATGTATAATCCAAGTGTGGGGAAATATGTTTAGCCCCTTATTGTAACTCAGTTACCCATTATTCTTTTCAATAAAAAAGTTTTGATTCAAAAAAAGTATGGGTCATCTAGTGCAGCTGTATTTAACTGCTTATTCCATAGGAACCCATTAAACAATTTCCTGGTTTCAGGCAACCCCTGCTAAACCTAATTATTTGTGGGTCAGTGGGAAAATGCCCTGTATATTGTTGTTCATTGAGAAGAATGTTTCCTTTACAGACAGCTAAAATGATATCTGTTGTCATGTCTCTGGCTCTGCAAGTGGCATTGACTCTGGAACTATGCAGGCATCATCAAATTACAGTTCAACAAACCCCTTGGAACCTCTGAATGACCCCCAGGTTTAGAATGGCTAATCTCATATGACTGCCAGCTGAGTATTGATGACTGGCCTAGCATTTTCTGATACTGCATGAAGTGATATGTTTTCTTTTTTCTTTTATCTAAATTAAATCAATGGACTTTAAACCTTCATTGTGTACCTTTAATCCTGTGTCTTTTAATCAATATCCTGACACAAATTACACATATCATTAGAAACATGCAATGACTGCAGTTTTTAGGACCTGACCAGGTATATTTATTGTTTAACTCTTTTCAGACAAAATATTTTCCTGAATTGTATTAAAAAAACAGAAAAAAGCAAGACCAGCCATTAAGTAATTTTAGCCAATCATCTATTAACTTGTACTTAAAAAATATTGTCAATTTAATGAATTAGAATGTATTTATTATTTTCCTCTGTGACCAATTTAAAGGAAATTTATGTAGGTTTTCAAATATATTTAATATGGTCAAAGCTAAAAAATTAAATATATAAATATGTTTTATTCCTTTGGTCAAAAAGTTAATATTATATATTTATATCAATATTTTGCATGCATATAGGCTCCTATTAGCTCCTTACCACCGGTGGTAGATAGTTATTTATTCACAAAACAAAGTAGCTAAAGCTGACGCACATAAGTGAATAAGTAAGGAGGAACTCATCCCTTATCTGATAACTACATCTTAAAGTGTTACTAAACCCAGGACATAGCATTTACTATATCTGATCCCCCACAGTACACAGGACATGGAAATGCAATTATTTTAGTAAATATAAAATGCTAAACACCTTTTCTCAACAGCAGCATATAACAGTCTTGTGACTTGTATCAGAGTCCGACTGAGCACTGGTTAAAGCTTAAAGGAGGAGTTTTCATTCTCCTCTGACAGTCATATGAGGCTGAATGACCCCTGACCCTCTATCTGGACAGTGCTGATTGGCCCTGTGCTGGTCACATGCACCCTCACAAAAAGAAGAGAAAAAAACTCTCTAGCAATACACACCAAACTGAGCATGTGCAGAGTGCGTCCTAGAGCAGATGGATTTGGGACAGTAAAAGAAGGGGAGGATCAGAGAAGACATGATCAAACAGCCTTTTTACACAATGCGAAGGATTAACCCCTACAGTAAGTATAACAAGCATGCTTTACTGCATATACAGACTGATTTTATTGTTGTAGGTTTAGTAACACTTTACTGACTTGATACAGGAAAGAAGTGAAATGGGGGGGGGGCATAAAAGGAGGTGAGTCAAAGGGTAATGATAAGAGACATAAGAAACCTAATAGATGTCATTGGGGAAAAGGAAAATCCTGCAATCCTGAGGAATGATTTTCAGGTAATAAAGCAGAGCTAAATCCATCGATTTAGCAGTTTCAATAAACAGTTCTGTTCCCAGCATGCCGAGAATGGTAACGTTCACATTTCAATGAGGAAAGGAAAAGGGTGTGGGACGTTATATGAGGCCACTGAATGTGCCTCCATCCCTTAAAATAGAAATATATGGGAGCAGAATTTGGGACTTTATATGAAACATGCAGCCAGGAAGATATAGTGTAACACGTGTAAACTGCGCTAACCCTGTTTGTTTTACCTGAAGTGAAGAAAAATTATTTCAAAATATTGATGTGAGACAAAGTAAATACTGTTGCCATTAAAAGATAAACCTAAAACTAAAAACAAGATTACATTTGAAACAAAATTGAAACAAAAAGACTAAAGTGCTGCAACCTTACTAAAACCAAGAATTTTCAGTTTTCACAATATAATACCAAGTCTCAGGTGCGCTACTGGTGTCTATCCCACCCAAATATGAATACATGTGTAAAATCAATTAAACACAAAAGGGTGATTGGCGTGACAAAGTCCCCTTGAGGAATAGATGGTAAAAAACAATTTAAACAGTCCTAAAATTTCAGATAGGTGCTTTTCATAGGAAGACTTCCTTTTAGAAGGTGCTATGATCCTAGGATGTAATAAAACGGGTGGCCGCTTACCAGATACGTGGGACCCCTATTATGAGGGTCTAACAGGCTCAGATAATCACAATCTTGCAGGCAGGGTGGCTGGAGGGATTCCCACAAACTCAGATATCCGTCTACTTCTGATCTTCCACTGGCATAAGCGATATCCCGCTGAGTGAATAACAGCTGATCTGTGCTGAAACAGCTGATTGGAAGAGCGGCTGGTCTGTGTGCTCAGAACACAATCTGTCTCCTGCACTGTGGAATCCGAGTAGCCGGCCGGCTTAGTTCCGCATGTGTCAGAGGGGATTAGAAGAAAAGAGCCTCCATGGTGCTGTACATTAAAAACCTCTTTTATTTAAAACCATGGTCGGCATAAAATTTTCACAGAAAATCAAACCAAACGAATACGGGAGCAGTATTTTCCCTTGAGGCTAGACTGCTACTGCGTGGTGACGTCAGGCTTCATGGCTCCACCCATGGAGGCTCTTTTCTTCTAATCCCCTCTGACACATGTGGAACTAAGCCAGCCGGCTACTCGGATTCCACAGTGCAGGAGACAGATTGTGTTCTGAGCACACAGTCCAGCCGCTCTTGCAATCAGCTGTTTCAGCACATATCAGCTGTTTTTCACTCAGCGGGATATCGCTTATGCCAGTGGAAGATCAGAAGTAGACGGATATCTGAGTTTGTGGGAATCCCTCCAGCCAACCCTGCCTGCAAGATTGTGATTATCTGAGCCTGTTAGACCCTCGTAATAGGGGTCCCACGTATCTGTTAAGCGGCCGCCCGTTTTATTACATCCTAGGATCATAGCACCTTCTAAAAGGAAGTCTTCCTATGAAAAGCACCTATCTGAAATTTTAGGACTGTTTAAATTGTTTTTTACCATCTATTCCTCAAGGGGACTTTGTCACGCCAATCACCCTTTTGTGTTTAATTGGTTTTACACATGTATTCATATTTGGGTGGGATAGACACCAGTAGCGCACCTGAGTCTTGGTATTATATGCAGCCAGGAAGACCTCGGGACATAGATGTGTCTGGTGCGTATACCATAATTACAACCACATATCATACATAATATAATAACATAATACATCTAAAATAGTAACATAAGAAAACTTTAATCCATAACATAATACATAATAATATGATGGCCTAATGGCATAACAACGTAATGGTTTAAACTTCACAGTAATAGCATCATGAAAAAATGCCAGACTCATTATAACGTGTCTCCACAGTAAACAACATTGGTATGATCCAAAGAAATATAATGTTGGTAATAATCTTAAGATGTAAAAGGAGGAGCATCTAATAGCTTGATGTGTTTCATGGCTAAAGCGCCATTCTTCAAGAGCAGATGCAGGAAAGGTGTCTATAAAAATGTTGAAAGTAAATATAAATTGGGTAAGTATATGAACGTATAAAAAAAGGGGAAAGAAAAATAGGTACAAAGGTAGGTCCCCCACTCATATTTACAAACCTGCTATGAGTCTGGGCATAGGCATGGAAAGCTGGGGATTAATTGAATCCTACCAGACACCAAGAATGAGTTTTTTTAGATTTTTACCTACAGGTAAGCTTATAATAAAGCTTACCTGTAGGTTAAATGAATGTCTCCTGTGCCATGGCCGTGAAGTCATTGCGCATGCGTGCAGAAGTGACGTTGTTGTGGCTTGGGCATTCAAGCAAGCTGCCAATGCAGAAAGAAGACCGGGTGAAGATGGAAGCCTCTGCAGTGGTGACCACTCAAGGGCTTCATTTCAAGGTAAGTCCTTAATAATGTGCATACTAGCACCTTATGCCTTTGCCTTGCAGGGAGAAAGTTTTTTTTTTTTTAAAGTTTACTACCTTTTAAAGTGTTTGTGCTACCTATGTGAATATAAATGCTGGGGTATTTTTTTGACACACCACGTCAAGATTACAGAGCAGGTCCAATGGAATGTGACTTACTACTACTACCTATAGTCTAGACTTATACATTTGTGCCCAGTATGCATTCTATGTTTTTTTTTTTTCTTTTTTTTCTTTGATTACAGAGTGTCTTTAAATTTCCAACTTTAGTGGTTTTAATCACATAGCAGTGTGTTCTAAAAAGGACTGAATAGCTGGCTTGTCATGCTAGTCACAGCATAGCTGTACAATTGATTCTGCAAAATTGTAAATAGCTATCTTGAGTGCAACACAGGACAGCTGCAAAGGTAAATACGCTTATGTAATATATTGACTAAAAATAAATAAAAATATATATACCAATATGGCAGCGCATGTGGATGCAGCAGTTGGGTGCTCTGTACAGAAATGCGAGAGGAGTGCTGTTTGCTATAAGTGAAAGGAGCTACTGGCTATTTGCCTCAGGTGGGAAAGTGGTGCGTGTACTGCGTGTAAGGGAGCTCGGGACTGCTCTTTGCTGCCACTGGTTCAATGTCCTGTTCTGCCACTTGACTTCCCTCCAAGCGCCTCACTGTGTGCCCAGTGTGTCCTGCTAGGAGCCATGATCAAGTCTATAGCCATACATCTTTGACAGGCTGTGAAAGGTGCACTCAGCCCCCCCCCCCCCCTGCGCGGGGGTTCCTGTATGTGCATATTTGTTTTTAATTATTATGTGTTAAATAAAAGTTTTTTTATTGCGCTAGTTTATCACTATAGAAAATGGATGGTCAGAAAGAGAACACAGTTGTATATTTTCTATGGCTTACTCGTTAGAACCTGCTTCGAAAAAATTTATAACTGGGGGGGGAGGTTGATGGCCACTGAGGGGAACAATTCTGGGGGAACAAAGCTGCTATCAATATAAAGAAGAGGCAGTGACAGTTCTTGAGATGTGTAATCCCTACAAATTCAACTCCTTCTAACCGATATTTCCCTTCATCAGAGAAAATGAAAGTATTGCAGAGTAGCCATTTTTTAAGAAAGATGTTCGGGGTATTTTTGTAAATGGATTAAGTCTTTCATCCTTCCTATGTTTTCTACTTTATTAAGCCACACCTGGAAGGATGGAGGAGAGCCTTTTCACCAACATTGCAGAAAACATTGAGCAAACTTCTCATGGAGCAAACATCTTTTTTCCTTTCCATATCACAAGTGGCGATCTGGTACCAAGGGTTTAAACTGTGAGGGAGTTCTGTACCCCCTTGTGAGTATCTTATAGTTGCATTCTTGGATTCTGGTACAGAGTGATGATTTTAGCGTAAGAGGATATATTTTCTGGATTTGTTCTGAAATTTTGTGGAAATAGTATTCAGGTCGCTTTCCCTATGTAGTAATGAATGGCAGATAAAGAACCAATTTTAAAGTAATGAGAGAGGAATATATTATTGACAGGGAGTGTCTGAGTAGTCCCTTTTCTGAGCACAGAGTTTTGAATGTCAAAAGCTTGCGATGAATTCCATGGGATCATGGGAGGGTAATCTGGAAATTATTAATTTGTAGGGCATTAAAAAAAGATAACCGGAAAGGACCTTCAGTGGATGTCATTTGAGTAATTGATGGCCAGTTCATCCCCATAAGGAAATTAGCCACACAAGAGAATCCCTCCTCTCTAATGCCACACACACATCGGAATTTCTGTAAAAAAAAACTTGGATGGTTTTTCCGACGGAATTCCACTCAAGCTTGCCTTGCTTACACAGTCACACAAAAGTTCCCTGAACCTTCGACCGTCAAGAACGTGGTGACGTACAACACTATAACGAGCCGAGAAAATGAAGTTCACTGCTTCCGAGCATGCGTCGAATTGTTTCCGAGCATGCATCTTTTTTTGCGTGTCTGAATTGCATTTTCGGATAGGAACTTTTCCCGACCAAAAAATAGAGAAAATGCCCTCAAACTTTTGCTAGCTGGAATTCTGCCAGCAAAACACCGATGGAGCATACACACGGTCGCATTTTCCGACAAAAAGCTCTCATCAGAGTTTTGCAAAGGGCATTTCCGATCGTGTGTACGCGGCATAAGTTTAAATGAGGGTTGGAATAACCTGGGATAATATGTGGGTACCCGCAAATGGGAAAGAGTGGTAATGGGTAAGGTGCCAGGGCATATTTTGTAAATGCCTTTTGACAAGCAGTTAGAGCCAGGCCAGTGACTGGGTGGGAGCTTAATTCCATCAGTATGGAGGGTTTACACCATGGCAAAATTTTACCCAGAACCCTATTGTCAAAAATTTCAGTCCTGCTGCATTTTTTGCAGCATACCACAATGCGTACAGAAGAAAGGGATGGAGTACAATAAGCCCAATCATTAGAGTCAGTGGAAGCTATGAAAACCTCAGCATTGTTGTCAGGGAATGCAATAATAAACCCCAGCATTGGTGTCAGCAGGGGCAACAATAACTTCCAGCATTGGTGTCGGTGGATGCAAAAATACCCTCAGCATTGGTGTCAGTGGATACAGCCCATATTGATGAA
Organism: Aquarana catesbeiana; assembly: GCF_042186555.1. Taxonomy (NCBI): domain Eukaryota; kingdom Metazoa; phylum Chordata; class Amphibia; order Anura; family Ranidae; genus Aquarana; species Aquarana catesbeiana. The sequence continues at coordinate 623,208,616 of NC_133324.1, forward strand.
AATACATACATACGCACATAGTATATTATATAATGAATCCTCACATTCAAAATGGTTGTATGGAGCAGGAGGCATTTAGTTTTAATGAGTATTTACCATGTTTTTTAACTATATTTTTTAAACTATTGTGTGGAAATTGAGAAGCAGCTTCTGGGTTGCTTGCTATGTCATTTTGTGATTTCACACTGAAAACCAGCTATCACCTGCTCCTGCTTCAGTCTAGTATTTTGGCCATAATTGTTTTTCCTGATCAGCCTAGACCCCTGTTGTTTATATTATTTTATCTTCTTTTTTTTTTTTTTGTAAAATTTTTATTGAGTTTTTACAATAAAGAGTATAAATCAGTTAACAATGAAAAGTATACAGCTGAATAACTCTAAAACAGAGTAGCAGTTCAATGTACAGAATACGTAGGGGGGGAATAAAAGGGTGGAAGGGGAAGGGGAGGGAGTGGGGGAAAGGGAGAAAAAGGGTATGTTTACCTGTAAATAAAGCAAAAGTGAACTAGTTCAAACCTGTAACGATACTATGTAAACCTCAGGAGCGGAAGCATCTGACATAAGCGGTAGGAACATAAAAATATTAGTAATAATAATGACTTGAGTTGTCCGTCTTGGACTAGTGGGTTGAGGTCAGTGGAAAGTTCCAGACCAATGGTACCAAGGGGGGGACTCATAGCTACAAGGGGTGAGAAGGATTGGACAGGTCACTTATTTTGAGTTTACCCAAGGTGTTGGTGAGATCACGTTTCAAGTACCAGTCGGTATATCTGAATGGATGGATGATAGATAATAATTCTTTGGTAGTGAACGTATGTTCTATATACTTTCTCCATCTTGCAAAGAAATGGGTAGTAGAGCGGAAATGAAAGACTATGGTGTCAAGTCTCTCAGTGTGGAACAGCGACAGTATAGCCTGCTTTACGGCTTGTAAGGAAGGCGGAGAAGGGTTGATCCGGTGGCTCATGATTTTACTGCGAGCCGCCATTAGACATATATGAGACCATTGTGTGAGAGTGGGTGGTCCTGTCAGAGCCGAAGGGGACACTGGCGGGTCACATCCAAATAGACATAGGAGTGGATCTTTGATTAGCCATGTCTTGTTGATCATGAAAATATATTTGAGCGGGGGGGCAGGAGGCGGAGCCTAGCAGAGCAGACATGCATTGTTAGAGCTCCACACCGCTGAGGAGAGAAGAGAAGGACAAAGCGGAGCCTGCAGGCTCAAAAGGTATCCATTTGAACCTTTTTGCCCCTGGGAACAAACTGTGAAAGTTTGGGCAGGAAATATGGTACTGGGAGGAAACCGTGGCAGAAATAAAAATCACCTCACAAAGAGCTCACAGGCACTCACTGCAGCTGAAGCAGCTCCAGTCACCTCACAAGATACAGCATCAGGGCGCTCTCACAGACAAAAAATGTCACAGCAAGACTCTCCATTTGAGTCAGATACAGAACAAATCCTCTCACAAACTTCTCCACAAGCCTCCTCAGTATCCCCAGTAATATTATTACAATTTGAAAAGATGCTTCATAAGGCTTTAAAACAAACCTCAGACCAAATAACAAAAAGCCTAACCAAAGAAATAAGAGAGCTGGGAAACCGCACCGCAGCCTTAGAAATAAAAATGGATGAAATTGAAATTACAACCCAAGAAAATATAACAGAATTGGAACAATTAAAAAAAGAGAATTTAATACTTCAAACTAAGCTCGAAGATTACGAAAATAGAGCCAGACGTTCAAACTTGCGCATAAGGGGAATACCTGAAACTGTGACAGACCTGCAATCTACTATTACTGCTCTATTACAAGAACTAAAGCCAGATATCCCTATTGAACGTTTAGAACTGGACAGAGTACACAGAGCCCTCACAGCCAAAAAGAAAGATGGACCCCCATGTGATATAATCACAAAATTTCATTATTACAGAACGAAAGAACAAATACTAATTGCTGCAAGAGAAAAAAAGGAACTTAATTTTCAAGGACACAATTATCAAATTTTTGCTGACCTATCCCAACTTACTATTACTAAAAGACGATCCATGAAACCCCAACTAATGGAACTGCAACGCCACAACATTATGTATCAATGGGGCTTCCCCTTTTCAGTCAGATTTAACTACCAAGGTACAATTTACAGAAGCAGATCAGCAGATGAACTACAACAAACCCTTTTAAAATTAAATCTGACAGAACCCACAAGCAGCAACACTCCCACACGCAGAAGAATGGCGTCATCTTCACCTTCAGGCAGCACCCAGAAAATTTCAGAACAAAATGGGAATCATCATTCTCACAAAAGAGGCCGTTATGCCACATCATCCATGGACCAAGAAGATTCAATGGACTGACATCCTAATTCCTGATATCTCTTCATTTATTATACTAAGAGATGGTTCTCTATAAAAAACCTATATTTATAACTGAATGTAACTGCATTCTGATAGTCACACACTGTATGGGATCATGTTACATTCCAGTTATATTTCTTATTACTTCTGATTCATATAGCCTTAGAATATATAAGTGAAATAAGGAAATTCTTGTTTAGTTATATATTATCAGGTAATAACAATAGATTTATTACTTTTTAGGACAAATATGTTCAATAATCCAGAAGTAATGGAAGATTTTTCGTTCTTTTCTTAAAACAAATATATTATTACCTAACTAGTTCCTAGAATTATGTTTTTGTTTATTCTAATCTGAAGCAATACAACCTCAATTTTATGAGTTAACATATCTAAACAGTTACATATGAATAAAATATGTAATTGTTTACTCTAAAAGGGTTAAAATCCCAAAATAATTCAAACTATCTTCATCAATACCAAAGTTATTAACAGTACCTTTCTAACTGAATTATTTAGCCTAGGGCAAGACTAACCATATACAACCACCCTGGAATAAATAATTTCAACAAAAACTATATTCTGCACTCCAATTAATGAAACATCATTTTGATGTCTTTTGACATAGCACTTCTCTCCTGTAAGCGGAAGATCCGTGTACCCCCATTAGCCCTCCTCATTCTCCCAACCATATTATGTGGGAGTGTGACGAAGGCACTTATTCCCCTGAGAGAGATATTTATTCTCTTTCACGGGTAAATTGTGATTACTTGCAAAAAATAATTTATACAATGTATCATCTAATCTCATATGTTTTTTGTTTACTCTTTACTCCAGAATTCACTGGTTTCTTTTCTATCTATTCATCTCTTCAGTCCACACAGGTTGATCTGCGCAGTCAGCTCTGCATAACAAAAAGTAAGTCAAAACTATTTGATCTATTGCCATGGCACCACTGAATATACTTTCCCTGAATGTTCAGGGAATAAATGTCCCTCAAAAAAGGACCAAAGCCTTCCGTACTTTCCATAACAAGAAGGCTCACATAGTATGCCTCCAAGAAACACACTTCACCAAAGATTCTACTCCAAAATATATTTCTCCTTTTTATCAACAAATTTACACGGCTTCTGCCTGTACCAAGCAAAGGGGAACTCTAATTGCATTTCACCGATCCACACCATTCACCTTATCATCAGAAATTAAAGACCCAGAAGGTAGATACCTGATACTCATGGGTTATATAATGGATACAGCAATCACGGTGATTTCCTACTACGCTCCTAACAAACAACCTACACCATTCCTCTCACATATATTACAAGTGATTAATACACACAAAATAGGAACAGTGATAATGTGTGGGGATTCGAACCAGGTCCTCCTCCCATTTCTAGATAAATCACCTTTTACACCATCCAAAATAACCTCTAGATTACCTTTTTCTCAACTTCTTTCCAAATACAATCTGGTAGATTCATGGAGAGAAAGTAACCCAATGAAAAAGAAATTCACTTATTTCTCGCACCCTCATCAAACCTTCACCAGAATAGATCATATTTTTCTAACAATAGGAATGATACCAGAAATTATTGCATCAGATATAATTCCGATTCCGTGGTCTGACCATAATGCAGTATACACTACTATAGCCTCAGCCATACCAAAAGCGCATGACCCAACGTGGTACTTACCGGACATAATGCTCAAACACCCACTACATCAGATGGCCATTGAACAAGCTTTAAAGGAATACATATCAATTAATAATACAACAGACATCTCCCCAATAACACTGTGGGAAGCTCATAAGCCTGTCTTGCGTGGTACAATACAAAGACAAATGGCACTATTTAAACGGGAACGCAAAAATCTAGCAAAAAAAACTAGAACTCAATTTTAATGCAGCCTACATATCATTTCAAGATAATCCATCTCAGAGTACAAAATCTCATCTGGAAAAATCTAGATTGGAATACGATCTATTTCTCACTGAGTCAGTTGATAAATCCCTCAAACGCTCCAAACACAATTTCTACATGAATACAAACAAACCAGGTACATATTTGGCTCGGGCATTAAATTCAACTAACAAATCTTTCAAACCAATACGTTTGAAATTATCAAAAAATGTTTACACTTGTAATCCAGTTAAAATAGTCCATAAATTTCACTCACATCTCGCAACTTTATACAAGACAAACAATGAATTTAATCCTACAGAAGCTGAATCCTTCTTCTCAAAAATAACCTTACCTGAGTTATCTCAGAATCAAAAAAGCAGTTTGGATGAGCCTATAACTATAGATGAAGTTGCTAACGCCATAAAAGACCTAAAACTTAACAAAAGACCAGGCCAAGACGGCTACTCGGCTTTATACTATAAAACATTCTCAGAAATACTCTCTCCCATTCTCACTGAAACTTTTAACAAACTTCTAGATGGACATTCTTTTCGGCAAGAAACACTAATGGCAATTGTTTGTATGATCCCAAAACCCCTTTCTGATGATACTTCCTGTGTGAATTATCGGCCTATCTCTCTGTTAAACCTCGATATTAAATTATTAGCAAAAATAATAGCAAAACGCCTCAATAGCATTATAGGAAAATTAATACATAGAGATCAAGTAGGCTTCATGCCAAATAGACAGGCAGGCGATAATATACGCAGGGCAGTGTTATTGGCACATATTGCTAAAAAACGGAAAATCCCTTTATGTTTTCTATCTCTCGATATTAAGAGGGCATTTGACACAGTATCCTGGCAATATATGCAATATTCATTACAAAAATGGGGTTTTGGACCCCACTTTTTAACATGGATTAAAGCATTATATAATAAACCCAAAGCCTATATAAAATATGCTGGATACAAATCTGAAGCCTTTAATATCGAAAAAGGTACCCGACAGGGTTGCCCATTATCTCCCTTATTATTTGCCCTTATACTCGAACCCATGGCCCAATACATCAGAACAAACCAAACTATAACTGGCATTGAAGTAGGAGGTATTACACACAAATTATGTATATTTGCAGACGATATATTACTTTTTCTATCATCACCACAGGTCTCTGGTCCTAACTTAATACCAGCTCTTGATGGATTTGCAGCCCTATCTGGCCTTATGATTAATCCTAAGAAATGCCTAGTGCTTAATATTTCACTCACAAACATGGAATTGATCCCGGCTAGGGCTGCACTCCCATTCACATGGGCAGAAAAATCAATCCCATATCTTGGAATTCATTTAACAGCATCTCATTCTGACTTATTCTCAACCAATTATCCTCCTGTATTAAGACAGATCACAAATCTAATAAAACAATGGTCGCAACTTCCTTTATCCTGGATAGGGAAGATTAATGCAATCAAAATGACTATTCTACCCAAATTGCTTTATCTATTCAGAGTCCTCCCTATTCCAATTCCTTCCTATTTTTTGAGAATAGTACAAAAAAGAGCAACTTCGTTTATATGGGGCTCTTCTAAACCACGTATACCTATACACACACTACATCTTCCCAAAAATAAAGGAGGCCTGGGATACCCTAATTTTACTAACTACTACAGAGCAGCACATTTGGCCAGTCTGTCCAAATACCATGCAAAACAGGAAATCCCAGACATTCAGACACTAAATGACTTCATAGCATCTAAATCATTCCTTTCATTCCCATTGCTTAGAGAAAAATATGATCTACCAAACTCTGAGATATTTAGATATCTCCAAATCAAAAATTTCTATACACCATTCCTAAAGGGGGATACACCATTATCCCAATTATCCATTTTTGAATCAATCTGTACAAAAGATCCATTTGCTAAAGGTACAATTTCATCACTTTATAATCAATTATATGGAGTAGCAAATCTTAATAGACCCTCTTACGTTCAGAGGTGGGAGGAGGACCTGGGACGAACTTTAGAAGACACGGACTGGTCTAATATATGGCTCACATCTAAGTCATCTTCACCCAACATCTTGGCACTAGAGACAAATTATAAAGTCCTAACTCGCTGGTACCTTGTACCCGCTAGAGTGGCAAAATATTCACCTAATACCTCAACTCTTTGTTTTCGAGGATGCCCAGAAATAGGCACATATTTACACATATGGTGGACGTGCCCAGTAATCCAAACCTTCTGGAAGGAAGTCTTCGTGATTGCATCTAAAATATTTTAAAAAATAATACAACCAGATCCATATTTAACTTTACTTAATCTAAAACCGGAATGGTTAACACTCTCTCAATTCAAACTTATGATCCAACTAATAACGGCTGCAAAACAAACAGTGGCCAAGGCATGGAAATCTCCTACATTGGTACTAGCAGAAACAATTCACAGAATGAATAATACAATGTCCCATGCTAAGATGGTAGCCATCGATCAAAATCAAATTCCAAAATTTGAAAAACTTTGGCATCCTTGGATAAAACAACAGTTCCTGTCAAATTTCAATGACTCTGTCCTGTTGCCATGGTAACAGATTAAATGACTTACAGAGACACCCATTCTAAGGCTTCAAAGAGAACTAAAAAGAATAATAAACTGACGAGCGGGACAACCTTGTGGACCATACCTCTACCTTTCAATCCTTTTTCTTCGTTCTCTTTCCTTTTCTCCACCTTACGAATAAAGCTCATTATCAGAACTTATTTGACCTATATACACTCTACTTGTAAACAATATGTATAGTAGGTATAAATCATTTAAATACCTACAAAAGTAACTAAGGAAATGATATATATCTTTAATTTAGGTTTACGTGAACCCAATGTTTAATATTTGAAATTTCATGATATTTACCTATATAAACCCTACTGTAAAACAATGAGCTTACTTTATAGATCCTTGTAAACTTACTTTATGTATATTTATGTATCTTTATAACATTGTATACTCAATAAACTTCTTTTGACAAGGAAAATATATTTGAGCACCGAGTCCCAAAATGTCGAGATTTCAGAGCAGTCCCACAGGCGGTGTAGCAAAGTAGGGCGGGACAAGGAGTACCGAGGACATTGAGCTTGGGTAGGTTCCGAGTAGGGATGAGCCGAACACCCCCCTGTTCGGTTCGCACCAGAACATGCGAACAGGAAAAAAGTTTGTTCGAACGCGCGAACACCGTTAAAGTCTATGGGACACGAACATGAATAATCAAAAGTGCTAATTTTAAAGGCTTATATGCAAGTTATTGTCATAAAAAGTGTTTGGGGACCTGGGTCCTGCCCCAGGGGACATGGATCAATGCAAAAAAAAGTTTTAAAAACGTCAGTTTTTTCAGGAGCAGTGATTTTAATAATGCTTAAAGTCAAACAATAAAAGTGTAATATCCCTTTAAATTTCGTAGCTGGGGGGTGTCTATAGTATGCCTGTAAAGGGGCGCATGTTTCCCGTGTTTAGAACAGTCTGACAGCAAAATGACATTTCGAAGGAAAAAACCCATTTAAAACTACTCGCTATTGCATTGCCGACAATACACATAGAAGTTAATTGATAAAAACCGCATGGGAATTCCCCACAGGGGAACCCCGAACCAAAATTTAAAAAAAAAATGACGTGGGAGTCCCCCTAAATTCCATACCAGGCCCTTCAGGTCTGGCATGGATATTAGGGGGAACCCCGGCCAAAATTAAAAAAAAAAATGACGTGGGAGTCCCCCTAAATTCCATACCAGGCCCTCCAGGTCTGGTATGGATATTAAGGGGAACCCCGGCCAAAATTTTAAAAAAAAATGACGTGGGGGTTCCCCCTAAATTCCATACCAGACCCTTCAGGTAAGGGGAACCCCGCGCCAAAAAAGAAAAAAAACGGCGTGGGGTCCCCCCAAAAATCCATACCAGACCCTTATCCGAGCACGCAACCTGGCAGGCCGCATAAAAAGAGGGGGGGACGAGAGTGTGGCCCCCCCTCCTGAACCATACCAGGCCACATGCCATCAACATTGGGAGGGTGCTTTGGGGTAGCCCCCAAAACACCTTGTCCCCATGTTGATGAGGACAAGGGCCTCATCCCCACAACCCTGGCCGGTGGTTGTGGGGGTCTGCGGGCGGGGGGCTTATCGGAATCTGGAAGCCCCCTTTAACAAGGGGACCCCCGGATCCCGGCCCCCCCCTGTGTGAAATGGTAAGGGGGTACTTACCCCTACCATTTCACTAAAAAACTGTCAAAAATGTTAAAAATGACAAGAGACAGTTTTTGACAATTCCTTTATTTAAATGCTTCTTCTGTCTTCTATCTTCCTTAATTTTCTTCTGGTTCTTCTGGCTCTTCTGGTTCTTCCTCCGGCATTCTCGTCCAGCATCTCCTCCGCGGCGTCTTCTATCTTCTTCTCCTCGGGCCGCTCCACACCCATGGCATGGGGGGAGGCTCCCGCTCTTCTCTTCGTTTTCTTCTCTTCTTCCTTCTTCTCTTCTTCTCTTCTTCTCTTCTTCATTTTCTTCTCCGGGCCGCTCCGCATCCATGCTGGCAGATGCCGTCACACAGCGGGAGCCTCCCTCCATGCCAGCATGGGTGCTGTGCGGCCCGGAGAAGAAAATGAAGAATAGAAGAAGAGAAGAAGGAAGAAGAGAAGAAAACAAAGAGAAGAGTGGGAGCCTCCCCCCATGCCATGGGTGCGGAGCAGCCCGAGGAGAAGAAGATAGAAGACACAGCGGAGGAGATGCTGGACGAGAATGCCGGAGGAAGAACCAGAAGAACCAGAAGAAGAAGAAGATGAAGGAAGATAGAAGAAAGAAGAAGCATTTAAATAAAGGAATTGTCAAAAACTGTCTCATTTTTAACATTTTTGACATGCTCGGATAAGGGTCTGGTATGGATTTTTGGGGGGACCCCATGCCATTTTTTTTTTTTTTTTGGCGCGGGGTTCCCCTTAAAATCCATACCAGACCTGAAGGATCTGGTACGGAATTTAGGGGGAACCCCACGTCATTTTTTTTTTTAATTTTGGCCGGGGTTCCCCTTAATATCCATACCAGACCTGAAGGGCCTGGTATGGAATTTAGGGGGACTCCCATGTCATTTTTTTTTTTTAATTTTGGTTCGGGGTTCCCCTGTGGGGAATTCCCATGCCGTTTTTATCAATGAACTTCTATGTGTATTGTCGGCAATGCAATAGCCGCGAGTAGTTTTAAATGGGTTTTTTCCTTCGAAATGTCATTTTGCTGTCAGACTGTTCTAAACACGGGAAACGTGCGCCCCTTTACAGGCATACTATAGACACCCCCCAGCTACGAAATTTAAAGGAATATTACACTTTTATTGTTTGACTTTAAGCATTATTAAAATCACTGCTCCTGAAAAAACGGCCGTTTTTAAAACTTTTTTTTGCATTGATCCATGTCCCCTGTGGCAGGACCCGGGTCCCCAAACACTTTTTATGACAATATCTTGCATATAAGCCTTTAAAATTAGCACTTTTGATTTCTCTCATAGACTTTTAAAGGGTGTTCCGCGGCATTCGAATTTGCCGCGAACACCCCAAATTGTTCGCTGTTCGGCAAACTTGCGAACAGCCAATGTTTGAGTCGAACATGAGTTCGACTCGAACTCAAAGCTCATCCCTAGTTCTGAGATATTGGTGCGGAATGGGTAGTATGCTCTGTGAATGATTTTAAAATGGGTTTCCCACCACGCTTCTGATATAGTGAGCTTGTGAATGTGGCGATAGCTTTGTAGTATCTTTTCCAGCAGTTCAGTGTCATTGAATATTGAGCACCACTTTTGGAAGGGGGTAAGATGATATTTATCCGATTGGTGTGTAATAAGATGGGAGTAGAGATTGGAGATAGAGCAATCGTCTTTCTGGATCACTACATCCAGGTAAGATTTTTGAAGGGGATCTGTTTGGGGTCCATGACATGTTCGCAGATAGCTGAGTAGAAGGTGATGATGGAAAGCATGAGATGGTGGTAGCGAATATTCCCGTGAGAGAACCTGGTATGGTTTGAATCCTCCCAGCTTATCACTATATAAAGGAGTAACAGTAGTGAGGCCGCGCTTGCTCCAAAAGTTGAAGGCTGTGTAAACAGTGGAAGGGAGAAACATGGGGTTTCCTTGAATGGTGAGATGGCTGGATATATTTGTGGGTAGCCTTAGCAATCTCCGCACCTCTCTCCAGGCAATCACTGTGTCTCTAATAAGGACATTTGATTTAAGATGTAGGGGCAAAGCTTTCAGAGTGGAGTGGAGAACGGCTGGAAGGGTGTGCGGGAAAACCAAAGCTCCCTCAAGTATATAGCTTGAATATCGAGATTTAACCGACAACCAATCTAGACCTTGTCTAAGTAGGCATGAGATATTAAAAAAAAAACGTAAATTAGGCAAGCCTGCACCACCCTCGGACTTCGGGAGACAAAGTTTTTGGAGAGCAATACGCAGCTTTTTGTTAATCCATAGGAAGGCATTTAAAGCCTTGTGTATCCTCTGTACATCCGAGTTTCAGTAAGAGCAGAATGGTCTGCATCAGATAGAGTAATTGTGCAAAGGATACCATTTTGAATAGGTGACATCTCCCAAAGAGCGAGAGGGGGAGACCTGCCGAAGCTTTCAACTCCTTTACAATTTTTGTTATTAAAGTTGGGTAATTGAGAGTGTATAAGGAGGATGGCTCTCGACCTATGTGTATCCCCAAGTATGTGATGTAGTGTGTGGCTCGAGCGAATGGTGAAGATAATCACCATTTAGCAGATAATCGGGGGTTTAGTACTAGAACCTCACTTTTGTCAAAATTGATTCTAAAGCCAGAGATGAGTCAAAAGGCCGCAAATAGGTCACGTAGTGTATTGTAAAGCGATGCGTAAACTGTTGGCGCTATATAAATTCTGTATAATAATAATAATAGTAATTAAAGTCTGATAGAGGATTGGATGAGAAGAGTAGAATATCATCCGCAAATAAAGTGGAACGGACAGTTTGGTCTCTGATAGTAATACCGCTAATACCAGCAGGCGAGTTAAGGATTCTAGACAAAGGTTCAATCGCTATATTGAAGAGTACAGGGGAGAGGGGACAGCCCTGCCTTGTTCCCTTAGTAAGAGGTATGATGTCTGAGATGAAATCCGGAGTAACTAATCGAGCCGTTGGGGATGTATACATCTGGTATAAAAAACGTATAATCATATCCAAAAAACCAAATGCCTTCATCACCCTAAATAACCATGAAAAACTAATATTATCGAAGGCCTTTTCGGTGTCTAGTGATACGATAGTGGTGTCTTGATCCGGGTTTAATTTGGCATATTCCAGCACCATCAAGACTTTGCGGATGTTCAAAGTCGCTGATTGCCCCGAAACAAAGCCCGATTGAGCTGGGTGAAGCAGGGAGGGGATTAGGGTTACTAGGCGTGAGGCAACTATTTTAGAAAGAATTTTTACATCTACGTTTATCAGTGGGATTAGCCTATACGAGCCTGGGTGTAACGGTTCTTTCCCTTTTTTGGATATTAGTTTGATGTGTGCCTGGGTGCCCATGGGAAGGTAGGGGCCCCCCCCTCCCACATGGCGGTGAATACATGTTTCAAAGTATCGGGGATGAAATCACTGCTTAATTTGTAGAACTCGTCAGTATATCCATCAGGGCCTGGGGCCTTCGATGAGGCTAGGGATTTAACCGTTGATTGGATATCTTCTACAGTAATGGGAGCATTAAGGGTCTCTAAGTGTGCGGTGGTGAGTTGGGGCAGTAGTACCTTGGGTAGCAGATTCTCCGCCATTGTTTGATCGATTGGGTCCTCAGAAAAGGGGGATGTATAGTATTCAGTAAGTAATTTACTAATTTCTGTATGGGAGGTAACAAGGGAGCCAGCAGTGTTCTTCAGAGCAGAAATATACCTAGGTTGTTTAAGACCTGTACACAGTCGGGACAAATGTTTGCTCGCCTTGTTGCCGTATCTATGTATAGTGTAAAGTGTATAGTAGGATGCTTTAGCTGCTTCCTATTGCTCAGCCCATAGATCAAAGTTTTGTTTAGCAATTTAAACAAACAAAAAACTTTGAAAAAGTTGTTTTCTCCAATCGCCCCCCTGAGTTTGTCTGCTATAGGAGGTTTATTGATGATCTCATTCTTGTATGGGATGAAGATCATTTGGGTCTTGACAGGTTTATTAAATCAATGAATGATAATTCCAAGAATATTCAGCTTACCTGTAATATCAGTACGGAACATATTATCTTCCTTGACCTGGAGATTTCTAAAGAGGGCTACCATTTTCGTTTGTGCAACCATTTTAAACCAACTGATCGAAATTCCTATATTCCTCTGGGGAGCTGCCACCATAGGTCATGGTTGTGCAATATCCCCAGAGGTCAATTCATCAGGCTCAGGTGGAATTGCACTCATAAGGATGATTTTGTTTTTCAATCCCAGGTCCTTGCATCCAGGTTTCACCAAAAGGGATATGAGAAATCTGCCCTGGAAAGTGAAATAGAACGGGTGCCCAGCATGGATAGAAATGCATTAGTATCCAATCAGATCAAAGAAAATGATACTGGTGTTTCCAACTTTAAAATGGTATTAAATTTCAATGTTCAACATAAAAAGTTTGAGAGGATTGTTCAAAAAAATTGGCCCATACTCAAACAAGATAAAGTTCTGGGTCCTCTTTTGCCACAGCGACCATTATTTATATATAAAAAAGCCCCCTCCCTTCGTGATCGTTTGGCACCTAGTGTTGTTGACATGCCTATTCAATCAGAAAGTCGGTTATTTATGTTCCTTTCAGGATTTTATGCTTGCTGGAAATGTACCGCCTGCAGGCATTCCAAATGCAATATCAAAAAGCGGAAAACCTTTGTGTCTTCAGCAACAAATAAAGAGTATAAAATGCAGCAATTAATTACGTGTGCCACGATTGGTGTTGTTTACATGCTTGAATGTAGATGTGGTCTTCAGTACATTGGCAGGACCTCCAGACCCCTCCATGTTAGATTGGGTGAGCATGTGAACATCATCAAAAATGGACTAAAAACTCACAATGTATCCAGGCACTTTAAACTAGTTCACAACCAGAACCCCAGGGGTCTAATGTTTTGGGGGATCGAAAGAGTCACAAAGCATTGGAGAGGTGGCAATTTTATACGTCAGCTCAGCCGTAGAGAGTCTCATTGGATACATGAGACAAAGGTTCTTGTGCCCACCGGCCTTAATGTTGAGTTTGATGTAAATTGCTTTATTTCTGATCACTAAAATTATGTTTATTCTCCATATATATGCTGTATACGAGGATCAACGTAGACGCGGGTTTAGGCATTTTTTATTACATTAATTATCATGTCTTAATTCTTTTCTCCATTTGATTTTATGGTCTCAGTCTCCTATTTGTGTATGACATCCATCTGGGGGTTAATATGTTTTTTGTTTAGTTGATGGTATTTCTGTCTTAACATTTAACTCCCTCTTAGTTAGTACAGGCATCTGTTGACTTCCGGCCCTCATCTCCTTGTGTATCAGTTTTCTATGGTTATTTATCGTGTGTAATACCTGAAACGACCTGAGGTGTCAGTATCTTTGTTGTTTAGATATCTCCATGGTTTCCCTGCATTGCTGACACCTCTGATGATCGGAGGTGTCACGTTAGAGTATTCATAGCGGGTGTAGTATGTCACTCCGTCACCGCTGATGAAGTCCCGCCCCCTGGGACGCAACGCCTATGGAACCACGTGATCTATGTGACATCATCCACATCCTCCGTTCATCCTCGTGGAAATTTGATACTGTCTGTTATGTCACCTTGGCACTGAGGTAACAGTGCTTGCTATGTAAGTGCAATTGCTTTTTAAATAAATTTTTTTATATACCCAACGGAGAGCACTACACTGTACTATTATCATTCCATGTAACGAGCCCACCGGAGTTCTTGGCTATGACACAGGGCATATTATGCTATTTTGGACACCTGTCTCCAGCGATCCTTCCATCCAGCTGACCAGTATATTTACCCTTGTGCAGGGACTGCCTGTGTGACCTGACTGATATACTCAGGGGTCCACTCTATGAGGTGAGCGGTAAGGACTCAGTATTGGTGGAGGCCGTCACACGACCACCCTGTTTGTCATCCTTAGGACCACCGTTTATGGACACTTGATGGTGCTTTTTACACTATAGACTCTTTCCTATTTTCAATTTTCGATTTATTGGATTAGTTTTGTTTTGTTTTTCTGTCTTGTTTGTCTATGCGCTGAACTGCTTTCTCTATATTTGTTTAGCAATCTGCCATGTTTTAATGTTATCCAAGGTGCGATTGTGCATCAGAGTAGAGTGTGCTGATCGTAACCTCTCACTAGCCTGCAGATATTGCTGTCTGGAGTGTTTTTTAAATTGTGCCATGTATGAGATAATCTTACCTCTAAGGAAGGCTTTACCCGCCTCCCAAAAAAGGTTTGGGTCGGTGAAGTGTGCACCATTGGTGGAGGTATAGTCCTCCCAAGTGGTATAAAGCGTGTGACAAAAATCCTAATTTTTTGCTAGATATGATGGGAATCGCCAGGTGGGCGATGGTGATGATGGTTTGACATTGGTTGGGTGTATAGTGATTAGACTGTGATCTGAGATCACTGCTTCACCAATCTCAGGATCACAGATTGTTGACAGTAAAGCTTGAGATGCAAAAAAATGATCTATCTGTGAAAAAGAATTGTGGGGGGGTGAAAAAAGGTAAAATCTCGGTTAGTCGGGTGGGTTAGGCGCCAAAAGTCTATAAAATTTATTGAAGAGATGGCCCGGTCAAGAGGTGTAATATCTGCTGTTAAGGGGTGAGGGTTTCGTGTTGTTTGGCAGCAATGGCCTGCACGGTCTTCTGATGGCGCATGACAGAATTAAAGTCTCCTCCAACCAGGTGGAGAGCCTCAGGGGTGTCCAAGATCCAAGCCACCATGTCTTGGAAAGAATACATTATCAGGGGAGTTGGGGGCATAAATGTTGGTGATAGTGATGTCTTTAGAAGCTAATGATAGACGTAGCATTATTTTACGGCCAGTCGAGTCAGCTTGGATATCTCAAATAGTGTGTCTCAGATTTTTATGTAGTATAATAGCCACGATAGGCTTTGCGGCCATAAACATTTCCAACCCATAACTTGCGAAGACGTGGTAAATCATCAGCGGACAGATGGGTCTCTTGAATGAGCACCACATCAGCCCAGAGACGCTTTAGATGTCTAAGGATTTGCACACGTTTATTGGGAGAACGAAGCCCCTTTACATTCCAGGAAACAATTTTCAGGTGATCCCTGTCACTATGAGCCATGTCTGTTGTATATGGGCGTGAGCATGAGTTAGCATGTTATCTAACCCTATGACAGTCATTGCATTAGCAAAGTGAGGGATATATATATATCGGAAAGCTTCTGAGGGTATACAGGCGTAACAGGTAAATAACTCAAGAAAACATAACTGACCTCACCTTTTTCCACATGGGGATCATCACCCACGCAGAGCTCCCGCTTAGTGCTCGTTCCTCTCTAGGGGGGTGAAAATAAGGTCTCGGGGGAGGAAAGGAGGGGGAGAGGGAGTCTAAAGAACGGCTCCAGTAAGGGGGGTGGAAGAGAGAGGAGGGAGGGGGTATGGAGGCGTGAGACCCGCTGACAGCAGGAAAGAGCCGCCCTGATATGAGCGATTGCTCAGAGTGCTGAGTTTTAACCCACGAGGGAGCAGGAGAACAGCTGGAACTGAAAAAAAACTCATAGAACGTGATTAATAAACGAAGTGCTACTAAATCAGTGCATATCCAACAGCAACTAGGATATTGGCCATACTGTTCATACCAATAATTCAGTGAATTTCTGAGTGGTGAGTTTGGTTGGTGAAACGACTGCGCTTGTATGGGGGCTTTTCAGGACTGAGTTAGCTATTGGTTGAGGTACGGGAGTCTTTAACAGATCTTGAGGGAGAGCCCCCAGTAGAATTATTGTGTTCCGTATCCATGTCTGTAGGGTGAGTAAGGTAGTGCTCCGCTTCAGCTGAGGATGAGAAAGTATGGTGTGCTCCTGTAAAAGATATGATATGAAGAACAGCCGGATAGGCCAAGGTGAATTTGACATGGTTGTTGAACAAAGTCGAGCAGATTGATGAAAATGCTTTGCACTGTTTCATCACCTCTATAGACTAGTCAGCGAACAGCAGCAGGTCTGCGCCATCAATAGAGAAGGTTCCCTTGCTACGGAATTTCTGCAGGATGGTGTTCTTGTCAGCGTAATTGAGGTATCTGACAATGACTGCTCTGGGTTTAGCACGGTGTTCAGTGTGCTGGCCTATGCGGTGAGCACACTCAATGACACATGGTGTGCAGAGGCCCAGTTGCTCAGGGATAGTTTTGGCACATATATATCTGTGAGCTGTGTGTTAGAGAATGATTCTGGCAATCCGATAATCCTTAGATTGTTCCTTCTCGAACGATTCTCTAAATCATCCAATTTATCCCACAGTTCTTTATTTGAGTGTGTAAGGCATGCCAGAACAGCAGCATGAGCTGTGGTGTCGTCCTCGAGTGAGGAGATCCTCTCCTCTGTATGGAATATACGTTGAGCCCAATTCTGGAGCTCAATAAGGAACTGTTCTAGTGCTCTCTGCACTGCTGCATCTACTGTGGCAGCCAAAGTAGGTGTCAGGAGGGCTACTACCGCCTGGGCTCTGCCTGCAGGGGAGGTAGGATCGCTGGCTGTTGTGCCTGAGGGGGACTGTGCCGTGTCTATGGGGCCGGGCGCAAGCGCCCTCTTAGCTGCAGCCGCCGCGTCTGCTGAGGGCTGCATACTGGCGGAGAATGATCGGTTGTGGGAGCACTCCACAAACCAATTCATGTGAGTCTTGTCTGGTACCGGAGATGGAGGGGGGTGTCCCCGAGGTGTAAATCGGCTTCAGAAGCAGTTTTAGAGAGGTGTGCAGCGGGAGCTAGATCTGCCCACCTCCTCCTCATGTGGCTCTGGAACCGGAATCTTCTTTTTATATATAGGGGTAAAGATAATTTTTTTCCTAGTACTGTGGTATTTCTTCTTTTTTTCCATACACTGTTAACAATTTGAGAGATCCTTTTCCATGGTCATTTTCCTTCCTTTACTATCATTTCCACTCTAACAGTATCCTCATCTGCATGTTTCCTCAGCTTCAAATTTCATACCATTTTGACAGGCAAAATGTTTTCAGGAGTGTCAGAGATAGTCACTGCTTTCTGCCTCCTGCATTCCTATTGGCACACAGCTAAGATGGGCTGTCTCAAAACACAACAGGAATGTGCAGGAGGCTATCAAGAAAGAAGTTATAAAGCTTTTCCTGCCAGAACAGACCAGAATTCATCCATAAATTGGAGATTGCTACAGTGAGACCCCATTCACACAGGGACGACTTGTCAGGCGACCTAGTCGCCTGACAAGTCGCCTCCCGTTCTGTACTATGGAGCCGTTCTAAGGGGAGCGACGCAAGTCGCTCAGACTTAGAAAAAGGTTCCTGTACGACTTCGGGGGCGACTTGGGGCGACTTGCATAGACTTCTATGCAGAAGTCGTTTTGCAAGTCGCCCGGGCATTCGTTTGCAGGTCGCCTCGCTGAGGCGACCTGCAAGTCGTGTTGCCCCTGTGTGAATGGGGTCTTATGTGTTCATACACTTTGATGCCTGTATTTAATATCTAGAGCATACGTTTTAAACTTTGGATAGCAAATTGTACTTAGTACTTAGTAGCCCAAATGACAGCTGGGTGGGAATAACTCACTGGTTGTTAGGATACTGGCAGTTTCACATACCACTGCAGCCAGAGGTTCAGCTTGGCTAAACACAAACTTAGTTTGACTCCCAATAGTCCAAACATGAGTTGAGAATGAGCCTGAGCTCATCCCTACAACTGATCCTAAAAAAATTCACTGCATTATTTTTTTTCTGATGCTTTCAGCACTTGCTTTCATTTTCTAATCCTATTTACCCATTATTCTTAGGATTATTTTAGCTATTCCTCTTGCTGCTCTGTATTCCTCTGTATTTGCTGTTATGTAGTCCTCTTTATTCTTCCTTGGTCTTACAAAGCTGGAGTTCCGCTTTCAATGAATGTTTGAATTATATGACAAATGTAGTTGCCCTTGCCCCATTATTGCTTTTGTCAAGTAAACTTTTGATGTCTACGCATGATCTGTATTTTGTATGTCCCATTGTAATCACCTAATATTTTTTTCACTTCCTTCCAGATGCGTTCTTGTGTGTCGCTTCTGGTTTTTCATAAAACTCAAACTTGACCCCACATTTCTTGTTTTCTAAGTGCATGCACAGTGATTATGCAGGTATTAAAAACATTTCCTACCACTCTGAGTGAATTTATTCATGCTTTGACAGGACTGATAATTGATTGTTTATAATTACCATGTTCTTTAAAACCTCTAACTGTCCTTTTTAGCCTTTACTGTATAATATTACTGTATATTTTTTCCTGATTTCATTTTATCATCGCCTTTCCATCTAATTTCATGCAGTGCTAAAAAGCTTATCTAATTTCTTTCAGGATTGTCATTGCTTTCCCGCATTTTCAGACTTACAGTAGAAATAATTAAATAGTGGAAACAGGTTGGCTATATTTTGCAAAAGAGACATACTATGGCTCTTCTGAAATAAAGGATTCTTACCTGTCTTTTCCCGATCTTCTGGTCGTTCAGCTGTGCATATGCAGTTAAATACACAACATCAGAATTTGCTGGGTGAATGAACTTCCACACATGCCAGGGACTTACGCCATGCCAGCATGGCTAATATAGATTGGAGAAGATCTCAAACCCAGAAGACTGGGGGAAGATGTGGGCACCAACAAGGGAGCTTTTGGACAGTGCATCATTGGAGATTAAGAGAGTATAGTTCTACTTTAACCGCTTGCTGTCAGGGGCAATGTTCACATTTTTCATATACAGTTGTGCTCATAAGTTTACATACCCTGGCAGAATTTATGACTTCTTAGCCATTTTTCAGAGAATATGAACGATAACAACATTTATTTCACTCATGGTTAGTGTTTGGCTAAAGCCATTTATTATCAATCAACTGTGTTTACTCTTTTTAAATGATAATGACAACAGAAACTACCCAAATGACCCTGATCAAAAGTTTACATACCCTGGAATGTTTGGCCTTGGTACAGACACAGAAGGTGGCACACACGTTAAATGGCAATTAAAGGTTAATTTCCCACATTTGTGTCGCAAAGAAAAACATTGCATCAAACTCAAATGTGCACATTAATGAGAAAATAAGCAAGCATAAAGTCCATAAGTGAATAAATCCCAACACCAAAACGGAATGCTCTGAGATAAAACTTCTAGATCTTCCACCACGAGTGCTCAGAATGCAGATGGCCAGTCACCAGAGCTGTTTGACCCCTTTTTACAGGATGGTCAAGAAACACTTTGGGAACCCCAAATTGATTCCACTAATGGCATGAATCCACTTCAATGGCCACTCAGGAAGGAGCTAGAATGTAAAAAATTACTCCACAGGAGACACAGATGAAAGTCTCATAGTGTAGTAATTTTTAATAGAGTAAAAACAGCAGCAATAATAGCAGTTACACTCACATGTGATAGTGCCCACAAGGCGCCATTTTTTTGGTACACATTTTTTTGCATAAATCACAATCAGTGTCTGTGTATAAATTGTCAATGAGTTTGTTAGCTCTCACATGGACGCACTAAGCAGGCTAGACATTGAGCCACGAGGAGGTAGAAAAGAACAGTCAAAAAAACCTACGTAACAAGGTAATGAAACTTTACAAAGAAAGCCTTGAATATGCCAGTCATTACTGTTTAATCACTTAATACGAAGTGGAATATATGGGAATCTCTTTATACCAAGCCAAGGTCAGGTAGATCAAGAAAGATTGCAGCCACAACTGGCGGAAGAATTGCTCAGGATACAAAGAAAAACCCATAGGTAACCGCAGAAGAAATACAGGCTGCTCTCCAAAAAGATGGCATGGTTGTTTTTAAGGAGCACAATTCAACAATACTTGAACAAAAAAGAGCTGCATGGTTGAGCTGTCAGAAGTAAGCCATTACTGCGCCAATGCCACAAAAAAGCCAATGAGACATGCAAAGGTGTTGTTGGGCATATTGTAACCAGGCTTTTTTGTGTAACTAACTTGTACAGTAAAGGCTTTTTTCTGGCATTCTTGACCATGCAGCTCTTTTTTGTTCAAGTATCATTGTATTGTGCTCCTTAAAAACAACCACAACATCTTTTTCCATAGCAGCCTGTATTTCTCCTGAGGTTACCTGTGGGTTTTTCTTTGTATTCCGAACAGTTCCTGTGGCAGTTGTGGCTGAAATCTTTCTTGATCTACCCGACCTTGGCTTGGTATCAAGAGATCCCCAAATTTTCCACTTCTTATTAAGTGATTGAACAGTACTGACTGGCATATTCAAGACTTTTGATATTTTTTTATATCCTTTTCCATCTTTGTAAAGTTTCATTAACCTTGTTACACAGGTCTTTTGACTGTTCTTTTTTACCTCCTCATGGCTCAGTGTCTAGCCTGCTTAGTGCATCCATGTGAGAACTAACAAACTCATTATTTATTATAAACTCACTATTTATACACAGACACGAATTGTGATTTAAAAAGCCACAAATGTGGGAAATGAACCTTTCGTTGTCATTTTAACCTGTGTGCCACCTTCTGTGTCAGTACCAAGGCCAGACATTCCAGGGTAAACATTTTATCAGGGTAATTTGGGTAGTTTCTGTTGTCATTATTATTTAAAAAGAGTAAACAAAGTTGATTGATAATAATTGGCTTCAGCCAAACACTAACCATGAGTGAAAGAAACGTTTTTGTGTTATCATTCATATTCTCTGAGAAATGGCCAAGAAATCATAAATCCTGCCAGGGTATGTAAACTTATGAGCACAACTGTACATGTTAAAATTAACATTTGCTAGAAAAAATATATTTTCTCTATATATGTACTACCTCTTGAGGGTCACAAATTAAATCAGTACCCCCCTGGTTGCCCTGACACTGTCAGTCCCCTGCCACCTCTAACACCCTGGGTTCATACATTTTCCAACAAGAAGGACGTAAATACACCAGAATTGATTAAACCACTAAAGTTTACCAAATGAGATGAAAAAGAAATTAGAGAGTCAACTCAAGTTTACACTCCAAAATGTAATTTCCTATAGGAATGTTATCAGTAACTAAATGACTATCAGTCATTAGATTTAAACATGCAACAGTGAACAGGCTACAGGAGTGCAGAGGAATGGCTCTTATGAGTGTCAGACCCCTCTCTACTGCTCCTACACACAAATGCAGAAACAGTAAATAACGAGTTATAACTTTTAGAAATGGGAAAACTGTATTGAAATTCAACCTGCTCTTCCAGAGAGTTCTTTGGTGAATTATTGCTCTATGAGCTCAGTAAAACAAATCCCTGAAGTGAAGGAGGAAGTGTATTGCTGTACGGTCCAGTTGATCTTCAGCTAGTCCATGATGTTTAATTGCATGCAAGGAATTTTTGAATGGCAATGCAAAGCAACTGAATCAATAAATTGTGGATAAACTGCAAACAATCTTCCTGTGTAAAGCAAACTGTACCTGGACTCACAGTGATCACTGACTTAAAGATGTTGCTCTCTGTGGAACTACAAGTAGCAGCAGGGCAATAGAAAGTAAAGGTGTCTGTATATATAGTGTCTATGATATTTGGTCTAGATCCTTGCCACTAAGGATGATAAATTATGCAAGGGACAATAGTGTCTATATACAGTGTCTATAAGGTTGGGCTATTGCCTGCTCACCACACTGGAACAAGAGATGATGATGATGATGGCTGTCTCTATGGTTCACCCGAATCTGATATCACTGCAGGGTGAATGGAATAGGAGTGGCCTCCAGGCTGCCGCCGAACAGCTAAAGAGAGCTGTCCACAGATGTCCCTTCGGAAATACGTTGGGTAATTCTGCTGGTGCAGGCCACGACTCAGCTGCAGCTCACACTATCATAGAGTCCCTGCACTCAGATCCATGTGGGGTCCCAAGAGAGTGCGCTAGCCCTCAATCCATCCCTCTTATAGTCTTTCCCAGCAGTCTGTTCTTCCCTATCAGCCAGTTGGTAATTGTAGTTCTTGATGATTCAGCCAGAGATCAAATCCCATCCATATGGATTACGTATCCCAAGATGCTTTGCTCTTCCTTGTCTCTGATTAAAAAGATAACAGGTCAGCATTCCTCTCAGCACTAGAGGGAAACAGCTCCCCCTGCTGCAATGCCACGCAGTGTCTCCTGATTGCCAGAATATGTATATCTCTAGCTCCTGGCTACATATATATTAATATATAGCCATTTATAAACTGCAAATTTTCACAAACGAATACACTTTAAAATAATTTTAGTGGGCACAAACACAATATAATACCCAATTTTTGGGATAGAATTTAAAGGATGATGTTGTGTCGAGTAAATAGATACCAAACATGTCAAGATTTCAAATTCTGCAGGCCTGTGAACGGGTGACAAACTATGGTACCTAAAACTATCCATAGGCAATACTTTAAAAACCTTTACAAGTTATCATTTTAGAGTTAAATGTGAGCTGTGGCTTTCACTCCAATGTTCCAATACTTCACGTTTGCTGCAATCACCATTTACATATGTGCGCTTGACTTACGTACGTTTTTCCATTGTGTGTGAGTACAGGGGGGGTAGGGGTGCTTTACAATTTATTTTTTTATTGATTTTATTTAAATTAATTTTTTTTACATTTGTTTTCATTTACCTTTATTGCAATTACAAGGGTGAACAAGACCCCTTGTGATAGCTTTGGGCAGTTACAGGAACTCTTAATGGAGACATAAGGGGTCTATTAGACCCATGATACCTCCTATGCCCTTCAAAACATCTAATCAAATACAGATAGTGTTTGATTAGATGTTTCCCTGACCAAAGACAGCATGGAAGACAGCACTGAGACTGGAAGTGACAAAATCCTCACCGCTTTCAGCTTCATGGATGTTCCTTCATCTCCTATGTGGGCAGCCGACCTGACCAGGAATTCCAGGGAAGGTGGGGTGGGAGTTGGTTCCAGAGTGATGGACATACACTATACAATCTTATTGTATTAAAAAATACAGGAATGTCCTCACAAATATATTTTCTGTACTTTACTGTAACTTCTTAAAGATGACCACAACATCTGACGTCACATTGACATACTGACAGAATTCTTTGGCGCAGAATTCCATACACAGGAGCAGACATTCTATGGTTATCATTTAGGAGCAGAATGTCAGCATTATAAGCTATCTTCCCTTATCACATGCTCTCCTTGAGAGCACCACAGAGTTGGGACCACTTCCCCAATATACGGTATACTAAGCCCACAGCATTCAGCTTCCATCACTGAGTATAATCAAGGTACCTTTATTAGTATATCAGTCTCTTCCAATGTCCCTCGTACAGTTCTGCCCTGCTGGGCACGCTCCCATATGGCACACTCACTCCGAGGTGTAGTAGTACTCACTTAAGTGGACTGACTTAATATTCCAGCTGCTTTCCTACTTGTAGATAACCCTACTTGTAGATAACCCCTGTAGTAGCATATAGATTTCTTTACAGAAGATAAACAGTGGGAAAGTGGAAAAGAGCATAGGAAGGGGACCCAAATTGTTAATCTGTTTAGGGCTCTATCAGTTCTTAATCCAGCTCTGGCCACATCTGTTTTATGTGTGCACCCTGGACTAAATGTTAATTTGTAAAACAAAGCTTTTATATACATAACATCTAACTGATACTAGGGTAAAGTCCAGAATCCCTGGCTGAGCCCTTTATGATGTGGTGTAATGGAATGTGTGCCAACACTCACAGCCCTTACTATGCAGGATTTCAGTTGTCTTCCAACTTATATCCCTATGGTTGGGTTCACATATATGCAAATTGGATGTGAGTTTCCCTGCATCCAATTCGCATGGCAGGAGAGTGTGACTGGCTCTCAATGGAGCTGGTTCACACAGCTCTGGGGTGGCCACAGTCCGCATTGAAGAAGGGTTCTGTGCGTCTTCAGGTCCGAGTTCAGGCAAACATTTGGACTTGATTCGCACCTAAATTAGTGAACAAGGACCCCATGCTGTAAGCCACAACCGCAGCTTATGTGAACGGAGCCTGAATGTCAGCAACCAATATTTAGTAAAAAAAAACAAACAGGGATAACATGCATTGTTCTCATGTCGATGAACAACGGGATCACCATGATATAATAGTTCATTGAATCAGCATTGTTTCATAAAACATTTAACTCACATAGGTATCTAGACCTACCACTAACCACAACAAAGAAACTGCAAATTGCAAAGTGTTATTGGCACCTGTTTTTAGAAGGTGTTAAACAATGACAGCCTCCTATTTCTCTGGAAATGTTTAACTTAGAATCACATACCCTTTACTACATGAAATTCACTATTAATGTAATTGTAATGAGAGAAGTAAATAAGTCATAGACAATGGCTTTGTAAGATGCAGATTATTTTATTTACTTAAGCATTTACTGTACAAAATAAGGTCCGTTGGCATGTACCATAGGGTGAGTGCATGGATTGGAAACTGGCTACAAGGGCAAGTTCAGAGGGTGGTGATAAATGAGGAGTACTCAGAATGGTCAGGGGTGGGTAGTGGGGTCCCCCAGGGTTCTGTGCTGGGACCAATCCTGTTTAATTTGTTCATAAACGACCTGGAGGATGGGGGAAACAGTTCAATCTCTGTATTTGTGGACGATACTAAGCTAAGCAGGGCAATAACTTCTCCGCAGGATGTGGAAACATTGCAAAAAGATCTGAACAAATTAATGGTGTGGGCGACTACATGGCAAATGAGGTTCAATGAAGCAAAATGTAAAATAATGCATTTGGGTGGCAAAAATATGAATGCAATCTATACACTGGGGGAGAATCTCTGGGGGAATCTAGGATGGAAAAGGACCTGGGGGTCCTAGTAGATGATGGAATGCAATGCCAATCTCCTGCTAACAAAGCAAACAGAATATTGGCATGCATTAAACAGGGGATTAATTCCAGAGATAAAACAATAATTCTTTCGCTCTATAATACCCTGATCCGGCCGCGCCTAGAGTATGCTGTCCAGTTCTGGGCACCAGTCCTCAGGAAGGATGTACTGGAAATGGAGCGAGTACAGAGAAAGGCAACAAAGCTAATAAAGGGTCTGGAGTATATTAGTTATGAGGAAAGGTTGCAAGCATTGAACTTATTCTCTCTGGAGAAGAGGCGCTTGAGAGGGGATATGATTTCAATTTACAAATACCATACTGGTGACCCCACAATAGGGATAAAACTTTTTTTGTGGAAGGGAGTTTAACAAGACTTGTGGCCACTCATTAAAATGAGAAGAAAAGAGGTTTAACCTTAAACTACGTAGATAGTTCTTTACTGTAAGAGCGGCAAGGATGTGGAATTCCCTTACACAGGCGGTGGTATCAGCGGGGAGCATCGATACTTTCAAAAAACTATTAGATAAGCACCTGAACGACCACAACATACAGGGATATACAAGGTAATACTGACATATAATCACACACATAGGTTGGACTTGATGGACTTGTGTCTTTTTTTGACCTTACCTACTATGTAACTATGTTAAGCGTTGTGCTGAGGAAATACTAGCTACAAAATGTAACATGTTTAAAAGCTGTAGCGAGGGACTTGCTAATTCTTACACTGGTTATCTGAATATTACAGGGTTGTCTGCAATTGACTGCATCACTCTGATAGAAACACACACGCACACACACGCTTGTCTGAGTCACTGTATATTTAAGGCTGGCAGAAAATGAACAAGATTTCTGCAAACACCCATGTCAAAATACAATGCTTGAATGTGCAGAATTAAAGTGCTAGTAAACTCTCATGTTTATCTTGTACCTACAGGTAAGCCTATAATAAGGCTTACCTGTAGGAACAGTAAATATCTCCTAAACATGCACCATTTTGGAGATATTTACATGTGTAGCAGCCGGTGACGTCACCAGAGCATGCACACTGTGCTCTCAATGGCTGGAGCTTGTGTACCCAAAAGGAAGACTGGGTGAAGTTGGAATCCCTGTCAGCGGTGACAGCAAGTCGCTGGAGGGCACCATTTTTTGCAGTCCATACTAGCACATTATAACATGATCCTGTGGGAGGGGCTTTTTTTATGAGGTTTGCAAACTTTAAAGGATCACTAATCTCAAGAAAAAATATTATATATTGCAGCTTATGCCCTGTACACACGGGCAGACTTTTCAGCAACAATGGTCCGCCAGTCTTTCCGACGGACTTTCAAACAAACGGACTTGCCTACACGCGATCACACCAAAGTCCGACGGATTCGTACGTGATGACGTACGACCGGACTAAAATAAGGAATTTCCTAGCCAGTAGCCAATAGTTGCCCTAGCGTCAGTTTTCATCCGTCGGAATAGCATACAGACGAGCAGATTTCTCGATAGGAACTGGGTCCAGCGGAGTTCCGACGTAAAGATTTGAAACATGTTCCAAATCTTATGTCTGCCAGATTTTCGACACAAACAGTCCACTGAAGGTCCGATGAAGCCCACACACGGTCGGATTGTCCACCGGATTCGGTCCGTTGGACCAGTCCAGTCAAAAAGTCCGCTCTTGTGTACAGGGCATAAGAGTCCTTAAATTAGGTGGCTGCCTTGGGTTTCTTTTTTTTCTGGTAAGAACATTTTTGCCAGGTCTTGCCAGATGTGTGTCCTTGTGACTTTCTGTTACCTGCACCAAAGAATATCTTCTTTCCTAGCTGTCCACTGTAAACAAACAATTCTTCTGCCCTTCATGTAATTGAGATGAAGAGACATGGACATGTTTATTGTCCGTATCAGGAAAGCAGCCTAGAGTGACAACAATGGCTCCCTCCATAGATACAATAGAAGAGTGGTGCAGCAACCCAAGGAAAGGAAGTGTGATATTTATAGGATTACCAGGTGAAATTAAAGCAAAAGGAGCTTGAAAAAAGAATGCAAATACAGCCACCACACCAAGAACTAGTGGCTGTAATATGTTACTTTTTTGGTTTTGGGTTTAGATACACTTTAAGTCCGTCACTCTGTTAATTTTCCCTATATTTAATGTAGAAGCCAAATTGAAGTCTTATTCCCCATACACACGATCGGAATTTTCGTCAGAAAAACCTTGGATGGTTTTTCAGATGGAATTCCGCTCAAGCTTGGCTTGCATAAACACGGTCACACAAAAGTTCTCTGAACTATCGACCGTCAAGATCGCAGTGACGTACAACACTACGACGAGCCGAGAAAATTAAGTTCAATGCTTCCGAGCATGCGTCAAATTGTCTCCGAGCATCGGAATTTTGCGCATCGGATTGGCTACAGACAATCGGAATTTCCACCAGCAAAAGTCTGATGGAACATACACACGGTCGGAATTTCCGACCAAAAGCTCACATCGGACTTTTGCTGGAGGAATTTCCGATCGTGTGTACGGGGCATTACAATTTTTATCTCTTTATGGTTTTGGCTTTGAATGTTATGATTTATGCATTTATTTTTTCTTGCAAATGCTTTAAAATACCTTTTCATCTCAGTTAAAATGCTATTTTCCTGTTTATCTCTCCAGTACTTTATGCTGGCTGAGCTGAGTAACAGCCACTCCCTTGATTACAAGTACTCACATAGACTTGCATTGTAGAAAAGGGGGAGGGTGTCTGATCAGACCTGTTTAAATTCATGAGAAAACAGGATTGATGCTGGTGTCAAAATCTAGGAAAGTGGAGGTATGACTATGAAAATTGATGATATAGTACAACATTTTTCTGACTGCATATTTTTTTATATGATTTAAATTGGGCTATAAAACAGAAATAAGAATTTACATAACCCTGATGCTGTAAACATTTGCTATTTTTTTTTGCTTTTTTAAGCCCAGGCTGTAAAAATGACAGCTGTAAATAAATTGATTGGAATGCAAAACAATATAATCAACCTTTAGCATACTGGCATTTGTCAGGAATATTAAGAGGTAAAGTATTCCATAAATATACAATATGAAATATTTGCAATAATAAGTTTTTGACTGGGTGATCAATTTTTCATTTAGTAGGAAAATAGGAATCAAATGTTAACAGGGACCCATAAAAATGTTCTATTTTTGGATGTTTAGGTGCACAAACCTGTTATAAACTAAAAGATGAAAGTATAATCAAGTCATATGTTCTAGCCTGCACCGTAATAAGCAGAGATTGTGTCGGGTAATTGCTAGTTTAGACACGGACTTATATATAAATGTGAACAGTTGGTATGGAAAGTATGGGAAGCCAGATTGAAAGCTTCACAAATTGGGCTTGGTTCTGGTTAATTGTGAATTATTTTCTCTTGTCTAAAATAGAGAGTTTAATTAAACATCAAACTGTTTTTATGTATAATATTTTCAATAGGAGAGATATAACATTTATTGGATTTATAGAACAGGTTTTAGCTTTGAGATAAAACAAGTAACACATAAGGCTTCATTCACACGGCCATAAAAACTTTACTGTTATTATACATGTGTTTTCTAGGAGAAAAATTACTGCGTAATGATTAGTAACATATTTGCGAATAGATGCATTTAAAAGCGTAAAGACGCATATGTGTACATCATTTATTTCCCCCCTTCATTTAGACTTAATTTGCGCTCCTACAAATATGTATTCATGCGTTTATACGGGTAAGCACATAAAGCGCATTGCTCTTAGACACAGATTTTTGGATTCTGTGATACGGATCTGAAAGCAGCTCATGTTTATGCACCTGTGTGAATGGTTCCATTGAAAACAATGCAGCTGCATTCAGACCAGTAATTAAAAAAACGCTTGTATATGCGAGTGAATGAGGCCTTAGATAATGTTTTTAACATTTCACATACTAATCTGTCATGGTTTGCTATGGGCATCAAAATAGGTCTGCTATTTTAAGGGAATCTGAAATAGGAGAAATTCTCCAAAATCAACCACAAGCAACATACTGCATGTCAGCAATCTCCAGATACCTGAACATCAGATCCATTAGCCATTTTAGCACCCTTTTGCACCAAATATAAGGTTGCCCCTTCATGTGCCAGCTTCCTGGTTCTTCATGTTCTCTCACCCCACCAATCTTTTCCTAAGTATCTCTATTGGCAAACATGGTCAATCATCACTATGACTGGCTAATTGTAAGGCTTGGGAGAAGGGAGGAGGCAGCGTAGCTGGTTCGATATTTGCAGGCCAGCGCATCTTTGGATTCAGGGTACCAGAATTACTGAAAAAGAAATGCAGACCTCACATGCAGGTACCGGAGTTATCAGCAATGTTCTGTCGTGGATGGTTACTCCAAGGTCTGCTTTAACCGCTTCAGCCCCGGAAGATTTTACCCCCTTCCTGACCAGAGCGTTTTTTGCGATTCGGCACTGCGTCATGCGACGTGGCTCCCAAACAAAATTGATGTCCTTTTTTTCCCACAAATAGAGCTTTCTTTTGGTGGTATTTGATCACCTCTGCGATTATTTTTTGCGCTATAAACAAAATAAGAGCGACAATTTTGAAAAAAACGCATTATTTTTTACATTTTGCTATAATAAATATCCCCCAAAAATATATAAAAAAACATTTTTTTTCCTCAGTTTAGGCCGATCGTATTCTTCTAC
The DNA here is from genome assembly GCF_042186555.1 of Aquarana catesbeiana. Classification (NCBI taxonomy): domain Eukaryota; kingdom Metazoa; phylum Chordata; class Amphibia; order Anura; family Ranidae; genus Aquarana; species Aquarana catesbeiana. The sequence goes on from NC_133324.1 coordinate 623,238,629, forward strand.
ATATTTTTGGTAAAAAAAAAAAAAAAAAAATCACAATAAGCGTTTATTGATTGGACAAAAGCTAAATAGTAGGGGTGTGTGCAGACTGACATCTGTAGATCGGGACACCAAGGAAAGGATTTCTACCTCATTATTTGGAAGCAAAAAATTACTTTAAAATGTTACTAAACCCAAGACCCTGCATTCACTATATCTGGTCTCCCACATACCTTTTCCTCGTGTGCCCTCGCAGTATATAGCAGCCTTGTGACTTCTATCAGTGTCTGGATAAAGCTAGTAAGAGGAGTTTTCATTCTCCTCTGACTGTTCTATGAGGACAGCACTGTCCAGACCCTCTGTCTGGACAGTGCTGATTGGCCCTGTGATGCACCAACAAAAAAAACTCTCTAGCAATACAGACCAAACTGAGCATGTGCAGATTGACTCCAAAGGCTCTGTCATCCTTGTGTCATGGATTGTAGACTACCTGACAGGAAGACCACAGTGTGTGCGTTTGCAAGAAGTTGACGGAGAAGACAGAGTGATCAGCAATTTTCACATTCCACAGGGGACAATTCTCTCTCCCTTTGTTTTTACTGTCTACACCACTGATTTTAGCTACCAGACAGAGTCTTGCCATCTTCAGAAGTTTTCTGATGACTCTGCGGTAGTGGGATGTATCAGGGATGGGGAAGAGACTGAGTATAGGACTGTGGTGGAGAACTTTGTCACATGGTGTGAGGTTAATCATCTGTATCTAAATGTGACAAAGACAAAAGGAGTTGGTTGTAGATTTCAGAAAGCGGAAGCCACAAGTGACCCCAATCTCCATCCGAGGAGTGGATGTGGAGGTAGTAGAGAGTTACAAGTATCTGGTGGTGCACATAGATATTAAGCTGGACTGGAGCAAGAACACTGAGGTGCTCTATAGAAAGGGCCTGAGCCACTTTTCTTTTTGAGGAGACTAAGGTGTTCGACACAGGGTCACGTGTCTTCATCAGGGGGATATGATGAAGACCCTGATGAAGACACGTGACCCTGTGTCGAACACGCGTAGGGGAGGGGCCAGGACGGAGCACGGAGCACGCGGTCTGTTTGCTGTGATGCAACGCACACTTTACCCTTACTGCCACGCATTGTCTGGAGTCTACTGCTAGATTGGTGCACTTACGCACTTCAAATTTGTGAGTACCCCATTGTGGGGAATGATTTTATATTTTAAATAAAACCTTTTTAAACGTTATTACACCATCAAGTTTTTTTCTCTCATATATCTTTGGAGCTGCTATTCATACTGTGCACCTGGATATCATCATTGAGCCGTGGGATGGCTCCAAAGCGTGTTTAGACTTAGTTTCACAGCTGAGTCACACACTCTGAGGTGAGTGGCATTCCTGGGGGGTCACTGGATGACACTGGAGCATGGTTTTATAAGCACTGAGATCATTTGGAGCATGCTGGATTTTCATTTATGGACATTTATTATACCTATGTGATTGATTACTGGATTCACGGATCACTTTTAATATTGTTTTTTGATTGTATATCACATATACTGTGTGGCACTGGGCACTTTTTGCGTATTGCACGAAAGACATATTTACTGTGTTATATTATGCACATTGCACTTTATGATATATTTATTATGTACACTTATATTTGATGATATAGATTTACATATTTTCTATATTGCACTGATGCATTATCACTATTTTTGTGATTTTTAAACACACTATATACATATGGTTTAAAATATTCTTTCTTTAGATTATTATTTAATACATTCAATATATAATTTATATATTTGGTTATTATTTACACTTTAGCGCAGTGTATTTTCTTTTTCTACATTGGTGCACGGTACATGAGACAAGTTCTACGCAGGCAGCTAGGTGTTTTTTACTTTTTACTCTTTAGGCATTAGATCATTGTGGCTCGCAAGGTTTTTCTCTAATTAGTAAATATCAGGGGCTGATAATTTCATGCTGTGTTGACTTTTTAAGTGTAAATCAAGAAAATTACTTTGTTATAGGTATTGTCATATTTCCATATCATGTTTATACTGTTCAAATATTTACTGTTAGTGTTAGTTTTCAATAGGAGTTCTGTAATTTCTCAGGTTGCCAGTCAAAAATGTGCTCCGTCAGTAAATGTTTCATGTTTTGTCAGTAAAAAATACTGCAGGAGGTTGGCAACCCTGCTCTTGTATGCAGTGGCATGCTGGGGAATCAGGCTTAGGGTGTCTGACACCAACAGACAGCAAACTGATTTGCAAGGCCAGTGATGTTGGATTGGAATAGGAGTATTTTACAACAGTGTTGGAGGGGGGAATGTTGTTCAGGTTACGTTCTATCTTGGACAACTCCTCCCACCCACTCCACAATGTGGTGGTCAGTCTGCAAAGTACCATCAGTGACAGATTGTTTCACCCACAATGCACCCACAGAGCAACACAGGAAATAATTTTTGCCTATGGTGATCAAGATATATAATTATTTTCTGTGAGGACTGAAGGTAAAGATTTAATTCTGGTTGTTTATGATCAGGATTTTGTGTTGTTCTTATAGTATGTTGGTATTGTGTTGGTTATTATCTGGGGTGGTGTATTATTTGTATTTGGTAGTTTGCCTGTTATTTTAATCTATGTTATTTATTCTATGTTGTATTTTAATTGTATGGATATTTTATTTGTAGTGTAGTTGTAATTTTGTTATTTGGTGTTAATGGCTGTTATTGGTAATTTTGTTGTGATCTTGTGTTGTCTTTGTTAAGTGTGTCTGTGTCGTATCAATTTCCCAATTTCCTTTTGGGATTAATACAGTATTCTGTAATCTGTATTATCAGGAGATAGATTGAGGACAGTGAAAGAAGGAGAGGATCAGAGAAGACAGGATCAAACAGCCCTTTTACACAATTCAGAGGATTAACCCATTAGGTTTAACAGTGAGTATAACAAGCATGCTTTACTGCATATACAGACTGATTTTATGGTTGTGGGTTTAGTAACACTTTAAAGTGGACCTATACCTAAAATGTGCATATTGGTTGTCCAGCAAGGATCGATTAGCAAATTTGAATGTGACAAAGGAAATCAGTAAGAAAAATTTACCCTTGGCCTATTATTCCTGTTAAAAGATGTAGAGCATGTCTGCACAAGTGACAATGCCTAGAAACACTTCACCCAAATACATTGAAATAAAGAAAATAGGGAGGAACCAGTGTTTGAGTTTTTCCGGGGGTCTCTGCCACATCCCATATATAAGGAAGAAAGCCAAAAGAGGGTATGTGCCCCAAGGGGGATATTGTGGGCAGTACAACACCAGGAAATAATTATATGGTGCAAGAATAGAATACAGTAGTATTGTTTAAAAAGATCACAAAGTTTTTTATTGTTTACAAAATATGCAAAATATCTACAAACATAGAATCAATAGAAGATCAAAGAAATGGAGGAGACTGTAGTGATCTAGTATATTGATATTATATTGGGTTATTATATAATTAATAAGTAAGTATTATTATATAATGATGATGATATAAGTACTCTTCCGCAGCAACCCAATTCTTCCAGAGAGATGCACTTTATTGACTTCCAACACAGCACAAAGTCCAAAGTCCACAGATGACAAAGAAATCCGACAGAGGAGATATAATTCAAAGTCCCATGTTCTTAGGTCTGAGTGTGCATACACAGACAAGCCTCACTTCCCCCATACAGACAAGCCTAACTTCCACACACAAGCCTCACTTACTAAACCTATAGACTGAATGCCGTGTTATATTCACTAAATATTGAATGGCTGAGCAATTTGATTGGCCGTTCCAATTTAGGACTTGAACAGCCGTGAACCACCCCAATTTGCACTCCCGCATATCAACATCAACAAGTCCCCTTTAGATATATTAATTAGATAAACAGAACACCCTTTTGAGCCCTTGGAATACCTACATTCCTGCATATCAACAAGCCCCCCTGATATATTAGCCCCACAGGAGGGAGCCTCCGCTAGGCCAACCCAAAACACTCCCTGATCCCATTGTTACCCCCTCAGGTCTAATTACCATCAATAAATATTTCTTCTATGGTCCTTTAAACAATGTACCCTTTGAAATGTTCAATTAGGTTAACAGCCCATACCTCACACCCCTGGGTAGACTTGCATGAGACTTGCACATCAAAGGATCTTCAACTGTTATCTTAAAATTGAGTTGGCTTGGGCAATTTCTGCTCAACCCATACTCCAATACAATATTATACATTGTAAATTGGCCAACATATTACAACAGAGACAACAATCAATTGTGATCTAACCGTTATAGTGTTGTAATAGATCATCCCAGTAGACCCAAGGGTCAGCTCACTGGAGTGAAAATAAAACAGCACAGGACACTCTACATGTTTCGGAATAACATAGAAAGACTCAGTTCTTTCTATAGTGTATGTTTCCTTCCTCAAGAGTTTCAAAGAAGCAGTTTTGATGTGTTTCTAAAAAGGGAAAAATATATATAAATGTGTATGAGTAAGTGTATGGCACCAACATATAACATAAAAAAAAAAAAAAAAAAAAATTCATCTGAGAATTTAAGAGACTGTTAACTTCCAACAAAGCACAAGGACATCATAGGATCTCAATCTGAACAAACATGTATGTATATATATATACTCACAAAACATTTGTCTCTTCATTGCAAACATTGTACATAGGCGTATTGAGAGATGGGCTCCCACAGACTTGAGTCCAAGGGGTTAATTAGGTTTTCTAGTCACTGATACAAGCAGTAATTGTTATTGGAGAAGTAAGAAGAGAGATTTTGGGTACTATGCAGAATTTGGCTTTGGCGTTGACCCCAAAAAAGACGGCAGGCCAGGGCTCACAAGAGCCACCACTGGTGGATAGACTTGGCATGTATCTAAAAAATCAATAAAAGAAAATACCTAATCAGGGACACTGAGCTTTCAAGATTTGGTTTATAGGCATGTGCCATCTTGCAAAGAAACAAATGTCAAAATAAGGCATGGATATTAAAAAAGGAAAAAGGAAGGTGGATTGGAGTTCAATAACTGACCTTTGTTGGTTCGCTGTAATGACACACACTGCAGGGAAAGCAGGCTCCTCTCAACTATGTAGCAGAGGAGTGTGTGTTAAGTTGGTATTATATACCCTATGTATTACAAGGTGTGTGATCTGCACAGCCAATCAGTAGCACAAGGGATGGAACAAGCTCAGGTGAGAATAATAGGCTTGACTTGGAAGCAATCAGGGAGATGTTGAGATGTTGAAGACAATCAGCTGTGTGTTTGAATGTAAAAAAAAGGGCACAGCAGGTGTACAGACGTGGGAACTCAGCGCAGAAATGATGGGAGCCCCTCATAATGAGCACAGCAGGTGTGCAGAGCACAGAACCTCTCAAAAAGGACATGGCAGGGTGCAGACCCAGAAACATTGTGCAGGGATGGTGGAAAACACTATAATGGGCAAAGCAAGTGTGTACAACCAGGAACTCAGCACTGGGATGGTGGGAACCCCTCAAAATGGGTACAACCGATGTTTAGGCTAAGAAACACAGCAGAGGCATGGTATGAACCCCTCATAATGGGCACAACAGGTATTTGAGCTCAGAAACTCAGCAGAGGTATGGTAGGAGCCCCTCATAAAGGGCACAACAGGTGTGCATACTCAGTAACTCAGCGCAGTTTTTGTAAAGTGAAATTCAGAATTCTGGTGGAGCTATGGGCATAAAGGATATATATATAATGCAATCTGATGCAGCAGACCATTGCAATCGCCCCAGCGGTGTTATATGGTTTTCCCCAACCCCTGTAACTGTCACTTTTTGCTTGATCTGCATGTAAACAAATAGAAAATATAAATAATGCAACAATGGCATGCATACAGTATACTGAATACTATTATTACAGGTATTAACCCCATGCAGTTAACAGAGTACAATATCTTTTAATATCTTTCCTTATAATAGGCCTTTAGAATGAGAGCCAGTAGTTTCCCTTAAAGGGATTGCTAAACAGGTTGCCAGAAAATATTGCCCACCTACCCATCCACCATGTCATCTTCTCATCTGACACTCTCCTGACATATTTGTACATAGATGTACAAAAAAAGGAGCCCACCCATCGTGACTCCTTGGCCTGAGCGGCGTCTGACGCCGGTGCGTCATCAGGCGCGGTGACGTCACACATCTACGGAGGCCGCCGACACGGAAGGGAAGCAGCCTGGCTGAGTGGAGATAGAAATTCACCCATTGCGCAGGCGCGGGACAGCTCGTCGGGCGCATGTGCAGCAGCGCTGCTAGAGGAATGCCTCCATCCCCAGGATAGGGAATCAGAGGCCTTTCCGTGTCGGGGAACACCGAAGAGCCATCCTGGCGAGGACAACATCAGAAGCCACATAGTTTTAGACCCAAATATAAAAAAATTATAACAAAAGAAGCTTGTATTCAAACATAATAGAATAAAATGAATTGAGGAAAAGGTTATTAATTACAGAAGCCTGATCAGTATATCCTGGGCTGTCCGGATGTGGGAGTCTCATCTTTACAGTGGGGGTACAGATGATGATCCCTAAAAAGGAAAAAGCAATCACAAACATATATGATTCCTATAGATATTACAATACAGATGTACATTAGAGAGAGACAAATGAATTTGATAAAAATCAAGGTAAGCATATTATGTTCAACAGTATGATAAAGTATTGGATATCCGCTTTATCTAGGAGCATTTTTGTTAGATCAAGGATAAACATCAAATATAGACCTAAATCAAAGCTTTTAAATTACATAATAAGAATAAGATAATTGGACAAAAAATCCATGACAAAAACCAAAAACCAAAAAGAGGGAGACAAAAAGGAGGAAGAAGGGAAAGGAAAAAAGGAAGGAAAGAAGGAGGTAAGGAAAAAGAACAGATGGCAAGCAATGCAGAAGACTTCTTTATAATTCCTTGTCATAGCCTCCTGTAGAGAAACCCAGAAAAAATGGTTTCAAGTTGAAGGCTTCATTCAGGCCTGGTGGCATTGTCATGTCAAGTCTAGATATCCAGCGGAGTTCCCGTTGTAGGAGGATCTTATTAAAATCACCCCCACAGGAACTTGGAGGCAACGATCCAATACTAGTACAGAAATTTTTGGACAAATGCCACCATGTACCTGAGCTACGTGTCTGCCCAAGGGGAGGTCAGGGTCAGCTGACTGCATAGCCCTAAGGTGACGATAGATGCGTTGCCATAGTTTCTGTAGGGTTTTCCCCACATAAAAGAAGTTGCAATTGCATAGTAATAAATATACTACTCCTGTTGTTTGGCAGTTTGAGAAATGTTTAGGCACAAAATGTTTGTCTTTTGGTAAGTATATATTTTTCCGTGTGTTCATGTACTTACAGTAGGCACAAGATCCACAATGGAACGTGCCCACTGTAGTACATGGGTCACCTCTCTCCTGTCCCCTATATTCACTTTGAACTAATAAGTCTCCCACAGAGGTGGCACGTCTGTGTGTAATTGGAGGTCTCGGAGGTACAAGGGGGCCTATGGTTGGATTGGAAGTCAGTAAGTGCCAGTATTTTTGGCATATCTGTCTGACTTTATTGTGATCGTTTGTGTAGGTAGTGATTATTCTGGCACTGACATCAGTGGTGGATTTTTGTTTGGGAATTAATAGTTGATGTCTCTCTTTTAGGCACGTTTGAAAGCTCTTTTTTGACACTTGTGACTATAACCACGCTGTAGTAATTGATTTTTATGTTTATTGGCCTCATGTTTAAAATCTGACTGGTTCGAACAATTACATTTTATTCTCAAATATTCCCCATAGGGAATTGAGTTAATTAAAGGTTTGGGGTGAAAGCTGGACGAGTGCAGTACCGTATTTCCAGCGGTGGGTTTCCTAAATAGTTTGGAAGATAGTACATTGGATTCATTGATTGAAATTTCAATATCCAAAAACGTGATGGTAGTCTTATCAGATGTCATGGTGAATTTGAGGTTAAACAGGTTTTTATTTAGTGCTTCTAGGCACTCATTCAAGAGAGATTGTGTACCATCCCAGACGATGAAGATGTCATCTATGTACCTGTGCCACATGATGATGTGGCACAGGTACATAGAGAGACCCTCATTGCCAAAAATGGTCTTTTCCCATTCCCCCAGGTACAGATTGGCGTAGCCAGGGGCACAACAAGTGCCCCTGGCTACGCCCTGTACCTGGAGGAAAAGTCTTCCATCAAAGGAGAAGATATGATTGAGTATAAAGTCTAAAGAACAAAGTATAAACTCATTAAATGAAGCCTCATGGTGACTGGTTTGTGATAAGACCTTCCGAATGCAGGCTAGCCCTCTACAGTGGGAAATAGAACTGTAGAGGGCCTCTACATCGATAGTTACAAGGGTACAGTGACTCGAGATTTGGACATCCTGCAAGATTTGTAAGAGATGGATCGTGTCACGGATGTACGAGGGAATGGCCAAAACAAAAGGTCTAATATGTTCATCTATGAGTCTAGATATGTTTTCCGTGATTGATCCATTCCCGCTGGAAATACGGTACTGCACTCGTCCAGCTTTCACCCCAAACCTTTAATTAACTCAATTCCCTATGGGGAATATTTGAGAATAAAACGTAATTGTTCGAACCAGTCAGATTTTAAACATGAGGCCAATAAACTTAAAAGTGTCTCAAAAGAGCTTTCAAATGTGCCAATCTAAAAGAGAGACATCAACTATTAATTCCCAAACAAAAATCCACCACTGATGTCAGTGCCAGAATAATCACTACCTACACAAACAATCACAATAAAGTCAGACAGATATGCCAAAAATACTGGCACTCACTGACTTCCGATCCAACCTTAGGCCCCCTTGTACCTCCGAGACCTCCAATTACCTCTGTGGGAGACTTATTAGTTCAAAGTGAATATAGGGGACAGGAGAGAGGTGACCCATGTACTACAGTGGGCACGTTCCAATGTGGATCTTGTGCCTACTGTAAGTACATGAACACACGGACAGGAGTAGTATATTTATTACTATGCAATTGCAACTGCTTTTATGTGGGGAAAACCCTACAGAAAGTATGGCAATGCATCTATCGTCACCTTTAGGGCTATGCAGTCAGCTGACCCTGACCTCCCCTTGGGCAGACACGTAGCTCAGGTACATGGTGGCATTTGTCCCAAAATTTCTGTACTAGTATTGGATCGTTTGCATCCAAGTTCCCGTGGGGGTGATTTTAATAAGATCCTCCTACAACGGGAACTCCGCTGGATATCTAGACTTGACGCGACAATGCCACCAGGCCTGAATGAAGCCTTCAACTTGAAACCATTTCTTCTGGGTTTCTCTACAGGAGGCTATGACAAAGAATTATAAAGAAGTCTTCTGCATTGCTTGCCATCTGTTCTTTTTCCTTACCTCCTTCTTTCCTTCCTTTTTTCCTTTCCCTTCTTCCTCCTTTTTGTCTCCCTCTTTTTGGTTTTTGGTTTTTGTCATGGATTTTTTGTCCAATTATCTTATTCTTATTATGTAATTTAAAAGCTTTGATTTAGGTCTATATTTGATGTTTATCCTTGATCTAACAAAAATGCTCCTAGATAAAGCGGATATCCAATACTTTATCATACTGTTGAACATAATATGCTTACCTTGATTTTTATCAAATTCATTTGTCTCTCTCTAATGTACATCTGTATTGTAATATCTATAGGAATCATATATGTTTGTGATTGCTTTTTCCTTTTTAGGGATCATCATCTGTACCCCCACTGTAAAGATGAGACTCCCACATCTGGACAGCCCAGGATATACTGATCAGGCTTCTGTAATTAATAACCTTTTCCTCAATTCATTTTATTCTATTACGTTTGAATACAAGCTTCTTTTGTTATAATTTTTTTATATTTGGGTCTAAAACTATGTGGCTTCTGATGTTGTCCTCGCCAGGATGGCTCTTCGGTGTTCCCCGACACGGAAAGGCCTCTGATTCCCTATCCTGGGGATGGAGGCATTCCTCTAGCAGCGCTGCTGCACATGCGCCCGACGAGCTGTCCCGCGCCTGCGCAATGGGTGAATTTCTATCTCCACTTAGCCAGGCTGCTTCCCTTCCGTGTCGGCGGCCTCCGTAGATGTGTGACGTCACTGCGCCTGATGACGCACCGGCGTCAGACGCCGCTCAGGCCGAGGAGTCACGATGGGTGGGCTCCTTTTTTTGTACTTCTATGTACAAATATGTCAGGAGAGTGTCAGATGAGAAGATGACATGGTGGATGGGTAGGAGGGCAATATTTTCTGGCAACCTGTTTAGCAATCCCTTCAAGGGAAACTACTGGCTGTCATTCTAAAGGCCTATTATAAGGAAAGATATTAAAAGATATTATACTCTGGTAACTGTATGGGGTTAATACCTGTAATAATAGTATTCAGTATACTTGTATGCATGCCATTGTTGCATTATTTATATTTTCTATTCGTTTACATGCAGATCAAGCAAAAAGTGACAGTTACAGGGGTTGGGGAAAACCATATAACACCGCTGGGGCGATTGCAATGGTCTCCTGCATCAGATTGCATTATATATATATCCTTTATGCCCATAGCTCCACCAGAATTCTGAATTTCACTTTACAAAAACTGCGCTGAGTTACTGAGTATGCACACCTGTTGTGCCCTTTATGAGGGGCTCCTACCATACCTCTGCTGAGTTTCTGAGCTCAAATACCTGTTGTGCCCATTATGAGGGGTTCATACCATGCCTCTGCTGAGTTTCTTAGCCTAAACATCGGTTGTACCCATTTTGAGGGGTTCCCACCATCCCAGTGCTGAGTTCCTGGTTGTACACACTTGCTTTGCCCATTATAGTGTTTTCCACCATCCCTGCACAATGTTTCTGGGTCTGCACCCTGCCATGTCCTTTTTGAGAGGTTCTGTGCCCATTATGAGGGGCTCCCATCATCTCTGCGCTGAGTTCCCACGTCTGTACACCTGCTGTGCCCTTTTTTTTTTTTTTTTTTTTTTTTTTTTTTTACATTCAAACACACAGCTGATTGTCTTCAACATCTCAACATCTCCCTGATTGCTTTCAAGTCAAGCCTATTATTCTCACCTGAGCTTGTTCCATCCCTTGTGCTACTGATTGGCTGTGCAGATCACACACCTTGTAATACATAGGGTATATAATACCAACTTAACACACACACTCCTCTGCTACATAGCTGAGAGGAGCCTGCTTTCCCTGCAGTGTGTGTCATTACAGCGAACCAACAAAGGTCAGTTATTGAACTCCAATCCCCCTTCCTTTTTCCTTTTTTAATATCCATGCCTTATTTTGACATTTGTTTCTTTGCAAGATGGCACATGCCTATAAACCAAATCTTGAAAGCTCAGTGTCCCTGATTAGGTATTTTCTTTTATTGATTTTTTAGATACATGCCAAGTCCATCCACCAGTGGTGGCTTTTGTGAGCCCTGGCCTGCTGTCTTTTTTGGGGTCAACGCCAAAGCCAAACTCTGCATAGTACCCAAAATCTCTCTTCTTACTTCTCCAATAACAATTACTGCTTGTATCAGTGACTAGAAAACCTAATTAACCCCTTGGACCCAAGGCTGTGGGAGCCCATCTCAATACGTCTATGTACAATGTTTACAATGAAGAGACAAATGTTTTGTGAGTATATATATATATATATATATATATACATACATGTTTGTTCAGATTGAGATCCTATGATGTCCTTGTGCTTTGTTGGAAGTTAACGGTCTCTTAAATTCTCAGATGAATTTTTTTTTTTTTTTATGTTATATGTTGGTGCCATACACTTACTCATACACATTTATATATATTTTTCCCTTTTTAGAAACACATCAAAACTGCTTCTTTGAAACTCCTGAGGAAGGAAACATACACTATAGAAAGAACTGAGTCTTTCTATGTTATTCCGAAACATGTAGAGTGTCCTGTGCTGTTTTATTTTCACTCCAGTGAGCTGACCCTTGGGTCTACTGGGATGATCTATTATAACACTATAGCGGTTAGATCACAATTGATTGTTGTCTCCTCCATCTCTTTGATCTTATATTGATTCTATGTTTGTAGATATTTTGTAAACAATAAAAAACTTTGTGATAATCTTTTTAAACAATACTACTGTATTCTATTCTTGCACCATATAATTTCCTGGTGTTGTACTGCCCACAATATCCCCCTTGGGGCACATACCCTCTTTTGGCTTTCATCCAAATACATTGACAGAGCCACCATTGGGCAGGGTCTAGGAACAGAAAAGTCATTTTTACAAAGACACTGTGCAGTGAATAAAACGTGGGTTTAGGCTAAATGTCTACTGAAAATGCTATGTGATAAACAAATTACTTGTCTCATGATGTCTGAAGGAAAAATTTACATGAGTCTAGGTCCACTGGACATTAAATTATGTTTACATCTTAGTAAACCATCAGACCACAGAAACCTCCTTTTTTTTTTTTTTTTTTTTTTTTTTACACATTCCTGTGTACAGATTTGCATTATGCCAGTCATAGATATTAGGTTACCAGCAAACATGCAGGCACAATCCAATGCCCCGTACACATGATCAGATTATCTGAAACAAATGTTGGATGTGAGCTTGTTGGCAGAAAGTCCGACCGTGTGTATGCTCCATCGAACATTTGACTTTCCGCCAACAAATGTTGGCTAGCAGTTTCTCAAATTTTCCGCCAACAAATTTTTGTTGTTGAACTTTCCGATCGTGTGTACACAAGTCCATCGCACAAAAATCCATGCATGCTTGGAATCAAGTACGAGCCGGAAGTGCTCGGTCTTGTAAAACTAAAGTTCATAATTGAGATATCACATGACTATTGAACTTCCTTTTTATCGGCTTGCCATACGTCTTGTACGTCACTACGTTCGTAATTGTTGGTCAACATTTGTGTGACCGTGTGTATGCAAGACAACGTGTGTATGCAAGACAACCTTCGAACAAAATTCCAGGGTTTTGTTGTCGGAAAGTCCGATTTGTGTGTACGGGGCACAATGCCCCGTACACAGTCGGATTTTCTGACGGAAAATGTGTGATAGGACCTTGTTGTCAGAAATTCCGACCGTGTGTAGGCTCCATCACACATTTTCCATCGGATTTTCCGACACACAAAGTTTGAGAGCAGGCTATAAAATTTTCCGACAACAAAATCCGTGTGTACACAAATCTGACACACAAAGTGCCACGCATGCTCAGAATAAATAAAGAGATGAAAGCTATTGGCTACTGCCCCGTTTACAGTCCCGACGTACGCGTTTTACATCACCGCGTTCAGAACTATCGGATTTTCCGACAACTTTGTGTGACCGTGTGTATGCAAGACAAGTTTGAGCCAACATCCGTCGGAAAAAATCCTAGGATTTTGTGGTTGGAATGTCCGATCAATGTCCGACCGTGTGTACGGGGCATAAGAGTTACATTTGGTTGGGGAACTCCAATTCAACCAATTGGCTGATAGTGTTTAAAGTATGTAAAGGCTTCCAAAGATGTGCAATATAAGCTGAGCAAAACTGAAATCTGGGACCATTGATGGTAGAAAAATATATGACACAATATCCTTTATTAGACCAACACCTCAAATTAAAATATATACAGTTGTCTAATATCACCACGGCACTCTAAGACGGTTGTATCCTATATCTAATAATATCACATAGGGGTCATATATAATATACAGCTGCAAATTACACCACCTATTAAGCAACCAGAAGATTCTAATGGACGGTCAATAAGATAGCATATCTAGGAAATATAGAAAGCAAATACTTCTAAAGGTATGAGTCAGAGTGTCATTAGATACTCTTTATTTGTACTAGGCTAAATTATTTGTTCCGCAGGTAAATGCGCAATCCAAACATTACCATATGTTGAAAATATGCTTCCTTACTATCAAATGCAAGTCAAAAGAAATACCGTATGCCACTTTAACCACTTCAGCCCTGGGAGGATTTGCCCCCTTCCTGACCAAGCCATTTTTTGTGATACGGCACTGCATCGCTTTAACTGACAATTGTGCAGCTGTGCGACGTTGTACCTAAACAAAATGTATGTCTTTTTTTCCCCTCACAAATAGAGCTTTCTTTTGGTGGTATTTGATCATTATTTTGGTAAAAAAAAAAAAATCGCAAAAAAAGTATATTGATTGGTCTGCGCAAAAGTTATAGCGTCCACAAAATAGGGGATAGATTTATGGCATTTTTAAATTTACTAGTAATGGCGGTAATCTGATTTTTTTTTTTTTTATCGGGACTGAGACATTGCGGCGGACAAATCGAACACTTTTGACACTTTTTTGGGACCATTGACATTTATACATCGATCAGTGCTATAAATAGCCACTGATTACTGTATAAATGTCACTGGCAGGGAAGGGGTTAACACTAGGGGACGATCAAGGAGTTAAATGTGTTCCAAATGTGGGGGGAATGTGGCTGCCTAGAGGAGGAGATAGATCGTTGTTCCTATTGGTAGGAACACACAATCTGTCTCTTCTCCCCTGACAGAACCAGGATTTGTGTGTTTACACACACAGATCCCGGTTCTCGCTCTGTCACGAGCGATCGCGGGTGCACGGCAGTCATCGCGCCTGCCGGGCATGCGCATCGGCTCCAGGGGTGAGCCTGCTACAGCGCCTTAAAGAGCCGGTGTACAGCTACAGTATAACTGCGGTGGCTGGTCGGGAAGGGGTTAATAATCCACCAAAAAGGTAAGGATGCATATGGTGATATTTGGATATGGAACAATCTACCTCTAGGCCTAGTTCAATTCAGGAGTATCTGCAGGATAATACAATATGACTTGACACCTCTATGAACACCTTTAGAAGTATATGGTTTCTATATATCTGATATAAGCTCTCTATCATATTACAAGACCAGGTCAAGATGGAAGCCCCGTCAACGGTGACAGTGTGCCACTGGAGGGCTTCATTTTAGGGTAAGTCTCTAATGATGTGCTAGTATGCAATGCAAATCCATGAGAAACTTCTATTTGTGCTATAGGCAGAGTTATTTACAGCTCTATATTATACTGGATATGCACATTGTAATATCAACATCTTTATGCATGGGTCCCCCCCATGGTAAATTTAGACTTATATATTTTTTAATCCAAAACAGTTTTTATTAGTATTAAAATGGGCATAAAATAATAACATGCTGAAAAACACATGCACCTAAGTTGTATATATCCAGGCAAAGGAATAGAAAAAAAAAGTTCTTTGCAATAGAGCATGCAAGGAATATATTACATATACATCTTTCAAGACAAATTAAATGAGAGATAACATCATAGACTGGTGTTTACAAGAATAAGTGCACAATAATATAGCAACGCCCAAATATTTGGAGTATAATCAGTTGAGAATTTTTGAAAAACCTAAAAGTGTTGAGTGCCGTATCAAATACAGGGATATTTGGAAATTAGTAGTATTTGTAACTTGAGACAACATACCCCAAACTTTCTGAAAAGATTTCAGAGAACCCCTGTGGTCATACATCAGTTTCTTATATGGGAGCATTTTAATAATGGCTAGACCTGAATAACCACTAAAATCATTAACTACTTCAGCCCCGGAAGGATTTACCCCCTTTCTGACCAGAGCATTTTTTGCGATTCGGCACTTCATTGCTTTAGCTGACAGTTGCGCGGTCGTGCGATATTGTACCCAAATAAAATTGACGTTATTTTTTTTTCCACAAATAGAGCTTTCTTTTGGTGGTATTTGATCACCTCTGCGGTTTTATTTTTTGCGCTATAAACAAAAAAGAGCGACAATTTTGAAAAAAAGCAATATTTTTTTACTTTTTGCTATAAAAAAAATCCCCCAAAAATATATTAAAAAAACTAATTTTTTGCTCAGTTTAGGCCGATATGTAGTATTCTACATAGTTTTGGTAAAAAAATTACAATAAGCGTATATTGATTGGTTTGCGCAAAAGTTAAAGCATCTTCAAAATAGGGGATAGATTTATGGCATTTGTATTATTTTATTTTTTTACTAGTAATGGCGGCGATCTGCAATTTTTATTGGGACTGCAACATTATGGCGGACACATCGGACACTTTTGACACTATTTTGGGACCATTGTCATTTATATAGCAATCAGTGCTATAAATAGCCACTCATTAATGTATAAATGACACTGGCAGGGAAGGAGTTAAACACTTGGGGGCTATTAAGGGGTTAAGTGTGTCCTAGGGAGTGATTCTAACTGTGGGGGGGGTGGGCTACCACTGACATGACAGCGATCACTACTCCCGATGCCAGGGAACAGTAGATCCCTGTCATGTCACCAGGCAGAACAGGGAAATGCCTTATTTACACAGGCATCTCCCAGTTTTGCTTCTCCTTCTCATGATCGCGGGCCCCTGGCGAACATCAAGTTTGCGGGACCCACAGGCATGCTCACGTGACGTGCGGTGGGCGAGCGCGCCCGCAAGGCGTCAAATTCAAAGGGACGTACAGGTGCGCCCATTTGCCTGTACGAGCCATTCTGCCGACATATATGTGTGTGCGGCGGTTGGCAAGTGGTTAATAACCATCAGAGCAGTATTAAGTGAAAAGTCTAAGTCCTCTAAATATAAAATCATATCATCAATGGACAATCCAACTTTTTCAACATCTGCTGCCATTCGTGGATCCCCAATATCAGGATGTTTCCTGATCAGTGTATATTTTAATCTGAGGTGTGAGTTTTACAAAGGACATTGTTTTATATATTTTCCCACCATTAATGATCTTTTATTTTGTTTGACTTATAATCTTGATTGTTCAGTTGAGACCTATGGTGGTTTTGCGATATACAGTATGGTTTTGGTTTAACTTTTTTTGTTCAATGTGATTGTAGTACTTTGTATTAAACTGATTTTATTTAATTTCCTTGTCAAAAGAAGTTTATTGAGTATACAATGTTATAAAGATACATAAAGTAAGTTTACAAGGATCTATAAAGTAAGCTCATTGTTTTACAGTAGGGTTTATATAGGTAAATATCATGAAATTTCAAATATTAAACATTGGGTTCACGTAAACCTAAATTAAAGATATATATCATTTCCTTAGTTACTTTTGTAGGTATTTAAATGATTTATACCTACTATACATATTGTTTACAAGTAGAGTGTATATAGGTCAAATACATTCTGATAATGAGCTTTAATCGTAAGGTGGAGAAAAGGAAAGAGAAAGAAGAAAAAGGGTTGAAAGGTAGAGGTATGGTCCACAAGGTTGTCCCGCTCGTCAGTTTATTATTCTTTTTAGTTCTCTTTGAAGCCTTAGAATGGGTGTCTCTGTAAGTCATTTAATCTGTTACCATGGCAACAGGACAGAGTCATTGAAGTTTGACAGGAACTGTTGTTTTATCCAAGGATGCCAAAGTTTTTCAAATTTTGGAATTTGATTTTGATTGATGGCTACCATCTTAGCATGGGACATTGTATTATTCATTCTGTGAATTGTTTCTGCTAGTACCAATGTAGGAGATTTCCATGCCATGGCCACTGTTTGTTTTGCAGCCGTTATTAGTTGGATCATAAGTTTGAATTGAGAGAGTGTTAACCATTCTGGTTTTAGATTAAGTAAAGTTAAATATGGATCTGGTTGTATTATTTTTTTAAATATTTTAGATGCAATCACGAAGACTTCCTTCCAGAAGGTTTGGATTACTGGGCACGTCCACCATATGTGTAAATATGTGCCTATTTCTGGGCATCCTCGAAAACAAAGAGCTGAGGTATTAGGTGAATATTTTGCCACTCTAGCGGGTACAAGGTACCAGCGAGTTAGGACTTTATAATTAGTCTTCAGTGCTAAGATGTTGGGTGAAGATGACTTAGATGTGAGCCATATGTTAGACCAGTCCATGTCTTAAGTTCGTCCCAGGTCCTCCTCCCACCTCTGAACGTAAGAGGGTCTATTAGGATTTGCTACTCCATATAATTGATTATAAAGTGATGAAATTGTACCTTTAGCAAATGGATCTTTTGTACAGATTGATTCAAAAATGGATAAATGGGATAATGGTTTATCCCCCTTTAGAAATGGTGTATAGAAATTTTTGATTTGGAGATATCTAAATATCTCAGAGTTTGGTAGATCATATTTTTCTCTAAGCGATGGGAATGAAAGGAATGATTTAGATGCTATGAAGTCATTTAGTGTCTGAATGCCTGATGTTGTCCAAGCTTTAAAAGAATTTGGGTAGATCCATGCCGGATAAAAGGCCGGATTTCTGATAAAAGAAAGGAGAGGATTGTGTGGAGATTGTAACTGATATTTGGTTTTTAGTTTATCCCAGAGAGATAAGAAGTGTTTAGTTATGGGATTATGAATTTTAAAGCGGTCTTTAGGATCAAGCCATAATAAATTTGATATTAATAGAGGGTCATTTTCTGAAGCCTCTATAAATACCCATAATGGGATTTCCTGTTTTGCATGGTATTTGGACAGACTGGCCAAATGTGCTGCTCTGTAGTAGTTAGTAAAATTAGGGTATCCCAGGCCTCCTTTATTTTTGGGAAGATGTAGTGTGTGTGTATAGGTATACGTGGTTTAGAAGAGCCCCATATAAACGAAGTTGCTCTTTTTTGTACTATTCTCAAAAAATAGCAAGGAATTGGAATAGGGAGGACTCTGAATAGATAAAGCAATTTGAGTAGAATAGTCATTTTGATTGCATTAATCTTCCTTATCCAGGATAAAGGAAGTTGCGACCATTGTTTTATTAGATTTGTGATCTGTCTTAATACAGGAGGATAATTGGTTGAGAATAAGTCAGAATGAGATGCTGTTAAATGAATTCCAAGATATGGGATTGATTTTTCTGCCCATGTGAATGGGAGTGCAGCCCTAGCCGGGATCAATTCCATGTTTGTGAGTGAAATATTAAGCACTAGGCATTTCTTAGGATTAATCATAAGGCCGGATAGGGCTGCAAACCCATCAAGAGCTGGTATTAAGTTAGGACCAGAGACCTGTGGTGATGATAGAAAAAGTAATATATCGTCTGCAAATATACATAATTTGTGTGTAATACCTCCTACTTCAATGCCAGTTATAGTTTGGTTTGTTCTGATGTATTGGGCCATGGGTTCGAGTATAAGGGCAAATAATAAGGGAGATAATGGGCAACCCTGTCGGGTACCTCTTTCGATATTAAAGGCTTCAGATTTGTATCCAGCATATTTTATATAGGCTTTGGGTTTATTCTATAATGCTTTGATCCATGTTAAAAAGTGGGGTCCAAAACCCCATTTTTGTAATGAATATTGCATATATTGCCAGGATACTGTATCAAATGCCCTCTTAATATCGAGAGATAGAAAACATAAAGGGATTTTCCGTTTTTTAGCAATATGTGCCAATAACACTGCCCTGCGTATATTATCGCCTGCCTGTCTATTTGGCATGAAGCCTACTTGATCTCTATGTATTAATTTTCCTATAATGCTATTGAGGCGTTTTGCTATTATTTTTGCTAATAATTTAATATCGAGGTTTAACAGAGAGAGGCCAATAATTCACACAGGAAGTATCATCAGAAAGGGGTTTTGGGATCATACAAACAATTGCCATTAGTGTTTCTTGCCGAAAAGAATGTCCATCTAGAAGTTTGTTAAAAGTTTCAGTGAGAATGGGAGAGAGTATTTCTGAGAATGTTTTATAGTATAAAGCCGAGTAGCCGTCTTGGCCTGGTCTTTTGTTAAGTTTTAGGTCTTTTATGGCGTTAGCAACTTCATCTATAGTTATAGGCTCATCCAAACTGCTTTTTTGATTCTGAGATAACTCAGGTAAGGTTATTTTTGAGAAGAAGGATTCAGCCTCTGTAGGATTAAATTCATTGTTTGTCTTGTATAAAGTTGCGAGATGTGAGTGAAATTTATGGACTATTTTAACTGGATTACAAGTGTAAACATTTTTTGATAATTTCAAACGTATTGGTTTGAAAGATTTGTTAGTTGAATTTAGTGCCCGAGCCAAATATGTACCTGGTTTGTTTGTATTCATGTAGAAATTGTGTTTGGAGCGTTTGAGGGATTTATCAACTGACTCAGTGAGAAATAGATCGTATTCCAATCTAGATTTTTCCAGATGAGATTTTGTACTCTGAGATGGATTATCTTGAAATGATATGTAGGCTGCATTAAAATTGAGTTCTAGTTTTTTTGCTAGATTTTTGCGTTCCCGTTTAAATAGTGCCATTTGTCTTTGTATTGTACCACGCAAGACAGGCTTATGAGCTTCCCACAGTGTTATTGGGGAGATGTCTGTTGTATTATTAATTGATATGTATTCCTTTAAAGCTTGTTCAATGGCCATCTGATGTAGTGGGTGTTTGAGCATTATGTCCGGTAAGTACCACGTTGGGTCATGCGCTTTTGGTATGGCTGAGGCTATAGTAGTGTATACTGCATTATGGTCAGACCACGGAATCGGAATTATATCTGATGCAATAATTTCTGGTATCATATCTATTGTTAGAAAAATATGATCTATTCTGGTGAAGGTTTGATGAGGGTGCGAGAAATAAGTGAATTTCTTTTTCATTGGGTTACTTTCTCTCCATGAATCTACCAGATTGTATTTGGAAAGAAGTTGAGAAAAAGGTAATCTAGAGGTTATTTTGGATGGTGTAAAAGGTGATTTATCTAGAAATGGGAGGAGGACCTGGTTCGAATCCCCACACATTATCACTGTTCCTATTTTGTGTGTATTAATCACTTGTAATATATGTGAGAGGAATGGTGTAGGTTGTTTGTTAGGAGCGTAGTAGGAAATCACCGTGATTGCTGTATCCATTATATAACCCATGAGTATCAGGTATCTACCTTCTGGGTCTTTAATTTCTGATGATAAGGTGAATGGTGTGGATTGGTGAAATGCAATTAGAGTTCCCCTTTGCTTGGTACAGGCAGAAGCCGTGTAAATTTGTTGATAAAAAGGAGAAATATATTTTGGAGTAGAATCTTTGGTGAAGTGTTTCTTGGAGGCATACTATGTGAGCCTTCTTGTTATGGAAAGTACGGAAGGCTTTGGTCCTTTTTTGAGGGACATTTATTCCCTGAACATTCAGGGAAAGTATATTCAGTGGTGCCATGGCAATAGATCAAATAGTTTTGACTTACTTTTTGTTATGCAGAGCTGACTGCGCAGATCAACCTGTGTGGACTGAAGAGATGAATAGATAGAAAAGAAACCAGTGAATTCTGGAGTAAAGAGTAAACAAAAAACATACGAGATTAGATGATACATTGTATAAATTCTTTTTTGCAAGTAATCACAATTTACCCGTGAAAGAGAATAAATATCTCTCTCAGGGGAATAAGTGCCTTCGTCACACTCCCACATAATATGGTTGGGAGAATGAGGAGGGCTAATGGGGGTACACAGATCTTCCGCTTACAGGAAAGAAGTGCTATGTCAAAAGACATCAAAATGATGTTTCATTAATTGGAGTGCAGAATATAGTTTTTGTTGAAATTATTTATTCCAGGGTGGTTGTATATGGTTAGTCTTGCCCTAGGCTAAATAATTCAGTTAGAAAGGTACTGTTAATAACTTTGGTATTGATGAAGATAGTTTGAATTATTTTGGGATTTTAACCCTTTTAGAGTAAACAATTACATATTTTATTCATACGTAACTGTTTAGATATGTTAACTCATAAAATTGAGGTTGTATTGCTTCAGATTAGAATAAACAAAAACATAATTCTAGGAACTAGTTAGGTAATAATATATTTGTTTTAAGAAAAGAAAGAAAAAGCTTCCATTACTTCTGGATTATTGAACATATTTGTCCTAAAAAGTAATAAATCTATTGTTATTACCTGATAATATATAACTGAACAAGAATTTCCTTATTTCACTTATATATTCTAAGGCTATATGAATCAGAAGTAATAAGAAATATAACTGGAATGTAACATGATCCCACACAGTGTGTGACTATCAGAATGCAGTTACATTCAGTTATAAATATAGGTTTTTTTATAGAGAACCATCTCTTAGTATAATAAATGAAGAGATATCAGGAATTAGGATGTCAGTCCATTGAATCTTCTTGGTCAATGGATGATGTGGCATAACGGCCTCTTTTGTGAGAATGATGATTCCCATTTTGTTCTGAAATTTTCTGGGTGCTGCCTGAAGGTGAAGATGATGCCATTCTTCTGCGTGTGGGAGTGTTGCTGCTTGTGGGTTCTGTCAGATTTAATTTTAAAAGGGTTTGTTGTAGTTCATCTGCTGATCTGCTTCTGTAACTTGTACCTTGGTAGTTAAATCTGACTGAAAAGGGGAAGCCCCATTGATACATAATGTTGTGGCGTTGCAGTTCCATTAGTTGGGGTTTCATGGATCGTCTTTTAGTAATAGTAAGTTGGGATAGGTCAGCAAAAATTTGATAATTGTGTCCTTGAAAATTAATTTCCTTTTTTTCTCTTGCAGCAATTAGTATTTGTTCTTTCGTTCTGTAATAATGAAATTTTGTGATTATATCACGTGGGGGTCCATCTTTCTTTTTGGCTGTGAGGGCTCTGTGTACTCTGTCCAGTTCTAAACGTTCAATAGGGATATCTGGCTTTAGTTCTTGTAATAGAGCAGTAATAGTAGATTGCAGGTCTGTCACAGTTTCAGGTATTCCCCTTATGCGCAAGTTTGAACGTCTGGCTCTATTTTCGTAATCTTCGAGCTTAGTTTGAAGTATTAAATTCTCTTTTTTTAATTGTTCCAATTCTGTTATATTTTCTTGGGTTGTAATTTCAATTTCATCCATTTTTATTTCTAAGGCTGCGGTGTGGTTTCCCAGCTCTCTTATTTCTTTGGTTAGGCTTTTTGTTATTTGGTCTGAGGTTTGTTTTAAAGCCTTATGAAGCATCTTTTCAAATTGTAATAATATTACTGGGGATACTGAGGAGGCTTGTGGAGAAGTTTGTGAGAGGATTTGTTCTGTATCTGACTCAAATGGAGAGTCTTGCTGTGACATTTTCTGTCTGTGAGAGGGCCCTGATGCTGTATCTTGTGAGGTGACTGGAGCTGCTTCAGCTGCAGTGAGTGCCTGTGAGCTCTTTGTGAGGTGATTTTTATTTCTGCCACGGTTTCCTCCCAGTACCATATTTCCTGCCCAAACTTTCACAGTTTGTTCCCTAGGGCAAAAAGGTTCAAATGGATACCTTTTGAGCCTGCAGGCTCCGCTTTGTCCTTCTCTTCTCTCCTCAGCGGTGTGGAGCTCTAACAATGCATGTCTGCTCCGCTAGGCTCCGCCTCCTGCCCTCCGTTTATTTAATTTCCAATTGCTTAACAATCCAAACCACATCTCTTGTTAAATATATTTATTGAGTTTTCACAGAAGAAGAAATAAAATGATACAATACATGGATACATATCAATCATCAGAAGATCTTTGCAGTATGATAAAAAAGATAAATAAATAAGTTAATAAAATAAAGTAATTTTAGAGATATCTTACAACCATATTTACTATACACTAGTTGGGATTCTAGATGTAAGATTAGAGAAATAAATCAAGTTATTAGACTAAGTATCCATAGGAATATTTTAGGAAATAATAAAAGAAAAGGAGAGGGAGGAGAGATAAAGATGGAAAGAAGGAAAGAAGAGAAAAAAAAAGAAAAGAGTTTCCTGGGATGATCCAGCTCTCATTAGGTATACAAATATAATATATATTTCAGTAATAATATGATATATATCTTAGTGTGGTAACAACAGAGATTGGTCAAAATCTGTAGGGAGGTAGTTTTTAACCCATGGTTGTCAAATTTTGCGAAATTTATTTATTTTATTTTCTTCAATAGCTGTCATCTTGGCGTATAAAAGTGCTCTGTTCATTCTGTGTTTAGCTTCAGCAAGAATTAGATTTTGGGACTTCCACGCCTTGGCAATCCTTTGTTTAACTGCAGTGCTAAGTTGGATAAACAATTGGAATTGAGTATGGGTGAGTATTGTGGGTTTAAGGCTTAGGAGTGCCGATGCAGGATCTGGAGGAATCGTGATTTCCAGGGCTTTAGAAGCCATAAGAAATATATTCTTCCAGAATTCTTCAACTACGGGGCATTGCCACCATATGTGAAAATGTGTTCCTGCTGTGTCACATCCTCTAAAGCAATTAGGTGAATATGTGGGGACAAATTTAGCTATTCTAGCTGGTACAAGGTACCAGCGTGCTAGAACCTTGTAATTAGTTTCTCCAAACCACATCTCACCCAACAGCTAACTCATATCTAATGTGTTTATTGTATCTTTGCACTTATTAGGAGAATAAGGCTGTGACTACATTGTTACATTGTTCTCCCATATGTCCAACAGACTTGTTCACAAAAGACATACAGTGGGGACGGAAAGTATTCAGACTCCCTTAAATGTTTCACTCTTTGTTATATTGCAGTCAGTGGCATAGCGTGGGTTGTCAGCACCCAGGGCAAGGCAAATAATTTGCGCCCCCTAACCTGTGAACTTTTAGCACTCCCCGAGTCCCTTAAAATACAATAGTACAGATCTACCTGATTCCTATACTGACCACTACACTATACTGTCCACTACACTGACCACTACACTATACTGTACACTATGCTGTCCACTACACTATGCTGTCCACTACACTATACTGTCCACTATACTGCCCACTATACTGTCCACTACACTGACCACTACACTATACTGTCCACCACACTGACCACTACACTATGCTGTTCACCACACTGACTACTGCACTATACTGTCCACTACACTATACTGTCCACTACACTATACTGTCCACTGCACTGACCACTATACTGTCCACTACACTGACCACTACACTATACTGACCACTACATTGATCACTATACTGTCAACTACACTATACTGACCACTATACTGTCCACTACACTATCCACTACACTATACTGACCACTATACTGTCCACTACACTATACTGTCCACTACACGAACCACTACACTATACTTTCCGCTACACTAACCACTATACTGTCCACTACACTATACTGACCACCATACTAAACTATACTGTCCACTGTACTACACTGACCACTATACTACACTACACTAACCACCATACTGCACTACACTGTCCACTATACTACACTACACTGACCACCATACCATACTATACTACACTGTCCACTACACTATACTGTCCACTACACTATACTGACCACTTCACTACACTACACTGACCACCATACTAAACTACACTATACTGACCACTATACTACACAGAAAACACTATACTGTCCTGCCTACAGTTAGTCTCTCTCCCCCCCCCCACCGGGGCCAGTAACATGACTCTCACGAGGGAGTCTCGCTCACCTTCTTGTCCTGGCCTGCATTGGTCCGGAGGAGGAGGAGAAAACAGCTCATATTTTTGCTTCTCTCCCCCGAGCTCTGGCTGCTGCCATTTTCCGTGTCCAG
Organism: Aquarana catesbeiana; assembly: GCF_042186555.1. Classification (NCBI taxonomy): domain Eukaryota; kingdom Metazoa; phylum Chordata; class Amphibia; order Anura; family Ranidae; genus Aquarana; species Aquarana catesbeiana. Next base: position 623,264,080 of record NC_133324.1, read on the forward strand.
CGCACTGTGATTGGGCGTATGGGGGTCATGTGGCGAGACAGGCCAGTCCTACGCCTCACATGACCCCCATACGCCCAATCACAGGGCGCCAGACACTTAACATGGCGGCCGGAGCGCGGGGGACACAGGAACTTGAAATTAGGAGGAGGCAGCCAGTGACACATACTGGCGCCCCCCTAAATGTCGCGCCCGGGCCACGGCACCCCCTGCACTACCCACGCTACGCCACTGATTGCAGCCATTTGCTTAAATCATTTAAGTTAATTTTTTCCTCATTAATGTACACACAGCACCCCATAGTGACAGAAAAAGACAGAATTGTTGACATTTTTGCAGATTTATTAAAAAAGAAAAACTGAAATATCACATGGTTCTAAGTATTCAGACCCTTTGCTCAGTATTTAGTAGAAGCACCCTTTTGATCTAATACAGCCATGAGTCTTTTTGGGAAAGATGCAACAAGTTTTTCACACCTGGATTTGGGGATCCTCTGCCATTCCTCCTTGCAGATCCTCTCCAGTTCTGTCAGGCTGGATGGTAAACGTTGGTGGACAGCCATTTTTAGGTCTCTCCAGAGATGCTCAATTGGGTTTCAGTCAGGGCTCTGGCTGGGCCATTCAAGAACAGTCACAGAGTTGTTGTGAAGCCACTCCTTTGTTATTTTAGCTGTGCGCTTAGGGTCATTGTCTTGTTGGAAGGTAAACCTTCGGCCCAGTCTGAGGTCCTGAGCACTCTGGAGAAGGTTTTCGTCCAGGATATCCCTGTACTTGGCCGCATTCATCTTTCCCTCGATTGCAACCAGTCATCCTGTCCCTGCAACTGAAAAACACCCCCACAGCATGATGCTGCCACCGCCATGCTTCACTGTTGGGACTGTATTGGACAGGTGATGAGCAGTGCCTGGTTTTCTCCACATATACCGCTTAGTATAAAGGCCAAAAAGTTCTATCTTGCTCTCATCAGACCAGAGTATCTTATTTCTCACCATCTTGGAATCCTTCAGGTGTTTTTTAGCAAACTCCATGTGGGCTTTCATGTGTCTTGCACTGAGGAGAGGCTTCTGTCGGGCGATTCTGCCATAAAGTCCCGACTGGTGGAGGGCTGCAGTGATGGTTAACTTTCTCCCATCTCCCGACTGCATCTCTGGAGCACAGCCACAGTGATCTTTGGGTTCTTCTTTACCTCTCTCACCAAGGCTCTTCTCTCCCGATAGCTCAGTTTGGCCGGACGGCCAGCTCTAGGAAGGGTTTTGGTTATCCCAAACGTCTTCCATTTAAGGATTATGGAGGCCACTGTGCTCTTAGGAACCTTAAGTGCAGCAGAATTTTTTTGTAACCTTGGGCAGATCTGTGCCTTGCCACAATTTTGTCTCTGAGCTCTTCAGGCAGTTCCTTTTACCTCATGATTCTCATTTGCTCTGACATGCACTGTGAGCTGTAAGGTCTTATATAGACAGGTGTGTGGCTTTCCTAATCCAATCAGTATAATCAAACACAGCTGGACTCGAAGGCGTAGACCCATCTCAAGGATGATCAGAAGAAATGGACAGCACCTGAGTTAATTTATATGAGTGTCACAGCAAAGGGTCTGAATACTTAGGACCATGTGATATTTCAGTTTTTCTTTTTTAATAAATCTGCAAAAATGTCAACAATTCTGTCTTTTTCTGTCAATATGGGGTGCTGTGTGTACATTAATGAGGAAAAAAATGAACTTAAATCATTTTAGTAAATGGTTGCAATATAACAAAGAGTGAAAATTTTAAGGGGGTCTGAATACTCTCCGTCCCCACTGTACATGATCTTAGCCTCTGCATGCTACAGGTTCCAGTTCAATAGAAAAAAAAAAAAAAGGAAAAAAAAAAAGAATACATTTTGGAAAGCAAAAAAAAAAAGCAGAGATTCAGGGCAAAGGTGACTGAATGAGCAATAGAGAAAATGATTTCAGAGCTGTGACGTACACCCAGACGGTCTCTGTGTGCAGCGCTAATCATCACATTGCCTGCCCTGAACTCTTTGCCTTGTCTGTCTATCAATGTTACAAGAACAAGCCTCACAAGGACCTCAATGACCTATTTAAAAGCAAATTTGTTGAAAACATTGTTTTATTGATATACAATGACAGATTGAACTTTTTCTGCTAAACTATGCCATATAAACCATATTTTTTGTTTCTTTGTGAAACATTTTTGCTTGTCACAAAGTTCCAAAGTTGTAAAAAAATGTGCTTCACTTGATGAATTTGCATTACATCAAATATTTTAGCCTTAGCCCAGAATTTTTCTTACTAGGCAAATGTGTGTCTCACTTGTCTGCCTCTATGTTGGCAAATTTTAGAAAGCCATAGTATAGACAATTATGCCTGCACATTTAAGCATGCATGGCTGTGTTATCCTCCCAAATATTTTATTTAGCTGAGGAGCTTGGATGATCTAACCACCATTTAGTAGATATAACCAGTTTTAACCAGTTTTAGACTTATTTACAAGCACGCAAATCAGTAAAGAATTTTATCCCACCACAGCAATCACAGCTATGTCCTTTTGCACTTGCACCTCCAATGAAGTCACAAAACTAGATATGCAAACAGATAGACATTGTGCTAACAAACTCTATTTTTAGTCTTACTGCAATGTTCAGGGTGTCCAAATGTGACTTTTGTAGTCCAATATACAGATTAAGATTAAGCTAGTGCATTTAATGATTAGCACCCAGCAAAGAACTGGTCAAACACACATCCCTCTTTTATTGCAATACAAGTCTATGTGAGGGCACTTGTGATGAGGAGTGTGGCTAGTACCCCACTATGCTATTGAGCACTGGAAGGGGGTGGGCAGGAAACAACTTTTCAAAAGACATTTTAAAGTTAAAATCAATCACAAATCATAACACGCTTGTATAGAGGAATATAAGGGTAAATGCACATGGACATTGTCACGGTCTCTGTCCCTCCTTGTCCCTCACATCCCAGAGAGCTGTCCCCTGCTGGGATCGTTTGGGGTGGGGTTGTATTCCATTGTTGTGCCTGCCTTGGAAGAAACGTATATTATGGGATGTGGAGGGAGGGGGAACTTCTCCAGCAGCCCCTGCTGATAAGCTTGAATATACCTGACCTGTGTGGCTATTGTCATTGGACAGTTTATTTTATGGTAGATTTTATAATAAATGTCGCGCAATATCAAATCAAAATATGAATCCACGTGGTATAAAATACGTGAAAAATAAGTGAAAAACACAAATAAGATTGGTGACAATTGTGATAGTGGTAAATATAGCTGTTGCTGCAAGGATCAAATGTCTCTATATTGCAGTGATTGCTGTGGCCACTATCTCCTACTATTAGTGATAAAATAATTTGTATCCAAAATTAACGTAAATAGAAAACGTTATTTTCTGCAACCATTAGTAATAGGTTGTTAGTGATATGTGCAAATAAAAATAGTGCAATATATATTACCATGAAACATCAAAATTAATTAAAAAAACTCCACATCAGTGCTCAGTTATAATGCAGATACAAGGAATAAAAGTTCATTGGGGAGATAGATGGGTAGCAGCCAAAAAAAAGTCTGTAAACATAAAGGAAGTTCTTCTATTCAATTCTGGCACATATGGTGTGATGAATGTGTGACCCTGCTGGTGGTGTCCTATATATGGTCTCACAGAACCCTCACCTTCAAATCGTAGTAAAGAGGCATTGAGTGGTAATGGATTTCTGGTGTTGATGCTGTCAATAGAATCCTTGCTTTCTTTACTGTTAATCCTCCATCGTTCTTTCTATATACCTCCAGTTCAGTTGTCTCAGCGGTGGAGGAGATAAAACAATTAGGGGAGGGGGAGAAAAGAAGGCTCCACTAGCGTAATAAAGTTTAAAAACGGAGGGGGGATATTTATTTTTAGGTAGTGCTCTTACATTCAAGACATTAAAAACAGGCAGAGTAATGAGTAAAAAGTTCTGGCGTTCTCAGCGCCCTCTCACTTGTGCTTCAAATGTGTGTACCGCTCCAGCCAATTACGACACCGTTACGTGTCTTCATCTGGGGAACCGGATTGGCTGTTGTGTATTAGCTTAAATACTATGGGACCGGAAATTCTCGGGCCGCCATCTTACTTGTGGTTTGTGTTCGTTTGTTATCACGGCCATTTTTCTTGAGTCTGGGGGAATTAGATATCCTCCATTTTGTTGTGGATGCGTATTATTATTCCTCTATATTGTGTTCTTCTATGGGCGCGGCCATTTTTTCGGTGGCAACTTACTTTAATAACATGACATAATTTGACTGCAGTCTATTGAAAGATATGCTATATTACGGGGAAAAATACAATAAAATAGATTATGATAGTGGTTTAATCGGGTCATAAATATTAGAGATTGGGTAAAATGGTCATCGATATATGTTAAAGCGGAGTTCCACACAAAAATGGAACTTCCACTTTTCGGAACCCTCCCCCCCTCCGGTGTCACATTTGGCACCTTTCAGGGGGGAGGGGGGTGCAGATACCTGTCTAAGACAGGTATTTGCACCCACTTCCGGCATAGACTCCCATGGGAGTCTATGCCTCTTCCCGTCCCCACCACGCTGTCTCCTGGGAACACACAGCTCCCAGGAGAGAGCGGGGACCACTTGGGATGCGCAGCGCGACTCGTGCATGCACAGTAGGGAACCGGGAAGTGAAGCCGCAACGCTTCACTTCCTGATTCCCTCACCTAGGATGGCGGCGGCAGCTCCTGAGAACCGAGCGGGTTCTCGGCGTCCCCTGCCGACATCGCTGGACCCTGGGACAGGTAAGTGGCCATGTATTAAAAGTCAGCAGCTGCAGTATTTGTAGCTGCTGGCTTTTAATATTTTTTTTTTTTTGGTGGTGTGGGTGAACCCCCGCTTTAAGGCGTCCCAGGATTTAGTAATTCGCCATAAATATAATCTGAGATTGCTGCATTGTATACTGTAATCTTGTATGTAAATGAAGCAGACATGAGAGTGCTCTGACAATCCACCCAATCGATCAACTGATATATTCTATACATATAATTAAATAAATGTAAGAAAAATATATTATTAAAAACACAATTGTATTAAAATATAATAATGAAAAATCTTCTAATATCTAATATGAGGACGTTTTATAATATGTTTTTCGTTGGACAGTTTAACCCGCCCTGTTTCCACGGGTGGGAGGGAAGTGTGTCTGAGGGATTTGCTCTGTTAAAACATGTGACGGAAGAAAGGCGGTTCGGTGTTTTGCGAGTCCTGCAGCCTCCATCCAGGGAGTGGATTATTATCCTTGGCTGTGTGCAATCCTGAGCATGGATTAACCCTGTGATCACTTGCGCTGTGAGTAGAGCGAACTTTATTCTTATGTATCCAAGACTGGGCATGGACTACCCCTACTTGCCAGAACTTTGTTACTTCCCTTGCTTGGCCAGCCTGGCGCATATTACCCTTTACCAATACGGACTCTGTTACCCCACTGTGCATTTATACTGTATTCCGGACTCTTGCTTTGCCCGGCTGTGATAGCTGCTACCTGGCTGTGTGTTCACCCTGCTACCGATAAATAAAAAGCCTTCTGAGTGCTCCTACTCTCCGCGTGTGTCTGTTACACCTACATCTCTGTTCCAACTGGTTGGCAGCGGTGAGATCAGCCTGTGGAAGAGTATAATGGAAAGCAATAACCCCCTAGCACTGGAACTAGCCCGGGTAGTGAATATAAGAATTGGATAGTAGCGAGTTTGCAAGAAAAGGACAAGAAACTAGGCCTTGGCTGTAGGGGTCTGTCCAAAGATGAGCTGGTCACCACCATCGAAGACAACCTGCAAGGAGCTGACAGCATGGATGGTCTTCAGCCAGAGACAGAACACACTCCCTCCGGTGTTGCAAGCCCCAGAAGCCCCTGGGCCACCTGGTATGAGAAGGAGATGGCCATCCTGGGCTCCGAAGCCACCTTGGAGGACAGGCGGGATGCAATCCGGAGAGCTCATGAGAGGGAAATCAGGGTAGACCCCAGAGGACAAGATTCTCTCCTCAGCCTGAGAGCCCTTAGACCTGACCCACCAAGGGTGACTCGTAAGGACTTGAAGCCCTTGTGTGTTAACCCTGTTACCATTAAATAAAAAGCCTTCTGAGTGCTCCTACTCTCCACGTGTGTCTGTTACACCTACATCTCCATTACAGACATCATTATATATTAAATATGCCTAGAGTAAAAAATTCAGTGGGAGCCATTCATGGAGTTCAATGGTTGTATGGCCATGTATTCCTGTAAATGCCAATACTTCACGTAATCAGTGTTACGTAACCTACACATTCATGTTAAATGTATCTTTATGTGATCTGAAAAATACATGAGCAAACTCTGATACAATAAAGCATACAGGTTTACACAAGTACAGGGGGTGCAAAGCCATTCAATTCTGTGGCCTGCTTTAGATTCCACCAACATCTGGCATTGGATGAAAATGGTTCTGGCCAGGAAAATTGCTAGGATTGTAAACCTGGGGGACCCCTGGGCACTCTAAGAAGAAAAATGATGTGCTATGTATAGTGTGCTGCAGTAAATGGTGGGTGTGGCCACACTGTACTGGAGGGGCTTAACAGGACATGGTTAAGGAGAACCTGAACCTAAGTGCTGTATACACAGCACATGTGCCACATTCATTATACCTACATAATATGCTTTAATTAAGTACTGTGTCACAAGTCAGTCTTACAGACTCATTTAAGCCTCAGAACAATCATTCTTAAACTGTCTGACAAACCAAAACGTTTTGTCTTAGTTTTGGAAAGAGCAGGATTTGTCAGGTTTTTACTGCAGTCTGGGGTTCTGTGAAAGTGATTTACTTTCACTTCCTGGCCTGCTGTGTTTTATCAGACAAGAAGTGAGGGTAACTCTCCAACCTCAACACAACAAAAATAAAATTGCTTTGCTTTAGTAGAGTAGGGGAAGGATAAAACCCCTCCCTGAATGTTATTTCTGTCTCTGTGTCCCTGTTGCAGATTTTCACTCACTTTCTGTATAGTGAGACCATGTCAGAAAGACATGAAGCGAGCATTAAAAAAACAAGGAGTTCTAATCCTTCTCCAATTATGCAAAACTAGGAAACTAGTTTTTAGGGTAGACTTAGACGGGCATCTATATCTCCCTTTCCTCTGAAGCTCTGGTGAAGAAGCAAGGTGATGCCTCCTCACCGCCTGTTTTAACCCCATTATTGCTGACACTGCATGCAATTGCAGTGTGGTTGCAGTCCTTCCCAATTGACATGCAAGTGTAGCGTTCGGCAGGCTTGCCACCCAACGATCACTATATTTCAGGTCAACTTAGTCACGGTCACAAAGCAAAGCATTGCAGCCGTGGCATGTAAACATCCCCATCCGCTGCCTATTGCAGCTTAAGGCAGGCAGTTGTGTGGTGGAGCCGTGTTTTTGCCATCCCCAATCGCAAGTCTAAACAAAGCCTTAGGATGACATACACCTTAAAAAAACTTTATTGTATATGTTTATTTGCACACAGAATATAAACAGAAAAATAACACTTTGTCTAAGCCTACCTTAACCACTAGCTGTCTGGGGCAAATTTTTCACATACATGTTAAAATAATTTTTTTTGCAAGAAAATTACTTAGAAACCCCATTTTATATTTTCGAAAAGCAAAGGCCCTGGAGAATAAAATGGTGGCTGTTGCAATTGTTATGCTACATGATATTTGCGCAGCCATTTATCACATTCAAATTTTCAAGAAAAAACACACTTAAATGAGTTTTAGTGCATACAAACACAATATAATATCCAGTTTTTGGTGAAATATAAAAGCTAAGGTTGTGTTGAATATATAGATAGAAAGCATGTCAAGATTTAACATTGTGCATACCTGTGAAATGGCATCAAACGTTGGTACCTAAAACTGTCCATAGGTAATGGTCAAAAATCCTTTGCAGGTTATCAATTTAGAGCTACCCATAAATGATGGCCTTTTGGGTTACTCATGAATTAAGGCAGTGCAGATTCATAAAAGAGATAAAAAGAACTTGGAACAATTATACAAATATTTTGGGTAAATTATATAATACAACATTTAGATTGTGATAGAATATTGTCTTTTTTGTGAGATGCATTAAAGAAAATATATGTCTAAATAGACTAGACTTTTATATTTTTCCACATATATTACACATTAGAGATAGTTTAACAATCTGGAATCTTGGAGAAAACAAATTATGCCAATTGTATGTGGCTTTAACACCCAAAAATAAAGATTGAGAAATATACAAATCCTTCTCAGACATAGGTCACTTTAAGGAATCATCTTTCTTTAAATAAAAATTGTAGTATTTAAACATTTCTGTAGAAAGAGTAAACCGGAAACTTTTTGAAAACAAGGATCACAAGTACAAAAGAAAAAATGGGAAAAAAGTTCCAATCTAGGTCTCCTAAAAATAAATACCAGAAAATACAATCAACCATCCACTTCCTCCAATAAACTAGGTTCTGACATTCATCAACGAAAATCACAAAGTTCACTATCAGACTAGGTCATAAGTAGTACATCAAGTAAGAAAAAACAAAGCACATCACCTGCACAGGATCATATAAATATCTTCCCTCACAAAATTCACAGGTTTCTAAGATATTATTATTATTATTATTATTATTATTATACAGGATTTTCTAGGTCAATACTAAAGGATTTCCAGAAATCATTTTGAAGAATAATCCTTTGAATATGCATTTAAACAATTATGTAAAAGATTAAGGAAAAGGGACTATAGGAACAAGGGTCTTAGGAGGGCCTATCAAAAAGCCAAAACAGTGGAACAGAACTGGAATGGCGTTGCTAAGTCCAACCCCAGACAAAGATTAAATTGATCATGAGATATACTCAGCATTCTGATGAGAAAAAAAATCTTAATCAGCATTGGTATTAGCTTAGGGAGAACCATTTAATTTCAAAATGTATTTTACCCCTACCATTAGTCACCTTAGAAGATCTAAATCAACAGGAGAGGAGTTCTAGTGCACATTTCCAGAAATTTAATTCCCTATGTCAGTGATTGCGAACCTTGGCACCCCAGATGTTTTGGAATGATGCTCCACTACACTGCAGAGTGCATGAGCATCATGGGAAATGTAGTTCCAAAACATCTGGGGTGCCAAGGTTCACCATCACTGCCCTATGTTGTCCACCAAGTGGCACCTATAAATGTGAAACATGCACCATGTGCAATAATATAAAAAAAAAAAAAAATTAGTAGTTTTCAGTTCTTGCTTTTGCTTGCTTTTATTAAAGTGCAAAGGTCATTTTGAAGAAAAAAACAAAGCATCCTTTTAAAATAGGAGTATCTGATTATATGTAGCCTTGGAAATTTTATATTTTCTGATAGCACAACATGTTTTCTTTAAACATGCTACCCACACTAATTTCATTTATTTTTGGATCTTTGAAAGGATTCATAGGATTAAAAGAAAGGGAGATTATGATAAGAAATCTTACAACTTGATAGCAAGTGGATTTACAGACTCAAATCACATGTTCCATCAGGACAAAATGACTCAGTTAGCTTTGCCTGATTCCTGTAGGGCAGGAAGAGGCTTGGGGTTCCTCTCTTTCCCAAATTTATCATCTCATCCCCCTGTCAGGAATCAGCAGCTGGGAGACTAGATACAATTAGGTCCATATATATTTGGACACAGGCACAATTTCCATACTCTTGGCTCTGTATGCCACCAGAATAAATTTAAAATGAAACAATCCAAATTAATTTTAAGTGCAGACTTTCAGCTTTAATTCAAGGGGTTGAACAACATAAATATCAAGTACACAGTTTAGGTAGGAACTACAACTATTTTTATAGACAGTCCCCCCCCCCCCATTTTCATGGGATCAAATGTAATTGGACAAACGAATATAATTATAAATAAAATGTTAATTTTTTATATTTTGTTGAGAATCCTTTAATGGCAATGACTGCCTGAAATCTGAAACCCATTGACATTACCAAAGACTTGGTTTCCTCCTTTCTGATGCTTAGTCAGGCTCTAACTGCAGCTGTCTTTAGTCGTTCTTTGTTTGTGGGTCTTTCTGCCTTTAGTTTTGCCTTAAGCAAGTGAAATGCATGCTCAATTGGGTTGAGATCAGGTGATTGATTTGGCCATTGCAGAATATTCCACTTCTTTTCCTTCAAAAGCTCCTGGGTTGCTTTTGCAGTGTGTTTTGGATTATTGTCCAACTGTACTGTGAAGCACCGTCCCATCAACTTTGCTGCATTTGGCTGAATCTGGATTGACAGTATGTTTCTAAACACTGCAGAATTCATCCGGCTGCTTCTGTTTTTTGTCACATCATCAATAAAAACCAATGACCCAGTGCTACTGGAAGCCAGGTATGCCCATGCTATCACACTGCCTCCACCATGTTTTACAGATGACGTTGTGTGCTTTGGATCTTGCGTTCCAAGCCTTCTCCACACTTTTTTCTTCCTGTCATTCTGGTACAGATTAATCTTAGTTTCATCCATCCAAAGAATGCTTTTCCTGAACTGTTCTTGCTTTGTTAGATGATGTGAAGGGGCGAGTGGCGCTACCTATATGTCAAATAGTGCTCTACCAAATCACTCTATAATGGCTAAGTATTAAAAGACACAGTGTTATTGTGAAATAAATTATAACAAAACAGTTACCATAAAGGTGATAGTGTAATAGTTATCACACCTCACCTACCCCAGTAGGTGAGTACTAAAACCCTCTAGGTGTGGACACCAATCCTACACAGGAGAGGTTATCACCCAAAAATATAATGGCTTACAAATTAGTGTATAAAACATCCAGACATGAATATCATGATAGTATAGTGATCCTCTGCTTGTAACAGTGCGTATAGTGTCCAAACCCAAAATACAGGATGTGAGTGAACCCAAAAACCAAATCCAAATAAAAATGCAAAAAAAAATTGCACCACAAAACAAAAAAGTTATAAAAAAATTGCACCAAAGTCGCATCAAAATGTAATTATCACACCATATACCAAAACATATAAGTGTATACATATAGTGTTCTAATCATAAAATCAAGGTGTGTATATAAACCCAAGATGCAAAAAAAACAACAAAGTGCAAATAAATCGCACCAAAAAACAGAAAAAAATGCAAAAATCACACCAAAATAAAAATTACACCAAGATGCAGTTTATTGCACCCTGTACAAAGAACACATTCATCCCATTGAAGGTGAACTTCGTAACTTCTCGTCTCTGGTCAAGCCCCTGACTGATATGACCAAAAAGGACGGTAACCCACAGGGTTGGTCTCCGGAGTCCATTAAGGCCTTTGAAAGTCTCAAGGCTGTCTTTGTTTCTGCTCCTGTGTTGGCACATCCTGATCCTATGTTGCCTTTTATCCTAGAAGTTGATGCTTCTGAGACTGGAGTTGGCACCCTTTTGTCTCAACGTCCTAACTCTGAGAGCGCTATGCATCCGTGTGGCCACTCTTACAAGAAATTGTCACCTGCAGAGTGCAAATACGAGATTGGTGACAGGGAGCCGTTGGTGATCATTTTAGCCCTAAAAGAATGGCAACATCTTCTTGAAGGTACCACTGTGCAGGTTCTCATTCTTACTGACCATAAGATTCTCACATTCTTGTCTGAGGCTAAGCACCTCTATCCCAGAAGAGCACAATGGGCTCTTTTCTTGTTGAGTTTTAATTACATTGTCTCATTCTTACCCAGTACTAAGAATGTAAGGGCTGATGCCTTGTCACAACAATTTTTGTCCACTTCCAAGTTGGAGTCGGTTCCGGTTCCTGTGATTCCTCCTGATCGTATTCTGGCTACGGTTCGCACCAGTCTTACTTCTTCTATGGGTGACAAAATTCTTGCTGCTGAGGTCCATGCTCCTCCTGAGAAACCTTGTGACCGCTGCTTTGTCCCAGAGTCTCCGTACTGCCGTGCTCCAGACTTACCATTCTCCCAAGGCAGCTGGCCACCCTGGTAAGAATCAACTCATTTGGGCCATTTACCAACAATTCTGGTGGCCTAGTCTACGGGCTAATGTAACTGCCTTCATAGCTGCTTGTTCTGTGTGTGCTCAGAGTAAGACTCCACAACACCTTCCAGTGGGCCTCCTACAACCCATACTCAATGGAGAGAGGCCCTGGACCCATCTGCCTATGGATTTCATTGTGGAGTTACCCAACTCCCAAGGCAACACTGTTATCCTTATAGTGGTTGACCGGTTCTCAAAGATGTGTCATTGTATTCCACTTAAGAAGTTGCCCGCTTCTAAGGAACTGGCTTCCATTTTTGCTCAGGAGATCTTTCACTTACATGGGCTACCCAAGGTGATTATCTCAGACAGAGGTAGTTAGTTTGTCTCCCGGGTTCTGGCGAGCCTTTTATGCACAGTTGGGAATTCAGCTGGTTTCTCCTCTGCGTATAACCCGCAGTCTAATGGGGCCGCAGAACAAGCCAATCGGTCCTTGGAGCAATTCTTACATTGCTATATTTCTGACCATCGTAACAATTGATCAGACCTATTACCATGGGCAGAGTTTGCTCACAACAGTGCCTTGAATTCTGTTTTCCAATTGTCTCCGTTTATGGCGAATTATGGTTTCCAACCATGTTGCCTGACTTGTTTGTTCCGCAGAGTATTCCTGCGTTAGAGGAGCATCTCTGTGGTCTTCATTCCACTTGGGCACAAGTTCAGGAGGCTTTGCAACATGCTAACGATATGTACAGACTCTATGCTGACCGCAGACACCTGCCTGCACCTTCCTACCAGGTTGGGGACAGAGTCTGGCTGTCATCTCGCAACCTCTGACTTTGTGTTCCTTCTTTGAAGTTCGCACCTCAGTTTATTGGGCCTTTCTGTATCCTTCACAGGAATAACCCAGTGGCTTCCGCCATGGACCTTCCTCCTAGTATGCGCATCTCAAATGTGTTTCATGTCTCCTTATTGAAACCTTTGGTCTGCAATTGCTTTACCACCTTGGTGCCACATCCTCACCCTATACAGGTTGAGAACCATGAGGAGTATGAAGTACAATCCTTTGTTGACTCCATTAGGTTCCGTGGGCGCATAGAGTACCTGGTGCATTGGAAGGGGTACGGTCCGGAGGAACTCTCTTGGATCTCATCCTCGGACTACATGACTCTGTCCTCCTCCATGATTTCCATAGACGTTTTCCCCTCAAGCCCGGTGGTCCTCCGAGGGGGAGGGTGTAATGTCCTTATACCTCCACTGGAGGCTCCGACATCTCTCCTGTAATGTCTTTATTCCTTCACTGGAGGCTCCGACATTTCTCCTGTAGTGTCTTTATCCCTCCACTGGAGGCTCTGACATTTCTCCTGCAATATTCTTATCTTTCCACTGGGAGCTCTGATATCTCCACAAACTCCGTCAAAGATTGATGACGTCACAACGGCATCACCCGGCTCCTCCTTTTGTCCCTATTTAAACGGCCAATGCCATTTGCTTGACGTTTGTGCTAAGAACCTGATGCCAGGTAAAGATTTCCAACAGAAGACTGCCGTCATCTCTCTCTATTGGGCCGGTCAGAGCACCGACTATCATCTCTCCTTTGGGCCCCTCAGAGCCCCGACTACCATCTCTCTTTTGGGCTGGACAGAGCCCCGACTACCATCTCTCTTTTGGGCCAGTCAGAGCCCAGACTATCATCTCACTTTTGGGCCGGATAGACCCCCGTCTTCCACCTCACTTTTGGGGCGGACAGAGCCCCTCCAACTTCCACTTGTTGGGCCGGACAGAGCCCCTTCCTCTTTAGTAGTCAGAGACTCTCCTCTGCCCTACCCACAGTCTACTTACTTTGCCCAAAGAAAACCTTACCTGTTCCTTTCCACATAGGAGACCAGTACATCTCTCAAGAAGCCACTGGGTGACCCCATCTCCAGGAATCCACTCACTGCAAGTATCTTTACGTTTCCTATAAACTTTATTCCTGTGTAGTGCTACTAAGCTTAAGTTGCCTCTGAAGCTCCCCATCGTGGCTGTGTATTACCACTCTAAATAAAACCAATTGTATGTCCAACCTTATCTGAGTCATCCTACCTGATAGCTGTTAAGGTTAAAGTTAACTGTTAAGAATATAGTATTCATAGACTAATGAAGCTGTGATCCACACAACTCGACATAGTTCACTGCCTGAAGCAATACAGAGGGGTCGTTGAGGAGGGGGTACTGTCAAGGCTGGGCTCAGCCCTTCCTTCTCTGAGCTGGCTGCTCAGCTGTCAGCTAATTGCCAGCTCCCATATCTCTCCACAGTTACCCAGCTGTTGTTGATTCTGCTCATCAGTCCTGCCTACTTAAAGTCACCCAGCTCACTTGATCTCTGCCTTCGCCGTTGTCAACATCACAGAAACTTTCTCCTGCATTCCTGTTGAAGACTTGCTCGGCTGACTATCCTTCTGGCTCCAGATCCAGCTTGCTGTACTACTATGTTTATCTCTGGCTCGCTGACATTTACTTGGCTGACTACCCGATCCAGTTACTGAACTCTGGCTTGTTTTGACTACGCTTACTCTGTTTACCTTATTATTATTATTATTATTATTATTATTATTATTATTATTAAACAAGTGTGATTTAACTATACTTCTGTCTCAGTCTGATTCATGGTCCCTGATACCTGTGATCATCCATCACTGTTGTCTTCCGTGGACATCCAGGCCTTTTTATGTTGCTGAACTTACCAGTGCATTCTTCTTTCCTCAAAATGTACCAAACTGTTGATTTGGCCACTCCTAATGTTGCTGCTATCTCTCTGATGGATTTGTTTCATTTTTGAAGCCTCACAATGGCCTGTTTTACTTGCAATGGCAGCTCCTTTGAACGCATGATGTAGGTTTACAGCAATAGATTCCAAGTGCAAATACCACAGACCTTTTACCTGCTTAATTGATGAATAAATAACTAAGGAATAGCCCACACCTGGCCATGAAACAACTTTTGATTCAATTGTCCAATTACTTTTGGTCCTTTGAAAAAGGGGAGTGGCTTTTCTTAAGAGCTATAATTCCTAAACCCTTCCTCCGATTTGGATGTACATATCCTCAAATTAAACCCGAGAGAGTGCACTTTCAGCCCATATCCATTATATAACTATAGCTTGAATATGTTTTGGTAAATACCAAACTAAAATTGTGCCTGTGTCCAAATATATATGGACCTAACTGTATATGTAGCTACACCAAGAAAACTGGGACCAGACCATGTATGTAAATCTTTAAAGCGAGATTTATTTACAGTGAATTATAACCAAACACCAACAGCAAGAAACATGAAAACGCATAAAAAATCAAAACTAAATGACAAAATGCCTAACCAGCAACCTAACAAACTAACTATATACATACAACTGTACAAATGAGAAACACAAAAGGCAGGGGAAAACAAAGCTGGGATGGGAACAAGGGAGCAGGATACTGGATGCAGGGCAAGGGCAAAAGCTAGAGCAAGAGAAAATGTCTACAGAGTCAGGCAGCAGCATGACAAACAGGGTACAAGCAGGAGCAGCCAAAACACTGAGACAAGGAGCAGTAGCAAAGGTGGAACTTAACCTCTTGCCGACCAGTGCACGATGATGTATGTCGGCACCATGGCATGGCTGCGCAAATGGGCGTACCTGTACGTCCCCTTTAAATCGTGGGCTAGTGGGCGCACGAGCGCCCACCACGTGCCGCATAAGCATGCCCGTGGGTCCCGTTGGTCTCGTGGACTCGATGTCCACCGGTGGCCCACGATTGTGACACGGAGAGGCAGAACGGGGAGATGCCTATGTAAACAAGGCATTTCCCTGTTCTGCCTAGCAACATGACAGGGATCTACTGCTCCCAGTGATGGGGAGCAGTGATCTCTGTCATGTTCTAGTGAGCCCACCCCCCCCCACGGTTAGAACACAGTGAGGGAACACAGTTAACCCCTTGATCGCCCCTTAGTGTTTAACCCCTTCCCTGCCAGTGTCACAGTAATCAGTGCATTTTTATAGCACTGATCGCTGTATTAATGTCAATGGTCCCAAAATAGTGTCAAAAGTGTCCATTGTGTCCACCACAATGTTGCAGTCATGGTAAAAATCGCACATCGCCACCATTACTAATAAAAAAAAATTATAATAAAAATGCCATAAATCTATCCTCTGTTTTGTAGACGCTATAAATTTTGTGCAAACCAATCAATATGCGCTTATTGCGATTTTTTTTTTTTTTTTTTTTTTTTACCAAAAATATCTAGAAGAATACATATTGGCCTAAACTGAGGAAGAAATTCATTTTTTTAATATATTTTTTGGGGATATTTATTATAGCAAAAAGTAAAAACCGCAGGTGATCAAATACCTCTTTTTTTGTTTATAGCGCAAAAAATAAATACCGCAGAGGTGATCAAATACCACCAAAAGAAAGCTCTATTTGTGGAAAAAAAAGGACGCAATGTCGCAATTGTCAGTTAAAGCAACGCAGTGCCGTATTGCAAAAAGTGCTCTGGACAGGAAGGGGGTAAATCCTTCTGGGGGTGAAGTGGTTAAGTACCCTCCCAGCAGGTGTGGCCAGGTGGAGCTGATCACTGGAACCTGCTGGCTGCTGGGAGACACCTGCTAATGGACACTAAAACTGCAGCTTCTTGCCTAGAGCACCACTCTGCGACCAGCAGGCAAACTCGGTCCTATTACCCCCTTTCTTTTCTACTTCCTTTTTTTAAAATAGTTTTTTCTTACCTTAGTATTTTTTTTTCCATACATTATTTCATATTTTTTACAATTTTCTTCGAATTTTAGTGTTTTTTTGTGGTTATTTTATCTAGGCTCTCCTTTGAATTTGCTAATATCATTTTTAATAAGTAAGTATTTCAGATTTTCAAGTCAGGACATTAACTAGAGACAAATTTAAAAATAAAAACAATTTTTCTCGGAGCAACACCCTTACCTACCTTTAACAGGTTTTTATTGCTGTCGGTGTGCCTATTTATTGAGATTCACCTTCTAATGTCACCAGGAATAAAAGTGTGGGAAAATCCAAAATTGTGTATCCTAGGCTGGATTCACACCTATGCAGTTTTAGTGCTTTTTGCATTTTGCAGATTTGCACTACAGTCCACTTAACATTGTTTCCTATGGAACACTTTCTGTAGTACAATTCTGCAAAATGCAAAAAGCACTAAAAATGCATAGGTGTGAATCCAGCCTAAAGGACCAGTCGTGAAAAGATCTGCCCAGGTGGAACACAGATGCCAAAAAAGCTGACATGGGGTTTAAACATTCTTACTAATGTTCCTAAAGTTCAGAAACTTTATCCATAGTGAAGTTGTTTGTGTTTTATAAAATGTTGACACTTTCAAATGAGAATCATTTAAAGGGAATCTGTCACAAAGATAAATACCTAAGCTTAGGCTGCATACTAGTCCTAACAAATCAACTTCCAAATAGGGAAGAGGTTCTTAACTGGGTTTATGGGACTTAATTTCTAGATAAAAAAATAAAATAAAAACTTGTTTATGTGCATTATTGAAGTTGAAATCAAAGTGCAGAAACCAACTCGATGTGTCACAAGACATGAGAATAACGTTTGTCAGTATTTTTTTGATAACAGAAAAGAGGCAAAAATCTCACTAGTTGCAGCTATTTTTTATTGTTATCATTTGCTAATATGATAAAATTCACAAGGCTCTCTTTTAGTTGTTCCATCCTAGCTACCCATATGCAAAACTCAGCTATTGACATCTTTTAAGGTCTTGCTCACATAGGATCTACTATAGCACAGGGCTGTTTATCCACATGGGGATCCACAGGTAATCCGGGCATCCCCATACAGGCAGTCCCACTGATGTCAATTGAGATGCAGTGACTGTACGGACACAGCCGCTGCTCCCAATTTGACATGGCCCCGAATACAGATATCCATGAGTTTGGGGCTGTTCATCCACATGGATGTCATATTGGGAGCCACTGTGTTCTAATTGACATGAAGGGGAATGCCTGTATAGGGAATCAAAGAACACCTGTGCATCCCTTGTGCAGGTAAACACAGCCTTCGCATGAGTGTACACAGTTGTAGGCTATGTGTAAATGAGGCCAGTGCCTAATAAGACTAGTAATTATGTTAATTTCAACAATTTCACTAAGGAGGTATAAGGGCATTTTAGGCCATTTAAGTGATCTACAATCATAAAAAGATTATAAACCCTTGATAAAAGGCTTCTAAAGACTGTTTGGTTTTGTGGCAGGTTAGCTTTAATATGATAGGCATAGTCCCCTTCTCATTTCAATAAAGCTATTGCATAGTTTTTTTTTACACAGGTTCAGGTTCTTGTGCATTGAAAATTTTGCAAGTACAAATGAATTAACAATAAGTGCATTCTGGCTTTTTAAGTTACACTAGGATGAAGGAACATTTTGCAGACTTTGTTTTATGTTTGTTTTGTGTCATTTCATCAGCTGAACATAAAGCTTGTTCTACTAGCTCCAGAAACAACCTCAAACCTCATTATACTAAATGTGAAATTCCAAAGACAGTGTAAAAATAACACATTTTTGGCTCAGTATGGTGCTGACTGCATGAAACTGCCATGTTTAGCAATATGAAAGGTGTTTGAATGCTCGCCAATCAATTAGAAACATGGGGGAAATAATTTCTTTACATTAACACTGAATAATTTGGAGTTGCTTAGCAGAGGCTGTAAGGTTTATTAAAGTGGAACTCTAAGCAAAAACCTAAATGCACAGCTCTGCTAGCCAGCAAGATCATTCTGCTACTCCTGGTTTAATATTATTGCTTCCTGGGGCATTTCTCAAGATGTTGGACAGAGATGGTGCTATTGTTCAATAAGGCTAGCTAGTGTTGGAGAGGGGATACAGGACTGCACTGCTTAATTAAGAAATAAGGGTGTTACCTTCCTGGTGGATATTTAAAGAAAATTATTTTGTCCAGTAAACTGTAAGCATTCAGTATATGGCCAAAGGTTTGTAGACACCTAATCATCACACCTACACTATATAGCCAAAGTATGTGAACAACCCTACAAATTATTGAGTTCAGATGTTTCCAGTGCAATGTACTCTTAGGGCTGTTTACAGACTGATGTTGTCGTAACGTGGTAAACACACATAATAGCACAGTATGCATGCATTGATGTGTTGCATTGTCATTTATTTTGAATAGCAGGCCAATGCCCCTACATTACAATGTACCCCAATAATACTATAATCAACTAGCGCAATCGCAATATACACACATATCCTGTGTGTGCGAAAATATATGAAATAATAATAACATTGCTGCCAGCTGACACTAATTAAGTGAAATCACAACACTTATCAATACCATAAATAAATAGAAAACAGTGTCGCGCAACAAAAATAAGTCTCTTGTACTAAATATCAACACCAAATATTGAAAAAAGTGCTATACACATCTAATACAATTATAATGTGTGGCAAATATGATAGTCCACAAATAGTGTAAAATATCAGTATATACAATCATCACTGTGATACTGTGATCCAAATAATAGAAGTGCTCCATGTTCCGCCACCATACAAACTGGCTGCTCACCTCAAAGCCATGAGGCCTGCATCACCAGAAGGTAAAGGTAAGTGTTGCTCCCCTCTGGGATAATAGCTGGACTCTGACAGACTCTTGGCAGATCCTTACTCCTTTTTTCCCATAGGAAGGGTACACAGGTCCTCAGGCACTCAGAAACACCCCATGTATATGGGAAGAAAAGGGAAGCACACAAGATCTAATGCTCTCCGCTTAAAAGTTTAATGAATAAAAGAATAATGGACTTACAAAATAGAGCACCACCGCCAGTGCTAGCTTAAATCAAACACATATGCTGACTCTCAGGTCAATGGTAAAACGGACGCAGGATGACACGACACCCAAGACTCGGCCCTCCCCTCCTTTTTGCACTGCACTGTTTTCTATTTATTTAATTGCAATGGGGTTTATTTACTAAAGCTGGAGAGTGCAAAATTAGTCTCACTTCTGTAGAGAAACCAATCAGATTCCAGGTTATATTGCCAAAGCTTCATTGAACAAACTGAGGTTAGAAGCTGATTGGCTACCATGCACAGCTGCACCAGATTGTGAGCGCTCCAGTTTTAGTAAATCTCCCCCAATGCACCCAGCTGCAAAAAAATGCAGGAAGACCTACATTTGTGTACCTTGATATGACTCATTGTGAATGAGATGACCTCAAATTTACTGAATTACTTGCATGTTTTCCCTGTGCTTGCATGGGTTTCCTCCAGGTACTCTGAGGACAGGTTAATTGACTAATCTATGTTATAGCCCTAGCATAAGTATGCACATGTGTTATCAAATTTTGCATGCCAGTCCCATCCTGTGCAAATAGGGAGGGTTTAAGGAAAAGGCTTTCAAGCATATCAGACATGGTGCTCATAGAATGGCCAAAAGCCAGATGTGACTGAATGGAAGCTTTCATAATAGCTTTAAGGGGGGGGCATCACTCCAAATTAACATACCGTACATGGTTTTGAAATGGGATGTCCAACGAGGTGATATAAGTGTGATGGTTAGGGGTCCTCAAACTTTTGACCATATAGTGTATATATTTTTAACTGGGTATTTGCCTGAATGTCCATTTTAAGTGCTTGTAACACTTAGTAGTTAACACTAATGCTCTGTACACACGGTCGGATTTTCGGACGGAAAATGTGTGATAGAACCTTGTTGTCAGAAATTCCGACTGTGTGTGGGCTCCATCACACATTTTCCATTGGAATTTCTGACACACAAAGTTTGAGATCCTGCTATAAAATTTTCCAACAACAAAATCCGTTGTCTGAAATTCCGACCATGTGTACACAAATCCGACGCACAAAGTGCCACGCATGCTCAGAATAAATTAAAAGACGAAAGCTATTGGCTACTGCCCCATTTATAGTCCCGACGTACGTGTTTTACGTCACCGCGTTTAGAACAATCGGATTTTCCGACAACTTTGTGTGACCGTGTGTATGCAAGACAAGTTTGAGCCAACATCCGTCGGAAAAAATCCATGGATTTTGTTGTCAGAATGTCCGATCAATGTCCGACCGTGTGTACGGGGCATTAGAGTAACTAAGGGAATTTACCAAGCAGCTCTATTAATACTTTAAATAACTGCATATATCAGCATAGCATCTAATATGACAAAACTGAAAAGCTGTACGAAAGAATACAAGCCCACAATCATGAGAATAAAATCAATACATATTTACGGTGATTATAAATTGTGTTAGTCATAATATGTAAATATATAATTCTAGCTTTTTAAAATGATATAAACAACTTACACAAAAATGTTAAAGTTGTATTAAAGTTTTAGAAGATGTCATCTAGTTGGCTGAAAGCAGCTAAATGCTAAAAAGAATTAGCAGAAAGTCACATTTACTTGTCTAGTGTGTTCATGCACTATGCCTAGCTGGCAGCTGACAACAGCTATAAGCAGTAAAAGCTATTCTGCACAGATTCTCTGTAAACCTTTTGGCTGGAGTTTGGTTGTATTGGTTCATCATTCCATTTTATTTGTTCCTCTTAAAATACTTTGATAAAATATGGTCTATTGCGTGACAGTTTGACTCCATTAATGGTAAGCAAACAAAAAGGACAAATGTATTATTTTATATCCACAAATTTTCTGATATCTCTTACTTAAATTTTTATTAACTCTTAATTGCAGAGTGAGATTTTTGACATTAGTTCAGTGATGCAATCAATACCTATTTGCAATACTTTTAGAGTCGTATTTTGTGAAAGAGGTGGAAAAGCAAGTCACAAAACAGTAATAGAGAACAGTTACGACAAGGAGACAGATGAATGGAAAGGTGCTTCACCACCTTAATGTGCTAGCATTGCATAATAGCACAATATGACTTTCCCTTGCAGGGAGAAGATTTTTTCACTTTTATTTCCCCTTAGAAAAAAAAATACTACTATCTGCAATTTACTGAACAATCCACTCAAGAACACATCCTCAGCTCACTTGGTGCCTCTCAGCTTGACTTACCTTTACTTCACAGGATACATGAATGAAGAAAAACATGTTGCCTCCATTTATTTTATTGCATCACTGAGTCAAGAATGTGCTATCATTAAGTTCTTTGTTAATGAAAAGCGGGTGAGGAAGGAGCTCAGATGGATTGTCTTTGACCCAGTATTTGCATTAATATAGATGGCAGCAAGAAGTTTGGAAAGCAGCTTTCTTTGTTCTTTCAAGTGTGTCTTAAAAAATACGAGTTGCACAGAGTCAGTGAACAGTGGTCACTAAATCAGAATGTAATGGAGCCACTGGAACAGCATGAGAGCCAGACAAGTGGTGTTTTCAGACAACAGAATTCAGTTATAGAAAGGAAAACAAAAAAATCACAGTGCTATCACTCCCATATATATCAGTGTCATAAGTATACTATACAAGATATATTAGGAAATATATATATATATATAATAAACAAATGCAAGTTCACTGCTCCCACTGTTTCCTTTTACACCAATGTGAGAATAACAGTTCAACTTGAAGGTTAGAGAAATAAATGGAATATAAAATATATATATATATATATATATATATATATATATATATATATATATATATATATATATTGTGTATCTTATGTATCAGTGGCAAGTGTACATCTTTAACAAAAATATCCTGAAAGATTTTAGGTTATTTATGTTAAAGATTTAGACTTGACGCTGATATATGACATACACAATGTTTATGTATTAATATGTAAAGGGTGAGGTGGATTCACATATCAAGGCAGCACAGTGTATGTATATATATATATATATACACACACACACACACACACACACACACACACACACACACACACACACACACACAGTATCTCACAAAAGTGAGTACACCCCTCACATTTTTGTAAACATGTGTTATTATATCTTTTCATGTGACAACACTGAAGAAATGACACTTTGCTACAATGTAAAGTAGTGAGTGTACAGTTTGTATAACAGTGTAAACTTGCTGTCCCCTCAAAATAACTCAACACACAGCCATTAATGTTCAAACCGCTGGCAACAAAAGTGAGTTCAACCCTAAGTGAAAATGTCCAAATTGGGCCCAATTAGCCATTTTCCCTCCCCGGTGTCATGTGACTCATTAGTGTTACAAGGTCTCAGGTGTGAATGGGTGCAGGTGTGTTAAATTTGGTGTTATCAGTCTCACTCTCTCATACTGTTCACTGGAAGTTCAACATGGCACCTCATGGCAGAAAACTCTCTGAGGATCTGAAAAAAAGAATTGTTGTTCTACATAAAGATGGCCTAGGCTATAAGAAGATTGCCAAGACCCTGAAACTGAGCTGCAGCACGGTGGCCAAGAACATACAGTGGTTTAATAGGACAGGTTCCACTCAAAACAGGCCTCGCCATAGTCAACCAAAGAAGTTGAGTGCACATGCTCAGTGTCATATCCAGAGGCTGTCTTTGGAAAATAGACGTATGAGTGCTGCCAGCATTGCTGCAGAGGTTGAAGAGGTGGGGGGGTCAGCCTGTCAGTGCTCAGACCAGGGCCGATCCCAGGTGGGTGCACGGGGTGCAGTGCACCCAGGCGCCAGAGAGGTGGGGGCGCTGAAGCACCAGAGTGCTCCCCTCCCTCCTCCTCCTCCCCTCTGTGTCCAGAGGTGGCTCTGTCCGCAGGTCACCGCCGCGAAGCCCATCCCCCCTCCCTCCTCCTCCTGTCAGAGAAGGAGAGCAGCCATCTGAGATCGGAGCGGCTGGTCTCTGTGTTGAGAGAGACCAGCCACGCAGTGACTTCGCTGGGTGGGGGGGGGTCCGTGCCTGCAGCCTGACACAGGTTCTCTCCTCCTCTGTCTCTCACTCCCGCCTAAGCTGCTGCCTGTAGATCTGCTCTTCACCCGGGCAGTGCGGCTGCACACTGTCCTCTCTAGCTGCCGTGTTAATGGGTCTGTACTAATAGAGGGAGGTTTGTCCCTGGGGCGGTCTGTACTAATCATGGGGGGTTTGTCCTTGGGGGTCTGTACTAATTGGGGGGTTGTCCTGGGTGGGTCTGTACTAATGGCGGGGTTGTCCTGGGGGGTTTGTACTAATGGAGGGGGTTTGTCCTGGGGGGGTCTGTACTAATGAAGGAGTTTTCCTGGGGGGGTCTGTACTAATGGGGGGGAGTTTTCCTGGGGGGGGGTCTGTACTAATGGGGGGGAGTTTTCCTGGGGGAGGTCTGTACTAATGGGGGGTTGTTTTGGGGGTTCTGTACTAATGGAGGGGGTGTTGTCCTGGGGGGTCTGTACTAATGGAGGGGGGTTTCTCCTGGGGGGTCTGTACTAATGGAGGGGGGATTTATCCTGGGGGGTCTGTACTAATGGAGTGGGGATTTGTCCTGGGGGGGTCTGTACTAATGGAGGGGGAATTTATCCTGGGGGGGTCTGTACTAATGGAGGGGGAATTTATCCTGGGGGGGTCTGTACTAATGGAGGGAGGATTTGTCCTGGGGGGGTCTGTACTAATGGAGGGGGGATTTGTCCTGGGGTCTGTACTAATGGAGGGGGTTTGTTCTGGGGGGGTGTGTACTAATGGAGGGGGGGTTGTCCTGGGGGTCTGTACTAATGGAGGGGGGGTTTGTCCTGGGGGGGTCTGTACTAATGAAGGGGGGATTTGTCCTGTGGGGGTCTGTATTAGTGGAGGGGGGTTCTCCTGGGGTGTCTGTACTAGTGGAGGGGGTTCTCCTGGGGGGTCTGTACTAATGGAGGGGGTTTGTCCTGGGGGGATCTGTACTAATAGAGGGGGGGTTTGTCCTGGGGGTCTGTACTAATGGAGGGGGGTTGTCCTGGGGGGTCTGTACTAATGGAGGGGGGTTTGTCCTGTGGGGGGTCTGTACTAATGGAGGGGGGTTTGTCCTGGGGGGATCTGTACTAATGGAGGGGGGGTTGTCCTGGTGGGGGCCTACTAATGGAGGGAGGGTGGTTTGTCCTGGGGGGTCTATACTGATGAAGGGGGGGTCTGTACTGAGGGAGGGTTTATACTTAGTGGGGGGGTCTGCACCGACGAAGGGGGGGTCTATACTTAGTGGAGGGAGGTCTGTACTGAGGGGCGACTAAAGTTGGTGGAAGGGGGGTGACACTCCTGTCAGAGAAGGAGAGCAGCCATCTGAGATCGGAGCGGCTGGTCTCTGTGTTGAGAGAGACCAGCCACGCAGTGACTTCGCTGGGTGGGGGGGGGTCCGTGCCTGCAGCCTGACACAGGTTCTCTCCTCCTCTGTCTCTCACTCCCGCCTAAGCTGCTGCCTGTAGATCTGCTCTTCACCCGGGCAGTGCGGCTGCACACTGTCCTCTCTAGCTGCCGTGTTAATGGGTCTGTACTAATAGAGGGAGGTTTGTCCCTGGGGCGGTCTGTACTAATCATGGGGGGTTTGTCCTTGGGGGTCTGTACTAATTGGGGGGTTGTCCTGGTTGGGTCTGTACTAATGGCGGGGTTGTCCTGGGGGGTTTGTACTAATGGAGGGGGTTTGTCCTGGGGGGGTCTGTACTAATGAAGGAGTTTTCCTGGGGGGGTCTGTACTAATGGGGGGGAGTTTTCCTGGGGGGGGGTCTGTACTAATGGGGGGGAGTTTTCCTGGGGGAGGTCTGTACTAATGGGGGGTTGTTTTGGGGGTTCTGTACTAATGGAGGGGGTGTTGTCCTGGGGGGTCTGTACTAATGGAGGGGGGTTTCTCCTGGGGGGTCTGTACTAATGGAGGGGGGATTTATCCTGGGGGGTCTGTACTAATGGAGTGGGGATTTGTCCTGGGGGGGTCTGTACTAATGGAGGGGGAATTTATCCTGGGGGGGTCTGTACTAATGGAGGGGGAATTTATCCTGGGGGGGTCTGTACTAATGGAGGGAGGATTTGTCCTGGGGGGGTCTGTACTAATGGAGGGGGGATTTGTCCTGGGGTCTGTACTAATGGAGGGGGTTTGTTCTGGGGGGGTGTGTACTAATGGAGGGGGGGTTGTCCTGGGGGTCTGTACTAATGGAGGGGGGGTTTGTCCTGGGGGGGTCTGTACTAATGAAGGGGGGATTTGTCCTGTGGGGGTCTGTATTAGTGGAGGGGGGTTCTCCTGGGGTGTCTGTACTAGTGGAGGGGGTTCTCCTGGGGGGTCTGTACTAATGGAGGGGGTTTGTCCTGGGGGGATCTGTACTAATAGAGGGGGGGTTTGTCCTGGGGGTCTGTACTAATGGAGGGGGGTTGTCCTGGGGGGTCTGTACTAATGGAGGGGGGTTTGTCCTGTGGGGGGTCTGTACTAATGGAGGGGGGTTTGTCCTGGGGGGATCTGTACTAATGGAGGGGGGGTTGTTCTGGTGGGGGCCTACTAATGGAGGGAGGGTGGTTTGTCCTGGGGGGTCTATACTGATGAAGGGGGGGTCTGTACTGAGGGAGGGTTTATACTTAGTGGGGGGGTCTGCACCGACGAAGGGGGGGTCTATACTTAGTGGAGGGAGGTCTGTACTGAGGGGCGACTAAAGTTGGTGGAAGGGGGGTGACACCATGTTATACCGCACCTGGTGACACCAACCCTAGTGACGTCACTGCAGCTGCAGGCTCTTCTTTCGCCCCTTCCCCTCCCTCTCCCTCTCCTCCACACGCGCACTGCTATACTAGTGAGCGGCGCTGGCCAGCACAGCCTCCCACTATGTTTCCTTCCCACCTCCATATCAGCCAGGGAAAAAATAGAATAGAAAAAGGAGCAGAGAAGAGGATTGTGGGACATGTAGTCCCGAGGACTGGCAGCCCCACTGTAACACGGAAACTGCAGCCCACACAGCAGGCTCAGCTGAATGGGAGAGAGAGAGATACAGGAGCCTGGGAAAGCTTTCAGGGAAGTACACCCAGGACTCCAGAGGGAGAGGACAGTGCTGAGGGAACACCATCAGAGAGGGAACCCCACTGCCCTGCACCATCAGAGGGAAAGACACACAGCCTAGCACCATCCCTGGCAGAGAAAGGAATGGAGTCACTGCCAGAATATACATCTGGATGCTACCCAGCGGAGTCGCCACGGGCAATTCAGAGTGAGCTGACTTCTGATCAGAGGAACCATCGCTGGGTCAGGTGAGAGGGCCGACCGGCCATTATCTACTAATGTCCATAGGAACTGCAGTCTCTGACCATCTCCTGTATTATATCTGCAGTCTCTGACCATCTCTTGTATAATGTCTGCAGTCTCTGACCTTCTCTTGTATCATGTCTTCAGTCTCTGACCTTCTCTTGTATCATGTCTTCAGTCTCTGACCATCTCCTGTACCATGTCTGCAGTCTTTGACCATCTCCTGTACCATGTCTGCAGTCTCTGACCATCTCTTGTATCATGTCTGCAGCCTCTGACCATCTCTTGTATCATGTCTGCAGTCTCGGACCATCTCCTGTATCATGTCTGCAGTCTCTGACCATCTCTTGTATCATGTCTGCAGTCTCTGACCATCTCTTGTATCATGTCTGCAATCTCTGACCATCTCTTGTATCATGTCTGCAGTCTCTGACCATCTCTTGTATCATGTCTGCAATCTCTGACCAGCTTCTGTACCATGTCTGCAGTGTCTGATTGTCTCTTGTATCATGTCTGTAGTCTCTGACCATCTCCTGTACTATGTCTGCAGTCTCTGACTGTCTCTTGTATAATGTCTACAGTCTCTGACCATCTCCTGTACTATGTCTGCAGTCTCAGACCATCTCCTGTATTATGTCTGCAGTCTCGGACCATCTCCTGTACCATGTCTGCAGTCTCTGACCATCTCCTGTACCATGTCTGCAGTCTCTGACCATCTCCTGTACCATGTCTGCAGTCTCTGACCATCTCTTGTATCATGTCTGCAGTCTCTGACCATCTCCTGTACCATGTCTGCAGTCTCTGACCATCTCTTGTATCATGTCTGCAGTCTCTGACCATCTCTTGTATTATGTCTGCAATCTCTGACCATCTCTTGTATCATGTCTGCAGTCTCTGACCATCTCTTGTATCATGTCTACAATCTCTGACCATCTATTCTATCTTGTCTGTAGTCTCTGACCATCTCCTGTATCATGTCTGCAGTCTCTGACCGTCTCCTGTACTATGTCTGCAGTCTCTGACCATCTCTTGTATCATGTCTGCAGTCTCTGATCATCTCCTGTACTATGTCTGCAGTCTCTGACCATCTCCTGTACTATGTCTGCAGTCTCTGACCATCTCTTGTATCATGTCTGCAGTCTCTGACCATCTCCTGTACTATGTCTGTAGTCTCTGATCATCTCCTGTACCATGTCTGCAGTCTCTGATCATCTCCTTTTCAAATTCTTTTTTTTTCTTGTGATATCAAGAATAATATTATTATGCTTTTTTTTGGGCAAGTTACCACAGCACAATTATCCCATAGTTTTTAAGATCAAAGATACAACTATGTTGGTGTGCCTTGTCAATTTTACATTGTATTTTATTAAATGTAACTGGCTACTCCCAAACTGTCATTTGAATTAAAATACATATCCAAGTATTATTATCCACAATTTTTTTATTGTGCATTAAAAAAAGAAAACATATAAAATTAGTCATGCTATCTGCCAATAGAACTTAACCAAAAAGTGCATTCTATACATCCAAAAATCTAGAAAATATAACAAATCAAATCAAATTATTACTCAACCAAAAAAATAAAATAAAAGTCTAATGCATGTGTCCTGCTTCTTAATATAGGGGGTCAGCAATGCCATGAGTTGGTGAAAGCAAGGGTCCGTCATCCGGAGATAATTCCGAAAATCATCTGAATTATTCTCCTGGAGCTCCTGCAGCAAAGGAATATGATATAATTGGTCACGATTAATAAAGCAACCAATTTTTGGTCCAAGAAATCCTCTTCCTGTTTCTGGACTGGACTTGGGTCAAAGCAATAACTCCAAGGACAATAATAAATAACACGTTATCTCCTCTGATTCCGCAACATGTCTGGTTGACGAACGGCTGTTCAGAAACTAACTGAAAAGCACAAAATAAAAATCGTAAACTGAAAAGCGCTAAATGAAAAGCGTGAAATGAAAAGCGTGGATCAACACTCACCAAACTTCTACTAACACAAAATTAGCAGAAGGAGCCCAAAGGGTGGTCCTAAAGAGCTGAAAAACCATGAAGTACCTCACTATGTTTGTGTTTGTTGGCCGACAATTCCTTGCCATTTGTATGCAAGACAAAATCCAGGCACACGCCTTCGGACAAAAGTCTGAGGTTTTGTCTGCAGAAAATCCGATCTTGTGTACGAGGCTTTAGGACATGAATTACTGGAGCCATGTTCTGTGGTCTGATGAGACCAAGATAAACGTATTTGGTTCAGATGGTGTCAAGCGTGTGTGGTGGCAACCAGGTGAGGAGTACAAAGACAAGTGTGTCTTGCCTACAGTCAAGCATTGTGGTGGGAGTGTCATGGTCTGGGGCTGCATGAGTGCTGCCTGCACTGGGTAGCTACAGTACATTGAGGGAACCATGAATGTACTCTGACATACTGAAGCAGAGCATGATCCCCTCCCTTCAGAGACTGGGCCTCAGGGGAGTATTCCAACATGATAATGACCCCAAACACACCTCCAAGATGACCACTGCCTTGCTAAAGAAGCTGAGGGTAAAGGTGATGGACTGGCCAAACATGTCTCCAGACCTAAACCCTATTGAGCATCTGTGGGGCATCCTCAAACGGAAGGTGGAGGAGCGCAAGGTCTCTAACATCCACCGTCTCTGTGATGTCATCATGGAAGAGTGGAAGAGGACTCCAGTGGCAACCTGTGAAGCTCTGGTGAACTCCATGCCCAAGAGGGTTAAGGCAGTGCTGGAAAATAATGGTGGCCACACAAAATATTGACACTTTGGGCCCAATCTGGACATTTTGACAGAGGGGTGTACTCACTTTTGATGCCAGCGGTTTAGACATTAATGGCTGTGTGTTGAGATATTTTGAGGGGACAGCAAATTTACACTGTTATACAAGCTGTACCCTCACTCCTTTACATTGTAGCAAAGTGTAATTTCTTCAATGTTGTCACATGAAAAGATGTAATAACATATTGACAAAAATGTGAGAGGTGTACTCACTTTTGTGAGATACTGTACATATATACAGCCCTCAAAATTTCCACTCGCCTGCTCGCATTTTGCGAGTGGAAATGAATTGAGGGCAAGTATTCCGGCTCAGGCGGGGAACAAGTCCGCATGGCTCAGCTGGCTCAGGCTGGCTCAGGAAAGCTCTGCTCGAGTTGGGTCCACTCAGCTTGGGTAGGGAGCGGGTCAGCTCAGCCAACTCCCCCAGTCATCTCTATGGAAGGCTCCGTGTGCCACGCTGCACACCGGGAAGTGAAGTTTCCAGTGCAGCCCCGCAGATTCTCTTCTCACTGACATGGCAGACAGGAGGTGGCGGAGAAGGCGTGTGTCCCAGGACAGCGAGGAGGAGGAAGAAGAGTCCGGCAAGGAGAGCATGGGTTTGGAGGAACAGCCTACCGGGCAGAAGTATGAACTAAGAGGTCGGGGAGACAGTCAGAGACAAGTCCGTGTGTGTAAGATTGCACAGTCCAGCAGTGTACAGGGATAGGGGGCACAGGCTGCCCACTTACTTGCTCATACCCCTTACTGTATTCAGATAAGAAGTGGAGCACAGTGCAGCCAACTATGGCAGCCTATCAGAACTTAGCTCACTGAGACCACACACCAATGTAAGGCAGGCTTTGGTTGGTTACTAGGGATACTGCACTAAGTATTCAGGTTCTTGTCTAAGTAGTGTATAGATGTACAGACAGTTGGGCCTAGTTACTCAGTGCAGTAGCCATAGCAACTGTACTAAAACAAATGGATAGTGGCACAAGCAGAAGTGCGTTAAATTGATGTGGGGGTCAATCATGAAGTCTTATTGAGGTGACAGTCTCTTAGTATATTGTGGAGAGGTACACAGTCAATGTACTCAGGCCAGACTTGGGAGAGAGTAGAAGTGATCTCGAAACATGCAAAAAAAGAAGAAAATACAGGCGCCTCTGAGTCTCAAATCTCACCAATCATATTCTAGGTTTACAATATGTATAAACCTATTTAGGTAATAACATAGCTTTTAGTTGTGCTGTTAAAGATTTCTCTATGTATAGAGCCTGGCGTTGATTCCATTTCTTCAACATTTTCTCTTCCTCATCACCTGTTTTCATTGATACATTTTCTAAATAAAGCAATTTTTTTTATATCTCTCTCTATCATTTTCCAAGGTCAGTTAAAAAAAAGGTATAAAATGTTTGTAAAAAAAAAATGTTAGATGGACATCATGTGATTGAACAAGGTGGAGATCATGACCTCACCACCTTGCCCAATCAGAGAATACCTTGTATACATTGAAAAACATACAAGGGGTTCTGTGACTATTGGCAGTACTGAGCGAGCGTCCCCCATGACCAGTGTACAGTGGGGAAGCTGCTCCCATAAAACCTGAGCAGGACCTGAAAGATCAAACCAACTATTACAATGATTGTCAGCTCCCCCAGCAACCCATCAATATAAGATATACATACTTATATTATGCCAAGCTGGACCAATGTAGTATGCAACACAGATAATCCTTGGATTTCAGCTTTTATGGATAATAAACTATATGCTTTGAATAACATTGTACCTAGGTATAAAAAACAACACATTGTAAAACTGACACCTCTTGTATACTGTTACATAGTTAATGTTATTTTCCTATTAAGATACCATTCTTGGTGACACCTTATAGCAATACTGACATCCACTGGCAGAAAATTGTTACTACAAGCGAAATAATGTGGAATGCTAATATAATTTTTTTAATCCCTTACAGACTCCAGGAGTGGGAGCACGTGTTTTACCCAGCAGTTATACTACAAATTACAACGTATTTGATACCAAGAACAACGTGTGCATAACTTAATTTGATAATTTTATCTCATTAACATAGATGGATGATTATAAGAGTCCCATTGTAGTCATATGCCAATCCCATTGTCAAAATAAAAGGGAAAAGACAAACGCAACCTCCATAGTGTAGTAAACAATATTTATGAATGATTAAAAACACACTCACAAAGGGGGAGCTCTCCCTTTGTGAGTGTGTTTTTAATCATTCATAAATATTGTTCACCTTGTTTACTGCACTATAGAGGTTGCACTTGTCTTTTCCCTTTTATTTTTACAGTGTCCCAGCAATAATCCATGGCTGCTTCAAGTTGCACCTTCTAGCTAGTAATCAGTGGCAATGTGTATAGTTTATTGGGCTACCCGCCTCATTGTTTATATTTTGTCCCTCAGTTTTTACTTTGCAATTTTTGCAATCATCTTTTATGGTTTGTTACATTGCCATGCATACATTTCTTTGAGACCCTTTCATTCCCACCAATAAGGTCATCGCCACCACATTTGGCACGTTTATACAGATTGTGCCCTCTGAAGAGCACTCTGCCATGCATTTTATAAGTATCTCTCCGGGGTTATGCGCTGCTGGGCACTTTTCCCTTCCCCTTGCTTTTTGTTCCATTATCAAAATAACTGCCTATTACAACTTGCCCTAAATCAGATAGATATTTTATCAGAAGTATACAGCAAGCATGTGTTTTCTAAAAAATGAAAAATATGAATATACATGATAAAGTATAACAATTGAACACATTTATTTATTTATTTTTACAGTGCAGCTGGAGGATACAATCTGTGAAAACTGACAGGGCAGAGTCAACAGGGAATAGATCAAATATAGAGATTACTAGGTCAGCCATGTTAGTACTATAAGGTCCTTCTTGAAGCAGTCTGGGTTCAGTTAGCTCCTTACATAGACTGTAATCTTTGAGCAAATCTGTTATTTCACCTTGTTGTTTTTGACACAAAGCTATTGACCATTCTAAATGGACATTTACAGCAATGTCACATTGGCTCATGGACTATAAATAACCTTGTATGTATTTTAAAATGGAACCTGGAATTTTTTAGTACAGTGGTTATTGACATACAGATTACACATAATTACAACATGCACGTCATGCCGCACTTAGGAAGTTGTGTCAATAAGGCATTTCTTATTCCTTTTCTAGTATTAGTAATGCCAAGCATTTCATGTGTTCAGGTCAGTACCAGTGACAATGTGCCCTCCATCTAGATTGTGTAAAACACAGGTTTACTGTGAAACAGAAAATTACATTTTATAGTGTCTTTAGGTCAGCCGTGATCCACGGTCAAAAGAAGTGATAATGGCAGATTCACTATGTCGACTATAAAAATGACATAAAGTACATATATCTTTTACAAAGTGTTTAGAAGGGGAAATTACAGGACATACATTTTATACACGTCACTTTGCCCTACTATTAAAAGAGAAGTGTGGGATTTCAAAAAACAAACAAACATACAAGTGGATGCAGCATCGGTCCAGTGCTACATCTGCATAACTCCCAACTATCCCTGAATTAGAGGGACTGTACCCGATTTGGAACAAAGTCTCTCCTCTCTCATCCTTTGTCCCTAATTTTACTCTGATCTATATGGTTGTATATAAAATGCACTTTTTATCTTTTAAAAAGTGTTTCCCAGTGCTAAAGCTTTCATCCAAATTCTAAATTGCTGCATTTGTACAAAAAGAGTAGTAGTAATATTTCACAGAATAAAAAAGCGCTTTAAAGCAGAGCGCCACCCAAAAGGTGGTTTGGGGGAGCAGGTACCTGGTTTTGACAAGTAGCTGCTTCCACTTCCGACGTATCCAGTCCCTCTTCCTTCCCCCCTTCTGGGACCTGTGTGTGTCCCAGAAGACAGTGGGACCATTCCAAAAGCGTAGGGTGACTCGCAGATGCGCAGTAGGAAACTGGCTGTAAAGCCTTAAAGGGGAGTTCCACCCATTTAAAAGTTAGCAGCTACAAAAAGTGTAGCTGCTGACTTTTAATAATCACACACTCACCTGTCCCACAGTCCAGCGATGCGGGCGTACAAAGCCCAGCACCTCTCACCCTCCTCTTCACGGCGCCGGCATTGTAACTGTGGGCGCCCGGCTGTGACTTCACAGCCGGGCGCGCACTGTGAATGGCAGGGCAATCTTCTGGGACCTGTGACATATCCCAGAAGATTGCAGGGAGGGAGGGGGGAAAGGCGATCTTCCTTCCGACGCCACGGTGCCAGGGGAGGAAGTTGGAGCTGGGTGCCTGTAAAAACAGGGTACCTGCTCTCCCTCCAAAAAAATGACATGCCAAATGTGGCATGTCAGGGGGTCACCAGCACTTAAAGCGGAAGTTCCATTTTTGGGTGCAACTCCACTTTAAGGCCTCGCTGCTGGTTTCCCTTACTTGCAATGTCGGCGTCTGCACCCAAAGCCGTTGGACGAATCGGCTTGGGATGCCGACATCACGGGATCCCTGGACAGGTAAGTGTTCTTACAATAAAAGTCAGCAGCTACAGTATTTTTAGCTGCTGACTTTTATTTTATTTTTTATGAGACAAGCTCCGCCTTAACTGCTTGCCGACCAGCCGCCGCAGTTACTGCTGAAGGTTGGCTTGGCTTGGCTGCAAAAATCGCCATACCGGTATGTCAGCCCCTTTAAGGGCCACAGCAGGCACACACGGTGTGTCGCCGGAGCCGATGCGCGTGGCTAGTGGCCGTAATGTCCGCCGGCCACCCACGATCGCTCCACAGAGCCAGAACGGGGATTACAGAGTGATCATCTGTTCCTAGTGATTAGGAACAGCGATCTCTCTCTCTTACCTAGTCAGTCCTCTCCTCCCACAGTTAGAAACACCTCCATAGGACACACTTAACCGCTTGATCACCCCCTAGTGTTAACCCCTTCCCTGCCAATGTCTTTTATACTGTAATCAGTGGATATTTTTAGCTCTGATCACTGTAATAATGTCACTGGTCCCAAAAAAAAGTGTCAAAAGTGTCTGATCTGTCCGCCGCAATGTCGAAGTCCCAACTAAAAAATAATAATAAAAATGCCATAAATCTATCCCCTATTTTGTAGATGCTATAACTTTTGCGTAAACCAATCAATATACGTTTATTGCAATTTCTTTTACCAAAAATATGTAGAAGAATACATATTGGTCTAAACTGATGAAGAATTTTTTTTTGGATATTTATTATAGCAAAAAGTAAAAAAAAAATATATTTTTTTTCCAAAATTGTCACTCTTTTTTTGTTTATAGCGCAAAAAATAAAAACCGCAGAGGTAATCAAATACCACCAAAAGAAAGCTCTATTTGTGGAAAAAAAAGGACCTTTGGGTACAGTGTTGCACGATCGCGGCGCAATTGTCAGTTAAAGCAACGTAGTGCTGTATCGCAAAAAATTGGCAGGTCATTAAGGGGGGAAAATCCGGGGCTGAAGTGGTTAATGGGTTTAATCAAACTTTTTTTTTTTTTAGCATAATTCTTTAAGGGGGCATGGCAGGGGTTGAGTCCTATGCCTAAATACATTTGTTAATAGGTGTCCCTCGTTCCAATCTTAAAAAGTTGAGAAGTATGCATCTGTCCCTCACCACCTCAAAGACTGAGTGATCAAAGACCTCTGATCGCTCAGTTCTCGGTCTTCAGTGAGTAGAGGGCCAGTGACTATCAGTGCTCTGCTCTGCTTAGGGTTGCCACCTGTTTTGAATCATGTGTCAGGCAGACTAAAACCCAGACACATTATTGTGTGACCCAGACTGGACTGTGGCTCCCCAAATAACCAAGATAGTCACACACAAATCTGATGCCGTCCGGGAGCTGCGTGCGGCTGTCTGGAGGCAGGCTCAGCATCACTGGGGGGGGGGGCGCAGGGCGATGATGTCAGCAAGAGCAATTTGGCCACACCCACTGTTTGCTGCAGCACGCTATGTGTACCGCATTACTACTCTCCTTGGGGCACCCAAAGGTGTCTCAGGCCGCTAAACCATTTGGGTTTATCTTGAAGAAAATGTGGCAAACCTAGTTCTGCCCTTACAGTGCTCAGTGGAGAAATGAGCTGTGAAGGGGGGCTGAATGGGCTATTAAAACTGCACCGGAACGCACGAGAACGCACGTGGTCCGGTGTGAACTGGCCTTTCCTAACCCTTAGATGTCTTCTAAGGCAGAATCTTTTTACCAGCCTCTACCAGCAAGATTCTGCATACAGATCATCTAATTACAGCCATGTGTATGAGCTCTTTAATGAGAATCTGTCATATGTGAAGCAGAAAAATAGTATTGTAGAGCAGATTGGAATTGCTTTTATCTCTTTGTTAAATTAATTTCACAGCTGAAGATCAGGCAACAGTGCAAAAGAAAGCAGTTTCAGCTCCTTCTCTATGAAGGCAGGATAAGGTCAGGAGCCCGTGGCTACTCTGATCTTTAGTTAGACATTGCAATAATTAAATAAAAATGGCTGCACCCGTACTAAATTTAGTAATAGTCATGTCACTGACCCACAAAGTAATGTCACTTTATCTAATCAATGAACTGCTACATGTCCAATTGTTCTTATCTTCTTTAGCTTAAACAATAAGCCATAGTAACAAAAAAAAAAAAAAAAAAAAGCTGACATGCAATGTGCCCATGATCAGAAAAAACATGACTTTTAATTGATTGCTATGGGCTACTACACTTTGCATATCGTAATTGCTCATTGCACTGCAGAGTCTCCTCCATATCTCCAAATTCCATTTTTTCTGCTGTGAACTTTCGTCCTGCTAGGATGGCTAAGTTCGCTCTCCATGGTCCCACTGTGTGTAGGAATGTAACCACCTTCTTCTTGCTCACTCCCTAGATGAACTATGGACTATGGTATTTGTAGCGTGCATAGAGTGTGTATAGAGCAGTGCACATGACCACAATTAATGTGCACTGCTTGTTCCAAACATACAGAAGTGAGGGGAAAAGGAGACATTCAGGAGTTCACAGAGGACATCACAAGGAGGTAGAAAAACACAGTAAGAAACAATTTCATGTACAGAAAAGATTACAGGGCCATTAAGTAGTGGATATGTATGAATCATTTTATCACTTTCATTTCTAATGGGTTGCTACGAGATATTGCACTTCTGTATCATCACTGCTCATTAAACTGCAGAGAAATTTGATTCCTGATACGATTTCAGAAGAGTTGCTATGAGCTACTGCACTTTGAATATCATTGTGACTGATTCCACTGCAGAGAAATTCAATTTTTTGAATGGTTGCTTTGGGCTACTGCACTTTGGAGTTGATTTACTAAAGGAAAATAAACTGTTCACTCTGCCATTGCAGTTTCTCCAGAGCTTAGTAAATGAGGTAAAGCTTCACTTTGCAAAGAATACCCAATCACGTGCAAGGAAAATTAAAGCAAAAAGGATTGTTGCTTGGACGTGATTGGATGATGGGAATTAGCAGAACTCCCCTCATTTACTAAGCTCTGGAGCAACTGCACTTGCAGAGTATACAGTCAATTTGCCTTTAGTAAATCAAGCTCTATGCATATCACCACTTATCATTGCAATGCAAAGAGTTGAATTCTGATGGGTTACTATGGGCTTTTGCACTTTGAACATCGTTGCTCATTGCACTGCAGAGAAAGAAAATTTCTGATGGCTTATTGAACTTTGGACATTATTGCTCATTGCGCTGTGGAGAAAGTGGATTTCTGATGGGTTGCTATGAGCTGTTGCATTTTGAACACCATTTCACGTTGCACTGTAGACAAAGTAGATTTATGATAGGTTGCTATGGGCTATTGCACGTCAGACATCATTGCTCAATGCACTGCAGAGAAAGTAGATGTCTGATGGGTTACTATGGGTTATTGCACTTTGGACATCGTTGCTCATTGCACTGCAGGTAAAGTATATGTCTGATGGGTTACTATGGGCTTTTGCACTTTGAACATCGTTGCTCATTGCACTGCAGAGAAAGAAGATTTCTGATGGCTTATTGAACTTTGGACATTATTGCTCATTGCGCTGTGGAGAAAGTGGATTTCTGATGGGTTGCTATGAGCTGTTGCATTTTGAACACCATTTCACGTTGCACTGTAGACAAAGTAGATTTATGATAGGTTGCTATGGGCTATTGCACGTCAGACATCATTGCTCAATGCACTGCAGAGAAAGTAGATGTCTGATGGGTTACTATGGGTTATTGCACTTTGGACATCGTTGCTCATTGCACTGCAGATAAAGTATATGTCTGATGGGTTACTATGGGATATTGCACTTTGGACAGCATTGCTTATTGCACTACAGAGAAAGTAGATTTCTGATGGGTTACTATGGGCTATTGCCCTTTGGACAGCATTGCTTATTGCACTGCAGAGAAAGTAGATTTCTGATGGGTTACTATGGGCTATTGCACTTTGGACTTCATTGCTCATTACACTGCAGAGAAAGTAGATTTCTGATGAGTTATTATGGGCTATTGAACTGTGGACACCATTGCCCATTGCACTGCAGAGAAAGTAGATTTTGAACAAGTTTCTATTGCTATCACTGTACAATATAAACAGTGTGGTCAGATAATGTACTATAAGTTAAGCAACTCACTAGGTGCTCAAAGGTTCCAACCTGTGTATAATTACATAACATCAATAAATTAAAAAAAAAAAAACTAAGAGTTCATCACAGTTGATTCAATGTCCCATTTATGTTATCATCACAGATCCAACACTGGACTTCCAGCAAAGTTGACCCTTCATCGGGTTCTCATACCTTGCAGATCACTGAATTGCTAGATCAAATAAGATTCCCTTAAACTTCTCTGTCTGACCATTTAAATGCTTTATAGCATCGGTATTGGCTAATAGTCTTGTATTGGCTAATAGTCTTTAAATATGTCTCTTCCATCTACTTCTAAAGCCAACCTGCAGAATAGCATGTGTCAGACATCAGCAGTCCCCCTCCTCATGTTAGTACAAGAAAACATTATCAACTCCATCTTTTACACATCATTCTCCCAATTGGCCCTTTAATATTTCAAAGAATAGAATGAAGATTCAAGGACAATAAAATAAAGTGCACTTTCTGAACAAAGTGTCTGCAAACATCAGAGGGCTTCTCCATTAGAGTGTAAGTAGACGTGCTACTAATGCAGAGTATGTATAAGGACCACAAAACTGTCAATAAAGCTAATTATTAATTGACAGTAAGTGCAAGCATTTCATGGAATTAATCTGTGCTGAAATCCAAGACTAAAGAGAGGGATTTATCAAAACAGTGCATGGCAACCAATCAAATTCTATCTGTCATTTTCAAAGCTGAACTGAAAAAGCTGAAGTTAGAACCTGATTGGTTCCCTTATTTCCCTCTATGAGCTAGATACCCCTTGTGCAAGAAGACTTACCAGTGGAGAAGTCCTGAACTCAAGATCCAGAGATGCTCTGTCAAGAACACAAGTCCTGGAAGTGTGATAAAGCTCCAGCTGATGTCTTTAGGGATGATGAGTAGATGGGCTGACACAGGACACTTCCAGGATGTCAGCTGCAGAGGGAGCAGGTGTTATATCCACAGCACAGGCTGATCCAGCAGCTCCTATCATCCAAATAGAAGCAGGCACTGACAGCATAGCACATCAGCCCGTTTTCACCTCCCTTATTTTTTTTTATATGTTGGAGGGATGCTAATGATGAGAAAGGCACGTCATTGCTTTGTGAAGGATCAGGGCTGTCCTCAGCACTGCACCTCCCATTATAATTAGAGTCCTGATCAGGATGACACTGGCCATGCATACACAGGCGACATCTCACTAGCACTGTATGACAGTTCTTATACTGCCAAGCTGTCACATCCAGACACGCCATCCTCTGCCTGCTACAGCTGATACTAATGTGGGACAAGCCACAGCACACTGACTGCACAAAGAACAGGAGCTGCCTGCCTGCCTGACTACTAAATCCAGCGATGCAAAGACATTATAATGAGGGGTTTATCTGAATATGATACAATTCTTATAGTGCACTGACCATGGGATCAGTTATATCATACTGGTAATGTACTGCTTTGTGTCTGATCTGTTAGAATCAGGGATAATATATATATGCAGTATATATGTGAGAGAGAAGAGAAGAGAAGAGAAGAGAAGAGAAGAGAAGAGAAGAGAAGAGAAGAGAAGAGAAGAGAAGAGAAGAGAAGAGAAGAGAAGAGGGGGTAGAGACGAAAAAGAGAGGGAGAGAGAGAGAGAGAGAGAGGGGGAGAGAAGAGAGAGAGGGAGAGAAGAGAGAGAGAGAGAAAAGAGGGAGAAAAGAGAGAGAGAGAGCGTGAAGAGAGAGAGAGAGGAGTGAGAGAGAGAAGAAAGAAGTGAAAGAGAGAGAAGAGAGAGAACGAAAAGACAGAGAGAACGAGAAGAGAGCGAGAAGAGAGAGAGAGAATGAGAAGAGAGAGAGAAGGAGAAAAGAGAGAGGAGAGAAATAGAGAGAGAGGAGAGTGTGAGAAGAGAGAGAGAGAGAGAGAGAGAGAGAGAGAGAGAGAGAGAGAAAGAAGAGAGAGAGAGGAGTGTGAGAGAGAAAAGAAAGAAGTGAAAGAGAGAGAGAGAACGAGGGGCTGATCTGAATATGATACAATTCTTATAGTGCACTGACAGGTCCATGGGATCAGTTATATCATACTGGTAATGTACTGCTTTGTGTTTGATCTGTTAGAAGAAAGGTATAATGTATATATGCAGTATATATGTAAGAGAGAGAGAAGAGAAGAGGGGGGAGAGACGAAAAAGAGAAAGAGAGGCAGAGAGAGAGAGAGGAGAAGGAGAGGGAGAGAGAGAGAGAGAGAGAGAGAGAGAGAGAAGAGAGAGAACGAGAAGAGAGAGAGAACGAGAAGAGAGAGAAAGAAGAGAGAGAGAAAGAAGAGAGAGAGAGAGAAGAAAGAAGTGAAATAGAGAGAACAAGAAGTAAGAGAGAGAGAACGAGAAGAAAGAGAGAACAAGAAGAGAGAGAGAGAGAACGAGAAGAGAGAGAGAGAACGAGAAGAGAGAGAAAGAAGAGAGAGAGAGAAAGACAAAGAAAGAGAGAGAGAGAGAGGGGGAGAGAGAGAGAGAAGGGGGAGAGAGAAAAGAGGAGAAGTGAAGGAGAGAGAGAATGAGGGGCTGATCTGAATATGATACAATTCTTATAGTGCACTGACAGGTCCATGGGATCAGTTATATCATAGTGGTAATGTACTGCTTTGTGTTTGATCTGTTAGAATCGGGAATAATGTATATATGCAGTATATAAGCGAGAGAGAAGAGAATGGGGGGGGGAAGCAAAAGAGAGAGAGAGAAGAGAGAGAGTGAGAACGAGAGAACGAGAGAGAGAGAGAGAGAGAGAGGGGGGAAGAGAGAGGAGAGAGGGAGAGATTGAGAGAGAGAGAGAGAGGGGGAGAAGAGAGAGGAGAGAGGGAGAGATTGAGAGAGAGAGAGAAAGAGAGAGAGAGAGAGGGGAGAGAGAGAGATAGAGAAGACAGAGAAAGAGAGAGAACGAGAAAAGAGAGAGAACGAGAAAGAGAGAGAGAGAGAGGAGTGAAAGAGAGAGAAGAGAGAGAACAAGAAGAAAGAGAGAGAAAACAAGAAGAACGAGAGAGAGAAAACAAGAAGAAAGAAAGAGAGAAAACAAGAAGAAAGAGAGAGAAAAAAAAGAGAAGAGAAGAGAAGAGAAGAGAAGAGAAGAGAAGAGAAGAGAAGAGAAGAGAAGAGAAGAGAAAGAGAGGGAGAGAGAGACGAGAGAGAGAGAAGAGGGAGAGAGAAGAGGGAGAGGGGGGGTGAGAGAGGGAGAGGGGGAGAGGAGTGAGAGAGAAAAGAAAGGAGTGAGAGAGAGAGAGAGAGAGAGAGCGCGAGAGAGAGAGAATGAGAAAGAAAGAGAGAAACTTCCTCATCACTTCCTGGTCTGTGCAGAGGAGAGAAGCTTAGTGGACAAAGGTCCACTGGGCCCACAGATTGGACATCGGAGCCACAAGGAACATCGCGGGGGGCAGCACATCACAGCTGTAGTTGTGGAAGTGATAGGCGGCTTCACCGTCGCTTGTATCACTTCCACATGAAAGCCGACAGTCGGCTTTACTGAAGTACACACACTCCCATTCGGTATAGAGGCTGTCAGTGTGCAAAAAAACACATGTCTGCAGATCGATTAAAGATCTTCCCTTCTGACCTATGGGTTAAATAGGTTACAATGTGTCTTCCCCTTTATGGAGTAACACAACTCTATGCTCTCACTCCACTACACTTTCAAAGAGAATGACATCTCTCTACTTCTCCCCCATTCCCCTTTTGTACCTCTCGATATATGAATTCTCCTCTCCTCACACTCTGTCAGTGTGAAGCGAGGAGTACCAATTACCGGCATCTCCGTGTTTACATGTGACCTGCTGTGATTGGACAAAGCCAATCAAATGGTTAAAGAACCGCAGCTCTTTACAGAGATTGAGGTCATGCCGTGTTCTATGCTAATTTTATATATGTGTTTCGGCAGATAAAAAACTTGCTTCCTTGGGAGAGGCACAGAAGGGTATCTGGAAACAAATACAGAGGGATTAAAAAGACAAAACCATCCCATGACCTCACACTCTGGACTTAAGCTTGTTTAATAATTGCAGGAGACTTCCACATATGTATAGTGATATAACAAATAAGTAGATAAAATATAAAGACAAAAATGTGTCTGCGCTAGATGGAAAATAATAATAATGAAAACGAATAATATTAAAAATATATATAAACATACAATAGTAAGTGCTAAGTGCAAAAAGTGAACATACATATAAATCAACGTGTTACAATAAATCAGAGATGACTGATGGTGCATACATCCAAGGTGCAAGGTGCTATATTGAACACACAAACTAAGTGCCCAATCAGAAGAAAAACAATAACGTTCCTCATATGAATCTTTGAGGTTCAACCAGTGTAAATCCAAAATTGCATAAAGTGCCCAAAATAGTGTCCATAATCAGTGAAGCTCATCCATCACGTTCTTCAAAAGTGCAGCACCATAAAACATGCCTTAGTGCCCTCCAGTGATCCCCATAAGCATATACGCTCACCTTCCAGCGTGTGACACAGTGTTTAAACTCTGTCAAAATGTGCTTTGGAGCCACTCCTGTGCTCAAATGGAATCAGCTGTAAGGTCTCCAATGCTCCCAATTATGATTTTATGCAAGAGAAAAGAAACTCCATAGCGCAATATAGTTTAACAATAAAGAATATTTATTAAAATGTATATAAAACTCACCCCTATGCTGGGGTACTCACATGCTACAGGTGCGTCAGTGCACCCTTCTATATAAGCATAGACCAGCCGATCGTAACGGTATGGCGTGCGGTGCGGTGTGTGCCTCCAAATCTCCTGCTCTCTCTCTCTGCTGACAGCTCCGTCCAGGCCCCTCCCCTACGCGTGTTCGGCACCGGGATCACGTGCCTTCATCAGGGGGATATGATTGGACGGACGCTCTAGGAACAATATATAGTCTCGACGGCCATTTTGCCTAAGATCGCAGACACAACTAGTAACAGAACTACAGCTGTGGTTATAGCGGCCATTTTCCCTAAGGCCGTACAACGATTTAGCAGCAGGCTGCTGTTACACTTATCAACAACCGACAATCGAAACACCACAACTGTCAGTCCTGCTAATCATGATATAAGAAAATTTAGAGGCCAACAATATGATTATAAAAAAATGAATATTGCGAAAATAAATATATAATGTATATAAAAAAGCCAACAAGGTAAATAATATAAAATCCAGGACGGAGCCGCCAGTCATAGAGAGCACCGCCGCGCACCTCACACATATAAATAGTTATACAAATCACCGCAAGGCTACAAAACCGGCAGTACATTGCTTAATCATTACTACACATATACATATATAATCATGAATAGGTAATCCTATACCAAAATGTTTATTAAACTATGCATAAAATAAGTTACAATAAAAATATATTAATATATGAAAAAAATAAAGAATAAAAAATCTGTAAAGTTTGAAGTTAAAAAATCACTAAAATTACTACGGGGGAGTAACAGCCAAAGTAGGCCAAAAAATTCTATAAAGTATGAAGTTAAAAAATCACTAAAATTACTGCGGAGAAGTAACAACAGCTAAATTAGACCAAGAATCCTAATAAAATATATATATATATATAAACAATATAGCAATCTTCATTATCATGGGAGATGTACCAAGAAATAGACTATATGAGAGAACACTCCTAATATAAATAAGCATCATAAGACCAACATGCGATATCTGCCCACCTTTGTCTCAAACATCCACCACAAATCAAAGAGAGAACATAAAGGGGAGCATGGGGAAAATAATATGAAATATGTCGATACCATAAATATCATCAATAATTACTGAGAAAGCATTTAAGGTCAAATTCTCTATTAAGTCCCCCAGGCGCCAAAGAGCCAAGTTGGTGTATCCACCAAGATTCATGCCTGCTTATCTCTCTGGTGAAATTTGAGCCCCTCCAGTGGCGCTTAGGCGCTTCTAATCCCCAAAATTTTAAACCAGCAGTGCTCTGATTGTGCATCCTTTTAAAGTGCACATATAGATTATGCTTATCAGACCCCTTATGTATATGCCTCACGTGCTCCTCTATGCGGTCTTTCAGAGCCCTAGTAGTGCGCCCTACATAGATCAAATTACATGGGCATTTCAGAGCATAAATAACTCCAACGGTATCACAGGATATAAAATCCCTAATGGTGTAAGATAAATTATTCCTCGGATCCAAAAACTCCTTTATCCTTCTAGTATTGCCCGGAGTCCTAATACAGCCGTAGCACCTGCCACAGCTATAAAATCCTTTTAAGT
Source organism: Aquarana catesbeiana (assembly GCF_042186555.1). NCBI lineage: Eukaryota > Metazoa > Chordata > Amphibia > Anura > Ranidae > Aquarana > Aquarana catesbeiana. The sequence continues at coordinate 623,308,808 of NC_133324.1, forward strand.
CCCAAAACATTTTGGGTTTTGGGGGGGGTGGTTCTACTACATTATGCACCAACTTGTCCCGTAAATTAGGGGCCCTCTTAAAGACAATTTTGGGTTTGTCTGGGAGTACACCCTTGAGATGAACATCTTGCTTCAACACATCCCAATATTTACAAATAATCCTCCTTACTTCATGACTCTGTATAGAATAATCTAAAACAACATTAATGCCCTCATTGTTACCATTATCCATTGCCCTGGTGTTATCCCTTAGTAGGTCTTCCCTACTCAGGCGTCCAACTACACTCTTTTCTCTCTCTAAAAACGCCTTTTGGTACCCCTTCTCAACGAACATAGCGCTTAATTGATCGGATTGGGCACCATAGTCCTCAGCTCTCGTGCAATTCCTTCGCATTCTAGTAAATTGCCCTCTAGGGATGTTACTCAACCAAGGTTTATGGTGACAACTTGTGATCGGAATGTACGAATTGCGATCCGTGGCTTTAAAGAAGGATTTGGTGATGATACCCTCATTGGTATTAAGAATTTCCAAATCTAGGAAATGTATACTTTCTCTGCTAACATCCCAAGTAAGAGAAATGTTGTGATCATTAACATTCATGGAGTCTAATAACTCCATCAATCATTCCCTATCACCCTTCCAAATAATTAAAAGATCATCAATAAATCTCCTGTATAATAAAATCCTCTCATTCTCACCACCCAAAATTCCTTCCTCCTCCCATTTCGCCATATATAGGTTCGCCACACTCAGGGCGAACTTGGCGCCCATAGCGACACCTTTCTTCTGTAGGTATATCTTATTGTCATACCAAAAAAAATTGTTACGTAAACAAAAGTCCAAGCATTTCAAAAGGAAGATCATGAAGCCCTCATCAACCGAATCTTCCCTCTCTAAGGCCCATTTAACAGCATTTAGAGCACCCTCATGGTCGATATTAGTATATAATGAGGCTACGTCGCCTGTTGCCATAATCATATTCTTATGTACGGTACACTCATCCAAGAGCTGCAAGGTGTGTTTAGTGTCCTTGAGATAGGCTTTGGTCTTCTTCACTAAAGGTTGCAGATGGACATCAATATACTCCCCCAATCTAGAGGTGAGGGAATCAATACCACTCACTATCGGTCTACCGGGTGGATTTACGCTGTCTTTGTGGATCTTGGGCAAGTAGTATATCACAGGTAACCTGCCGACAATAGGGATCAAATATTTGGCTTCATATTTATTCAAATAACCTTCATCACTTCCATATTTGATAATGCTTTCCAATACGTTCTTACAGGATTTGGAGGGGTTACTATTGAGTGGTTGATACGTTTCCGTATCACTCAATATTCTCTCCATCTCATCTTTATATTGTTGTAGTGAGAGAACAACAACCCCCCCCCCCTTTGTCAGCCGGTCTAACCACGATGTCCTTTCTATTTCCTAATAGCTCCATTCCTCTCTTTAGATCCTTCTGTTCATACACCTTCTTAACCGGTAATTGCTCCAATTCAGTAGTAACCAATTTTTTGAATAAATCAACATACTTATTATTGGATAAATAGGGATTAAAGACGGAGTTGTTCCTTAAATTGGTAAATCGATGGTTAGTGATGGTCCTTTCAACAGGGTTAAGGGCATAATACTTCTTAATGTTGAGTTTTCTAATTAACTTCTGAACGCCTACGTAAGTGTCAAATTTGTTAAGACCTTTTTTCGGGGCATATTTAATACCCTTATCCAAAACCAGTAATTCCTCTCTTGATAACTCTAATCCACTCAAGTTAAATATATATATAAGTTGAATAAATATGAAGCCAAATATTTGATCCCTATTGTCGGCAGGTTACCTGTGATATACTACTTGCCCAAGATCCACAAAGACAGCGTAAATCCACCCGGTAGACCGATAGTGAGTGGTATTGATTCCCTCACCTCTAGATTGGGGGAGTATATTGATGTCCATCTGCAACCTTTAGTGAAGAAGACCAAAGCCTATCTCAAGGACACTAAACACACCTTGCAGCTCTTGGATGAGTGTACCGTACATAAGAATATGATTATGGCAACAGGCGACGTAGCCTCATTATATACTAATATCGACCATGAGGGTGCTCTAAATGCTGTTAAATGGGCCTTAGAGAGGGAAGATTCGGTTGATGAGGGCTTCATGATCTTCCTTTTGAAATGCTTGGACTTTTGTTTACGTAACAATTTTTTTTGGTATGACAATAAGATATACCTACAGAAGAAAGGTGTCGCTATGGGCGCCAAGTTCGCCCCGAGTGTGGCGAACCTATATATGGCGAAATGGGAGGAGGAAGGAATTTTGGGTGGTGAGAATGAGAGGATTTTATTATACAGGAGATTTATTGATGATCTTTTAATTATTTGGAAGGGTGATAGGGAAGGATTGATGGAGTTATTAGACTCCATGAATGTTAATGATCACAACATTTCTCTTACTTGGGATGTTAGCAGAGAAAGTATACATTTCCTAGATTTGGAAATTCTTAATACCAATGAGGGTATCATCACCAAATCCTTCTTTAAAGCCACGGATCGCAATTCGTACATTCCGATCACAAGTTGTCACCATAAACCTTGGTTGAGTAACATCCCTAGAGGGCAATTTACTAGAATGCGAAGGAATTGCACGAGAGCTGAGGACTATGGTGCCCAATCCGATCAATTAAGCGCTATGTTCGTTGAGAAGGGGTACCAAAAGGCGTTTTTAGAGAGAGAAAAGAGTGTAGTTGGACGCCTGAGTAGGGAAGACCTACTAAGGGATAACACCAGGGCAATGGATAATGGTAACAATGAGGGCATTAATGTTGTTTTAGATTATTCTATACAGAGTCATGAAGTAAGGAGGATTATTTGTAAATATTGGGATGTGTTGAAGCAAGATGTTCATCTCAAGGGTGTACTCCCAGACAAACCCAAAATTGTCTTTAAGAGGGCCCCTAATTTACGGGACAAGTTGGTGCATAATGTAGTAGAACCACCCCCCCCAAAACCCAAAATGTTTTGGGACTTAAAAGGATTTTATAGCTGTGGCAGGTGCTACGGCTGTATTAGGACTCCGGGCAATACTAGAAGGATAAAGGAGTTTTTGGATCCGAGGAATAATTTATCTTACACCATTAGGGATTTTATATCCTGTGATACCGTTGGAGTTATTTATGCTCTGAAATGCCCATGTAATTTGATCTATGTAGGGCGCACTACTAGGGCTCTGAAAGACCGCATAGAGGAGCACGTGAGGCATATACATAAGGGGTCTGATAAGCATAATCTATATGTGCACTTTAAAAGGATGCACAATCAGAGCACTGCTGGTTTAAAATTTTGGGGATTAGAAGCGCCTAAGCGCCACTGGAGGGGCTCAAATTTCACCAGAGAGATAAGCAGGCGTGAATCTTGGTGGATACACCAACTTGGCTCTTTGGCGCCTGGGGGACTTAATAGAGAATTTGACCTTAAATGCTTTCTCAGTAATTATTGATGATATTTATGGTATCGACATATTTCATATTATTTTCCCCATGCTCCCCTTTATGTTCTCTCTTTGATTTGTGGTGGATGTTTGAGACAAAGATGGGCAGATATCGCATGTTGGTCTTATGATGCTTATTTATATTAGGAGTGTTCTCTCATATAGTCTATTTCTTGGTACATCTCCCATGATAATGAAGATTGCTATATTGTTTATATATATATATATATTTTATTAGGATTCTTGGTCTAATTTAGCTGTTGTTACTTCTCCGCAGTAATTTTAGTGATTTTTTAACTTCATACTTTATAGAATTTTTTGGCCTACTTTGGCTGTTACTCCCCCGTAGTAATTTTAGTGATTTTTTAACTTCAAACTTTACAGATTTTTTATTCTTTATTTTTTTCATATATTAATATATTTTTATTGTAACTTATTTTATGCATAGTTTAATAAACATTTTGGTATAGGATTACCTATTCATGATTATATATGTATATGTGTAGTAATGATTAAGCAATGTACTGCCGGTTTTGTAGCCTTGCGGTGATTTGTATAACTATTTATATGTGTGAGGTGCGTGGCGGTGCTCTCTATGACTGGCGGCTCCGTCCTGGATTTTATATTATTTACCTTGTTGGCTTTTTTATATACATTATATATTTATTTTCGCAATATTCATTTTTTTATAATCATATTGTTGGCCTCTAAATTTTCTTATATCATGATTAGCAGGACTGACAGTTGTGGTGTTTCGATTGTCGGTTGTTGATAAGTGTAACAGCAGCCTGCTGCTAAATCGTTGTACGGCCTTAGGGAAAATGGCCGCTATAACCACAGCTGTAGTTCTGTTACTAGTTGTGTCTGCGATCTTAGGCAAAATGGCCGTCGAGACTATATATTGTTCCTAGAGCGTCCGTCCAATCATATCCCCCTGATGAAGGCACGTGATCCCGGTGCCGAACACGCGTAGGGGAGGGGCCTGGACGGAGCTGTCAGCAGAGAGAGAGAGCAGGAGATTTGGAGGCACACACCGCACCGCACGCCATACCGTTACGATCGGCTGGTCTATGCTTATATAGAAGGGCGCACTGACGCACCTGTAGCATGTGAGTACCCCAGCATAGGGGTGAGTTTTATATACATTTTAATAAATATTCTTTATTGTTAAACTATATTGCGCTATGGAGTTTCTTTTCTCTTGCATAAAATCATAATTGGGAGCATTGGAGACCTTACAGCTGATTCCATTTGAGCACAGGAGTGGCTCCAAAGCACATTTTGACAGAGTTTAAACACTGTGTCACACGCTGGAAGGTGAGCGTATATGCTTATGGGGATCACTGGAGGGCACTAAGGCATGTTTTATGGTGCTGCACTTTTGAAGAACGTGATGGATGAGCTTCACTGATTATGGACACTATTTTGGGCACTTTATGCAATTTTGGATTTACACTGGTTGAACCTCAAAGATTCATATGAGGAACGTTATTGTTTTTCTTCTGATTGGGCACTTAGTTTGTGTGTTCAATATAGCACCTTGCACCTTGGATGTATGCACCATCAGTCATCTCTGATTTATTGTAACACGTTGATTTATATGTATGTTCACTTTTTGCACTTAGCACTTACTATTGTATGTTTATATATATTTTTAATATTATTCGTTTTCATTATTATTATTTTCCATCTAGCGCAGACACATTTTTGTCTTTATATCTCACTTACACGATTATGGAACGTGATTTAGTGTTTGCTGCTGATGTTGGCCTATGATTGATTTTATATTTTGATTTTATAAGGCATTAACCCGTATGTGGCTCGCAAGGTTTTTTATTCATTTAAGTAGATAAAATAAGCAGGTCTTCCAAGTGTATTCAATAAGGCAGGCTGGACAGAGTCACCCAACAGTCTCACCCAACAGATCACCCCAGGAGTTTGGGGGAGACCAGACGCTTTTGTGTCGAACCCTCCAAGCGACACCAAGGGTTTAGTTGGAAGTATGCACAGTACTGAAAGTATATATGTATATGTATAGTGATATAACAAATAAGTAGATAAAATAAGCAGGTCTTCCAAGTGTATTCAATAAGGCAGGCTAGACAGAGTCACCCAACAGTCTCACCCAACAAATCACCCCAGGAGTTTGGGGGAGACCAGACGCTTTTTTGTCGAACCCTCCAAGCGACACCAAGGGAGCAGTTGGAAGTATGCACAGTCCTGAAATTAGGGAATGACCTGATAAGCCTGAAACCAGGGCTTCATGATAATACACACAGAAAAGTGTCTTGGTGGGAAAGGTGCCACATAGCATATAATGAAATACTAATATAAATGATATAAACATATGCACTGACCAAGGCAACTAATAAGTGAATGAGTGACCAAAAGTTATCTGTGATGCTAAAGAAGAATTGTTAAGTGCTGGTAAGAGCCGCACAGCAGCTGCCGACCATGCCAAAACAATTGGCTAAAGTGAAAACTAAAATAGTGCTACATATCACAGATGAACTACTATATAGTTGAGATGACCAGGGATAAAAAGTGATGCAAAACACAGGGAGTCAGTGGGTGCCAGCTAAGCCATGAAGCAACATCCAACACCAACAAGGACCAAAGTGAATTGAAAATCTGCTGAACATATCTGTAAAACCAAGAACAAAATACACATAGTGATGATTGCAAACAAAATGCATCCAAATGCATCATGCCATGGTTGAAGTGAGAAACCCCCCAAAAAGATATACAAGTGATAAAAAGCTGAGTGGTAGTTACCCTATGATATCACGTAGCCTGTTACACAGCAGCATCCGCACAGCCAGGACCCACCTATAGGAATGGTGATCAACTACTGGGCTAAATATCCCAAGCGCTGGGTGAGCCCCTCCCATCCAGCATCCCAATGGCGGGAACCCGCCATAGGGCTCATGTCAGAGGGAGGGAGGGAAACATATTGCCGCCCATGAGACATGGCCGGATGGAGAGCGGACTGAGGCATAGGGCTGCGCGCAGCAGATACGTGATCATGCTGCGTCTGCCCATAAGAGACTCCGAGCCACTCCACGCATGTGGACCATACTGCACAGCAAAAGACATTGTGCCTGCGCAATCAGCACAGGCCGTCTCGAGTGCACTTCAAAGAGGCCAGATCAGTCCCAGCCATCATCCGCACACTGGCTTTCTCCACAGAGGAGGAGAAAGAATTTGATGCCAAACCCACCCGACCCCAGAAGCGGAAGGGGGCGTGAAGCAAAAAAACCAACGGGAGACACCCTGAGATGCTACATAAATGGGGGAAGATGGAGATAGGTGGCAATAGGTCCCCAATAGTCCTAAGGGCAAAGGTAATATGGTAAAGTGGGCTTGCAACTCCCAGGGAAGAACAAGTAACCTAGGGGGAGGGGGAAATGTACTAATTGGGACTGAGACATGCCCCTTTTACCATTTTATACCAGCTTCTTTTTGTGTCAGACTGATGAGTAAACATTTGAAATATGTGGCTGTAACAGGAGGCAGTTTGCTTGCCGAAAGGCTGGAGAGCAATACCATAATGAGTGTCTGCACGCAACAGTGAAGCATGGTGGATGTTCCTTGCAAGTTTGGGGCTGCATTTCTACAAATGGAGTTGGAGATTTGGTCGGGATCAATGGTTTTAGTAATGCTGAGGAATACAGGCAGTTACTCATCCATCATGCCATACCATCTGGGAGGCATCTGATTGGCTCCGAATTCATTCCGCAGTGGACAATGACCCCAAACATATAGCAATGTCATTAAGAACTATCCTCAGTGTAAAAAAAAAAAAAAAAAACAGTGATGGTTTGGCCCCCACATAGTCTGTCTGGAATTACATGAAGAGACAGAAGGATTTGAGGCAGCCTACATCCGCAGAAGATCTGTGGTTAGTTCGGAACAAGCTACCTCTAAAGTTCCTTCAAAAACGGTGTGCAAGTGTACCTGGAAAAAGGCAAAGTGTGGTTACACCAAATATTGATTTGATTTGGATTTCTCTTAATTTACTTTCCATTTTGTTAATTGATAAAAATAAGTTATTAACAATTCTATTTCCAAAAGCATTCTTACTTTACAAAATGTTTTCAAAACTGCCTAAACTTTTGCACAGTAGTGTATCACTATTTTAGTGATCAGATTTTTCAGCACATTCAATGATTTTTGTGAATATTTATGGTGTATAATTTTTTTGCCCTATGTTGGTATATTATTTTAGTTGTGAGAAATAGTGTTGGGGTCTTGTAGCTGTGCTGCATTCTTATGCCGCGTACACACGATCGCACATCCCAACAACAAAATCCATGTTTTTTTCCCGCAGGATGTTGGCTCAAGCTTGTCTTGCATACACACGGTCACACAAATCTTGTCGGAAATTCTGAACGTCAAGAACATGGTGACGTACAACGGCATTATAAAAGGGAAGTTCAATACCAAGTGTGCCACCCTTTGGGCTCCTTCTGCTAATCTCGTGTTAGTAGAAGTTTGGTAAGAGACGATTCGCGCTTTTCAGCTTTGTGCATTTCATATTGTTACTGCTCTTCAGTTTGTGCTTCATATGGGTTCGTATCTGGTTTTCAGTGCGTGTAGTCAGTTCGCATTCGTTTTTCAGTGCGTATTTTATAGTACGTATTTGATTCTCAGTGCGTTCTTGTCTGCTTGTTTCTGATTTTCAGCTCGCTCTTCTCAGGCCTTTCTGTTTTTTAGTGCTTTCTGTTAGTTCGTTCTGACCAGTCGACCGTTTTGAAGCCATGAGGACCCTCACCCCAGACCAGAGGGTTTTTAACTACCGGCTGGTCAGAGCCATAAGAGTGGTGGAGAACGCTTTCGGGATAATGGCCAGACGGTTCCGCCTATTCCTTACGCCAATTAACATGGCGGAATATAAACTTAACCATATAATCCTTGCATGCTGCATTCTCCACAACTATTTAAGGAGAAATTCAATGAACGATGTGGCTTGAGGTTGGGCTTGAGGCCAGACTTCAACAAGAAACCCTGGCAGCGCTTGAAGCTGGCCGTCCTGGCCTGCCCCCCCAAAGCGCCCGCGAAGTAAGACAGAAGTATGTCGAGTACTTTGCGGGTAGGGGGGCCATTAATATGCCATAAAATGTTTAAGAAACATTTTAAAAATAAATATTTTTGTTAAACTGAAATAAGATTTCTTTTGATTTACTGCTTGTGTTTCTTTTAGCTGTCTCCTAGGTTAGCCAATGGGCTTTTCTTTTTGGTCATTTTCTTGAATAGTGCAAATGTAATTTATTTGATACATGAGGTGACAATCTCTTCTTCAGCGAACTATTATGTTGTGGGTCTGCTACACACACACCTTGTTTTTGTTGTTAATGTATGTAATGCATTACTGATAAAAATATTCATTATTTTTAGCACCATGAATTAATTTTTGCGAGTCACGAAAATGGCCTGATTGTTGCAAATTATAAAACACTGTGGGAGTTATTTTCTAAAGGCAAATCCACTTTGCACTACAAGTGCACTGCAAAAGTGCACTTGAAACTGCACTGAAAATGCACTTGTAGTGCAAAGTGGATTTGCCTTTAGTAAATAGGGATGAGCTGAACACCCCCCTGTTCGGTTCGCACCAGAACTTGCGAACAGGAAAAAAGTTTGTTCGAACACGCGAACGCCGTTAAAGTCTATGGGACACGAACATGAATAATCAAAAGTGCTAATTTTAAAGGCTTATATGCAAGTTATTGTCATAAAAAGTGTTTGGGGACCTGGGTCCTGCCCCAGGGGACATGGATCAATGCAAAAAAAAGTTTTAAAAACGGCCGTTTTTTCAGGAGCAGTGATTTTAATAATGCTTAAAGTCAAACAATAAAAGTGTAATATCCCTTTCAATTTCGTAGCTGGGGGTGTCTATAGTATGCCTGTAAAGGGGTGCATGTTTCCCGTGTTTAGAACAGTCTGACAGCAAAATGACATTTCGAAGGAAAAAAGCCATTTAAAACTACTCGCGGCTATTGCATTGCCGGTCCGACAATACACATAGAAGTTCATTGATAAAAACGGCATGGGAATTCCCCACAGGGGATCCCCGAACCAAAATTTAAAAAAAAAAATGACGTGGGGGTCCCCCTAAATTCCATACCAGACCCTTCAGGACCCTGTTCTAAACACAGGAAACATGCGCCCCTTTACAGGCATACTATAGACACCCCCAGCTACGAAATTTAAAGGGATATTACACTTTTATTGTTTGACTTTAAGCATTATTAAAATCACTGCTCCTGAAAAAACGGCTGTTTTTAAAACTTTTTTTGCATTGATCCATGTCCCCTGGGGCAGGATCCAGGTCCCCTAACACTTTTTATGCCAATAACTTGCATATAAGCCTTTAAAATTAGCACTTTTGATTTCTCTTATAGACTTTTAAAGGGTGTTCCGTGGCATTCAAATTTGCCGCGAACACCCCAAATTGTTCGCTGTTCGGCGAACTTGCGAACAGCCAATGTTCAAACTCGAAGCTCATCCCTATTAGTAAATAACCCCCATTGTCACTGTAAACACCAACTTAGTCCAAAAACTGCTATTGAGCATTGAAATAAAAAGGCACACATTGTTGAGTAGAAAACTTTTTACTCTGTGCACATTCACATGGTGAATGAACAAACCAACATATTTTTTGTAATAACATTTTTGGTTTTGACAGTCTTATATGATCTAAGAGGGGATTGAAGGCATATTTAGCTTAACCACATCCATTTTACAATAATCAGTTTGCATTTCGTGTTCTATCCTGTACTCTATTTTACAGACAGCTGCATGTACTGTTCATTGTTCTTATTATCCTTCCTTACTTTCCATTTCTTGTAAAGCACGTTATTTCCAAGAAATGGTGCGTTTGTTGAGTTTCGCTTTCGTCATGAAATGTCTTTGTATCTGATTGGATAATATTAGATAATGTTCAAGGGGCTGTGCTTTCTGAAAGCCCCCTTTATATTCATTGAGACAGAATAAAGAATTTCAGATTTACTCAGAGAGACTATTGTCATTATTTTTTATCATTGTCTCAATGGGCTAATCTCACAGGCCTGTGGGGATTGGAAGGTACACCTTATGCAGAGGTATCGAGGGTCTAAAAATACCCCTAGACAATCTACATTTCCTAACAGACATTACAAATAGCTTTTTTGTGTTAAACAGGCATGTTTAAAACCATAAAACAATACACAACTCAGAACTTACAAAGTTCAACTTAATTATAATAATAATTTTAAGGCAATATCAGACATTAGTATGTCCAAACTGTGTTGATTCTGCCTTCATCAGATGGGGTGAAGTCACCCCTGTGAAAGCCAAATTTTGAAGATGCACACAAATTGAGAGTCAAAATGGGGATTTCACTCCTGATCCCATGCCTAATGTCAACATGTGCTAGTTCCCATCATGGGGGATCAATGGACGTGTTTGGGGTGCAACCCCTTCTTCTCAGCTACTTGAGTTGCGAGGAAGGGCTTGCACCCACAAAACGCGTGCATTGATATCCCATGATGGCAGATAGCACATGTTGACACACTGTGTGCATCTTCAAAATTTGGCTTTCAATATACTTCAAAAAAGATTCATTCAAATTTTTAAAATATCAACAAATGGAAGAATGTAAGTGTGTTTTAGATTCTGCCTAAAACATCAATGATATTTTTGAGTGTTTTTTTCAACATCATTGATGTCTTCCTTGATCTTCTGTAAATCCCGATTGCACACCATGATATCCCCGATGAGGACGTGTGCACTTGCACTTGTGAAATTAGTTTCTTATTCCACAACATCCACATCACATAAAATAAAAAAAAAAAACACACCATGTATTATAAATATGCAGTAATGAAGTAATAGCGGTGTCGGCTATAGTGAATTGTCTATGGGAGAAATCAAAAGTGCTAATTTTAAGGGTTATATGCAAGTTATTGTCATAAAAAGTGTTTGGGGACCTGGGTCCTGCCCCAGAGGACATGTATCAATGCAAAAAAAACCTTTTAAAAACGGCCGTTTTTTCAGGAGCAAAATGACATTCCTAAAGGGAAAAAAAGTCACGACGTAATAGTGGTGTCGGCTATAGTGAATTGTCTATGGGTGAAATAAAAAGTGCTAAAAGTGCTAATTTTAAGGGTTAATATGCAAGTTATTGTCATAAAAAGTGTTTGGGGACGTGGGTCCTGCCCCAGTGGACATGTATCAGTGCAAAAAAAAGTTTTAAAAATGTCCGTGCTCCGTCCGAGCAGTGATTTTAATAATGGTTAAAGTGAAACAATAAAAGTGTAATATTCCTTTAAATTTCGTACCTGGGGGGTGTCTATAGTATGCTTGTAAAGGGGTGCATGTTTCCTGTATTTAGAACAGTCTGACAGCAAAATGTCATTTCTAAAGGAAAAAAAGTAATTTAAAAGTACTCGCGGCTATAATGAATTGTCGGTCCGACAATACACATAGAAGTTCATTGATAAACATGACATGGAATTTCCCCACAGGGGAACCCCAAACCAAAATTAAAAAAAAAAATGCATGGGGGTCCCCCTAAATTCCATACCAGGCCCTTCAGCTTTCAGTGCTCTCACACTTTGAATGACAATTATTCAGTCATGTAATACTGTACCCAAATTAATGTTTGTCCTTTTTTTTCATACAAATAGAGCTTTCTTTTGGTGGTATTTGATCACCTCTGGGTTTTTTATTTTTTGCGCTATAAATGAAAAAAGACCGAAAATTTTGAAAAAAAAACGCATTTTTCTTTGTTTCTGTGATAAACTTTTGCAAATTATTAATTTTTCTTCATAAATTTTGGCCACAATTTATATTGCTACATATCTTTGGTAAAAATAACCCAAATTAGTGGATATTATTTGGTCTTTATGAAAGTTAGAGAGTCTACAAGCTGTGGTGCAAATCATAAAAAAGTGATCACACCTGAGGTACTGGTGGCCTATCTCATTTATTGCGACCCTAACAAGCCAGGAAAGTACAAACACCCCCCAAATTACCCCTTTTTTGACATTCCAAGGTATTTAGTAAGATGCATGGTGAGGTTTTTGATGCTGTCATTTTTTCCCACAATTCTTTGCAAAATGAAGATTTTTTTCCACATAATTGTCATTGTAATAGGTTATTTCTCTCACATGGCATGTGTATACCACAAATAACACCCCAAAATACATTCTGCTACTCCTCCCGAGTATTACGATACCACAGGTGTGAGACTTTTTCACAGCCTAGCCACATAGAGAGGCCCAACATGCAGGGAGCACCATCACGTGTTCTAGGAGCATAATTTACACATCTAACTTGTTGACTACCTATTAAACTTTTGAAGGCCCTGGAGCACCAGGACAATGACACGTGACACTGATGTGGCACTGATGACAGGTGGCACTAATACGTGGCACTGATAACACGTGACACTGATGACAGATGGCACTAATATGTGGCAGTGATGACACATGACACTGATGTGGCACTGATGACAGATGGCACTAATATGTGGCACTGATGACAGATGGCACTAATATGTGGCACTGATGACAGGTGGCACTAATATGTGGCACTGATCACACGTGACACTGATGTGGCACTGATGAAAGATGGCACTGATATGTGGCATTGATGACACGTGACACTGATAACAGATGGCACCTGACACTGACAGGTGGCACTGATGACAGATGGTACTGATACATGGCACTGATGACATGTGACTCTGATAACAGATGGCACGTGACACTGACAGGTGGCACTGGAGACAGGTGGCACTGGGGACAGATGGCACTGATAGTTGGCACTGGGGACAGATGGCACTGACAGGTGGCACTGGGGACAGATGGCACTGATAGGCGGCACTGGGGACAGATGGCACTGATAGGTGGCTCTGGGGACAGGTGGCACTGGGGACAGATGGCACTGATAGGTACTGTGGGCACTGTGTTGTGTTAGTGTGGCACAGTAATTTATGATTTTTTCACTCACGCTGCAGCACGGAAGCTCTCCCTCCTCACACATGGTCTCTATATGTTTACTTATGAGATCATCGCTCATTGGACACTCCGATCGAGTGCTAAATGGCCGCTGTGATTGGCCATTTAGCACGAACTGTGATTGGCTGCGTCCAAGGGACATGGCCAACACAGATTTCCCCCCATGCGCGCCCGCGGCGGCACGCAGGGAGGAAGTAAACAGGAAGATGTCCAGGGACGCCCTCCCAGCAATTGAGTGCCGTGCTGTAGCCGTCTTTCGGCTATAGCACGGACGCCTAGTGGTTAAACTGTACAACAGTAAATAAAAACACATGGAGCAGCACGAACGTAATAATAATAATAGAAACAAAGGACACATACTTACTTTTTAGAAGCGGTTTCCTGATCTTTCTGTACTGATCCTGTTCCCTCAGTTTCAGGTCTGACCATCGTTTCCTCAGTTGATCCTTGGATCTCCGTAACCCCAAAATTCTTCTGCAGAATTTTCACAACTTTAGCCATGATCTTGGCCTAAGGTCCTTGGGTAAGGTCCATGCTTCCCATCATAGCCGATCCTCTTCAAGATGTCCACCATCTCCACCATCTCAACAAAGGACATATTTGATGTCTTAAATCTCCTCCGTGATGTTCGCAGTTTCAGGCTTTCGTCCTTGCTGCTGCTGTTTGCATGCACTTGCTCTTTCTCCGCCATGTGCTCTCCCACTGCACCAAAAGACACGGGGTGGGTAATAGACTAGAAAGAACATCAGGGGCAGGTGGAGTTTCATGCATGCGCAGTGTATATAAAGCGTAGCACGCGTGCGTCGTACGTACAATCTGTGAGCGGAGGAAGGAGTATCAGAAGCACCATGGTGCATCAGTGGCCTATACTGCTTATAGATTGAGGCCTATATTGGGACAAGATTAGGAGAGTTTAGCCTGACATTAGGGTTTGTCTTGTGTTGTGTCTTGTAGAGAAAATGGATCTATTCAATGATGAGGACTTTATCCCCATATTCATTGATATGTACAGGGAGCTGCCCTGTCTGTGGCAGGTAAACCACCCCTTTTATAACAATAAACCAAAGAGGAAGGATCAATTGCTGGAATTTGTGAAGCCGCTGATCCCCACGGCAGACATCCCCTATTTGAAGGCCCTAATTAGTGGCATGAGGAGCACTTATAATAGGGAGTACAAGAAGGTCCAGGATTCCCAGAGATCAGGAGCTGAATCAGATGACATTTATGTACCCAGGCTGTGGTATTATGACAGACTGCATTTTCCCAGGCCAGCACTCTCCAGTCTTCCTTCAAGGCTTCCTTCTACCTCAGCTGAGGCTTCCGACGTCCAACCTGGGCCAGCTAGGAAGAAGTGGAGGAGCCCATCTTGAGCCAGGTATAGCATTGTTTAACATATTTATAGTCAAATAATTTATTATGTTATGTAGATTTTTTTTACTGATCAGTAATTTCTGATTTTACAAAGTGTTTTACATATCAATAGACAGTAGTGGGCACAAATGATTGGGACAAGAATGGAAAATGCTGGGGTCAGAATGATAGTCTTTTCTATTTATTAACATTCAATTTGCAACAGTCATGAGCTGAATATTGTGTGTGATTGATGAACCAAAAACTAAAACTATGTCCCTTTTTCATACACAGGAATGTCTCAGCCAGGAGGAGGCTGTTGAAAGTGGCAGCCAGGAGGTGGCCGGGCACAGTAGCCTGTCCGAATCCCAGTTCCCTCCCCTCCGCCTTCCAAAAAAAGTCCCAGAAAGAGAGTAAGCTGGAGGAGGCAGCACTTGGCCTATTTCAGAAGGCTACTGCGACCCTCAGAACCCCCCCCCCAATAATCAAGATGACTATGCCTACATGGCAGGAAATGGAGGAGGGCCAACGCCTCTTATGTGAGGAAGTTATGTTACAAGCCCTAAATAAGGGGTTGAGTTGCTAACTCACAAGCCAAAGCCACATTTGTGAGTTCAACCATGGTCCTCCTCCTCCACCTCCTGCTACAACTACAACACCAGAACCACAGCCTGGAAGCAAGTGTGGAAAGAAGCGTGGAAGGAAGACAAGAAAGTGATGGCCTGGGTTCAGTCTGGTCTGTTGTAAGACCACAGCCTGGAGACAGATATGTCATCTGCTGCTGTTCCTGATCTCTTGTAGTCCTGGACCAGATAGGGCTCACTATTATAAGGCCACCAATTTTGACTGTAAAATAATTGATGTCTGTCCTGGGGTACAAAGGCCTTTGCAAATTTCACTAGTTTATCCAGCGTTGTCTTCCTCTTTATTTTGTTATGACCCATAATAAATGGCTATTTATTTTTCACAAATACTTGCCTATGTGTTTTACTTCAAAAAGGACAGTTTGTGAGTAGGCAGGCACATTTCAAAAATACAATGTCAAATTAACAAGGGACACCACCACCAACCTCCTTAAGGTTAAAAAATACAAGATAATATTGGTGTTGTGGTAACTTGACACAAAACAAAAGAAAAAATTATGGAGATCACTATAAAAATAAAGCAAAAAAAAAAAAAATAGGAGATCTGGATAAAAAAAAAACCCACTATAAACAAAATTCTAAACATTATTATGGAGATCTGACGAAACAAAAAAAATTATTCATGAGATCACGAGAAATAATAAAGAAATCAGGCTGTCAGAACTCTGTGTAAATATCAGCAGAAAAACAACTTCATTATTCTAGCATTATAAAGAAGAAGAGAATGTGTTACATTAAGAGATTTTAAAATTTACAGCGTGACGAATGTGCTATCTCCATTATGAACGCTAGTTTTACCAGAACGAACGCTTCCGTCTCGTAATTGATTCAGAGCATGCTTGGAACTTTGTGCGTCAGAATTGTGTACACATGATTGGAAATTACAAGAACGGATTTTGTTGTTGGAAAATTTGAGATCTAGATCTCAAATTTTGTTTGTCGTAAATTCCGACGGAAAATGTATGATGGAGCCTACACATGGTTGGAATTTCCGAAAACAAGCTCCCATCGAACATTTCCCATTGGAAAATCCGACCGTGTGTACGCAGCATTACAGTGAAATATTCCTGTATATACTTTAAAGGTGTGGAAATGCATAACAGTGCTAGTGGCACTGGCGGTATATACACACACATTTTTTTCTGTTGTAATTCACATATTAGTAATTGTGCAGTTAATATATATATATATATATATATATATATATATATATATATATATATATATATACAGTGGGAACAGAAAGTATTCAGACCCCCTTAAATTTTTCACTCTTTGTTATATTGCAGCTAAAATCATTTTGTTTCCTCATTAATGTACACACAGCACCCCATATTGACAGAAAAACACAGAATTGTTGACATTTTTGCAGATTTATTAAAAAAGAAAAACTGAAATATCACATGGCCCTAAGTATTCAGACCCTTTGCTGTGACACTCATATATTTAACTCAGGTGTTGTCCATTTCTTCTGATCATCCTTGAGATGGTTCTACACCTTCATTTGAGTCCAGCTGTGTTTGATTATACTGATTGGACTTGATTAGGAAAGCCACATACCTGTCTATAGAAGACCTTACAGCTCACAGTGCATGCCAGAGCAAATGAGAATCATGAGATCAAAGCAATTGCCTGAAGAGCTCAGAGACAGAATTCTGGCAAGGCACAGATCTGGCCAAGGTTACAAAAAAATGTCTGCTGCACTTAAGGTTCCTAAGAGCACAGTGGCCTCCATAATCCTTAAATGGAAGACGTTTGGGATGACCAGAACCCTTCCTAGAGCTGGCTGTGCAGCCAAACTGAGCTATCGGGGTAGAAGAGCCTTGGTGAGTGAGGTGAAGAAGAACCAAAAGATCACTGTGGCTGAGCTCCAGAGATGCAGTTGGGAAATGGGAGAAAGTTGTAGAAAGTCAACCATCACTGCAGCCCTCCACCAGTTGGGGCTTTATGGCAGGGTGGCCCGACGGAAGCCTCTTCTCGGTGCAAGACACATGAAAGCCTGCATGGAGTTTGCTAAAAAACACCTAAAGGAATCCAAGATGGTGAGAAATAAGATTCTCTGGTCTGATGAGACCAAGATAGAACTTTTTGGCCTTAATGTGGAAAAAATGTGTGGAGAAAACCAGGCACTGCTCATCACCTGTCCAATACAGTGAAGCATGGTGGTGGCAGCATCTTGCTGTGGGGGTGTTTTTCAGCTGCAGGGACAGGACGACTGGTTGCAATCGAGGGAAAGATGAATGCAGCAAAGTACAGGGATATCCTGGATGAAAAGCTTCTCCAGAGTGCTCAGGACCTCAGACTGGTCCAAAGGTTTACCTTCCAACAAGACAATGACCCTAAACACACAGCTAAAAATAATGAAGGAGTGGCTTCACAACAACTCCATGACTGTTCTTGAATGGCCCAGCCAGAGCCCTGACTTAAACCCAATTGAGCATCTCTGGAGAGACCTAAAAATGGCTGTCCACCAACGTTTACCATCCAACCTGACAGAACCGGAGAGAATCTGCAAGGAGGAATGGCTGAGGATCCCCAAATCCAGGTGTGAAAAACTTGTTGCATCTTTCCCAAAAAGACTCATGGCTGTATTAGATCAAAAGGGTGCTGTGTGTATATTAATGAGGAAAAAAATGAACTTAAATGATTTTAGCAAATGGCTGCAATATAACAAAGAGTGAAAAAGGGGGTCTGAATACTTTCCGTCCCCACAGTATATATATATATATATATATATATATATATATATATATATATATATATATATATATAGTCAAACTATTCACTATATTGCTTGCTGCAATCATGGAAATTTTTCATTTTTTTTTTTTCATCATGTCCTGCCTGATGAAAAGTATGTTCAGGACAGAAGCAAAACAGTGAACCTGGGTAGTAAATCTGATGGGTCTAGCCGTGACATCACATCCGCCAGGCTCTACATTCCATGAACTTGGGAAGCCCTAAGAGCTTCCAGTGCTTCAGATAGCTTGGACCTCATCCCTCCACCCTCAGGTGTATAAAGACCGGGATCTGTGTCGACCAGAACTCCTAGATACAGTGTGACATGCTTGGGTTTTTTACTTTTTCTTCTTGTGAGTGACATTTTTTTATCCTAATTAAAGTAATCCTATTGTTACACTTAGTTGGCGCATGTCTTTTCCTTTTTGTTTTTATTTACTTTGCCCATTTTTTTGGTGAATAAGTGGGGTACTGTATGTACTCATCTATGTGGGGATAAGGTGCTTTGAGGACTGGTATAGATTTTATTTTTATTTTGTCATGTGGGCCCCCCTCAAAATCCATACCAGATTTGCTCTACTTTTATTTACATTCTGTTGTCAGTGGGGAATTATCTGGATAGCAGACGAGTCATAGTTGTTAAGGACACGGTGGGCGTCAGCTCCTTACCAACTAGATATTCCCTGTTTTCACTACTAAAATACTGCATCACTTCAAGAAATGGCACATAAGGTGCTAGTGTTTTTACGGTTTCCTTTCGTGGCCCCATCAACACACTCTCCTTGCATGCATACTTGAGCTAAGAGCAGATGGATTCTAGGTAGCAAATGCTACATGAATTTGCCCTTACTCAAGTTGGCTATTACCAGAAATGCTACGGGTTGTTTTTCAAAGTGATTTCTCAACAAAATAAAGCATAGAGGCATGGAAAAGTGGGGGAGTTTAAAAATGAATTAAATAATGGTTTTGGTTTGTGATGCTCAGATGCAGTAAAAGTCTGCTTTAAATATTAAAAATTACATGATGATAACCGCTTAAGAAGCAAATTGATTGCTTGCTGACCATCCACCGCAGTTGTACTGCGGCAGGATGGCACAGGCAGGTGAATCACCGCTATGTTACATCGGGCGCGTGTCTGGCTGGTGAGTGTGCGAGCGCACCCCCCGCCGGCTGCGGCTATCTGATTTGATCAGGAACCGATCAATCCCCAGGCCCAGGCCAATGATATCTGGCCTGGACCTGGTGATCGGTCCTGAATAATGAAGAATGAGATCCTTTCCCTGCCGTGTAAGTGTAAACACTGTGTCATGTACGTACTGTGCATGGTTCTGCAACTGGCCGCGGGTGCACGAGTCCATTGGGACATGTTCCAGTCCATAGGCATTCAACAGTGAATAGAGCGCAGAACGTGGACGCGCGCACACTAACACAGCTTTGGCGCCCAGTGATCCTTAAAAGGGGCCTCTTCAGAATGTATCCTTGCTGTCTGATCTGCAGCTCATCCTGTACCCGATCCTGAACCCGCATCTGCTCCAGTGTTACCCGGCTTCTCCTGACCTCACTGCTGTCTCCAGTCCTGACCCCTTGGCTTGCCTTTGACCTGCTCTGTGTTTCTGTTTGTTTGATCTCATGTTGCCGATTCTGCCTGGACTTGACCATTCTCTGCCTGCTGCTTCTGTCTGATTGATCCGCTGCTGTGACCTGGCTTGTCTGACCCTGCTTCTGTCTGCTGTCCTGCGCCAGTGCGCGCTTGCCTACGAGTCCTGCATCCGTTTGCATCTGCCTACAAGTCCTGCATCCGTGTGCATCTACCTACCATTCCTGCATCCGTGTGCATCTGCCTACAAGTCCTGCATCCGTGTGCATCTGCCTACAAGTCCTGCATCTGTGTGCATCTGCCTACAAGTCCTGCATCTGTGTGCATCTGCCTACAAGTCCTGCATCTCTGCGCACCTGCCTACAGTCCTGCATCTGTGCGCACCTGCCTGCTACTTCTCAGTATTCCTGCATCCGCAGCAATCAAGCCTGTTCCTGTCTCTGCCAAGCTGACTTCATCTTCAGGCAAGTGGACCCTGCAGGCTCTCCTACTCCGCTGTGCTTCGAGGGTCACTGTTCTCACTCCAGTGATCCCGGAACCAGAGCCATACGAGAGGTCTCCCTCTGCACGTCAGGCTCACCTCCAAGGTACGTGTCACACTGACAGGGGGAAGTGATGTCATCTCTCCTCGTGTCAGTCTTTTCCGTTACAGACAGAAGAGAGAAGACATAGCAGAGTGAGTTGCACAACACTACACTGACACCAGGTCATGTAGGCACACAATTCAACCCTGATCACCCCCCCAGTTAACCCCTTCACCACCTGTCACTGTGTCACCCAGTACAGCAATCAGATTTTTTTTGATTGCTGTACTAGTGTCATTAGTGACACTAACTAGTGTTAGGGTAATTAGTATTAGGCCTAGGGACCCCCCCAACCCCCCCAATAAAGGTTTAACCCCTTGATTACCCCCTGTCACATGTGATCACTGTAATAAGTGTTACGGGTGATGCAGTTTTTTTTATAGCATCAAGGCACCTGCTGTATTTTACCCAATAAAGGTTTAACCCCTGATCACCCGGCAGGTGATCAAAGTTAGGCTTTAGCGTCAGATGGGGTCTGCATCGCCCCAGGCAGTGTCAGATCAGTGCCAGTACCGCTTACACCCACGCACACACCATACACCTCCCTTAATAGTATAGTGTCTGAACAGATCAATATCTGATCTGATCAGATCTATACTAGCGTCCCCAGCAGTTTAGGGTTCCCAAAAACACAGTGTTAGCGGGATCAGCCCAGATACCTGCTAGCACCTGCGTTTAGCCCCTCCACCCAGCCCACCCAAGTGCAGTATCAATCGATCAATCAATCGCTGTCACTTACAAAACACAGTCGTTCGTCAGTCAGTCAGTCCTGATTCCTGCAAACGCTAACAGTTTTTTTGGTAGCGTTTGAATCAGTCGCTAACAGTCAGGAGCTTTTTTACCTGTGAGTCTCACTACTGTACCAGTAAATTTAGAGACCAAAATGTAAAATCGAAGGTACAGTAGTGAAGAGACTTACACATTTCTGAGCATGACAGATAGTGAAGAGGAAGTCACTCATCTGTCAGATTCAGGCTCAGACAGCAGCGGCACCCTGACACATAGCTCTGATGATAGAGTTGTGGTCCCTGCCAAGGTCAGGCGTACCAGACCCCAATCTTCTTCTGCTGTTGTTGAGGTGCAAGAACTGCAGGTCCCTCGTATGGAGCAGAGAACCAGTACTAGCGCTGCTCATCCTTCTGGTGAACTGGCAAGCACCAGTGGCCTAGTACATCCTGGTCGTACATCCAGCACTGCAGTAACACTTGGTGACGTGGAGAGTCCCATAAGTGCAGTTCAAGCTGGCGAGGTGGCAAGCATAAGTAGTGTCCCACTGCCACCAAGAAGAAGACAAAGACAGGCCCATCAAGCCCATAGGGCCCTTCCTGCTGCATTCTAATTGGGAACCCACCACTTCTACAGCACCCGTACTTCCCCCATTCACTGAGCAACCCGGAATTCAGGTGGAAACAGTTGATTTTACAATTGATTTTTATTCGCTGTTTTTTACAGAAGATCTCTATAGATCTGTTGTGGACCAAAGCAATTTATGTGCTGGTCAATTCATCGCTGTTAATTCCCAGCTGACCCTTGCCAGAGATTGGAGACCAATTACGGTCTCCGAATTTAAGACCTTCCTGGGCCTATCCCTCCTTATGGGCGTAACTAAAAGGAGTGAGTTGCGGTCATATTGGTCCACTGACCCAATTCACCATATGCCCGTGTTCTCTACCTCCATGACCAGGACACGATACGAGCAGATCTTGCGGTTCATGCATTTCAACGATAATGAACTCTGTCGTCCTCAGGGTGACCCTGAATTTGATCGGCTCTACAAAATTTGATCCTTCATAAACCACTTCAACCAACGTTTTATAGCCTTGTTTACTCCCCATCTAGTTGTCTGCGTTGATGAGTCCCTGATTAAGTTTTCTGGCCGCTTGTCATTCAAATAGTATCTTCCCAGCAAGCGTGCCAGGTACGGGGTCAAGATGTATAAGCTCTGTGACAGGGCCACAGGTTATACATATAGTTTTATGGTTTAAGAGGGAAGAGATAGTTACGTAGAGGGACTTGGTGTCACCCTTATTCGGAAAGGGGTACCACTTGTATGTGGACAATTATTACACAAGCGTGCCACTTTTTAGTCACTTGTTTGATCATCAAATTGGTGCATGTGGCACCGAGCGATCTAATCGGCGGGGCTTACCCCAGCGGCTTGTAGATTCCTGTCTTAGGCTGGGGGAGAGAGCCTGCTTGAGATGTAATAATTTGCTCGCTGTGAAGTGGAGGGATAATAAGAATGTTTTCATTTTGTCCTCCCTTCACGCAGACACGACGGTCCAAATTCCTACGGTGACTGGTGTTGTGGAGAAACCCCTCTGTGTCCACGAATATAACCTTAATATGGGAGGGGTGGACCAGTTGTTGACACCGTATCTAATTGCCCATAAGGCCAGATGCTGGTACAAAAAAGCATCTGTTTATTTATTTCAATTGGCTTTGCTGAATGCTTTTGTGCTATACAAAGCTTCAGGATGAACTGGATCCTTCCTTAAATTACAGGAAGAGATCATCAGAGCCCTTCTGTTTCCAGACGGTTCTCTGGCCCAACTTCCCAATCCAAATGCAGTACCCCTACTCAAAGAAACCCCCAAAGAAGATGTTGTGTCTGTAGAAAGTCTGTTTTGAACGCTATCACACACTAGCTGAGTATTAGCACAGGGAACAGCACCACACAGTCATAGGCACACGTACACGGGGTCTCGAAAGATGTGATGGCCATCACATTTTGAGAGACCCTAATCTGCAACGTTCAGTTTATAGTTTTTTTACAGTTTTTATAAAAGTGAAAAAAGTGAAAAAAAAACACACACACACAAAAACACAAAAAATGAAAAAATAAAGCCAAAAATAGTTGTGGTTGTATTTTTCTTCTCTCTCTCTCTATTGTTCTCTCTCTTATGCTCGCTCTCTACTGTCCACTGTACTGTTAACTCACTACTGTTCTCTCTCTGTTTTATTTTTACTATGTTTTATTGTATTTGCTTTGCAGGTATGGCATGTTATACTGTAATGTTTATTTTATTGTTAACCATCATTTGCTTAGCAGGTATGCCACTCAGCTGCAGCACGGGTTTATTTATCTTGACAGCAACAGCGCTTGCTCCCACGATACATAAAGCCGTGACTCCAGCAGTGTCGGAGGTGATTTCACCACCACAGTTAAAAAAAGAGTATATATGCCGAAACATGGGGGCAGGGGTGGAGGAGCAATTTACTCCTAACATTAGGCCCCATGCTTTGGCATATATTTTTTAAGCACAGATTGCGTTAAAAATGTTTTATGTTTACTATGTTTTATTGTATTTGCTTTGCAGCTATGCTAAGTCTTACTGTTATACTATAATGTTACTTTGTTTTATTGTTAACCATCATTTGCTTAGCATGTACGCCATTCAGCTGCAGCAATGATTTATTTATCTTGACAGCAACAGCGTTTGCTCCCACAATACGTAAATCAGCGACTCCAGCACTGTAGGAGGTGATTTCACCACCACTGTTAAAGAAAATGGTGCATGTATGCTCATCATTAGAAGTGGGTGGATGAAGGGTGGTATTCTAATGGTGGGCATACCCACTGATCAGTTTCTTTTTTTGTTCAGCCCACAGGCTGCATGAAAAAAAGAAAATTACAATGTATGCCCAACAAGGACCAGCAATGTACTGGTATGTTGCTGGACTTTGAGTGGTTATACCAGAACCATGCCTGCAGGTTTATGTAACATCTTGGTATCATTCTGTTCAGCCAGCGGTCGGCTTCATGTAAAAGCAATCCTAGTGGCAAATTAGCCTCTAGACTGCTTTTATAAGCAGTGGGAGGGAATGTCCCCCCTCCCTCCGTCTTCCATGGTTTTCTCGGGCTCTCCTGTCCCAACAGGGAACCTGAGAATGCAGCCGGTGGTTCCGCCAGCTGACCATAGAGCTGATCAGAGACCAGAATGGCTCCAATCATCTCTATGGCCTAAGAAACAGAAAGCTAGAGCATTTTGTGACTTCAGTTTCGCCGGATGTAAACAGCGCTATTGGGAAATTGGGAAAGCATTTTATCACACCGATCTTGGTGTGGTCAGATGCTTTGAGGGCACAGGAGAGATCTAGGGTCTAATAGACCCCAATTTTTTCAAAAAAGAGTACCTGTCACTACCTATTGCTATCATAAGGGATATTTACATTTCCTGAGATAACAATAAAAATGATTACAAAAAATGAAAGGAACAGTTTAAAAATATAATAAAAAAGCATAAAAAATAATTAAAAAAAAAAAAAAAAGCAACCCTGTCCCCCTGTGCTCACACACAAAGGCGAACGCAAGCATCGGTCTGGTGTCATATGTAAACGGCAATTGCACAAAGCATATGAGGTATCACCGCAAAGGTCAGATCGAGGGCAGTAATTTTAGCAGTAGACCTCCTCTGTAAATCTAAAATGGTAACCTGTAAAGGCTTTTAAAGGCTTTTAAAAATGTATTTTTTTTTCTCATTTTTTTTCTTGCACTAGACCCCCTGTGGGGTTGTTTTATTTTTAAGTTTTGGTGTTTGAAGATTATATAAAGGGGAATCGGTAACACAGACTTGGTAGAGCTGACACTGTTTAACACTAAGACACAAAGGAACACAACACATATGTACAAGAGAACAATAATAAAGATAATCACTAAAGGAGAGGTTTTTATTTCATAGTCACCTAGTTAATTTATAGATTTATAAATAGACACAAAGGGGAGGTTGCATGGAATTGGCAGGGGGAAGGCTAAAAGGGCATAAGCTAGCAAATATTGGAGTAAGAAGGGCCGGAGAAGTGACATTAGAGAGTAGCAGGAATGTGTTAGGGAGAGGGATAGGCTGAATGGGTATAGGATAGGGGGAGGTGAGATTGGGGGGGGGGGGGTGGTTGGTGTGCCCTTTTTTTTTTTTTTTTTTTTTTTTTTTTTTTAGGGGGGAGGGTTATTATGTAGTTGACATATTTCCCTGCGGAAGTAGACAGGGAGGGGTAGGGAGATAGGGAAAGGGGAGACGAGGGTGGGGGACACTATAGGGCACTATACCCCATGACATATTGCAGCGATGGAGGGGAAAGCTTCTCCCATGACCCTCTTCCTTTGAGGGCGGTATATTGATATAAGTTTTACTTTCATGAAGATCATATGAAATAGAGCAATGGGCAAGAAATTGATAATATAGAATGGTTGAGAATATAAATGTACAGAGAATAAATGAATAGGTATTGATTTAGACATATAAAAACATATTGAAGCGATGATATAAGGAGCAGGAGCGGGAGGGAGGTCTGGGAGCTCCCCTCCCGGGTTCATGCGCAATCAATCCCCCATAGTAGGTTAGTACTCACTTAGGGTAGGGGGAGTTGAGTGCGCTAAGAAAGATATTCTTTTATCCCTTCATCTGTCGGAGGGAGATTGGGGGGGGGGGTAAACCCCACGTAACCCATTAGGGTTATTAGATCCCTTTTTGTTCTTTTTTTCTTATTGTTCCTTTTTCTTTCTCTTTTTTTTTTTTCTGCTGCTTTTTGGTAGAGGGGATGGAGGCTTTAAAGGTCACGTCTCTAAACGCGAAAGGGCTTAATGTACCGGAGAAAAGGAAGATTTTAACGCTCATATTCGGATGTGGCGTACATTCAGGAAACCCATTTCAGAGAGGGTAAGGTACCAATTCTTAATAACAACTTCTACCTCTATGCATATCATGCATTTAATAGGGCAGCTAAATCAAGAGGGGTCTCTATATTGGTTTCCTGGACATTAATAGACAAAAAAACAGATATAGAGGGCAGATTTCTGTTCCTCAAAGGGACGATGGGTGGCATAAAAGTGACTTTGGCCATGATATATGCCCCCAATAATAATCAAGATCAATTTATCTGCGCTACTATTAATAAGCTGATGAAATTTACTGACGGTAAACTTATCTTGGGGGGGGTGATTTTAATCTTCCCCTAGACCCGAAGATGGATACATCAGGGGGAAGCTCCTCGGTAGCTACAGGTCTACGTAAACGAGTCTTACAAATATTGCATAATTACCAACTTACTGACACATGGAGAGCGTATCTCCCCGATAAAAGAGACTATACCTTCTATTCAGTGCCACATAAAGCATATTCTAGAATTGACTTATTTTTCACTCCACAGAGTATGTTAACGGCGGTTAAAGAGGTGGCTATAGGGAGTATTACATGGTCAGACCATGGCCCGGTCTCACTGACATTGACTATGAATGAGTATTCCTCTGACAAGAGGAGACAGTGGCGATTGAATGAGAGTTTGATGGAAGATAAGATGGTGGTAGAGGACGTTATTAAGGAATTGCAGTATTATTTTCAATATAATACTGTAGAGGAGACAGTTGCAGGGACAATCTGTGAAGCGCACAAAATGGTAATAAGAGGGGTACTCATTAAGCATGGTTCCATAATAAAAAAGTAAAGGGAGGCCCAATTGACCCAATTACTGACAGATATACAGATGTTAGAAACCCAACATAAACAGAACACGAGGTGTACGGGGGAGACAGAACTCCTTACATTGCGTAGACAAGTGACAGAGTTACTCCAACATAGAGCTAAGGCAGCACTTCAGAGATGCCGGAAATATTATTATGAAACAGGAGACAAATGCGGCCATTCACTGGCTAGAGGTTTACAGGAACAGAGGACTCAATCCTATGTCCCCCACTTAGTGGACCCTGAAGGTAGAAAAGTACACCTTCCCTCCCAGATTGTCTCGACCTTCTGTAGATTTTACCAATCTTTATATAATTTGCCTACCAAATCACAACCTCAAAATATCATGGAGGAATATATTTCCTCTTCAGGTATTTCTCAAGAGTTGGACGTTGCTATTACCTTAGAGGAATTGCAAGAGGCCATCAGGACATCCAAACCCGGTAAAGCTCCGGGTTCGGATGGCTTTACACATAAATACTACCGGACATTTTTCCCTCAGTTGGGTAAGCAGATGGTACAAACATTTAATGCAATGGAACATGGGACAGGATTTACTCCAGAATCCCTGAAAGCACATATCACCGTTATTCCGAAGGAGGATAAGGACCCATCAATATGTGGCAGCTATCGCCCCATTTCATTATTGAATGTAGATCTTAAGTTATTTACAAAAATATTAGCCACATGTATACAACTACATTTGACTGCATTAGTACACCCAGACCAGGTAGGCTTCATTCCAACGCGGGAGGCCCGTGATAATACCTTTAAAATTTTGAATCTAGTCCAAGTAGCCGGTCATTCTAAAACATCCACTGTGTTCCTGGGAACGGATGCCGAAGAGGCATTCGACCGGATCAATTGCTCTTTTATGTTCTCAGTCCTACGATATGTGGGTGTAGGGGAGAGGATGGTAGGGTGGATCTCAAGCATATAAACAAGGCCAGAGGCACAAATAAAAACAAATGGAGTTCTATCTGAACCTTTTTCTATCTCTAACAGCACCCGCCAAGGGTGCCCTTTATCACCACTCCTTTTTGCTATCACCTTAGAGCCATTTCTTTGTAAGGTCAGGCAAAACCCGGATATTAGGGGGTTAATAACCAGAGATTTACATCATAAAGCATACACATATGCGGATGATCTTTTATTCTGCCTTACTAAACCTGTTATATCTATGCCAAACCTACTAAGAGAATTGGACCAATATGGTGCACTGTCCAATTTAAAAATTAATATGTCCAAGTTAGAGGCAATGGGTGTATCTATGACTACGACTCAAATTAATGCTTTAAAAATGAATTTTAAGTTTAGACGGACCCATACGGGCATCAAATACCTGGGGACATTGATTCCACCTAAATTGGAACAAACATTTGAGCTGAATTTCCCACCTCTACTGAGTAGAGTGAAAGTCTTACTCTCTAAATGGCATCAGGGCCTTTTCTCTTGCTTCGGTAGATATAACATAATAAAAATGTCAGTATTGCCTAAATTTTCCTATCTTTTTCAAACTCTACCCATTCATATACCCCCAGAATTATTTAAACAGACTGAAAAGATGAAAACTGAATTCATTTGGGCCCATAAAAGGCCCAGAATTCAACACCGTTTAATGACAATGCCTAAACAATATGGGCAGGTAGTGGTACACAATATGCAGAAATATTATCAGGCAGCTCATATGGCGCGACTAGTAGACTGGTGTAGGCATGCAAGCTTTAGAATATGGCCAAAAATCGAGCAATCACAGTGTGAAGTCCCATTGCGTTGTGCGGTTTGGTGCTTTGGAAACCTGAGTTCAGCTCCCAAAAAGCACCCAACCTTGGGCCCTACCCCGCGTATTTGCTCCTGAATATGTTCCACCACTTTATTATCATCTGTCAACTCCCCCCTATACCCTATTGTAGGGAATCCTCGTTTCCCTCCGGGACTACAGGAGGCACCCTTCAGGAAACTTTCAGACACAGTGTTTTCAGGCCTCGCATTATATACAAATAGCAACCGGGACATGGCCCTCGTTACCTGAACTAACCTCATCCAACGACCATTTCTGTCTTGATTTCTGGAGTGGAGCCCAGTTGCGACATTTCCTTAACACTCTCCCACCTCCAGACAGATTTCAACGAACATTGACACCCTTAGAACAACTATGTGAGGGGACGTGGCCTTGCTCTCACTTACTCTTGCAAATGTATGCACTACTGGTTGCCCCCCAAGAGGATTATGTCCCTTCATATATAAGGAAGTGGAAAATGACATTAGACAGGACGTTCACCCAGGCACAACATAGACAGATAGTAAATCTTGCGTTGAAATCTTCAATATCCACAAGAATCCAAGAAACTAATTTTAAAATGATGACAAGATGGTACCGTACACCTTCATTACTTAATAAATTCTTTCCGGAGATCCCAGACAAATGTTGGAGGTGTCAGGAGCAAAGAGGGACTCTACTCCACGTTCTTTGGTCCTGCCCAAAACTGGAGCACTTCTGGAGGGAGATACGGCGGATAGCACAGAAATTTACTGAGTATAACCTCCCAGAAGATCCAGCCCTATTTTTGTTACATGTCTCAAACATACTGGGGGAAACATATAGTAAATTCATTTTGCGCCATCTTATTAACGTGGCTAGGTCATGTATCGTATGGCAGTGGAGAGATACGTACCCTCCCACAATTCTTACATGGGTCACACGAATTGAAGAGGTTAATAGGATGGAGGATTTGTTATTATCGGCTCAAAATCGAAAGGAGACATATTTAGAAACTTGGGGCCAATGGAATACATTTAAATTTTCGAAGGAAGGGAGTTCCCTCTTTGCTCCTGAGAGTATTTGAAAAAGAGAGGAGTGTGGGGCCTTGGGGTGTCCTCACTTCTGTGGATGATGGTATAGTAAACTCGCCTTTTCCTCGGTATGTCTCCCCTCCAACTCCGACTTCCTCTCCCCTATCAGTGTTGTTTTTTTTTTCTTCTCTCTTTCTATCTTTTCTATCTTTTTTGTCTTTTTTTTTTTTTAGGAATTCTTTCCCTCATGGGGCTTCTTACTTTCTCCTTTTGCCTCTTCAGATATGTAGAGGTTTTTCTTCTTAGTAAAGTATGTTGTCAGGGCATACAAGAGAAGCAGGTCTAATGGAAGAGAGAATGGGGACTATTTCAAATAACTAGTTATTGTTTTTTTTGTAGATGTATTTAAGATAGGAGTAATGCTGTTAATTGGAGTTTGAATGGATTTGTTGGAACTAATATGATTGATGGATTAATGAAATGATGTTTATTTCTCTATATGTATGACAACTAAATAAAATAAAAAAAATCAAAAGGAAAAAAAAAAATGTATGCAGTTTGTCTCCGCTGCATGTTTGTGCGCAATTTTAAAGTATGTCGTGTTTGGTATCCATGTACTTGGCATAAGATTATCTTTTTTATTTCATCAAACATTTGGGCAATATAGTGTGTTTTAGTGCATTAAAATTAAAAAAGTGTTTTGTTTCAAAAACATTTGAAAAATCACTGCGCAAATAATGTGTGAAAAAAAAATTGCAACACCCACCATTTTAATCTGTAGGGCATTTGCTTTAAAAAAATATATAATGTTTGGGGGTTCAAAGTATTTTTCTTGCAAAAAAAAAAATATTTTTTCATGGAAACAAAAAGTGTCAAAAAGGGCTTTGTGGTTAGAAGAGTGGGTGATGAGTGACATAAGCTTCTAAATGTTGTAATTAAAATGCCAGGACAGTTCAAACTCCCCCAAATGACCCCTTTTTGGAAAGTAGACACCCCAAGCTATTTGCTGATAGGCACTTTGAGTCCATGGAAAACTTTATATTTTGTCACAAGTTTCAGGAAAATCACACTTTTTTTTTTTGCACAAAGTTGTCACTAAATGATATATCGCTCAAACATGGCATGGTTATATGTGGAATTGCACCCCAAAATGAATTCTTCTGCTTCTCCTGAGTACGGAGATACCTCATGTGTGAGACTTTTTGGGAGCCTAACCATGTAGAGGACCCCAAAAACCAATCACTGCCTTCAGGATTTCTAAGGGTGTACATTTTTTATTTCACTCCTCACTAACTATCACAGTTTTGAAGGCCATAAAATGCCAAGATAGCACAAAACCCACCCAAATGACCCCATTTTGGAAAGTAGAAACCCCAAGCTATTAGATGAGAGTCATGTTGAGTCCATGGAATATTTTATATTTTGCCACAAGTTGTGGGAAAATTAAAAAATGTTTTCTTTTTTTTTTTTACACAACATTGTCACTAAATGATATATTGTGCAAACATGGTATGGTTATATGTGGAATTACACCCCAAAATACATTCTGCTGCTTCTCCTGAGTACGGGGATACCACATGTGTGGAACTTTTTGGCAGTCTAACCGCGTACAGGACCCTGAAAACCAATCACCACCTTCAGGCTTATTAAGGGCGTACAGTTCTTATTTCACTCCTCACTGCCTATCACAGTTTTGGAGGTCATGAAATGCCCAGATAGCACAAACCCCCCCCCCAAATGACCCCATTTTGGAAAGTAGACACCCCAAGCTATCTGCTGAAAGGCATGTTGAGTATTTTGCAGATCTCGCTTTTTGTCACAAAGTTTTAAAAATTGTAAAAAGAAAAAAAAAATGTTTTCTTTTCTTTCTTCATTTTCCAAAATAAATGAGATCAGCAAAATACTCACCATGCCTCTTAGCAAATGCCTTGGGGTGTCTACTTTCCAAAATAGGGTCATTTGGGGGAGTTTTGTGCTATCTGGACATTTCAGGGCCTCCGTAACTGTGATAGGTAGTGAGGAGTAAAATCACAATATTACTCCTTTAGAAATCCTGAAGGCGGTGATTGGTTTTCGGGGTCCTGTACATGGCTAGGCTCCCAAAAAGTCTCACACATGTGGTATCCCCGTTCTCAGGAGAAGCAGCAGAATGTATTTTGGGGTGTCATTCCACATATGCCCATGGGATGTTTGAGCAATATATCATTTAGTGATAACTTTGTGCAAAAAAAAAAATTCATTTTCCCGCAACTTGTGGCAAAATATAAAATATGCCATGGACTCAACATGCCTATCAGCAAATAGGTTGGGGTGTCTACTTTCCAAAATGGGGTCATTGGGGGGGGGGGTTGTGCTATCTTGCCATTTTATGGCCTTCGAAACTGAGATAGGTAGTGCGGAGTAAAATCAAATATTACTCCCTTAGAAAGCCTGAAGGCGGTGCTAAGTTTTCAGGGTCCTGTACGCAGCTAGGCTCCCAAAAAGTCTCACACATGTGGTATTCCCATACTCAGGAGAAGCAGCAGAATGCATTTTGGGGTGTAATTCCACATATAACCATGGCATTTGTACGCAATATATCATTTAGTGACAACTTTGTATAATTTTTTTTTTTTTTTCATTTTTCAATCACTTGTGACAAAAAAATAAAATATTGGGCTCAACGTGCCTCTCAGCAATTTCCTTGGGGTGTCTACTTTCCAAAATGGGGTCATTTGGGGGGGTTGTATTGCCCTGCCATTTTAGCAGCTCAAGAAATGAGATAGGTAGTCATAAACTAAATTCCAGAAAATGTACCCTAGTTTGTAGACACTATAACTTTTGCGCAAACCAATAAATATACACTTATTAACATTTTTTTTTACCAAAGACATATGGCTGAATACATTTTGCCCTAAATGTATGACAAAAATTGAGTTTATTATTTTTTTTTATAACAAAAAGTAGAAAACATCATTTTTTTCTAAATTTTTGGTCTTTTTCCATTTATTTAGCAAAAAATAAAAATGGCAGAGGCAATCAAATAC
This sequence comes from Aquarana catesbeiana, assembly GCF_042186555.1. Classification (NCBI taxonomy): domain Eukaryota; kingdom Metazoa; phylum Chordata; class Amphibia; order Anura; family Ranidae; genus Aquarana; species Aquarana catesbeiana. The sequence continues at coordinate 623,341,488 of NC_133324.1, forward strand.
CATCAAAAGAAATCTCTATTTGTGGAAAAAAAAGACACAAATTTCATTTGGGTACAACATTGCATGACCGCGCAATTACCAGTTAAAGCAGCTCAGTGCCAAATTGTAAAAAGTCCTCCGGTCATTGAGCTGTCAAATTCTCCGGGGCTGAAGTGATTAAGGAGAAACCAAGATACTACCATCGTATATAGTTCATTAAAAAATAAATCTATTTTTAATCTGCAAATCAATGTTAATAAACATAGTAAAGTGTTTAAGAAAATGGTGATTCTGGATCTGGATAGACTACAAGTAAGGAAAATAAAAGATCCTGCATATTTAAGTAAAGGGATTAAAGAGATTGAAGTAAAAAATAATATAGTAATTATCAGCATAAGTGCCGCGGATAAGGGAAGGGGTATCTTGATTGTATCATAGGAGAATTCCAAGAAAGAGATGGATAAATTGGTAAGTGATGAGAATGCATACCCAATATTAAGAGGTACACTGGCAACTAAATATAGGAATCAACTGGAGAAACTAGTAAAAAGAGGAGCGAAGAAAGGTATATTGAACAAAAAAGGAGAAAAATATTTAGCCCCATCCTCAAGAAGAGTGCACATGCTATACAGTTTACTTGAAAAACATAAAGAAAGGGAGCATTCCCCAGGATGACCTATAGTAGATAGTATTGGTTCCATAAATAAAGAATATATTGATGGAATTTTACAACCTACTGTACAGTACACTAGGGCCTGCCTTAGAGATACTAAACATCTATTGCAATTACTGCAAGTAGTGGAGCATGTAAATGACATAATTATAGCGACAGCGGATGTAGGCTCGTTGCATACCATCATTAACCACCAGGAAACAGTAGAGGCGGTGAGATGGGCATTAGAAAGGATTACAAAACTGAATGGAAAACAAAGGAAATATCTCATGAAGTGTTTATTGTTTTGTTTGAACCATAGCTATTTCTGGTACAACGATAAGTACTATAAGTAGAATATAGGAATTGCTATGGGGCCAAAATTACACTGAGTGTAGCAAACTTATTCACGGCCCAATGGAAAGATCGAGTGGTATTTAGACAAAAATCGTAACAATTATTGCTGTACTGGACATTTATAGATTACATTATAGTCGTATGGGAAGGGGATGAAGAGAGTCTTTGGACGTTCATGCCCAGTCTTATTGATAATCAGAAGAATATTGTCCTGACATGGGAAGTGAATAATGAAAAAATACTTTTTCTGTATCTCTAGTTTATAGTGGATAAAGATAGAAATAAAACTTGTACATTCCTTAACCACTTCAATACCAGGCACTTATGCACCTTCCCGCCCAGACCAATTTTCAGCTTTCAGCGCTCTCACACTTTGAATGACAATTACTCAGTCATGCTACACTGTATCCAAACAAAATGTTTATCATTTTCTTCTCACAAATAGAGCTTTCTTTTGGTGGTATTTAATCACCACTGGGTTTTTCATTTTTTGCGATATAAGCAAAAAAACTGCGAAAATTTTGAAAAAAACGTACTTTTTTTTAGTTTCTATTGTAAAATTTTGCAAACAAGTCATTTTTCTTCATAAATTTGTGCGAAAATGTATACTGCTACATATCTTTGGTAAAAATAACCCAAATTAATGTATATTATTTGGTCTTTGTGAAAGTTATAGAGTCTACAAACTATGGTGCCAATCACTGAAAATTGATCACAACTGATGTACTATCTCACCTGAAGGCCTATCTCATTTCTTGAGACACTAACAAGCCAGGAAAGTACAAATACCCCCCAAATGACCCCTTTTTGGAAAGTAGACAGTCCAATGTATTTACTAAGAGGCATGGTGAGTTTTTTGAAGCTGTAATTTTTTCCCACAATTCTTGGGAAAATTAAGATTTTTTTTTTTTTTTTTTTTTACACAAACTGGTCATATTAACAGGTTATTTCTCTCACACAGCATATGCATAATTGCAACTACACCCCAAAATACATTCTACTACTCCTCCTGAGTATAGCGATACCACATGTGTGAGACTTTTACACAGCCTGGCCACATACAAAGGACCAACACTGAAGTAGCACTTTCATGCGTTTTACAAGCATAAATTGCACATATCCTTTCTCAACCACCTATTACACTTTTGAAGGTCCTGGAGCACCAGGACAATTGAAGTGTCCACAAAATGACCCCATTTTGGAAAGCACACACCCCAACGTATAATCTATGAGGCATAATGAGTCTTTTGAACGGTTCATTTTTTTCCAGAAGTTTTTGGAAAATGTGGAAAAAAAATGAAAATGCATTTTTTTTACACAAAGTTGTCCATTTATAAGATATTTCTAACACATAGCATGTACATAGCAAAAATGACACCCCAAAATGCATTCCTCTACTCCTCCTGAGTATGGCAATACCACATGTGTGAGGCTTTTACACAGCCTGGCCACATACAAAGGCCCAACATTGAAGTAGCACTTTCATGCGTTTTACAAGCATAAATTGCACATATCCTTTCTCAACCACCTATTACAGTTTTGAAGGCCCTGGAGCACCAGAACAATGGAATTATCCACAAAATGACCCCATTTTGGAAAGCACACACCCCAACGTATAATCTGTGAGGCATAATGAGTCTTTTGAAGGGTTCATTTTTTTCCAGAAGGTTTTGAAAAAAGTGAAAAAAAAATGAAAATGCATTTTTTTTTACACAAAGTTGTCCATTTATAAGATATTTCTAACACATAGCATGTACATAGCAAAAATGACACCCCAAAATGCATTCCTCTACTCCTCCTGAGTATAGCGATACCACATGTTTGAGACTTTTACACAGCCTGGCCACATACAAAGGGCCAACACTGAAGTAGCACTTTCAGGCGTTCTACAAGCATAAATTGCACATATCCTTTCTCAACCACCTATTACACTTTTGAAGGCACTGGAGCACCAGGACAATTGAATTGTCCACAAAATGACCCCATTTTGGAAAGCACACACCCCAACGTATAATCTATGAGGCATAATGAGTCTTTTGAACGGTTCATTTTTTTCCAGAAGTTTTTGGAAAATGTGGAAAAAAATGAAAATGCATTTTTTTTACACAAAGTTGTCCATTTATAAGATATTTATAACGCATAGCATGTACATAGCAAAAATGACACCCCAAAATACATTCTGCTACTCCTCCTGAGTATGGCGATACCACATGTTTGAGACTTTTACACAGCCTGGCCACATACAGAGGCCCAAAATCCAAGTAGCACCTCCAGGCATTCTAGCAGCATTAATTACACATATCATTTTCTGACTACCGATCACATTTTTGCAGGCCCTTCATATTTCTAACACATAGCAGGTACATACCAAATAACAAAAGATTACCTGTGGTTTTAGAAGTGCAGTGGTCCACAGAGGAGAGCATCGGTCCAGGCAGCAGGCAGGAATGAGGTCAGCGACAGCAAAAGCAATCATCCAGGCAGCAGGCAGGAATACTGTCCATAGTTCATACAGGCAGAGATACTGTCAGCACAGCCAGAGCACAGCCAGAGCACAGCCAGAGCACAGCCAAAGCACAGCCAGAGCACAGCCAGAGCACAGGTCCAGGTAGCAGGCAGAGGTGTCCCAGCAGAAATACTGTCCAAAGTCAGTAGAGGCAGCAGGCAGATATATGGTCAACACAGCCAAAGTATTGGTCCAAACAGCAGGAAGAAACATGGTCCATAATGTCATGGGTCTTTACAGGCAGCAATATGGTCAGCACAGCCAAAGTATTGGTCCGGGCAGCAGAAAGGACCATCAAGCTTAGGGCCAGGGGGACAGGGGTAGAGGCTTCTCCCACCCAAATCGCTTTGAAGCCTCCGGGCAACCAGACCCTGTTCTGGGAGCACAGAAAACGAAAAACTGGTTTTCTCTACTCAGAACGCTATTCTGAAGCCCCTCACATATGTGAGACCCCTGTGTACTAAAGTAGATGGCCAAAAGATCAGTCCAAGTGGCAGGCAAAAACATGGTCGATTAACAGGCCAAGGTCGGTACACGTGGAAGTCAGAAACGTGGTTTAAATCGGCAGGCAGAGGCATCGTCGGTAAACAGGCTGAGGTTGGTACACGTGCAAGTCAGAAATGTGGTTTAAATCGGCAGGCAGAGGCATCATCAGTAAACAGGCTGAGGTTGGTACACATGCAAGTCAGAAACGTGCAGAAACGGCAAGCAAAGACATCGTCGGTAAACAGGCCAGGGTCAGTTAATTAACATGGTAGCAGGCAAATGGGGAAATGGCAGTCTGGTAATAATACAGGGAACTAATATTGGATGAATGCATGATAATTTCTGAAGCAATCTCCGATGCACAGGCCAGGTTGGGAGGGACATTGGGGACAATAATAGCTGGAATCTCTTCTTACTCCTCCTCTGCTGCATACACGGCATTTTTTTTGGCGTCTTCTTCCAGATTCTGTGGGGGGAATGCTATAGGGAAGGTGTTGCTCGTGAATTCTACTCACAGCATCCGAGCGAATGCTTCCTGGGGCGGGACCTTGTGGGTAAATGAGGGCAGTGACGATCGATTCAAAATACTTGAGGTAGGTGACTTGGTTTTGAGTTGCTTTTTGGTAGCAGACAAACGAATTAAAAAGGGCCATGTGAAAAAGGTGGAAGGCAACTTTCTTGTACCAGTAACGGGACTTTCTGTTTGATAAGTAGGGCTGTAGCATCTGATCGTTTAAATCCACCCCCCCCCATATACATATTGTAGTCGTGGACACATTCGGGCTTTACAATGGGGCCGCGTCTTCTTTGGATCTCCACCACGGTGTCATTGTGGATGGTAGAGAGCATGTGGACATCTTTCTTGTCCCTCCACTTCATGGCCAACACCTCCTCGTTCCTCATGAATGCTGATTCTCCCTTTCTTAATTTTTTTGCTAGCAGATTTTTTGGGAATCCCTTAGGTTTTTTTTGAAGGTACCACAGGCCAGGGTTTTTTTATTATAAAGGTGAGGAAAAAGGGGCAGGCTGGTATAGTAGTTGTCGACATATAAATGGTATCCTTTGTCGAATAGGGGGTATGCCAGCTCCCAGACAATTTTTCCACTGGTTCCAATATATGTGGGGCAATCATGGGGCTGGAGCTGGGAATCTTTGCCTTCGTAGATTCGGAATGTGAAGACATATCCAGTGGCTCGATCGCATAATTTATTTAACTTCACCCCATACCTGGATCTCTTGCTTGGTATATACTGCTTGAAGTGCAGTCGGCCAGTGAAATGTATGAGGGACTCGTCCACACAAATTTTTTGGTCTGGAATGAAAAATTCTCTGAATCGCTGGGAAAAGGAATTGATTAGGGGGCGTATCTTGAACAATTTGTCATGTTTGGGATGATCTCGGGGAGGGCACTGGGAATTGTCACTGAAGTGGAGAAAACGCATAATCATGTCGTATCTTGTCCTGGACATGACAGCGGAATATATGGGCATGTGTTGGATGGGGTGGGTGGACCAATATGCATGGGCTTCATTCTTTTTTGTAAGCCCCATATTGAATGTTAGGCCCAAAAACATTTTAAATTCATCCAGTGTGACACATCGCCACTGGAACATGCGGGCGTAGGAAGAATTGGGGTTGGCAGCAATAAATTGGGATGCATATAAATTAGTTTGATCCACCATATCCTGTAGAAAATCTTGGGGGAAAAATAAAGAAAAATAATCAAATTCAGAAAAATTCGTAGTGTCGGGCTGCACACCTGGCTGTGCGGTGAAAGGGGGGATGATAGCAGGTCTTGAGTTGGCAGGCAACCATAAGGGGTTTGCCAGGGCATCGGGAAGGTAGGACTGGGGCGCGGTTCTTCGGGTTGGGCGGGTAATTCCAGTGCTTGTACTGGGCTCCTCTTCCTCTTCCTGGGGTCTGGCGCTGCTGGTGGTAATTCCAGTGCTTGTACTGGGCTCCTCTTCCTCTTCCTGGGGTCTGGCGCCGCTGGTGGTGGGCAGATCTCCTGATCTTGGTCCTGATCTCAATCTTTTGGGAGGGACGGTTTCCTCCGCGGACTCGGACTCTGATCCACTATCCTCCACTGGCTCGTATTCCGAACCAGATGATGTGAGCTCCCCGCTGCTCCCATCATCCGACATGGCAAGAAACTCATATGCCTCCTCAGGTGTGTAAACCCTTTGTGACATTATGGCAATTCTTATTGGCGGGCCTGTGTGGTGGTACAGATGGCGGTATGGGTGGTGGTACCGATGGAGGTACGGGTGGTGGTGGTGGTGGTGGTGGTGGCGGTACCGGTGGCGGTACGGGTGGTGGTGGTACCGATGGCGGTACAGGTAGTGGTGGCAGTACAGGTGGTGATTGTGGTACCGGTGGCGGTACAGGTGGTGGTGGCAGTACCGGTGGCGGTACCGGTGGTGGTGGCGGTACAGGTGGTGGTGGCGGTACAGGTGGTGGTGGCAGTACCGGTGGTGGTGGCGGTACAGGTGGTGGTGGCGGTACAGGTGGCGGTACAGGTGGTGGTGGTACCAATGGCAGTACAGGTGGTGATGGCGGTACAGGTGGCGGTATGGGTGGTGGTGGCACCGATGGCGGTACTGACGGTGGTACGGGTGGTGGTGGTACCGATGGCGGCACTAGTGGCGATACTGGTAGCGGCCTGTGTGGCAGTATAGATGGTGGGCCTGATGGAGGTACTAGTGGCGTTACTGGTGGTGGTACCGATGGCGGTACTGGTAGCCTGTGTGGCGGTACCGATGGCGGTACTGGTAGCCTGTGTGGCGGTACCGATGGCGGTGGGCCTGTGACAGATGGGCTGGTTGACAGATGGGCTGATTGACAGATGGGCTGATTGACAGATGGGCTGATTGGCTGGGCTGTGTGACAGGTCCTCTTTATTGGGGGGGGGCGTGTTGTGCACAGTACAGTAATAACAGTAATGTCAGACAGACACTGATTCACTCACTGATCTCTGCTCTCTCCTCTCACGATCGGTGTGTGAGGAGAGAGCAGGGATCAGATAGTAACAGCAACTTTTTTGTTTACATTTGTGACAGGCTGTGATTGGACACAGCCGGTCACCTGGTAAACAGCCAATTTCATTGGCTGTTTACCGATCGGGGAAGCGCTGTGTCCAAGGGACACTCGCCTTCCTCGATCACTACACTGGATGCTTTCGGCGGCGCGCAGGGAGCGCGCTGCCGAGTTTATTGTGACAGGTGATCGGCTGTGACTTTGACACAGCCGATCACGGGGTAAACAGCCAATAGAACTGGCTGTTTACCTAGATCGGGGAAGCGCTGTGTCCGAGGGACATGTGCCGTAGCCGATCGCCGCGCTGCGCGCTCCCGCGGGCACGCGCCGGCATGTTATCCTGCTGGACGTCATATGACGTCCAGTCAGGATAATGCAACCACTTCCCGGACGTCAATATGCTATTGACCGGGCGGGAAGTGGTTAAGCTAATGGATAAAAAAGCTACATTTCGAATGATAGCTGTCATAATTTATGGCTGGCTAATATTTCAAAGGGACATCTATTAAAAATTAGAAGACATTGTACAGAAAAAGATGAATATTTAGAGCGGGCTTCCAGAATTGAGGAGATGTTCATCAAGAAGGGCTATAGAAAATAATTTTTTAAGGAGCAGATAGAAAAGGTTTGATTGAAGGATGTGAAGGAGCTGATATAGGTGTAGCGGCATCCCCGACCTCCAAAGGCCTAATGGTAACCTCCAGAGTCAGGAAGAGCTGACATCCTTCCTTGTAGTGTGGGTTACTAGGCATGGTGGGTGTAATGCAAGATAGAATGATTGGGTGCCAGTCACTTTTTGAATGCAGCAAAAGAGAATTATTGTCTCTTAAACAGAACTGGGGGAGAGAGGGTTAGGGCCAGGACACCCTTAGGCAGATGCAATAGTAATTGGCAGACAAAATAATAGCCATACAGCTATACAGGTAGAGGGCCTTTAAGCTGGATGCAGCAACTATATTTGTAGAACTGCTGTCTCCTATGGCAACTGAACTTGGAACAGTCAACAGAGATCAATACACGTAACTCACTGTAACCCGTTATAGATCTTCTCTCACATCTCACAGTATCTTACTGTAGATCTTCACTCACTGAGCTCCTGAGATCCTAGACTTCAAGATCCCAGACGTCACTGGATCCCCTGAGCTCTTTCACAGCTAACCTGCTGTAAACTCCTTAAGCTTCACCCACGCTAACCCGCTGGGTCCCTGGCTCGGCACTCTGCTGAAGTTTTCCGTCCTCTTCACCATCCCCAGCTGATGAAAAGGCTGCTTTGGTACTCCTTCAGACTTCCGTACACTGGCCTCTGATAGCAGGAATGGCTGTCCCTTGCTGGTGACTATTTCTCCAATTTACCTCTGGCCTTGATCATCACTTTCCCCTGGCATCAGGAGTGATGGTGCCTTGTGGCAACGGCTTCTCCCTCACCGCTGGCAATGATCCAGACACCCCCGTCCATTGGAACCTCTGCAACATGGTTGGGCTTCCAGTCTGAAGCCCCAAACCCGTGCTGTCTCTCTCAAACCTGGATAGGCCTCAGACGGCCTAGCAGCCAGGTGTTCCTGGGATAGGCCTCAGGCTTCTGGCCTAGCAACCCGAAGCCTTGTGACACACGTCCACCCAGACAGCCGTCCAGAACCCCTATCATCTGACTCCTCCCGAATAAATAGGTGATCCCAGCAGGCCAAGGGACCAAAGAGACCCCTGCCAATTGGCTGAGTCAACCTTTTCACTCCTAGTCTGGATTCCCTATGCCCTCATCATTGCCACAGGCAACAAAGCCACCTAGTGAAAGAAGAGAGAAGTGCATCAAATCCATAGTTGGGGAGAAAGCTAGTGAATCCCCTATCAATCAGCCAGCCTAGTTACCACCTAGCAAGCTAAATTTGTTAGCAACCCTATCTACTACAGCGGATAAAAAATAAATAAAGTGCGCTAATTATATGAAAATACACACATAGATGTGAATACATGTGGGTGGTAGTAAAAACCACAATCTACTGAGAGCAAGTAAATGACTCCATGAGTGGTAGAAATATATAAGTTTAAAACATAAAAACTCAAATAAAAAGAAGAAACAAAAAATGTGTACATGTGAAGTACAATGATATTAATAGCGTGAAAATCTGAAAATCAAACAAACTCAGTCCATGGGTTCAAACATAAAAAGTTCATCAGTGAAAAAAAGCTTCCATCCACTATACAGCTCAGCAGCAACTAATCCCCCTATGAGTGGATTGACAAAGGAGAGAGATGTGCAGGATGGTGCAAATCCACTGGCGGTGACTCCAATAAGTGAGAAAGTGATAAAAGTGGACTCTTACCCTCCGTGTTGGACCCCCTCCTTGGCAGGGTCTATCAGGCATGCAGATTTTTGCCCTCTGCAGGGACCGTGGTCCCTGCAGAGGGCAAAAATCTGCATGCCTGATAGACCCTGCCAAGGAGGGGGTCCAACCCTGCCAAGGAGGGGGACCCTGCCAAGGAGGGGGTCCTGCCAAGGAGGGGGTAAGAGTCCACCTTTATCACTTTCTCACTTATTGGAGTCACCGCCAGTGGATTTGCACCATCCTGCACATCTCTCTCCTTTGTCAATCCACTCATAGGGGGATTAGTTGCTGCTGAGCTGTATAGTGGATGGAAGCTTTTTTTCACTGATGAACTTTTTATGTTTGAACCCATGGACTGAGTTTGTTTGATTTTCAGATTTTCACGCTATTAATATCATTGTACTTCACATGTACACATGTTTTGTTTCTTCTTTTTATTTGAGTTTTTATGTTTTGCACTTATATATTTCTACCACTCACGGAGTCATTTACTTGCTCTCAGTAGATTGTGGTTTTTACTACCACCCACATGTATTCACATCTATGTGTGTATTTTCATATAATTAGCGCACTTTATTTATTTTTTATTTTTCATGGTATACACAGATATTGATGTATTTTGTGTGCAGCTTTTACCTTTGACCTTTTTTGCTCTGCAGCGCAGTTTTTCTTTTTATTTTTGAACCTTGTTATACCAACTACAGCGGATAAACAGAAAAAACATGGATAAAGAAAAATATTCACTAGCAATATTTTTAAATTGTAATAGACATTATAGGAATGTGAACATGAACATTGAAAAATGTCTGCCTATATTAATGGAAAATGTTGTAGACATCTTAGTGATATACTCCCCCAAAAAAACAAAATTTATTTACAAAACTCTGAGGTGTCAGTTAGGGAAGAATGTAATAGATCCTCAGAAAATGAATGAGATCTAATTTTTTTTAATGGGAAAGGTTTTAACACCTGTGGTAGATGCCATGACTGTTAAGCCTCGTACACACGGTACGATTGTTGGCAGGGAATTGTCTGTTGACAGACTGTTGTCCTAAAATCTTACCATTAGTACGCTCCTTTTGACAATTGTTGTCCAACTTTGGGCCAACAAATGTTGGATGGCAGGCTAGTAAATTTTCGGTGGACAACGGTTTGACATCAGATTTTCATATGGTCAGTACGCAAATCCGTCACACAAAAGTCGAAAGTACAAACACGCATGCTCGGAATCAATGCTCACCAAACACGAAATTAGCAGAAGGGGCCCAAAGGGTGGTGCTCAAGAGCTGAAATTCCTCGTAGTACGTCACTATGTTCGTGTTTGTTGCACGACAATCGTGTAACGTTAGTATGCAAGACAAGATCCTGGCACACGCCCTTAAGACAAAAATCAGACGCTCGGATGGCCAACAATCATACCGTGTGTACGAGGCTTCAGGCTGGATACACATTATACAATTTTTGTTGTTCAATTTCCTTTAGATTTACCTTCTACTATGTAGTGCAAGGGCCTGCCTAATTGCAAACAATTTGAAAGTGTTTAGGTTTGACCTCATATTATATGGTTTTGGTAAAGCTAAAGGAAAGTTGTACAAGAAAATTGTATACAAATTGTATAGTGTGTAGCCAGCTTAAAGGGATTGTAAAGGTAATTAAAAAAAAAAATAACAAACATGTTATACTTACCTCCACTGTGCAGCTCTTTTTGCACAGAGTGGCCCCGAACCTGGTCTTCTGGGGTCCCTAGGCGGCTGTCTCAGCTACTCCCTACAAGAACTAAACACCTTCATGCGAGCTCTCTCATATGGTGTTTAGTTCTTGCGGGCACGGTCCTGTGATACAGCCGGCGGCTATAGCCGCTGACTGTATCAATTGGCCCCGCCCCCCAGTGCGCCGCGTCATTGGATGTGATTGACAGCAGCACAAGCCAATGGCTGTGCTGCTTTCAATCCATCCACTCTAGCCAATCAACGGCCAGACTGAGTGGCGAAGAGGAAATGGGGGCAAGCGCAGCAGGTGAACAGCTCAGGTAAGTAAAATAGCGGGGCTGGGGGGGTGGTATTGTCAGATGTTTTTTCACCTTAATGCATAGGATGCATTAAGGTGAAAACACGTAAACCTTTACAACCCCTTTAAGAGAGTAAACAATAACTTTAAAGCCAGTTCACACCACATGCAGTCTAGTGTGTTTTTTTTCTGCATCAAAAACACATGAAAAGTAGGTTATAAAGTTTTCAATGGCATAGTTCACACCATTGCTTGCAGTTACAGTGCATTCCCGTTCCTGAAAGAAAAAGAAGAAAATGCTGCATTTTTCCTGCACTGGACTGTACTGGAATGCTGTAAAACACATAAAAAATGCACTAGAACACACTGGAATGCACCTAAAAACACCAAAAACGCACTGGAACACATATGTCCTTATTTAAGGCTAACCGCTTCCATACCGGGCCATAGTAATAAAACGCCGGCAGGAGCATCTCCTCCCGCCCCTTCTCGCCACTCCTGCGTCCCCCGGGGCAATACGGCAGTCAGGAATGAAGCATGTCCCTCGGGACACAGCCCATCCCACGATGAGGGTAATGCACCAATAAAAATTGCTCTTTACCACGTGATCGGCTGTGTCCAATTACAGCTGGTCACATGTGATGTGCTCGTTTACACCGCTCGTGTGTGCCCCTGGGGGCACGCAACGTGGCAAACGGAGATGGGGCATGTCCCTTGATCAGGGTAAAGAGGCAATGAAATTGGCTCTTTACCATGTGACTGGCTATGTCCATTCACAGCTGGCCACAAATGTCAACAAACGGGTGTAGTGCCATTTCCGTGTTTTCCTCAGTGTGCGAGGAGGAGATTGAGGGAAAAAATGTGCTGCAGTACAGTGATGTGCCCCGATTACCCCACAAAAAAAGAGGACCTATCACCAGCCAATCAGAGTACCTGTCACTAGCCCATCAGATGACCTGTCACCAGCCCATCAGAGGACCTGTCACCAGCATCAGAGTACCTGTCACCAGCATCAGAGTACTTGTCACAAGCCCCAGAGTACCTGTCACAAGCCCCAGAGTACCTGTCACCAGCATCAGGGTACTCTGTCACCAGCCCATCAGAGTACCCGAGTACCTGTTACCAGCCAATCAGAGTACCCGAGTACCTGTTACCAGCCCATTAGAGTACCTTAATACCTGTCACTGGCCCATCAGAGTACCGAGTACCTGTCACCAGCCCATAAGAGTACCCGAGTACCTGTCACCAGCCCATCAGAGTACCCGAGTACCTGTCACCAGCCCATCAGAGTACTCGAGTACCTGTCACCAACTAATCAGAGTACCCGAGTACCTATCACCAGCCCATCAGAGTACCTGTGTACCTGTCACCAGTCAATCAGAGTACCAGAGTGCCTATCATCAGCCCATCAGAGTACCCAAGTACCTATCTACAGCTCAGAGTACCTGGAGTAACCGAGTACCTGTCACCAGCCCATCAGAGTGCCCGAGTACCTGTCACCAGCCCATCAGAGTACCCGAATACCTGTCACCAGCCCATCAGAGTGCCCGAGTACCTGTCACCAGCCCATCAGAGTACCCGAGTACCTGTCACCAGTCCATCAGAGTACTCGAGTACCTATCATCAGCCCAATCAGAGAATCAGAGTACCCGAGTACCTATCTCCAGCTCATCAAAGTACCCCGAGTATCTGTCAACAGCCCATCAGAGTACCCCGAGTACTTGTCACCAGCCCATCAGAGTACCCCAAGTACTTGTCACCAGCCCATCAGCGTAACCAAGTACCTATCACCAGCCCATCAGAGTACCTGAGTACCTGTCACCAGCCCATAAGAGTACCTGAGTACCTGTCTCCAGTCCATCAGAGTACCTGAGTACCTATTTGCAGCCCATCAGAGTACCCGAGTACCAATCTGTAGTCCATCAGAGTACCCAAGTGCCTATCTACAGCCCATGCCTAATAGAATATACATTGGGATGTTTGATTTTCAAAATGGGGTAATTTTGTGGTTGTTTCCATCGTCCTGGTGCTCCAGGACCTTCAAAAGTGTGATAGATTGTCAGGAAACTAAATGTGTAATTTATGCTCCTAGAACACCGAATGGTGCTCCCTGCATATTGGGCCTCTCTATGTGGCCAGGCTGTGTAAAAGTCTCATACATGTGGTATCGCCATACTCAAGAGGAGTAGCAGAATGTATTTTGTGGTGTAATTTTTGCTATGTACATGCTATGTGTTAGAAAAATCGTATAAATTGACAACTTTGTGTAAAAAAAAAGTTTTAATTTTTTTGCACGTTTTCCAAAATTTTGGGGGAAAAAATGACATGTTCAAAAGACACATTATGCTTCAAAGAATATAAGTTGGGGTGTTTTCTTTCCAAAATGGGGTCATTCTGTAAGTAATTCCATTGTCCTGGTGCTCTAGGACCTTCAAAGGTGTGATAGCTCATCAGGAAATGAGATGTGTAATTTATGCTCCTAGAACTGATAGTGCTCCCTGCATGTTGGGCCTCTCTATGTGGCCAGTCTGTGTAAAAGTCTCACACATGTGGTATTGCCATACTCTAGACAAGTAGCAAAATGTGTTTTGGGGTGTAATGTTTGCTATGTACATGCTATGTGTTAGAAAAATCTTATAAATAGACAACTTTGTGTAAGAAAAAATATGTTTTCATTTTTTTTTCCACATTTTCCAAAAACTTGTGGAAAAAATTGACGTGTTCAAAAGACTCATTATGCCTCTTGGAATATACTTTGGGGTGTTTACTTTCTAAAATGGGGTCATTTTGTGGGTAATTACACTGTCCTGGTGCTCCAGGGTCTTCAAAAATGTGATAGGTAGGAATTAATTTAGAAATTAGTGTAATTTATGCTCCTAGAATGCCTGATGATGCTCCCTGCATGTTGGGCCTCTGTATGTGGCCAGGCTGTAAAAAAAGTCTCACACATGTGATATCACCATACTCAGGGGGAGTAGCAGAATATATTTTGTGGTGTAATTAGAAGTATGCTTATGCTGCGTGTGAGAAATAACTTGTTATTATGACAATTTTGTGTAAAAAAAAAAAGAAAAATTCTTAATTTTCCAAAGAATTGTGGAAAAAAATACAACTTCAAAAAACTCACCATGCCTCTTACTAAATACCTTGGACTGTCTACTTTCCAAAAAGGGGCCTCCCGTTTTGAACAGGTTCAGGCCTCCTTAGGACCCCCAGTTCAACAACCTCAACCGCCATCTACTGCTGTACCTATTCCAGTCACAGCCTCATGCACAAATTATTTGCATTTACCTGCTCCGTCCCGTTACTCCGGGGACCCCAAGGCCTGCAGGGGGTTCCTTAGCCAGTGCACAATTCATTTTGAACTCCAGCCCTAAAACTTCCTGTCCGATCGGGCGAAGGTAGCCTATATTATATCCCTCCTGTTCGGCGAGGCGTTAGCTTGGGCTGCCCCTCTGTGGGAACTGAATGATCCAGTGGTTTCTAGCCTGTCTGATTTCTTGAAACTTTTTCAGAATATCTTCGAGGAACAGGGTCATGTCTCCTCAGCGGCCAACACCCTTTTACGTCTCCGTCAAGAGTCCACTTCTGTGGGACAGTACGCTCTTCATTTTCGTACTTTGACTGCTGAGCTGAGCTGGAATAATGAGGCCTTAGTTGCAACCTTTTTACATGGTCTCTCTGATAGAGTGAAGGATGAATTTGCAGAAATAACCATCCCTGCTGATCATTACCTTGTGTAACCAGATCGATATTCGCAAAAAAGTATAATTATTCCTGCGCTACCATGTGTGGAAAAAAGAGCTAGTGGAAGAGCTGCCTACACCGGATAGGTTAAACCCTGCCCCTAATTGCAAGTGACAAACAAATTAAAACGTGGTGTTGCGCTCATCCAACAAGAACATGATAAATAAAGTACATAAGCATTTAAAAAACTATAAAACCAAAGTGACAGTGCTAGTGGTAGATGCCCTAATGCAATAACATAAAATAATACAAAATATCAAAAAAGTGGCAGTGCTTAAGGTATAATGCTAGTATTAGTTAATAACTAGTAACTGTGATAAAACATACAGGTAAATTAATCAGCCCACATGTGACCGGAAACATGTGCAAAATAATAGTGAATCAAAGCGCAGTACACAGCCCCAATCAATATTATCTATAGACTTCAAGAAAATGGCCGCCCATTATATCCTATGGGTGAGCTATTAAAAGACACTCATTGTGCCTCCTTGTATCCCCTTGTATCCGTGGTGTGTGATGTCACGCGTAGGGACGGGACAGGCACTCTATGCTGACTATTGATACGAGCTCGCCGCTTGTCTGAGATAAGGAATCGTTTGACTTGTTTTTATGTGAGTACCTTTTATGCTAATAAAACCCAGCTTGTTGCCAACAATACTACACTATTTGGGACCTTCCTTTTGTTCTTTTCATATTGGGGACCCCCTCTATATCCGTGGAGGGTCTGAGTTCCCGCATGAGGCTGCCGGTCATAGGATTAAAGGTTGTCGCCCCCCATTATCTGGTCTTACGTTGGTATCCCATCACCGGGAAAGATCTAGCCCCTGCACCAAGAGGAAGGGCTGTTATTCCTACTATTGGTTTATGCTGTTACCCCATTACCTGAAGGTAAGGGGCCACTACTTATAAGTGTGTGGTTTGTTGCACGAAGAGGAAACATCACTGTATATCTGTTCCAGTCACCTCACCTCCTTCAAGAGGATTGCTATATGTGCACTTTATTTTGGACATTTTTAGCCATTTGTCACAAAGGATTTTATGTTGTTTTGCACTAGTCATTTTGTTCATTGTTTGCTTGTTACCTGGCGTGCAAATTACTTACATATGCCTGGCGTGTATATGTTTTGCATTATCTTACCAGCCCAGCTTAAGATTTAGCTCACCCTTTTGCATTGTATTTATTGATTGGGGCTGTGTATTGCGCTTTGATTCACTATTATCTTGCACATGTTTCCGGTCACATGTGGGCTGATTAATTTACCTGTATGTTTTATCACAGTTACTAGTTATTAACTAATACTAGCATGATACCTTAAGCACTGCCACTTTTTTGATATTCTGTATTATTTTATGTTATTGCATTAGGGCATCTACCACTAGCACTGTCACTTTGGTTTTATAGTTTTTTAAATGCTTATGTACTTTATTTATCATGTTCTTGTTGGATGAGCGCAACACCACGTTTTAATTTGCAGATCGATATTCGCTTTCAGGAGAGGACCCTGGAAAAAAGACGCCAGCACTCCCCGGTCTTTAGGCAGCCTGAGCTCCCTGTCCCCTCTCTTCGACCCGAGGAGCACCACCTGCCAGCTGCAGCTGGGCTGGACGAAGCTATCTCCCGAAGAACGCGCTAGGCGCAGAACTCTGGGCCTGTGCCTCTATTGTGGGGCCAAAGGTCATTTTTGTGACACTTGCTCTCTTCGTCTGGAAAAACCCTTGAGCTAATACATCTGGAAGGTGGAGTATTGGACCCTGAAATATCACCTTCACCTTCTCGTCTTCTTCTATCTGTGTTTCTTCATGTCGGAGCTTCCTCTCATTCGGTCTTGGCATATCTGGATTCCGGAGCCGCTGGCAATTTCATGGATTGGGGAACTGCATCTTCCATGAGACTGACTCTTTTTCCCCTCACCACGCCATTGGTAGTCTTGGCGATTGATGGCACTGTTCTCCTAGGGGGCCCTATCTGCTTCCAGACCCTCCCTGTTAAGATGTCAGTAGGGACACTCCACCCGGAGTGGATATCCCTCCTTATCTTACCTAAGGCCTCATCTCCTATCATTTTAGGTCTTCCTTGGTTACGGCTCCATTCTCCATATGTTGACTGGACTGCTGGACAGATCTTGGCTTGGGGTTCCTCCTGTTCCTCGTCCTGCCTACTCAAGGTTGCCGCAAAAGAGAAACTTCCTGTTGTTACCATCCCAGTATCTTCTGCTCTTCCCACTGCATATAGAGATTTCTGGGATGAGTCCTGCAATAGTCGGGCTGATGCACTCTCTAGGTCATGTGGCACTCTGGATGAGGAGCCCACCTGTGAACCTGAGCCGATCATTCACTTCAGTTTGCATAACCATTTACCTTTGCCTGTCCCTAAACTCCCTTGGACGCACAGCCAGGCTAACTTGTCCGCAAGTTCCACAATTGCTACACCCTGCAATGCGATTGAGGTTGTCGCTACACCTGGCGATGCTATTCAGTTGGCCTCTGCACCAGTTATGCCAGTCCAGCCCATGCCCAGTGGGCTTCCTGCTTTTTCTTATTCAGGACCTTCTGTAACCTGGCCTCACCCTACTACTACTACTAAATCCATTCAAACCTGTCTAAGAGACTTAATACATCCTTTGGATAGATTGCCTTATTCGGCAAGGTGGTTTTTTCAACCTTTTTTTCAGGGCTCTCTGCATTCTGCTTGTGTTTCAGCTATCCAGCTTGACTCCTGTGACACATCACCTTCTAACCAACCTGGCTTCAGGGATCCACTGACCTCTGCCCAGTTTGATGGTCCTGTGCTGGATGTCCAGCTCATCTTTAAGGGTCTGGGAGACTCTGCTCAGACTCCTGATGGTCTTCACATGCCCTTACCCATTTCTAAAAAGCCTTTAGTCCTCAATAAGTCCTCTCGTCCCCTCCCTACCTTGGTTCCGGTCTCTGAGGATAATCTAACGTATGAGGTTAGTCAAGTTCTGGATTCTCGGCTCCATAAAGGCATTGTTCATTACCTCATACATTGGAAAGGGTTTGGTCCTGAGGAGAGGTCTTGGATCACTGCATCTGAGATCTTTGCACCTTGTCTGTTGAGGAGGTTTCATCTGAAGTTTCCCTTTAAGCCTGGGCCCAGGCGGGCAAGGGGGAGGCCTCGTAAGAGGGGGGGTACTGTCATGGTTATGCAGTAATGTTTATTTGTCAGCTTACCTCTCCATGTGTTTAGATTAAGAGACCAGCCACTCTCACCTGGCTGCTTAAATAATCTCTCCTCAAAGCATGGCTCGACCCCAGCCCCTATCAGGGAAATCTATATTAACCTGTGCACTGCAAGCCAGCTTTGCTGATCAATATTGTGTGATTTGGCTTCCGTGTGCTCATTGCTCTGTGTCCTACGTCTGATCCTGTTTACTGATCTTGGCTTGTTCTTGACTATCCCTGCTTGCTTGTGACCCTGACCTTTTGGCATGTTCTCTGTCTATCCTTGTCTGCTAGTCGCCCTGACCTTTGGCTTATCTCCTTACTATCCCTTGTTGTCCTGGGCTGTTGCTTCCTCTCTGTCCTCCTGTAGCCTAACGTGAGCTGGGAGACCCTGGGGGCCGCGACCTGGAGTCAGTTGCAGCGCAGTCCATCCTCACCACTAGAGGCTCTGGTGAGCACCTGCTGGCTCTTAGACTCCACGCCCTGGGGAATCTTATGCTCTAGCTCCTAGTGGGATCTGTGTTGGTGCTCCAGTGGACCTGCCTTCCTGAACCACCCTGAGTTCCATCCGCAGCAGTCATCCGAAGGGTCCACTACCTTAGCGGTGATCTCCTGACTCCAATGGTCTGCATCTGTCACCTGGACTCAGGTAACCTGACACTAAATTGATGAAGAAATTTAATTTTTTAATTTTTTTATTGGATGTGTTTTATACCAGAAATTAAAAAATATTGTATTTTTTTCAAAATTGTCGTTTTTTTTTATTGTTTGTAGCGCAAAAAATAAAAACTGCAGAGGTGATCAAACACCACCAAAAGAAAGATCTATTTGTGGGAAAAAAGGACATACATTTTATTTGGGTATGACTGCTCAATTGTCAGCTAAAGTAACGCAGTGCCGTATCGCAAAAAATGGCTTGGTCATTAAGGTGGCAAATCTTTCCGAGGCTGAAGTGCTTAAAGATTGTATATTGTCTGACCGAAGGTGTTGTCTATGGTATACAATGGCCATGTGGGCTATAGTAAATCAGCCTGACAAAAAGATTAGCCAAATACAAAAGCATATATAAAAAAAAACATACCTGTGGGTTTTAAAAAATATAATTTGTTCAACCATTTCTATCTCGTTCCTAATAGGGACCCATCTGGATAGAAAGTCCAGAGCAAAAGGAAATAAAAGCGCAGGGCGGGCATGACAGAGTTAACAGGGTGGCTATAGCAAGGTAAGTTTAATGTAAAAGGTGCTGTGATTGGAGGTGGTGGAGAAATGGGGTGGAGGGGAGTTAACTGAGCAGAAGGAGTGGTTCCTCCCCAGCACAGTTGTACAGGAGGAGCGAGCTTGCAAGCATGGCCGCAGTGGAGGAGCTCTTTGTAAGGCTGAAGGCCAAGGCAGCATTCAAGGGACCTGGATGGCTGGAAGGCAGACTGACAGCGGCACTGGGTGAGGGTTCTACAGTGGCCAATCCAGCGGGGCGTGAGTCTGCATGAGCCCGGCGGTCCAGGCCGCCAGCTCGTTTCTCCCCAGATCCCCCCTCCCTTCCAGAGTACAGTGGCAACAAGTCAGAGCAGGTCGGGCGATTTCAGGGCCGCCCAAGAAGTGTGCGGCGGTGCCTTTGGTGGGGGGGACCGGTCAGCAACGTCAGATAGGCCGCTGGTGAGGGGAAGTGCCAGCAGCTTCAGGGTGGATGCTGGGCCTAGCAGGGGGATAGTGAGGGAGATGGAGAGCCCGGCCTCTGGCTTTGATGCAGCGGGGGCGGGGCTTCGTCGGGGGAAGACCACGGCAACGGCCACCGGGCACTCCAAATCTGCAGTCGGCGGCCCCCCAAGGATGGAGGCACAGAGGACAGCAGCGGGCAGTGGCCTGGGGTGGCACTGTGGGAAGGAGGACAGAGGGCCAGGAAAAGCGACCCACAAATCGGTGGGTGGATCCGGCACGCAGAGGAGGGGCTTGGAGAACCGCGGATCTCCGGCATCCAGTGAAGCATTCACTGGAGGGCTGTCGGTGAGTGATGAAGAGATGGCGGTCGACCGTTCAAAAGGTAAGCTGTCGCAGTCGGAGGACAATGGGCAGCGAGGACATCCAACGGCGGTGGAGACGGGACCCTCGGCTGGTGGGACCCCTTCCAGGCACCCCGGTAAGTCAATATTTCTTGCTTCACATGTTGTGGGTACTGATGTGGGGGAGGGAGGGGGGATTAGTGGTTTGGGTCAGGTCCCAGCAGGGCGGTCGGCCACGACCGTGCCCCCCACTCCGGCCGCATTGGTTTCAGACCGCGCCACGGCGGACTCAGGGTTACAGAGTTTTTAGCTGGTTTGAAAGAATAAGTACACAGGTTTGAGCCAGGGCTGAGCGGTATAAAGTCACCGGTGATGGCATGGGTGGCTCCTGGGGTGGGGGGGCGACTAGTGGGGCGATACCAGGGATGGGGACTCCCCCCAAAACTGCTACGGTGCCTGCGGCGCCCACGACGGAGGTTGGAGGAGTGGCAGATAAGGAGGCGGCATCCAAGACGACAGTGGAGGCAACAGGTGAGGCTGCTAAAAAACAGGACCTGGTAAGGTTGGCGGACATAGCAAAATGTGAGGTTTATGTGTGTTTTGAGGGCCCCCTCGGAGCACACCTAAAACCTGAAGTACGGGAAAAAAATTGGAAGGTTGAATAGGTGGAGATTTTTGCGCTCCTACCGCTGGAAAAGTTCAATCTGGATAGGGTTAAGCCAGAGGATCACAAGAAGGAAGATGAAGAAAAAAGGAGGTATAGGCTCATCCCTAGGACTTTCCCGAATTGGCTGCAGGCCTTTGCGATAATGGCGAACGTTATTGGGGAGAAGAACCCAGAACACTGCTCGGCGCTGTTCTGCTATTTAGACGCCGTGGGAGAGGCATACAGAGTCTACGGGGGAACAGCAAGGCTGTGGTACGATGAACAATTTAGGCAACGGAGGGCGATATGCCCGTCCTTGAGGTGGGATCATAAGGACATCAGTTTATGGATGCGCCTGATGACTTTGGCTAGGCCGACGAGTCAGTTTTTTCCAGGGGGGGCCGGTGGCTCATCCAACCCTGGACAATCGGCCACAAGAAAGAGAGGGGTGTGTTGGCAATTTAATGAGGGTTCCTGCTGGTTTGGGGGGTCGTGCAAGTACAAGCACGAAGGTTCCGGTTGTGGAGGTGGACACCCCCTGTCCCATTGTTTTAAGCAGGGAAAAGGCCGTACAGGTGAATCTGTTAGTAAAGGGGACAACGTGAAAGTGGAAAAGATGCAGCCTTTCCTTGATAGGTACCCAGATAGAGGGGCAGCGTAGTTGCTGGGCCTGGGGTTTTTGGAAGGGTTTCGGATTCCGTCACAGCTGGTCGATGCTCCCCCATTGTCACGCAATTTGCGGTCAGCCTTACAACATGCAGACATGGTTTCAGAGAAACTGCGGAAGGAGGTTGTGTTGGACCGCATGGGTGGCCCGTTTCTTTCGTTGCCGGTAATGGATCTGGTAGTGTCACCATTAGGGGTTGTGCCAAAGAGAGAGCCTAACAAATTCAGGTTAATCCACCATTTATCATTTCCAAAAGGGGGTGCGGTGAATGATGCCATCGACCCAGAGATATGCACTGTATCTGATACTTCCTTTAATGCGGCTGTGTTTTGGCTTAGGAAGTACGGGCAGGGGGCGCAGATGGCAAAAGCTGACATAGAGTCGGCTTTCCGTTCGCTCCGGGTCCATCTGGATAGCTTTCGTCTGTTAGGTTGTTACTGGCAAGAAGAATACTACGTGGATCGCTACCTGCCCATGGGGTGTTCTATATCCTGTGCATTGTTTGAACAGTTTAGTTCCTTCATTGAGTGGGTCGTGCGTGACATTGCGGGAGTGAATTTGATCATACACTATTTGGACGACTTCCTCTGCTTGGGCCCGCCTCTATCAGAAGTTTACGCAGTCCTGTTGGCTACGCTGGAACATGTTGCTTATAAGTTTGGCATCCCTTTGGCCCCGGAGAAGACAGAGGGTCCAATGACAGTGTTGAGTTTTCTGGGCATTGTCTTGGACTCAGATGTAATGGCGTGTAGACTGCCGGAGGATAAGCTGATGGCATTGAAAGCAGAGATCCGGAGGATCATGAGATTACGCAAAGTACAACTTCAAACCTTACAATCATTGCTAGGTAAGTTGAATTTTGTGTGTCGCATCCTGCCTATGGGGAGGGTTTTGCAGGTGGCTGTCGGCAAGTACCACAGGGGTTACATCCCCCAAGCACTGTGTGCGCTTGGTGAGGGCACATAGAGAGGACCTGACAAAATGGCACATGTTCCTGGCTAATTTCAACGGCAGGGCGCTGTGGATGTCAGGGCCAGTTAGCAACTTTGATCTGGAGCTGTACATGGATACAGCGGGTTCTGCAGGTTTTGGAGACTTTTTCCAAGGTAAGTGGAGTGCAGGGCCTTGGGGACAAGGTGCTTTGGGGAGCTACTCCAAAGCACCCTCCCCATGTTGAGGGCATGTGGCCTGGAACGGTTCAGGAGGGGGGGCACTCTCTCTTTTCCTGTGGCCTGTCAGGTTGCGTGCTCGGATAAGGGTCTGGTATGGATTTTGGGGGGACCCCTAAGCCAATTTTTTTTTAAATTTGGCGCAGGGTTCCCCTTAATTTCTATACCAGACCTAAAGGGCCTGGTATGGATTTTGGGGGGACCCCCACGCAATTTTTTTTTAAATTTTTGGTTCGGGGTTCCACTTAATATTCATATCAGACCCAAAGGGCCTGGTAATGGACTGAACCTATGCCATTTTTTTTTTCAATGAGTTTCATCTATATTGCCAAGACCCGACAATGCATTACAGCCGCAATCAGTTTTGATTGACTTTTTTCCTTTAGAAATGTCATTTTGCTGTGGTACTGTTCTAAACATGGGAAAACTGCGCCATTTTACAGGCATACTATAGACACCCCCAGGCACAATATTTAAAGGAATATTTCATTTTTATTGTTTCACTTTAACCACATGCCGACCGGGCCATAGCCGAAAGACGGCTACAGCGCGGTCGGCTTATTGTGGGAGGGCGTCCATGGACGTCCTCCCAGAATCTTGCTCCCCTGGGGCGTGCACTTGGGAACATCCACGACCACCGGGTCCGGAAGACCTGGCGCATCATGGATCACAGTAAACGGCCGCTGATAGCGGCCGTTTACCATGTGATCACTCTGTCAAATGACGGAGTGATCACTTGTAAACAAACCAGCGTCATGTCATGACGCCAGTTCCTCCCTCCCCTCTCTGTACCGATCTGAACAGTGCAAGGGGAGTGGTGGAGAGGGGGAGAGATCGTTTGCAGCAGCGCTGTGGGCTGGATCTGTAGTGCCCACAGCGCTGCTCGGTGCCCATACTCTGCAATACTCTGCAGTACCATGCCAATACTCTGCAGTACTCTGCCCATACTCTGCAATAATCTGCAGTACTCTGCCAATACTCTGCAATACTCTGCCAATAATCTGCAGTACTCTGCCAATACTCTGCAATACTCTGCCAAAAATCTGCAACACTCTGCCAATACTCTGCAATAATCTGCCATACTCTGCCAATACTCTGCAATAATCTGCAACACTCCGCCAATACTCTGCAAGTATCAAAAATCACTGATCCCGAAAAAACAAACGTTTTAAAAACTTTTTTTCATTGATACACGTCCCCTTGGGCAGGACCCAGGTCCCCAAACACTTTTTATGACAATAACTTGCATATAAGCCTTTAAAATGAGTACTTTTGATTTTTCATTTTCGTGTCCTATAGACTTTAATGGTGTTCATTTTGTTCGTCCAAATTTTTTGCCTGTTCGGATGTTCTGGTGCGAACCAGGTGTTCGGCTCATCCTTAATTATAGGCTTACCTGTAGTGAAAAGTGGATTGTAAGAGTTTACAACCACTTTAAACATATCATATTTTTGCTAGAAACACTATTCTTAGCCAGAATGCAAATCGCCAGGACATGGATGAGAGAGTCACCCCCCCCCCCCACACACACACACACACACACTATACAACAGTGGATCAGAGCTATTAACACTACCCTTCCTTACAAAAAAAGTACTCTATTTACATAGGGGCTGTCCAAACAAATAGCATAAAATTTGGAATAGGTGGTTAGAGGATGCATCCACCTGCAATGCAGAGGAATGATCCTTGATCTGTGCTAGCAACCTCCTCCCCTGTGGCCTTTTACAGTCAGACCAATATGATACATGGTTTGGTGTTCTGCCTACAATATATATTACAACATTTGTATGTCTATCATTGGTTCCACTTGTTAATAGAACACCTAAAAACTTGTGACCAGTATATATATGTCAAGGCAATTGTCCTGTGTGTAGTGGCTGTTGCACTTTATTTCTGTATGTCTCTTCTTATTTTATGCTCAATAAAACTTTGTTTTTTGATTTAAAAAAATGCTGTTTGATCCTATCTTCTCTGATCCTCTCCTTCTTCCACTGTTCCCAATCTATCTCCTGATAATACAGAGCCTTTGGAGTCACTCTGCACATGCTCAGTTAGGTGTGTGTTGCTAGAGAGTTTTTATTTTTTATTTTAGAGTTAATATTTTTTTTTTCTTGGGAGGGTGCATGTGATCAGCACAGGGCCAATCAGCACTATCTTGACAGTAGAATTAAAACTCCTCCTACAAGCTTTAACCAGACACTCATAGAAGTCACAAGACTGCTATATACTGCTGATGAGAAAAGGTATTTAGCAGTTTATATTTACTAAAATAATTGCATTTCCATGTTCTGTGGTAGACCAGATATAGTGAATGCAGGGTCCTGGGCTAGTAACACTTTAACAGTAGGGGGTCCTAAACCTAGTTAAAAGCATATAAAAGTATCTGGTGATTGTAGACTCACGTGATCTCATACAGACATTACATTCACATACTTTTGCAAACACACTGACAGAAATACAATAGGTTGACAGTTGCCACTCATCCCATCTCTCTTTCAAAACACTTGCTGGTTTTTTTTTCACTCATAAAGTCAAGACATTCTTGTTTGAAGCATATGGCATGACTTTATTCTTTCAACTTTTTTCTGTATTTTTGTTTTACTTATGCTGAACTGCAATATTTATTTCATCTTTTGTATTTATTTTATATTTTTGATGCCATTGTGTGATACAATAAAATCACACTTTAAAGTTAGCCTCACCAGCTCATCATATACAGTATATTGCAATCTCCTTTAGATAATTATTAATTTTTTTAAGCAGCGCAAAATTCTACAAAAAGCGGTGCTGTGCAGTAAAATTCTACCTTCAATTATATAAATAATGACAAATATAGAGCACCATTACAATTATAAGATGTCAGTCAAATCTTCAGGAAAAGAATGACATTAACACCAGTGTTCAACTCAGTGCTTGAATTGCCTCCACCAAAAATTAGACAGGCACTCACCATAATACCATGCCTTTCTAATTAAAGATAGGCATGCAGCGCTTTGGATCCAAAATGGTCAGTTTTGTCAAATCCACTTTGCCCCCTCAGATCAGTCAAAGAACTTCCCAGTCTCCACAGCAACCATCACAATAAAACAAAGAAGAAACTTGATAGTGCAATAACTTCAAAACAAATGTTTTATTAAAGAAGAGATACACTTACAAAGCACATAATCAGCATTATGCATGTAGCCACCTCCAGGCAGACAACCTGAAGGCTGGCCACCATACAGGCAACTCTCCCACTTGACAAAGTATCTTGACAGACAGGCACACATACCACTAGCCCTGCTGCTGATGCATTTTTTTCAGCACAAACTTTTTCAAAGGGGATCGCATTTGCTGCTCAGTTTACATTTCAGCACAGTGCCTCTGCGCCGGGATGACTGAACTTCTGCACATACGTGGGAGTGGCATCATCCTGTGCTGGCCAATCAAGATGGCTGAAAACTAGCTATCAAAAGAAACAGAGGAGAAGATGCCAGCACCAGCGAGGATCCTTGCAGGCAATGTATTGTAAATGCAAAGGCGAGTTTAGTGGGGTTTAGTTCATATTAGGTCCTTTAAGTCATTTACACTACGCTCTTCCTAGATTAACAAAGTTGTCCAAGGGTGGCTCCATTGCTCCGCCATAGAGTGGAGACACCCTAAGTTAGAAAGTGTGCTACTGGTTGGATTACTAGGTCAAAATGAAGGAAAAAAGCCTAAAAAAAAGAAAACGAGTACAGCCACCACATTTGAGAACTGATAAGTTTCAATATATTACATTTTTGTTTTTAGATTTTTATATGCCTTAATTTATATTCTAAAAACGATCTGCTTTCTATTATATGTACCAGCACAATTTCTGTTAGGTTCCTTTTCCACTCTGAAATAAATTTTAACTTCAATACATTTTTAATGTGTTTAAATGGTGTACAAAAGCAGAGAAGATTAACTTGTACTTTCCAACTCCACAAACACACTAGGCGTGAAGGCATGCATGACCAATATGATTAATTGAACAGTACGGTAATACAGATAAAGAATTAAACCAATATAAGATATTACTGAAATCATCTCAAAGCAGCAGACTTATATACACTGTGTCAGGTCTCAGAATACAGGCCTAGCATTATACCGGGTAACCCAAGGTCACCACATAAATAAAGTAGATATTAGTTTTCCTCTGCTAGAGGCTAGCATGAGTTCATAGGTATAATAAGTTTGTACTAAGTTAATTTTTTCAGTACAAAGGAGGGTATCTACAGTTTTCCAGTGCCTCACTATGGTCATAGCTCCCAGCTGTCCCTGATATTGAGGGGCTGTCCCTGATTTGGAACAAAGTCCCTCTGTCCCTCTTTCATCCTCATTTGTCCCTCATTTCGGTCTGATCTATATAGTTGTATATAAAATGCACTTTTTACCTTTCAAAAATTTTTGCTAAATCTTTCATCCAATTTTGAAATTGCTGCATTTGTAAATTTCAAAAGCCAATATGAAGGAATAGTGTAATTTATAATTCTCCTTTTTAAGGGGGCATGATACGCCTACATATTTTGCTAACAGGTGTCCCTCATTCTCATCTCAAAAAGTTGGGAGGTGTGTATGGTTAGTCTAGTCGCTAGCAGAATATGAAGAATTATATGTCTTGGCGGATAGGGGATACCTTCAGTTTCAATATTTAGTAAGGCTAATTCCAGTGAAGCAGTAATTGGGGTGTGAAGGAAATTTTAAACTCTGTAGATACATGTACTTTATTTTGCATGCTTTGTCCACTGCAGCCAATAGTCTTGCCATTATACTAACATACCTCCCAACTTTTTGAAATGGAAACAAGGGACACCTATTAGCAAAAGTAGGTAGGCATAAGACACACCCCCTGCCACACCCCTTTAAAGGAGAATTATACAAAAAAAGAATTACACAAGTGCTTTTTTTTTTTTTTTTACCACTACTATTCCTTTATACTGGCTTTTGCAATTTATAAATGCAACAATTTAGAAATTGGATGAAAGGTTTACCTGGCTGCTGTCCCCAGTTTGGATGGAATTCCTCACCTCAGGCTCGGGGGAGATCATCATCCCTGTCCCCTAGCTTTCCTTGGATATAGGTTGGGCGTCGCTATTGGACCATTTTGTAAGTTATAGACCCCCCTTTTTTTGAGAAATGGTTCTCTTTTTAAAGGAAAGTGTGTAACGTGGCTAATCCGCGCTAACCCCCAAAAAATATTAATTATATATAAAAATATATATACAATAACTGTGATGTATGAAACAATATATATAGTGAAACAAAACTGTAATTATTGATGGTGCTG
This sequence comes from Aquarana catesbeiana, assembly GCF_042186555.1. NCBI lineage: Eukaryota > Metazoa > Chordata > Amphibia > Anura > Ranidae > Aquarana > Aquarana catesbeiana. The sequence goes on from NC_133324.1 coordinate 623,369,537, forward strand.
CAACCAAAAAAAAATGGAATATTCAGCTCACAAACATATATAACCTAAGATTAGCTGCGCAACCAACTATGTGCAAATCTATGTATCATCAACACGTGTTAATTAGCCAAAAGAACAACATGTGTGAATTAGAAATTAAATAAAGTGAAAAAAATGTCCATAATGAATGACATTCAGTATGTCTCAATTGAGAGTAAGTCCTGCAATAGGAAGGCAGATACATCCTTCAATAAAAGGCAGATGCTCTTATTCTCCGTATACTCCCACAGGACAGCCTAGGAATAATAAAAAATACCAGATGGCCGCTTACCAGATCTGTAGGATCTCTATTACGTAGATCTAATGAGCACAAACAGGAGGGATCATTCAGGCAGGGATGCTGGGATCACACATCTATCCAAACAAAGATGCTGCAATGATCTCCGTAGGATCTGTGGTGCCGTGGGTATGCTCATTAATTGAAGAAAGAGAAGGAGCTTCATAATGCAGTATGTTTAGAATTAAAAGGTTCCTTTATTCCTTATGACAGGCAACTGACATCTTACAAAATAATAGCAGGTAGCCCTAGCCTCCTTTCCCTGTCGATGCCTAGTATGGAGAAACGCAGCGTCAAGTGGAGATAAAGGATCTGACGTCACCGTGCATCATCTGGCTGGCCAGAGCCGCAGCTGTTAGTTTTTTTAATTCTCTGCTATTACTTTGTAAGATGTCAGTTGCCTGTTATAAGGAATAAAGGAATGAATTCCTGCTGCCCAATGGTGTCTTTGTCGCTCCTTCATCCAGCTTATAGGCACTCTAATAAAAGAGGTGTGCTACCGGCTAGAGCAGTTGAATTCAGAGAGGGGAAAAAAGCTTCAAAAAAGGAAAACGAATGCAGCCACCACATTTAATACTTGGTAACGTGTAATAAATTACATTTTTGGTTTTGGGTTTAATATTGCTTTACTTTGGAACCACTGTTCAATATCAGGATAAGAGTTGCCTATTATAAAATTTCCAAGATAGTTGGTGAGTCAGCCAGGAGTAGAACCTAGAATTTTTTGATTCTCAGCCGGCAAGGTAAGCCCCTTGTTTGCTTACATTTGAGTTATTAGATTTCCTTGATTAATAAGGCTATTTCTGAGCAATGGTACCTATTTTACCCCCTGTTAATCAACTTGTATTGATTGGTGGTTTTATGTTCTATTATCAATGTTCACTGTCCATCGAACTGTTATAGATAAGAAAAGGAAGAATAGTGCTGTTAGCAGGTACAGTATATATAGAATACATCTGCTGTAAAATTAGTTAAGAGGCACAAGTAGAGAAGTGAGAATACTGGCCAGTCATTATGAACATTAAGTTTAGTAAGGGAATGAAGGGTAAAAGAGGTTCAGAAAATGTTTGGCGCAAGAGGAGTGCTAAAGAATATATGAACCGGAGATACAGTTCCGCCTATACCCTTAGATAAATGGTTAAAGTGGAGTTCCACCCACTTTTACAACTTTTCAGCATCCCTCACTAAACTGTGCACTGTAAACAAATTGGATATTTTTTAATTTTTTTTCTCAGCACCTACTGTATATCTGCTGTATTCATTTTTCATTTCCTCCTCCCTGGCCGCAGCCCATCACATCATTTCCTGTTTGCAATGCATTCTGGGAAGGGGTGGCAACTTCCTCTGAAACTGCCGTTGCTATGGAAACCTGACCTGAAACCTATTACACTGCTTGTGCTGCACTGAGCATGTGTGAGATCTGCAAGGATGAGATCCAGGAAGAAATACAGTCTGGCTTCAGATGCCCACACTTAAGATGGCCACAGCCTGCTGTAAGTTTATAAAATAACAAACAACTGCTATAAACTAACAAAACAGACCTTAGTTTACAGACTAACTTTACTAAGAATACATTAAGCTTGTGTATTATAGGGGTATTTTTATTTAAAAAGTATAATTTGGGCCGGAACACCACTTTAAGGTAGAACAGGGTTAGAGCTAAAGAATTTATAGAAGAAAGATATATGGAAGTTACCTGTTTGAACAGGCTGGACAAAAGGTTATAGACATAGGTGTGCATAGCCTATTGCATTAGCATGTGTACCCCAAAGCTCAAACACACATACTGTATATAGCAGTAGGGCAGTGGACGATGTCAGTAGGGCAGTGGACAAGTCAGTTGGGCAGAAGACTTTGTTAGTAGAGTAATGGGCAGTGTCAGTAGGGCAGTAGATGGTGTCAGTAGAGCAGAGATTGGTGTCAGTAGTGTATTTTTTTTACAATTTTATTTTTTATTTTTTACAATATATTTTAGGTTTTTTGTTTATTTATTTTTTTTTAGTAATTTTTTTTTCAGAGCTCCGTTGGGGTGCTTTGGTGAACTAAACAGACCCCTGATGTCTCACTTTTGAGACCAAAAAAGGTACTGAGGACAGATATTCCCCAGTTCCTTTCTTTGCATCCAGGCAGCAGGTAGAATCTGCACAGTACAGGGTGAATAGGGTGTGCCCAGGCACACCTGGCACCCCATCTGTGCTCACCTATCTTGATAGACAATTTAACACTAGATGTAAAGGGTATTGTGATGTTAAGTTATAGGATGCATATATGATCAGGTATGGACCACAACTAGAAAAGCTAAAACATGAAGAAATGAAAGCAAAATCATATTGGAGTAAGGAATAACAGAACTGTTGGCTTCGGCCCAAATAAAACATTCTATATGTGGTCAGAAAAGGAAGATGGGTCAAACAGTATGACTGTTAGGGTTTGTTATGCCTGTCTTGCCACCATTTGAATTTTAGCGCTATTTTCTTTGTTCGTTTCTTTGAAGAGCCAGAGTGTTTTTATTATTCTGTTTTAATAAAAGCTGGTTCTTAGCCAATTTACACTATGGAGAAGCCTCCGTTTTTTTCCCTTTAACTTTGAGGATTGACATCCTGCCTATGAAGTTGGATCTACAACAAGCACCTACCACTGACATCTTGGAAGCGATAGGTCGGGGAGATCAGAGTGATCGAGTTGGTGAATGTTGCCATTCCTCCATCATCTCCAGCTGCTGGGAACCAGGAGCTACCCCCTCCTGCTCCAATACAAGCCCGTCTGACTCCCAAGTCGCTGACTGGGAGTCCACCATCTCCGGTAAGGGTATATATGCCTACACCTTACACACAGATGTTCATTACCGTATCTTACGGATACCATCCTTGGATCCATTGGTCCTCCATCATAGATCTTGGCGGCCGTTGATCGTCCTTGATTATATCATTCAGACTTTGAGTCACTAGTTTTATTTACATATGAGTTCTGGATGGACCTTCTGTTGCACTATAGTTTTTTCTTTTCACATAACTAATTTTCTGTGTGCCAAACACTTTTGTGACGTGCAAAACCCTCACATTTTTTCTTATGTATAGAACCACTCCCCCTTATTTTTTGTGGTTCTTCTTATATTGTTTTCTTTTTTGAAGATATGCACATGTATTGTTTTGTCTACTGTTTCACCTCAGGGGCCACAATATTTTATATAAGATTCACTTATATATCCTATTCATATACCTTGCGGTTCGGACTATTTACCTGTTTCTGTTAGTGTCAACTAACAGTTCCTATAGGACCTATTTTCATTAATACTCTTTGTTGTGCATATTGCCCTCCAGACATCATTCTGTTTGGCTTTGCCCAATAAAGGACACCTTTTAGCGCCACACTTATTTTTATATACAAACAGTATGACTGCCCGTCCGATCATAGGAATATTTTAAGAAGAATAGTACCTGTGTAATTGAAATGAGGGTGTAAAATTGAAATTGTCAATCAAGTGTTAGGTACTGATATAGTGTTGGCGAATGTATTATTATGTATTGTATTAGTATTACTAAGTGTGGATTCATTATTCACATACATTTGTTTGGTTAAATTGGTTTAATTTATTTATTTATTTCATTTTTGGAATTTGTTTCATTTGTTTCTAACTCAATTCGGAAAATTTTAATCAACTCGAAAATTCCATTTGAAATCCATTTGAAATGCATTCTACTTGAAATTAGAATTTCGAAAGAAGGTTATATTCTTTCCATTTTATTCTATTCTATTGCTTTTTTCTGTTCTATTCTTTTCTATTATTTAATTTTCTATTCTATTCTTTTCTATTCTATTCAAATTTATTCTATTTGAAATTCTAATTCTGAAAGATGGTTTCATCCTTTCTATTTTATTCTATTTTGTCTATTGTTTGTTCTATTCATTTCTATTCTATTCAAATTTGAATTAATTCTATTTGAAATTTAGAATTTCAGAAAAAGGTTATACTCTTTCTTTTCTATATTATATTCTTTTCTATTTTATTTTCAGTTCTATTCTATTCTTTTCTATTCAAATTGGAATTTATTCTATTTGAAATTCAAATTTTGGAAGAGGGTTAAAGTCTTTCTATTTTATTCTGTCCTATTCTATAGTTTTTTTCTATTCTATTCTATTCTTTTCTATTTCATATAAATTCAAATTTATTCTATTCAAAATTAGATTTTTTCGAAGAAGGTTATATTCTTTCTATTTTATTCTTTTCTATTGTATTATTTCTATTTTTGTTTTTGTTTTTTTATTATTTTCAGCATTTCAGAAAATTCCACACATTATCTTGAAACATATACAATGCAATTTATTTTATCAGTTCCCGTCCCCTCCACTTTGATAGCGGAATAGAAGGAGGGGGGCAGGAACAACACAAAAAGAAATGAAAAAAAAGGAAGGAAAAACAAAAAAAATCCAAAGGAAGAAAAAGAAGGGGGAGGTTGGGGGGGACCTACGACAAATGTAAATATAGAACTATCGGAAAGGTACAGAAGGTACTATAAGGTTGATCAGTATTAATAAATAAGTCATACTCTTATTTCCTATCAGGGTCTGATATTATTTCATAATATAGTTTTAGTTTCCTTAAATTCAAACCATTTTGCCTATGTCTTTATATATTTCCTGACCCTTTTTCCAGTGGCCAGTGGAAACGCAGATCCAGGAGGGGCATCAAGAGACCAGGTGGCTCCACCACCACGCAGCAGTGGACGACGGGGAACCAGACGTGCCCGATAATCAATCTCTCATCACGACACATCACTAATGTTGAGTCGAGACTTTTGTCTAAAGGCCTGTCATTTTGTCCCACAAATAGACTAAGCTTGTTTGATTTTAAAGTAGAAATGTTTAGATTTGAAAGAACATTGAAAATAAAAAAATTCTTCCACACACAACCCAGTACACCAGCCAAGATAACACCAGTCTCCTTTAGACTCAAGAGCAGGTTCATGCCTCCTGGGGAGTTCTACTGTATTGAAAACTACACTAGGACGATCAAACATGATGTGTTCAGTAATACCTCCACTAACACACAGACTAATCTGTGTCCTGAGGACTTTGCAGCACTTAAGTCCCTCAAGGAGGATAAGAACATTATCATCAAACCGCCGTTAAAGGCGGGGGTGTTGCGATTATGGATTATAGGGATGGCATGCTTTCCATATTGGCTGAATCTACCAGCTATATGACATTGAAGAGGGACCCTTCACAGGGCACCAGAAACGGTCTGTCGGACCTAATCAACATGGGGCAGTTGAATGGGTGGTTGACCGATAAAGTTGCCAATTTTCTACACAATGACTATCCACATATGCCAGTCATCTATAGACTACCAAAAATCTATAAAGGCACTGCACCACTCAATTTCCGACCTATAGTCTCTGGTACAGGGGTCATCACTCAACCAATGGCCCAGTTTATAGATTTCCACTTACAACTTCTTGTGAGGGACTTACCTGACTTAATCTGTGACACGAGTGACTTCCTAGAGAAACTGGGACCCTTTTTGATATTTCAGGATGAGTGGAAACTTGCTACAAATGACATTTCATCTCTATACACTTGTTTACTCAATGCTACCGGCTTACAGGCCATTGAACATTTTCTTGCCAAACAGGACTCTCCTGGGTTACCAAGTGGCTATATACTTGAATAGAAAAAACCTGAACCGCGCTATAAATGACTTGAATAGTTAATAAATACCTAGTGAAACCACATCAAGTTGATGGGGTGAAAAATCCCATCAGTGCACTGATTCGTGTGAATACATTTCTGCACAAGCACTAATAAAATCAACAAACATTATATACATTTGAGTGTAAAAATTATTAATAGCAAAATTGAAAATATAAAGAAAATCTCTCATTGATTAAGTGTAAAAGTCCACCCGTGCAAACAGCAGAGGCTGAATAAAGTCCACACAGAAAAGAATCTTCCGTTGTTGATTAACAAAGCAAATTGTGATCTACCACCAGTATGAAAGGGGTTACTCCTTACCAGACAAAAATGATCCCCCATTACAGAGGATCATTGAAGGGTCAGCTGTATTGGTAAATGGAAAACTTGTGCTGAGCTGCTGAACTCCGGCTGTACCTCAGACCATCATGGGGGCCAGTTCAGTGCCAGGTTTGTAATAACATGAAATAAAATAAAAAACTCCAATCATGTAAAAACCTTTTGACTTTTATTCTAAAAATGACAAAAACACACTTACATAAGCAATCGATAGTAAAGTCTTAAGTCCGCTGTGTCGGCCGAACACATACGGACAGACCCGTCTCTCTGGAGAACACACACAGACTGGAGGTGACGTCAGCGCGTCGTCCTGCTCCACCCTACGCGTTTCGTGATAGGTCACGTCATCCAGGGGCACTGCGCTGGCGAATATGTACACTTGCTTAACCACCTACGGACCAGCCGTCGCAGTTTTACTGCGGCAGGTTAGCTCGCCTGGGCAAATTGACGTTACCTTACGTCACTTTTCCTTTTGGCCACTAGGGGCGCGATGACCACCGCGTCCCCACGATCGCTCGTGACAGATCGAGAACCGGAATCTGTATGTGAAAACACGCAAATGCCGGTTCTTTCAGGGGAGTAGAGACAGATCGTGTGTTCATACTAAGCATGAACACCGATCTCTCTCTCTCCTTCTAGACAGTCCCATCCCCCTACAGTTAGAACACAGTGAGGGAACACAGTTAACCCCTTGATCCCCTAGAGGCCCCTTGGCCCCTAGTGTTAACCCCTTCCCTGCCAGTGACATTTATACAGTAATCAGTGCATTTTTATAGCACTGATCGCTGTATAATTGTCAATGGTCCCAAAAAAGTGTCAAAAGTGTCCAATTTGTCCGCTACAATATCGCAGTCCTGGTAAAAATCGCAGATCACCATCATTACTAGTAAAAAAAAAAAATAATAATAAAAATGCCATAAATCTATCCCCTATTTTGTAGACGCTCTAACTTTTGCACAAACCAATCAATATACGCTTATTGCGTTTTTTTTTTTTTTTTAAATTTATTTTTTTTTTTTTACCAAAAATATCTAGAAGAATACATAACTGCTTAAACTGAGGAGATTTTTTTTTTTTAAATGTGGAATATTTATTATAGCAAAAAGTAAAATATTGTGTTTTTCAAAATTGTCACTCTTCTTTTGTTTATAGCGCAAAAAATAAAAACCGCAGAGGTGATCAAATACCACCAAAAGAAAGCTCTATTTTTGGGTAAAAAAACATCAATTTTGTTTGGGTACAACATCACACGACTGCGCAATTGTCAGTTAAAGCAACGCAGTGCCGTATCACAAAATATGGCCTGGTCATTGAGTAGCCAAATCATCTGGGTCTGAAGTGGTTAATATAGTTCCTGGTCTGCCCTTTATTTCTACAGGTTATTTCTTCCATTAGATGGAGCTCGTCAACCCTTCATAGTCACTGTGAGATAGTAGGTATTAAACTTTTTCCCCTATAGTGGAATCAAAGATTTACAAGCGTTTAAAAAATATATGGGGTCATAGACATGTTATATTGCTCTTTTGTTTGTGCAATGAAGTAAAAACATTAATGGTTCAGGTTTAATTACTCGACCCAGTATCAGAGAGATCACCTTTGCCACTTCTTCCCAAAATAGGCAGATCTTAGGGCAGAACCACCATATGTGGCCGTGTATAGCTCGCTCTCCACATTCCCTCCAACATAGGGACGAGGTCGAGTCAGACATTGCATGTAATTTTACTGGTGTATAATGGCATCGAGATAGAAGTGTAAAGTTTACCTCCATTGTTCTACTCGAGGTGGCGGACATATAAGAAAATTGTATAATCTTAATTCTAACCTAATGTTTTTGTTTATCTGTAAGTGTAATTTGCAAATCTTTTTCCCACCCGCCTATATAATCTGGGTACCCAGGGTATTGCAGATTCATCAAAGCTTTGAGAAAAAGATAAATACAATGTTGTGGTTGATTTCAATATTGCACAATTGCTTCAATAGGATTCTGTTCTTTTAACTAGTGAATGGGCTGTGGGAGATTCCGAATAAGTTGAGACAACTGTATATATCTCCACTGGTCCATAAATGTTGGCTGATCTACTCCACATAAGGATTTAATTGGTTTTTATTTTTGAGTCTTTTAATGCTTGTTGTAATAGAGGTGTTACCTCTGGGAACCGTGGTTCAAAGCCCTTATCAAGTACTCCCGGCATGACATTTTCATGTTTCAGCAAGGGTATTAGTGGGGAATTATATTACCAACCATACCTAGTATGTAGGGAGTCCCATATTGCCAGGGTTGATTTAGTCAGGGGAGATATTGAGGCCGCCAGCCCTCTCAAAGGTCGTGGTATCCCTGGCTCTACTGATAAGTCAGTATCCGCTAGTGCCATTTCAAGTTCTACCCAGAGTCTAGTCTTTTTAGCACATTTCCAGTCTGCCATATGGGCTAGTGAAATTGCTTGATACTATAATTAAAAATTTGGTAAAGCTAGTCCCCCTAGCTTTTTAGAATGGTATTAGATGTTTTGAGATATTCTAATACAAAGTCCCTTCCAAATATAACGTGCTATTGATGACTGTAGCATCAAAAAAAATCCTATAGGGACACCAAAGGGTATCCCTGGAACATATCCCTAAGTATTTGGAATACATATAAGACTCTGGGTAGAACATTCATTTTAACAACATTGATCTTACCCATCCAAAAATGGCAAAGGGAAGTCCATTTATGTAAGTCTAGTTTAATTTTTTTAAGTAGATAAAGATAATTGTGTTGAAATAAATTAGTAAGGCTAGGTGTAAGATGCATACCTAAATACTTTAAGGTGGCTGTTTGCCAAGTAAAAGGGAATGATGTTTTTAAAATTCCAGCTTTGTGTGTAGGTATTGATATTCCAGCATGTGGAAGGCAATGTTTTGGCCTGGTTGGACAGGTCAGTCAGCAGTAAGGTTCATATTACCGCTGACTCATGTTCCAGCAGCCATGGGCAGGGACGTTGCCTTTCCTTCATGGCGCACTGGATAACTCTGCTGGCAGCTGGGAAGGATACAGAACAGGGTTCAGTGTTGTTGGAGCCACCACGCCTCCAAGATGCTAGTGGTGATTCTGCCACAGCTCTCTCCTACACCCCCTCCTCTTCTTCTTCCACTATGGCCTCTTCTACAGATTTGTCCTCTGTCCTCTGGTGCTCAGTAAGCATTCAAGGGGCTACGCAAGCAGTCAGGCTAAAAGATGGCATGCGGTGCTTGAGTTGGTCTGCCTAGGGGACAGGAGCTATACTGGGGCAGAGATTCTGTCAGCTCTGTAAGGGCAGGCTCAGAGGTGGTTGACGCCATGCCAGCCAGGAATGGTTGTATGTGACAATGGCACCAACCTTCTCTCCGCCTTCCAACAGGGATACTTGACCCATGTTCTATGTTTGGCACACGTCCTGAATTTGGTGGTGCAACGGTTCTTGAGCGGTTCTTGAGCAGGTACCCAGGCTTTCTTCAGAGGCAGGCCAGAAAAGTCTGTGGTAATTTATGCCAGTCATATAATGCCAGTGCTTGGCTGGCTGACATTCAAACGGAATGCAACCTGCCCACCAACCGCATCATTTGTGACATGACCACCAGGTGTAACTCCATGTTGGCAATGCTGTAGGCAGTAGCTGCATACACAGCAGAGGGCCATCAATAAGTACCTGTGCGAGTATGGCACCAGGACAGGGTCAGGGGAGCTTGGCTTCCTTTCACCACACCAGTGGCTACTGATCAAAGATGCATGCACTGTCCTGTCACCATTTGAGGAGGCCACAAGGATGGTGAGCAGCGACAATGCATGCATCAGTGACACTGTCCCTCTAGTCTGCCTGCTGGATTAATGGACAGGTCACCTGAGGCAGAACAGCTGGAGAAAGAGGAGAACTTCCTTTCCTCTCAAGGCCCCCTTTGTCCAGATAGCATTCCTGTGGGCCAGCCAAACACACAGGAAGAAGAGGAGGAGGAGGTTTGTGTCAGCATGGATGTAGAGGATAACACTCAGCAGCAGATTGCAGAACTCATTCTGCCTTCGCAGAGGGAGCAGAGGATGAAACATCTTCAGGAGGCCTTGAAGAAAGGTTTGTGCAACGCATTTCCAGACCCTGGGAGGTTATCATTTCCTGGTGCTGGACAACATGTTGCTGAGGCTTTGTTCAGTCAGAGGAAGAGTGGTGGAGAAGGTGCCTGGCTGACCAATGCCTTTAAACAATTTTTCAGTCCTCAGCGCCAAGGTCTGATTGGTTAAAGCAACCATTGCCAGCATCTGCATTACATGGTGCAGGAATATCTAGGGGCAAGAGCAGACTTGGAGACCCTTTCCAATAGAGCATCCACTGTGTTACTGGGTCTTGAGGATGGACCACTGGCCAGAACTTGCTCAATATGCAATTGAGCTACTGGCATGTCCTGCATCCAGCGTTCCTTCCTAAAATGGAAGTTAAGTAGCTCCATTAGGATTGGTTACAAAGATCTGAGGTGACTGTGTGGAGCCTGAACTCTAGGAAAAGGCTATGCTGGGGCACATCCAACTGCTGTGAGGAGCTTCAGCTGTCACAAGAGTTGCCCACCCTCCTGACCATTGTGATGTTTTGTCACAGCTTTATTAGCGGTTTTGACCTTGCCAGCAATTGATGTTGCTTTATGGGCTTTGCCCTCAATTAAATTCTGGGGTCAGTCTAATGCCTGTCTGGAACTGATGGTAAGGACGGGCCTATTAGACTTAGTGAGTTTATGTTTTATGGATGCTCACAGTATAACTGTGACTGGCATTTTTGTTTGGTACATTTGGAAAGTTTTTACTGTTGCAAATTTCAATAAAGCTGTGGCCTTGCCCTATTTCCAAATTAATTAGCTTCCGTGTCTTTTTGGGGGGCAAGGTATCGGTGTATTAGTTGGTCATAAATGAGTCTATGCTTCTCAGCAGTCATGATCTATGGTTCCTATATATATTTTAGAGGGAATGCAATTTGTTTTGGTATGACTAAAGAATATGCTTGATATACATTATGTCCTGCATGCAATGTGTTTCAAATATTTACTTGTGTGGATTGTTAGTGTGTTAACCTTGTGTTATTGCATAGGTGGTATTAGAAGGCTTTTTGCTTTAGTCCCACCAGGAATGGACCCAGCAGGAGCACAGCATTTCCAATCAAGTTCTTCTAAAATAAAAACATAGCCTTGCCTCGGTGTGGCAAAGCAGCTCCCTATGTGGTAGATAACTAGCTTCTGATTGGCTGTTGGAACAGAAAATAAACCCGTACTGAGCAGTCACACCACCTACAAAAGGGATTAGAAGACAGCCACTAGCCAGATAGGAAGATGCTGTCAGTGGTGGATGGCTTTTAGAAAAATGAACTAGATTAGTAATGGGAGTGGGGCAGGATGCCTAGACAGAGCAATGCTTTTAAGGTTGTATATAATTTTTATTGAATTTTTTAAGGTAAAAAATAACATAAGTGAACCAGCAATAAAAAAAAAAGGGGGGGGGGTACAAAATTAAGAAAAAGGGAGGGGGTGAGGATGGGGGGAAGCAGTTCTCACATACCATCCGTTTATATCTTACATATGCATGAATACTTATAACAGTTCTTTACAATACAAAACCCAACCATGCAGTGTCACCTGTCTTAGGACAGATCAATGCTTTTAAATCTTGCTGTACTTTAGTCATAAGGGGGCAGGTGTTCTTTATTCATCAGTTAAGTAAGCATTGCCACCAGCACCTGTGCATATACAATCCCAAGAGCAGTGGCTCCAAAACGTGTTTTGCTTATGTACTCCTTGGCAGCCCATTTGCGTGAATTGGAACCCAGCCACAGCAGGACAAAAGGTGGAGAAGGGGACTGGGTAGGGCGTTTGGCTATTAACACCTGGCATACAGTATGTGTGGCATAGCATGCCACACATACTGGATGATAATGTCACCCTCCATTTGGCTCTGCAGGTAGAAGCTGGGGGAAAGGTAAACATATTATCTGCCTTTTTAGATCACAGGTGTCTTTTGTAAGTTTTATGTGGTGTTTCTGCAAGGAGAAGGGGGCTACAATAAACAAACCGACTAAGGTGTGTTCTTAAGAATAATACATACATGTGTGCATTGAGTGCATTGTGTGTCTGGCACTTGGAAGCAGTACATCAATAATAAGGTGACAGCAAGTGTCTCAAACACACACACACACACAAATAATATGTTTGTGGTAACAGATATAGATAGAGACACAAGTCTTTTATTTGAATCCCCCACATAGACCTTTGCCCTAGCTGTTTTTTGAATCCCCACCTCTGTCATCTAGCAGCATCACAGTATACACACAAGGGAGATCCAGACTGAGGTTGCTTCATTAGGCAACCCAGCATCTTCCTGAAACTGCGCATACAACAAGCACACAACCACTACAGGTCATAGTGCCCCTGTCATGTTGTGTGTGTGTGTGTATATGTGTAATATATGATATATGTATGTATGTGTGTGTGTGTGTGTGTGTGTATATAATGTCACAAAAGTGAGTATACCCCTCCCATTTTTGTAAATATTTTATTCTATCTTTTCATGTGACAACACTAAAGAAATTACACTTTAAAGTAGCGTGTACAGCTTGTATAACAGTGCAAATTTGCTGTCCCCTCAAAATAACTCAACACACAGCCATTAATGTCTAAACCGCTGGCAACAAAAGTGAGTACACCCCTAAGTGAAAATGTCCAAATTGGGACCAATTAGCCATTTTCCCTCCCCGGTGTCATGTGACTCATTAGTGTTACAAGGTCTCAGGTGTGAATGGGAAGCAGGTGTGGTAAATTTGGTGCTATCGCTCTCACTCTCTCATAATGGTCACTGGAAGTTCAACATGGCACCTCATGGCAAAGAACTCTTTGAGGATCTAAAAAAATAAAATTGTTGCTCTTTATAAAGATGGCCTAGGCTATAAGAAGATTGCCAAGACCCTGAAACTAAGTTGCAGCATGGTGGCCAAGACCATACAGCGGTTTTGTCACAAGGGTCACGTACCTGATGTGAGACCGAAGTAGTAGGCCTCCCTTGCACCTCGGGTCCTTGAAGCCTCTGGAGATGGAGAAAGAGACTGGGTGGACACCGAGTGGCACGGGTGCCAGGGGTGCGGAGCACCTTGGAAGCCTTATAGGGCGTACACACGGTCGGACTTTGTTCGGACATTCCGACAACAAAATCCTAGGATTTTTTCCGACGGATGTTGGCTCAAACTTGTTTTGCCTACACACGGTCGCACAAAGTTGTCGGAATTTCTGATCGCCAACCACGCGGTCACGTACACCATGTACGACGAGACTAGCCGCTTGACATCCGGAGGACGTCATATGATGTCCTCGACTTTCAGGGCTTATATCTGAATGATGTCTGAGGCTACAGACATCATTCAGATACCGGCATTTTCAGCCGGCGATTCCGTACACCATAAGAACGATCATAGCGGCTGTTCCACCGCTTGATCGTTCTTACGGGCGGCGGGAGGGGACGTCCCCCCCTCCCGCCTCCCTCCGGTGCTACTACCGACTCACCTCAGCGATCGGTGAGTTGGATAGCGGATCCGCCGGCGCCGGATGTTCACCATAGAGATTTCCGGCGGACCAGATGGTCGCCGGAGTCTCTATGATCGTTCGGAGGCCGGGCGCGATGTTATGACGTCACGCCCGGCCTCTGCATTAAAAAAAACGGCGCCGCTTCGGCTGTGAAGCGGCGATCGTTTTATTTATTTTTTTTATTTTAGGCTTCCCAGCCTAGAGGTGAGATGTGGGGTCTTATTGACCCCATATCTCACTGTAAACAGGACTGATCGTGTCATATTCCTATTACAAGGGATGTTTACATTCCTTGTAATAGGAATAAAAGTGATCAAAAAAAAAAAAAATTTTTTAAAGTGTAAAAATAAAAATTTTTAAGTAAAATTAACAATAAAAAAAAAAAAAAAAATTTTAAAGCGCCCCTGTCCCCGTGAGCTCGCACGCAGAAGCGAACGCATACGTAAGTCCCGCCCACATATGAAAACGGTATTCAAACCACACATGTGAGGTATCGCCGCGAACGTTAGAGCGAGAGCAATAATTTTGGCCCTAGACCTCCTCTGTAACTCAAAACATGTAACCAGTAAAAAATGTTAAAGCGTCGCCTATGGGGATTTTTAAGTACCAAAGTTTGGCGCCATTCCACGAGCGTGTGCAATTTTGAAGCGTGACATTTTAGGTATCTATTTACTCGGCGTTACTTCATCTTTCACACAATGCAAAAAAATTTGGCTAACTTTGTTGTTTTGTTTTTTTTTTAAGCATGAAACTGTTTTTTTTTTCAAAAAAAACGCGTTTGAAAAATTGCTGCGCAAATACCGTGCAAGATAAAAAGTTGCAATGACTGCCATTGTATTCTCTAGGGTCTCTGCTAAAAAAACATATATAATGTTTGGGGGTTCTATCTAATTTTATAGCAAAGAAATGATGATTTTTGACATGTAGGAGCGAAGTGTCAGAAATGGCCTGGATGCGAAGTGGCTAGAAAAGGCCGGTTCAGAACCAAGCGCGGCACCCTTTGGGCTCCTTTTGCTAATCTCGTGTTAGTAAAAGTTTGGTGAGAGACGATTCGCGCTTTTTCAGACTCGTGGCTTTCAGTTCGTTTTCTGCCGTTCAGTTTGTGCTTGTGGGTTTGTATCTGCTCTTCAGTGCGTGCAGCAAGTTCCGCGTGACTTTAGGTAGTCATTGTATTCTTGTTCGTTCGTTACTGTTTTTCAGGTCGCTCTTCACAGGCCTTGCTGTTCTTCAGTGCGTTCTGTTACTTCGTTCTGAGCAGCCGACCGTTTTCTAGCCATGTTTCATATGCGTACTCCTCGTAGAGTTCGTGCTTTGCGGGGGCTTGGTGTTGGGGTCCTGACCTTGACACAAGTCCAGTCCATGAACAGGGTGGGGAGGAGTTCATGGACCAAGAATTGGTTGCTTCAGCGTGACCAGTTCTCTCATATGCCTTTGCTCCGTGAGATCCGTGAGAATAATCCTGATGATTTCAGGAACTTTCTCAGGATGACGGACCCCGTGTTTCACCGTTTGTTGGCTTCTCTGACCCCCTATATCAGCAGGCAGGATACCTGCATGAGGCAAGCCATCACTCCGGAGCAGAGGTTGGTCGCTACCTTGCAGTATTTGGCCACAGGGAGAAGCCTGCAGGACTTGAAATTCTCGACAGGCATCTCCCCCCAGGCTCTGGGGATCATTATCCCAGAGATCTGTTCTGCCATCATACAGGTCCTACAGAAGGAGTGTATGAAGGTAAGATTTTTATCCTTTTATATCACATTTTATTGTATTGAATGTTTGATAATATATTGTATTTCTTTCCTCATTCCCTAATTACCATGATTGTAATATGCTGTGAATGTCCCCTTTGTCCTCATGCATGCTGGATTTTTATGTAATTATTATTTTATGTCCTTCATACATATTTGCCCTTCACTAACCTCCCCAGCATGGTGTCTCCTGCCCTATATTCACCTCATGTAGTCACTTAACAATGTATTTTATCTGCTCCATAGTAGTGCTTTACCCCAAACACCCCCTAAAATGTTTGGAAATGTTATTTTTGATTTAAATTCAGGCAGAGTGCCATAGGCTTTTTTTTGTGGTGTCCCCAAATCATTTTTAGTAACCCTCCCTCCCCCAACTGCTAAGTCAGCTGATCCCAATTCTCTATCCTCAATCACCTATCTGCTGACTTTGCCAAACCCATACACACTATACCCATCTCTTTACTGGTCAGATTTATGGATGAATTCCCCAAAGCATGTAGTGCAAGGGCCTGCCTGTATACTTTCCAATGGTACTGTTTAAAGTTTTTGTATCCTATTATTATCTTGATAGGTAATAGCAGAATGTCCAAATGTCCTCAAATGTGTACAGTGTGTATTTATATCTTTGTATTCAGACACTTCTTACCTGTCCAGTGGTCTGCCAATAGTGTAACTAAGGAGGGGCTGTTCCAAATAATACCCATTATTTAGGCATTCATCTCTCAATGAAGTGAAGAGGGTTACCTGGCCAAGATTTCCACACACCCCCTATAATGTTAGAAATGGCCCATGAGAGGGGGGGGAGGGGGAATATGATAGGTGTACCTTATACTTTGGTGTTGTTAAATTCCCCTTAATAAATGCTATCTGGAGGTTGCCCCATAATGTTTGTGTCTAATCTGCTTGCCATGTTTCAGAGTAAAAATAGTAATGTTTATTGTTTTTTCCTCAACAGTTTCCTTCCACGCCACAGGAATGGCAGACTGTGGCCTCCCACTTTGCCGAGCGGTGGGATTTTCCTAACCGCGGAGGGGCAATTGATGGGAAACACGTCCATATCGTCCCACCACCCAACTCGGGGTCGTACTATTATAATTACAAGGGGTTTAATAGTATGTTGGCGGTGGTGTCGGCCAATTACGACTTATTGTATGTGGACGTAGGGAAGAATGGCCGGATGTCCGATGGTGGAGTCATCGCCCAGACGGAGTTTTACAGGCGTCTCCAGAATGGCAGCTTGGACTTGCCAGCTCCAGAGGACAATGTGGAAGGACTCCCATTTGTGTTCGTTGCTGATGAAGCATTTGCGCTGGGGGACCACCTGATGCGGCCATTCCCAATGAGGACCCTCACCCCGGAACAGAGGGTTTTTAATTACCGGCTGGCCAGAGCCCGAAGAGTGGTGGAGAACACATTTGGAATCCTGGCCAGCCGGTTCCGCCTATTTCTGACACCTATCCATATGGCGGAGTATAAACTGAACCATATAATACTTGTGTGCTGTGTTCTCCATAACTTTTTACGGAAAAATTCAGCCAACTATGCTGGCTCAGTTGGGCCTGAGGCCAGAATCCTACATCAAACCACACTGACGGCGCTTGAAAGTGGCCGTCCTGGCTTGCCCTCCCTGAGTGCCCGTGATGTCCGGTTACACTACCTGGAGTTCTTTGCGGGTAGGGGGGCTATCAATATGCCAGACAATATGTGAAGCCTTTTTATAAAAAAAAAAAAAATTCTTTGTGGACATTTACTGCTTGTGTTTGTTTTAGCTGACCCTGACAGAAATGTTTTGAGTGCAGAAAATGTCGTGATTGGGTAACCTTATACAAAGCACTGTTGGCTGGTATTTCCTAAATGCAAAAACACATTTCACTACAAGTGCACTTGCAACTGCACTGAAACTGCACTTGTAGTGCAAAGAGGATTTGCCCTTAGGAAATAACCCCCATTTTTGCATAAAACAGCAATTACATCACCCCAAAAGTGTTGTAGTGTTGAGACAATAATCCACACATTCTTGAGTAAGCCACTTTTTTATACCTGCACAATCACATGTGCATTTACCAAAGGTTTTTAAAACAAACCAACATGTTTGTTGTATAACAATTTTTGCAGTAGCATTAGCAAAATTCGAAATGTCCATTTCAGATTAAACAGGCCTGTGTAAAACCAACAAGAAAGACAAAAAACTTGAACTTACAAAGTTCACATTAGGTAAAACCTGAAGGCTATATCAGACATCAGTATTTAGGAACTGGGTTTGATATAGCATTCAGATGGGGGGAAATCACCCCTGGAAAAGCCAAATTTGGAAGATGCACACCAATTTACGAATGTCAACATGTGCTAGATGCCATCACGGGGGATCAAGGGACGTGTTTTGGGGGAGCAAGCCCTTCCTCAACGCTACTTTATAATTGAGGAAGGGGTTGCACCCTCAAAATGCATCCATTGATCTCCCGTGATGGCAGATAGCACATGTTGACACACTGTGTGCATCCTCCAAATTTGGCTTTTCAAAACATTGCAAAAAAATTTAAAAGATTGGACCACAATACAAAAAGTGATTTTGTGGGGTTTTAAATTCGCCGCAAAACATCAATGATGTTATTATTTTTTTTAATAACATCATTGATTTTTTGCTGGATGTTTTGCAGTTCGGCATTACACCCCATGATCTCCCCGATCAGGATCTGGGCACTTTCTGATGTGAAACGTTCTCTATCCCTCACATCACGATCACCTAAAAAGAGAGAAAGAAAACAAAAACAGGTCTCAAAAATCTGCCACCATCCATCTCTTTTACCTGAGCCTGTGGTCGCAGACACTCACCTGTTGTGGTGCCAATCTCCACCACATCTTCTTCTTCCTCCTGCTCAGCTTCGTTTGGGGGTATTTCACCTTCTTCCATAGGTGGGGGGTCTGTGGTCTCCTCGGATGAGGGGTGTCCTCCGAGTCTTTTCTCCCCTATGTAAAACAAAAATGGTATAATTAGCACACAGATATTTGATGGCAGAACTAGAAATAGGAAACATTGCTTGTAAGTGGGGTACAATTGTCTATTTTAGCCGAGTTCCAAGATGTATATTTTTTATTGACCTTTGTCAAGCTGCAATACTTTACCTGTTTAGTACAAGCTTCACAGATGGAGACCCCCCTATAGTATACACTGGAGCACCTGTGTGGCCCCCTAATAAAAATGGTGTTCTTGTGTCCCACACTAGTGCTCCAGTGTCCAGATGTGAAAACAGCTGCTCAGTGTCCTCTCCTTACACACAATCTAGTTGGCATTTCATTCTAGTAACAAACCCATCTACACAAACAAATATTTGGCATCCAAGTAGGCCCAAAAAAAATGTGGGAAAATGCATATGGCCTAAACAATGGTGTTTTAGAGGCCGAAAGAAAAATGTTTGATACGAACGAATAATGGGCCCATGAACATTAAAGTTGCCCTTTTAAACGTTACAATTAATAAAAGCATATGTAGCAGCACGAACGCAATAAAGACAGAAAGAATAGGAACACAGCACAACTACTTACTTTTTTGCAGCACTCTCCGGATCTTTCGGTACTGCTCTGGCTCTCTTAACTTCAGGTCCGACCACCGCTTCCTGAACTGATCTTTCGATCTTCGGACCCCCGAAATTCCTGTGAAGGCTTTTGATCACTTTCGCCATGATCTTGGCCTTTCTGATGTTGGGGTTGGGGTAAGGCCCATACTTTCCGTCATAGTCGGACTTCCTCATGATGTCGACCATCTCCAACATCTCCCCAAAGGACATATTTGTGGCCTTAAAACGTCTCCTTCTGGATCGGGACGTGTCCGGATCCGGGCTTTCCTCCTCCTCCTCCTCGTTGCTATAATTAGCACACACCTGCTCTAACTCCGCCATCATCCTCTTCACCCACTGCGCCGAACGAAAAGGGGCGGGGAATAGACTAGAAAGAACGTCAGGGGCGGGCGGAGTTACACGCATGCGCAGTGTGTATAAAGCGTAACACGCGTGCGTATTACGTACGATCTGTGAGCGGAGGAAGGAGCATTGGACGTGCCGATCGTAAGAACGAAGTTAAGAGACAAACTTGTGCCTATATTGCTTCTAGATTGACGCCTATATTGTAACAAGATTAGGAGAGTTTTGTCTGACATTAGGCTTTGTCTTGTGTTGTGTCTTGCAGTGAACATGGATATGCTACTCAAAGATAATGACTTCATGTCAGTATTCCTAGAGATGCTAAGGGAGCTGCCCTGTCTGTGGGAGATTAAACACCCCCATTTCAAGAACCAAGCAAAGAGGAAGGCAGCACTGGAGCAATTGTGTGAAATTGTGAAGCAGGTGATCCCCACGGCAGACATCACCTATTTAAAGATATTAATTGGTTGCCTGAGGAGCACATATGTAAGGGAGCGCAAGAAGGTCCTGGATTCACAGAGATCCGGAGCAGCAGATGACATCTATGTCCCCAGGATGTTGTACTACGACAGGCTGCACTTTCTGGCAGGCCAGACTGAACCCAGGCCATCCCTCTCCAGTCTTCCTTCCACGCTTCCTTCCCCCCCGGCTGAGGCTTCTGACGCCCAACCTGGGCCTTCCAGGCCACATATGGAGGAGCCCAGATTGAGCCAGGTATAGCATTCCTCTAAATATTTCTGCTTGTCCAATCAATGATGTTAACTAGATGTTAGTTGGGAGTACTAATTTAGAATTGGGATTGATGATGCAAAATTACAACCATGTCCCTTTTTTCATACACAGGGAAGTCTCAGCCAGGAGGTGGCCGGGCCGAGCCGGCTGGCTGATCTGCAGGTCCCTCCACCCCCCCTGAAAAGAGAAAGTGGCAGTAGGAGGAGTGCCCTAGAGGAGGCTGCTATAGGATTCTTTTGGAGAGCTACAGAGGTCCTGGGAGCACCCCACACCATGGAGGAGAACATTGCTGCCTTCATTGCATATAAAATGCAGAGGATGGAGGAGGGCCAACAAGTCATGTGTGAGGCCCTCATATTGGAGGCTCTTGAGAAAGGTATAAGGGGCCAAATGACACCTCAGACACACCTTTGTGATGGTCCTCCTCCTCCTCCTGCAGGTCCTCCTCCTCCTCCCCCCTCTCCTCCAGGTCCCCCCAGTCCTCCTCCAGGTCCTCCCAGTCCTCCTCCTCCTCCAGGTCCTACTCCTCCTCCTGCCACATCTCAAATTGCACAGCCACAGCCCGGAAGGAAGCGTGGAAGGAAGACCAGACAGTGATTGCCCTGGGTTCAGTCTGGTCGGCCAAAAGATGCAGCCTCTTGTGGTACCACAGCCTGGGGACACAGATGTCATCTGCTGCTATCCGGATCTCTGCGAATTCTGGACCAGACTGCCCTCCCTTACATATGGACTCTTCAGGCCACCAATTTTGATGTTCAAGAATTGATGTCTGCCGTGGGGGTCCCAGGCTTCACTAATTTCTCTTGTTGATCCAGTGTTGCCTTCCTCTTTGTTTGGTTCTGAGCCCTTAATAAAGGATTTTTGTTTTGAATTATACTCTCCTATGTGTTTTACTTCAAAAAGGACAGTTGGTTTGTGAGGATTCAGGTACATTTCAAATATACAATGTGAAATGAACAAGGGACACCAACACCAAACAATCTCCTGGAGATTAAATAATACAAGATATCAATGGTGTTGGGGTAACTTGACACACAAAACACACACAAAAATATTCGGGAGTAAAAATAAAAATAACATTGAACAAAGATCAGCCTTGGAAAAAATCCAAACATTAAAGGAAAAAAAAGTCCGAAAATCCAAAAAAAAAAAAATAATATAAAACTGTCAGATGTGACAACTAATAACAATATATTCAGGGAATCCCACTAAAAAAACACAAATAAAACTTTGTGAGAAGTGTGTGTGAATATGAGCAGCAAAACTACTTAATTCTTGTCACATTACAAAGAAGAAGAGAGTGCGCTGTATTAAACCATTTTTAACATTGCAGCGTGACGAAAGTGCTGTATCCATTGCGAACGCTAAGTTTACCAGAATGAGCTGTCCCGTCTCGGAATTTTTTCTGAGCATGCGTGGCACTTTGTGCGTCGGAACAGGCCACACACGGTCGGAATTGACGCGATCGGATTTTGTTGTCGGAAAATTTTATCTCCTGCTGTCCAACTTTGTGTGTCGGAAAATCCGATGGAAAATGTCTGATGGAGCCCACACACGGTTGGAATTTCCGACAACACGCTCCAATCGGACATTTTCCATCGGAAAATCCGACCGTGTGTACGGGGCATAAGAGATTCGAGTCAAAGTCAAGTCCAGTTTGGCAACAAAGTATAAAAGGGTTAATCAGAAGAACAATGGTCGAGATCCAAGCCGGGGTCAGTTCCAATCTGGCAGCTGAGTACAAAAGGGACAAAGAAGTAGAATGGTCAAGGTACAAATCCGAGGTCAATGGGAAGCAGCAATCAAGAGTACTCAAATAGGTTTCCAGGTCACAACAAGTTCATACAGATCACACACTAGCACAGGAACAAGGGGGGACTGCAGATAATCCAGCAATTTGGCAGTGTCTGGGCTGGGCTTATATAGAGAAGTATGAGGTCACTTCCTGTGTGCCTCCTGGACATTTTCCCGACTTTTTCCATCAGGTTGAGGGCACTTTCTGTGTGCCTCCTGGGCATTTTCATGCCTTTTTCCATCAGGTTGAGGTCACTTCCTGTGCACCTCCTGGGCATTTCCCTGCCTTTTTCCATCAGGTCTTTTGCGCAGGTGCGAGTTGGCGCACTGAGGCGTCTTTGGCGCATGTTCAGTTGGCACAGATTTCCTCTTGCAGCAACGTGCCATTGGTGCATGCGTAGTAAGCCCTGGACTACAGGTTTAACAGGACAGGTTCCACTTGGAACAGGCCTCACTATGGTCAACAAAAGAAGTTGAGTGCATGTGCTCAGCATCATATCCAGAGGTTGTCTTTGGGAAATAGATGTATGAGTGCTGCCAGCTTTGCTGCAGAGGTTGAAGGGGTGGGGGGTCAGCCTGCCAGGTGCTCAGACCATTATGCATTAAATTTGTCTACATGGCTATTGTCCCAGAGGAAAGCCTTTTCTAAAGACGATGCACAAGAAAGCCTGCAAACAGTTTTCTGAAAACAAGCAGACTAAGGACATGGATTACTGGAACCATGTCCTGTGGTCTGATGAGACCAAGATAAACTTATTTGGTTCATATTGTGTCAAGCGTGTGTGACGGCAACCAGGTGAAGAGTACAAAGACAAGTTTGTCTTGCTTACAGTCGAGCATGATGGTGGGAGTGTCATGGTCTGGGGCTGCATGAGTGCTGCCGGCACTGGGGAGTTACAGTTCATTGAGGGAACCATGAATGCCAACATGTACTGTGACATACTGAAGCAGAGCATGATCCACTCCTTTCGGAGACTGGGTCTGCAGGGCAGTATTCCAACATAACGACCCCAAACAGACCTCCAAGATGAACACTGCCTTGCTAAAGAAGTTGAGAGTAAAGGTGATGGACTAGCCAAGCATTTCTCCAGAACTAAACCCTATTGAGCATCTGTGGGGCATCCTCAAATGGAAGGTGGAGGAGCGCAAGATCTCTAACATCTACCATCACCGTGATATTGTCATGGAGGAGTGGAAGAGGACTCCAGCGACAACCTGTGAAGCTCTGGTGAACTCCATGCCGAGGGTTAAGGCAGTGCTGGAAAATAATGGTGGCCACACAAAATATTGATACTTTGGGCCAAATTTAGACATTTTCACTTAGGGTTGTACTCTCTGTTGTTGCCAGTGGTTTAGACATTATTGGCTGCGTGTTAAGTTATTTTAAGGGGACAACAAATTTGCACTGTTATACAAGCTGTACACTCACTTCTTTACATTGTAGCAAAGAGTCATTTCTTCAGTGTTGTCACACAAAAAGATATAATAAATAATTTACAAAAATGTGAGGGGTATACTCACTTTTGTGAGATACTATGTGTGTATATATATATATATATATATATATATATATATATATATATATATAGTGATATGCGGGAGCCCGGGATCACCAGCCAGCCGACTTTTTTTAAAAGCAGTCTTTTTATTGTTCAAAGAGCAAAACAAGGTAGCTTTTCCTCAGCATAAAACAAAAAACAGTCTATACACTTCTGGTTATCTAGTACAAAACAAATATTTGGCTCACCACCATAATAGACATGTCCCACAACAGGGTTTACAGACAGCCCTGCTCTCGGGTCCCGAAAAGGTCACAGAGCCATGCAGAGTTTTAGAGTTTTAGCAAAGCGCAGCACACAGCACACTGTGTCCAGCTTCACAGAATGCCTCAAAGACACCTGTTGACTGTTCCCTGCTTTTTTCAGACCCATCTAACCTAAGCAATCAAAGCTGCCTCTCTTGTTGTTCCTTTTTAAAGGGACCACAATCCAAACAATCATGATCTAAATTTAATTTGAAGTCCTGTATTTGTATAGAAAGTCATAAACAGTTTCCACTCACTTTCTGCTTCCTACGGACTGATTGTGAGGACCTTCCTGCCATAGTCACATGACTAGCCCTAGTATAATGGAAACATGCACGAACAAGAATCTGCATTTTGGGGGAATTGTTTTATGTTTGTATATCACAGCTTGCTATAGAGTTACCTTTTGAAAGAGAACTATAGCCTGTTTAAGATGTAGGTATGAAATAGTTCATCTTAAAGTGGAACTATAGGCATAAAAAAAGTTTCATTTTTTTTGTCTTCTTCTGGGTCAACTGTGGGTATAGGAACTGGTATATGATGATTTTTCTATTTACTTACTTAATATTTATGTATTTATTTTCTATTGGATGAAATAGATTGACTTTGTGTCTTTTTTAAAACCAACTTTTTAACTATATGCTGTATATAAATATATATATATATATATATATATATATATATATATATATATATATATATATACAGTATATAGTTTATTGGTGTCAGAAACCATGAATCAGACTGAGACAGAAGTACAGTTAAATCACACTTGTTTATTAATAATAATAATAAAAAGGTAAACAGAGTAAACGTGTCAAAACATATACCCAGAGTTCAGGAATCAGAACGGATAGTCAGACAAGCCAAAATGTCAAGGAGCCAGAGATGAGCGTAGTAGAACAGCAAGCATGATCTGGAGCCAGAAGGAATGTCAGCCAAGCAAGTCTAACAGGAACACAGGAGAGTGTCTCTAGAGATGTGACCAAGGCGAAGGCAGAGATCATCTGGGCTGGATGACTTAAGTAGGCAGGACTGACGAGCAGGATATCATCAACAGGTGAGTCACTGTGGAGAGAAAGGAGCTGGCAATTAGCTGACAGTTGAGCGGACAAGTTTGAGAAGGAAGGGCTGAGCCCAGCACTGACAGTACCCCCTCAATGACCCCTTCCCCTTGGAGGACTACCAGGCTTGAGGGGAAAATATCTATGGAAATCACAGAGGAGGACAGGGGCATGTACGTCCGAGGATGAGACCCAAGAGCTTTCCTCCAGTCTGTACCCTTTCCAATGCACCCACTGAACCTACGGGAGTCAGCAATGGACTGTACTTCGTACTCCTCATGGTTTTCAACCTGTACAGGGTGAGGACAAGGCACCGAGGTGATAAAGTGGTTGCAGACTAAAGGTTTTAATAAGGAGACATGAAATACATTCGAGATACACATATTAGAAGGAAGGTCTAATGCGTAAGCTACTGCATTAATCCTGTGAAGAATACGGAAAGGGCCAATAAACCGAGGTGTGACCTTCAGAGAGGGAACACGAATTCGGAGGTTGCGAGATGAAGCCAGACCCTGTCCCCAACCTGGTAGGAAGGTGCAGGTAGGCGTCTGTGGTCAGCATGGAGTCTGTATCTATCATTAGCATGTCGCAAAGCCTCCTGGACTTGTGCCCAAGTGGAACGAAGACCACGGAGATGCTCCTCTAACGCAGAAATACTCTGCAGAGCAAACAAGTCAGGCAACATGGATGGTTGGAAACCATAGTTCGCCATTAAACGGGGACAATCAGACAGAATTCAAGGCACTATTGTTAACAAACTCCGGCCACGGTAAGAGGTCTGACCTGTTGTTATGATGGTCAGAAATATAGCAACGTAGGAATTGCTCCAAGGACTGATTGGCTAGTTCTGCGGCCCCATTAGACTGCGCATGATACGCAGAGGAGAAAGCAAGCTGAATTCCCAACTGTGCACAAAAGGTTCACCAGAATCGGGGCACAAACTGAATACCCCTGTCCGAGACAATCGCCTTGGGTAGCCCATGTAAGCGAAAGATCTCCCAAGCAAAAATGGAAGCCAGTTCCTTAGAAGTGGGCAACTTCTTAAGTGGAATACAATGGGACATTTTTGAGAAACGGTCAACCACCATAAGGATAACTGTGTTGCCTCCCAATGAAATCCATAGACAGGTGGGTCCAGGGCCTCTCTCCATTGGGTATGGGTTGTAGGAGGCCCACTGGAAGGTGTCGTGGAGTCTTACTCTGAGCACACATGGAACAGGCAGCTATGAAGGTGGTTACATCAGCACGTAGACTAGGACACCAGAATTGTTGGGAAATGGCCCAAAAGAGTTGATTCTTCCCAGGGTGGCCAGCAGCCTTGGGAGAATGGTAAGTTTGGAGCACGGCAGTACGGAGACTCTCTGGGACAAAGCAGCGTTCACAAGGTTTCTCAGGAGGAAGTGAGACTGGTGTGAACTGTAGCCAGAATATGATCAGGAGGAATCACAGGAACCGGAACCGACTCCATCTTGGAGGAAAATTGTTGTGACAAAGCGTCAGCCCTTACATGCTTAGTACCGGGTAAGAATGAGACAATGTAATTGAAACTAGACAAGAAAAGAGCCCATCGTGCCCTTCTGGGAGAGAGGCGTTTAGCCTCAGACAAGAATGTGAGATTCTTATGGTCAGTAAGAATGAGAACCGGCACAGTGGTACCTTCAAGGAGGTGTCTCCATTCTTTCAGGGCTTAAATGATCACTAACAGCTCTCTGTCACCAATCTCATAATTGTACTCCGCAGGTGACAATTTCTTGGAAAAGTAGCCACAAAGATGCATAGCACTCTCAGAGGTAGGACATTGAGACAGAAGGGCGCAAACTCCAGTTTCAGAAGTCAACCTCATGGATAAAAGGTAACGGATCAGGATGTGCCAACACAGGAGCAGAAACAAAGGCAGCCTTGAGACTCTTAAAGGCCTTAATGGACGCCGGAGACCAACTCTATGGGTTACCGTCCTTTCTGGTCATATCAGTCAGAGGCTTGACCAGAGACGAGAAGTCCGAATAAACTTCGGATAATAGTTGGCAAAGCCAAGAAAACGCTGCAGAGGACGTAAATAAAAAACTTCAGAACAGGCAAGAGGAAATTAAAATTTGGCAAGCATGTCTAACAAAATCTCCGATGCCACGTACACACGAGCGGACTTTACGGCAGACTTGGTCCGGCGGACCGGAGTCCGTCGGATAATTCGATCATGTGTGGGCTCCAGCGGACTTTCTTTTCCCAAAAGTTCAACGGACCTAGAAATGAAACATGTTTCAAATCCTTCCGATGGACTCGAGTCCGGTCGAAAAGTCCCGCTAGTCTGTATGCTAGGGCAGCTATTGGCTACGAACTTCCTTGTTTTAGTCCGGTCGTACGATATCATGTACGAATCTGTCGGACTTTGGTTGATCGTGTGTAGGCAAGTCCGTTCATTCGGAAAGTCCATCGGAAAGTCAATCGAAAAGTCCGCCGCATCAAGTCTGCCGTGAAGTCCGCTCGTGTGTATGTGGCATAAATCTTCGCTGTAAAGCAGTGGCAGCCTCCTTGGTTTTCTCCAGATCCAGGTGCAAAATATCTGCACTCTTTCTGCCAATAATGAATGATGGAAGATCATGACCTAGTAAGAAGAGTAAAAAGTATTAAGGTAACGATGGTCAGGTGGCTGAGGCCCTACATAGTGAGTTATGGTCAAATTCAGTAAATACTTACCTACCCAGTCTATTGTTGCCTCATGTCAGGGTATTTGACATCTGTGCTGGGTCCAGGGGTCGGATCCCATGCCTTCAAGACAACATCCTGGGTGAGCTCTCCAAACTCTCTTTCCTCTAAAAAGAAACAATACACCATTCATTAAGCCACCCCAAGTCCCATCTGTTTCTAGCATCCATTTTGCTACATTAATTGACCAACCTTGCACTTGGTCCGATGTCAATGTTTGCTCCTGACTTGTAGAAAAGGGTTCATGATGTCATTTTACAGAGAGCAAACACTGGACAAGTGCCAACATTTAAAAAGTCCAGCAGTTTCCCCCCACCCCTCTTGTCTCCTATGGGAAAGGAGATATATGATGATCATCCTAGCAGGCGTGACTCTGAGTGACTGTAATCCCCGGGGCCTTTCCTCTACCCATGTCTACACTGGCAAGGCTGCATTAATGGACACTGATGAGGCAAGCAGCAACCAGAAAGTGTTCTTTACCCCTTAAGTTCTGACCTAAGCCCATGGCCTTTTGCCCACCTAAAAGCACCCCTGTCGGTGGCTAAATGAGTGTGTTTTAAGTTGTCACTTATATTTTTGGGGGGGAAGATGTCCTTGTTGCTTTCATGCTTTGTCGTGGCCTGGCTGGTGCCTCCTTTTTTGGTGCCTCTCTGTTGAAAGAAGATTAAAAAATTTGTTACAGGGGGGAGATGGGCGGAGCCTAGCGGAGCAGACATGCATTGTTAGAGCTCCGCACCGCTGAGGAGAGAAGAGAAGGACAAAGCGGAGCCTGCAGGCTCAAAAGGTATCCATTTGAACCTTTTTGCCCCAGGGAACAAACTGTGAAAGTTTGGGCAGGAAACATGGTACTGGGAGGAAACCGTGGCAGAAATAAAAATCACCTCACAAAGAGCTCACAGGCACTCACTGCAACTAAAGCAGCTCCAGTCACCTCACAAGATACAGCATCAGGGCGCTCTCACAGACAGAAAATGTCACAGCAAGACTCTCCATTTGAGTCAGATACAGAACAAATCCTCTCACAAACTTCTCCACAAGCCTCCTCAGCATCCCCAGTAATATTATTACAATTTGAAAAGATGCTTCATAAGGCTTTAAAACAAACCTCAGACCAAATAACAAAAAAGCCTAACCAAAGAAATAAGAGAGCTGGGAAACCGCACCGCAGCCTTAGAAATAAAAATGGATGAAATTGAAATTACAACCCAAGTAAATATAACAGAATTGGAACAATTAAAAGAAGAGAATTTAATACTTCAAACTAAGCTCGAAGATTACGAAAATAGAGCCAGACGTTCAAACTTGCGCATAAGGGGAATACCTGAAACTGTGACAGACCTGCAATCTACTATTACTGCTCTATTACAAGAACTAAAGCCAGATATCCCTATTGAACGTTTAGAACTGGACAGAGTACACAGAGCCCTCACAGCCAAAAAGAAAGATGGACCCCCACGTGATATAATCACAAAATTTCATTATTACAGAACGAAAGAACAAATACTAATTGCTGCAAGAGAAAAAAAGGAACTTAATTTTCCTTGTCAAAAGAAGTTTATTGAGTATACAATGTTATAAAGATACATAAAGTAAGTTTACAAGGATCTATAAAGTAAGCTCATTGTTTTACAGTAGGGTTTATATAGGTAAATATCATGAAATTTCAAATATTAAACATTGGGTTCACGTAAACCTAAATTAAAGATACATATCATTTCCTTAGTTACTTTTGTAGGTATTTAAATGATTTATACCTACTATACATATTGTTTACAAGTAGAGTGTATATAGGTCAAATAAATTCTGATAATGAGCTTTAATCTTAAGGTGGAGAAAAGGAAAGAGAAAGAAGAAAAAGGGTTGAAAGGTAGAGGTATGGTCCACAAGGTTGTCCCGCTCGTCAGTTTATTATTCTTTTTAGTTCTCTTTGAAGCCTTAGAATGGGTGTCTCTGTAAGTCATTTAATCTGTTACCATGGCAACAGGACAGAGTCATTGAAGTTTGACAGGAACTGTTGTTTTATCCAAGGATGCCAAAGTTTTTCAAATTTTGGAATTTGATTTTGATCGATGGCTACCATCTTAGCATGGGACATTGTATTATTCATTCTGTGAATTGTTTCTGCTAGTACCAATGTAGGAGATTTCTATGCCTTGGCCACTGTTTGTTTTGCAGCCGTTATTAGTTGGATCATAAGTTTGAATTGAGAGAGTGTTAACCATTCCGGTTTTAGATTAAGTAAAGTTAAATATGGATCTGGTTGTATTATTTTTTTAAATATTTTAGATGCAATCACGAAGACTTCCTTCCAGAAGGTTTGGATTACTGGGCACGTCCACCATATGTGTGAATATGTGCCTATTTCTGGGCATCCTCGAAAACAAAGAGTTGAGGTAGTAGGTGAATATTTTGCCACTCTAGCGGGTACAAGGTACCAGCGAGTTAGGACTTTATAATTTGTCTCCAGTGCTAAGATGTTGGGTGAAGATGACTTAGATGTGAGCCATATGTTAGACCAGTCCGTGTCTTCTAAAGTTCGTCCCAGGTCCTCCTCCCACCTCTGAACGTAAGAGGGTCTATTAAGATTTGCTACTCCATATAATTGATTATAAAGTGATGAAATTGTACCTTTAGCAAATGGATCTTTTGTACAGATTGATTCAAAAATGGATAATTGGGATAATGGTGTATCCCCCTTTAGGAATGGTGTATAGAAATTTTTGATTTGGAGATATCTAAATATCTCAGAGTTTGGTAGATCATATTTTTCTCTAAGCGATGGGAATGAAAGGAATGATTTAGATGCTATGAAGTCATTTAGTGTCTGAATGCCTGATGTTGTCCAAGCTTTAAAAGAATTTGGGTAGATCCATGCCGGATAAAAGGCCGGATTTCTGATAAAAGAAAGGAGAGGATTGTGTGGAGATTGTAACTGATATTTGGTTTTTAGTTTATCCCAGAGAGATAAGAAGTGTTTAGTTATGGGATTATGAATTTTAAAGCGGTCTTTAGGATCAAGCCATAATAAATTTGATATTAATAGAGGGTCATTTTCTGAAGCCTCTATAAATACCCATAATGGGATTTCCTGTTTTGCATGGTATTTGGACAGACTGGCCAAATGTGCTGCTCTGTAGTAGTTAGTAAAATTAGGGTATCCCAGGCCTCCTTTATTTTTGGGAAGATGTAGTGTGTGTATAGGTATACGTGGTTTAGAAGAGCCCCATATAAACGAAGTTGCTCTTTTTTGTACTATTCTCAAAAAATAGGAAGAAATTGGAATAGGGAGGACCCTGAATAGATAAAGCAATTTGGGTAGAATAGTCATTTTGATTGCATTAATCTTCCCTATCCAGGATAAAGGAAGTTGCGACCATTGTTTTATTAGATTTGTGATCTGTCTTAATACAGGAGGATAATTAGTTGAGAATAAGTCAGAATGAGATGCTGTTAAATGAATTCCAAGATATGGGATTGATTTTTCTGCCCATGTGAATGGGAGGGCAGCCCTAGCCGGGATCAATTCCATGTTTGTGAGTGAAATATTAAGCACTAGGCATTTCTTAGGATTAATCATAAGGCCGGATAGGGCTGCAAATCCATCAAGAGCTGGTATTAAGTTAGGACCAGAGACCTGTGGTGATGATAGAAAAAGTAATATATCGTCTGCAAATATACATAATTTGTGTGTAATACCTCCTACTTCAATGCCAGTTATAGTTTGGTTTGTTCTGATGTATTGGGCCATGGGTTCGAGTATAAGGGCAAATAATAAGGGAGATAATGGGCAACCCTGTCGGGTACCTCTTTCGATATTAAAGGCTTCAGATTTGTATCCAGCATATTTTATATAGGCTTTGGGTTTATTATATAATGCTTTGATCCATGTTAAAAAGTGGGGTCCAAAACCCCATTTTTGTAATGAATATTGCATATATTGCCAGGATACTGTGTCAAATGCCCTCTTAATATCGAGAGATAGAAAACATAAAGGGATTTTCCGTTTTTTAGCAATATGTGCCAATAACACTGCCCTGCGTATATTATCGCCTGCCTGTCTATTTGGCATGAAGCCTACTTGATCTCTATGTATTAATTTTCCTATAATGCTATTGAGGCGTTTTGCTATTATTTTTGCTAATAATTTAATATCGAGGTTTAACAGAGAGATAGGCCGATAATTCACACAGGAAGTATCATCAGAAAGTGGTTTTGGGATCATACAAACAATTGCCATTAGTGTTTCTTGCCGAAAAGAATGTCCATCTAGAAGTTTGTTAAAAGTTTCAGTGAGAATGGGAGAGAGTATTTCTGAGAATGTTTTATAGTATAAAGCCGAGTAGCCATCTGGGCCTGATCTTTTGTTAAGTTTTAGGTCTTTTATGGCGTTAGCAACTTCATCTATAGTTATAGGCTCATCCAAATTGCTTTTTTGATTCTGAGATAACTCAGGTAAGGTTATTTTTGAGAAGAAAGATTCAGCTTCTGTAGGATTAAATTCATTGTTTGTCTTGTATAAAGTTGCGAGATGTGAGTGAAATTTATGGACTATTTTAACTGGATTACAAGTGTAAACATTTTTTGATAATTTCAAACGTATTGGTTTGAAAGATTTGTTAGTTGAATTTAATGCCCGAGCCAAATATGTACCTGGTTTGTTTGTATTCATGTAGAAATTGTGTTTGGAGCGTTTGAGGGATTTATCAACTGACTCAGTGAGAAATAGATTGTATTCCAATCTAGATTTTTCCACATGAGATTTTGTACTCTGAGATGGATTATCTTGAAATGATATGTAGGCTGCATTAAAATTGAGTTCTAGTTTTTTTGCTAGATTTTTGCGTTCCCGTTTAAATAGTGCCATTTGTCTTTGTATTGTACCACGCAAGACAGGCTTTTGAGCTTCCCACAGTGTTATTGGGGAGATGTCTGTTGTATTATTAATTGATATGTATTCCTTTAAAGCTTGTTCAATGGCCATCTGATGTAGTGGGTGTTTGAGCATTATGTCCGGTAAGTACCACGTTGGGTCATGCGCTTTTGGTATGGCTGAGGCTATAGTAGTGTATACTGCATTATGGTCAGACCACGGAATCGGAATTATATCTGATGCAATAATTTCTGGTATCATTCCTATTGTTAGAAAAATATGATCTATTCTGGTGAAGGTTTGATGAGGGTGCGAGAAATAAGTGAATTTCTTTTTCATTGGGTTACTTTCTCTCCATGAATCTACCAGATTGTATTTGGAAAGAAGTTGAGAAAAAGGTAATCTAGAGGTTATTTTGGATGGTGTAAAAGGTGATTTATCTAGAAATGGGAGGAGGACCTGGTTCGAATCCCCACACATTATCACTGTTCCTATTTTGTGTGTATTAATCACTTGTAATATATGTGAGAGGAATGGTGTAGGTTGTTTGTTAGGAGCGTAGTAGGAAATCACCGTGATTGCTGTATCCATTATATAACCCATGAGTATCAGGTATCTACCTTCTGGGTCTTTAATTTCTGATGATAAGGTGAATGGTGTGGATCGGTGAAATGCAATTAGAGTTCCCCTTTGCTTGGTACAGGCAGAAGCCGTGTAAATTTGTTGATAAAAAGGAGAAATATATTTTGGAGTAGAATCTTTGGTGAAGTGTGTTTCTTGGAGGCATACTATGTGAGCCTTCTTGTTATGGAAAGTACGGAAGGCTTTGGTCCTTTTTTGAGGGACATTTATTCCCTGAACATTCAGGGAAAGTATATTCAGTGGTGCCATGGCAATAGATCAAATAGTTTTGACTTACTTTTTGTTATGCAGAGCTGACTGCGCAGATCAACCTGTGTGGACTGAAGAGATGAATAGATAGAAAAGAAACCAGTGAATTCTGGAGTAAAGAGTAAACAAAAAACATATGAGATTAGATGATACATTGTATAAATTATTTTTTGCAAGTAATCACAATTTACCCGTGAAAGAGAATAAATATCTCTCTCAGGGGAATAAGTGCCTTCGTCACACTCCCGCATAATATGGTTGGGAGAATGAGGAGGGCTAATGGGGGTACACGGATCTTCCGCTTACAGGAGAGAAGTGCTATGTCAAAAGACATCAAAATGATGTTTCATTAATTGGAGTGCAGAATATAGTTTTTGTTGAAATTATTTATTCCAGGGTGGTTGTATATGGTTAGTCTTGCCCTAGGCTAAATAATTCAGTTAGAAAGGTACTGTTAATAACTTTGGTATTGATGAAGATAGTTTGAATTATTTTGGGATTTTAACCCTTTTAGAGTAAACAATTACATATTTTATTCATATGTAACTGTTTAGATATGTTAACTCATAAAATTGAGGTTGTATTGCTTCAGATTAGAATAAACAAAAACATAATTCTAGGAACTAGTTAGGTAATAATATATTTGTTTTAAGAAAAGAAAGAAAAAGCTTCCATTACTTCTGGATTATTGAACATATTTGTCCTAAAAAGTAATAAATCTATTGTTATTACCTGATAATATATAACTGAACAAGAATTTCCTTATTTCACTTATATATTCTAAGGCTATATGAATCAGAAGTAATAAGAAATATAACTGGAATGTAACATGATCCCACACAGTGTGTGACTATCAGAAGGCAGTTACATTCAGTTATAAATATAGGTTTTTTTATAGAGAACCATCTCTTAGTATAATAAATGAAGAGATATCAGGAATTAGGATGTCAGTCCATTGAATCTTCTTGGTCCATGGATGATGTGGCATAACGGCCTCTTTTGTGAGAATGATGATTCCCATTTTGTTCTGAAATTTTCTGGGTGCTGCCTGAAGGTGAAGATGACGCCATTCTTCTGCGTGTGGGAGTGTTGCTGCTTGTGGGTTCTGTCAGATTTAATTTTAAAAGGGTTTGTTGTAGTTTCTTTTCTATCTATTCATCTCTTCAGTCCACACAGGTTGATCTGCGCAGTCAGCTCTGCATAACAAAAAGTAAGTCAAAACTATTTGATCTGTTGCCATGGCACCACTGAATATACTTTCCCTGAATGTTCAGGGAATAAATGTCCCTCAAAAAAGGACCAAAGCCTTCCGTACTTTCCATAACAAGAAGGCTCACATAGTATGCCTCCAAGAAACACACTTCACCAAAGATTCTACTCCAAAATATATTTCTCCTTTTTATCAACAAATTTACACGGCTTCTGCCTGTACCAAGCAAAGGGGAACTCTAATTGCATTTCACCGATCCACACCATTCACCTTATCATCAGAAATTAAAGACCCAGAAGGTAGATACCTGATACTCATGGTTTATATAATGGATACAACAATCACGGTGATTTCCTACTACGCTCCTAACAAACAACCTACACCATTCCTCTCACATATATTACAAGTGATTAATACACACAAAATAGGAACAGTGATAATGTGTGGGGATTCGAACCAGGTCCTCCTCCCATTTCTAGATAAATCACCTTTTACACCATCCAAAATAACCTCTAGATTACCTTTTTCTCAACTTCTTTCCAAATACAATCTGGTAGATTCGTGGAGAGAAAGTAACCCAATGAAAAAGAAATTCACTTATTTCTCGCACCCTCATCAAACCTTCACCAGAATAGATCATATTTTTCTAACAATAGGAATGATACCAGAAATTATTGCATCAGATATAATTCCGATTCCGTGGTCTGACCATAATGCAGTATACACTACTATAGCCTCAGCCATACCAAAAGCGCATGACCGAACGTGGTACTTACCGGACATAATGCTCAAACACCCACTACATCAGATGGCCATTGAACAAGCTTTAAAGGAATACATATCAATTAATAATACAACAGACATCTCCCCAATAACACTGTGGGAAGCTCATAAGCCTGTCTTGCGTGGTACAATACAAAGACAAATGGCACTATTTAAACGGGAACGCAAAAATCTAGCAAAAAAACTAGAACTCAATTTTAATGCAGCCTACATATCATTTCAAGATAATCCATCTCAGAGTACAAAATCTCATCTGGAAAAATCTAGATTGGAATACGATCTATTTCTCACTGAGTCAGTTGATAAATCCCTCAAATGCTCCAAACACAATTTCTACATGAATACAAACAAACCAGGTACATATTTGGCTCGGGCATTAAATTCAACTAACAAATCTTTCAAACCAATACGTTTGAAATTATCAAAAAATGTTTACACTTGTAATCCAGTTAAAATAGTCCATAAATTTCACTCACATCTCGCAACTTTATACAAGACAAACAATGAATTTAATCCTACAGAGGCAGAATCCTTCTTCTCAAAAATAACCTTACCTGAGTTATCTCAGAATCAAAAAAGCAGTTTGGATGAGCCTATAACTATAGATGAAGTTGCTAACGCCATAAAAGACCTAAAACTTAACAAAAGACCAGGCCCAGATGGCTACTCGGCTTTATACTATAAAACATTCTCAGAAATACTCTCTCCCATTCTCACTGAAACTTTTAACAAACTTCTAGATGGACATTCTTTTCGGCAAGAAACACTAATGGCAATTGTTTGTATGATCCCAAAACCCCTTTCTGATGATATATCCTGTGTGAATTATTGGCCTATCTCTCTGTTAAACCTCGATATTAAATTATTAGCAAAAATAATAGCAAAACGCCTCAATAGCATTATAGGAAAATTAATATATAGAGATCAAGTAGGCTTCATGCCAAATAGACAGGCAGGCGATAATATACGCAGGGCAGTGTTGTTGGCACATATTGCTAAAAAAGGGAAAATCCCTTTATGTTTTCTATCTCTCAATATTAAGAGGGCATTTGACACAGTATCCTGGCAATATATGCAATATTCATTACAAAAATGGGGTTTTGGACCCCACTTTTTAACATGGATCAAAGCATTATATAATAAACCCAAAGCCTATATAAAATATGCTGGATACAAATCTGATGCCTTAAATATCGAAAGAGGTACCCGACAGGGTTGCCCATTATCTCCCTTATTATTTGCCCTTATACTCGAACCCATGGCCCAATACATCAGAACAAACCAAACTATAACTGGCATTGAAGTAGGAGGTATTACACACAAATTATGTATATTTGCAGACGATATATTACTTTTTCTATCATCACCACAGGTCTCTGGTCCTAACTTAATACCAGCTCTTGATGGATTTGCAGCCCTATCCGGCCTTATGATTAATCCTAAGATATTGCCTAGTGCTTAATATTTCACTCACAAACATGAAATTGATCCCGGCTAGGGCTGCACTCAAATTCACATGGGCAGAAAAATCAATCCCATATCTTGGAATTCATTTAACAGCATCTCATTCTGACTTATTCTCAACCAATTATCCTCCTGTATTAAGACAGATCACAAATCTAATAAAACAATGGTCGCAACTTCCTTTATCCTGGATAGGAAAGATTAATGCAATCAAAATGACTATTCTACCCAAATTGCTTTATCTATTCAGAGTCCTCCCTATTCCAATTCCTTCCTATTTTTTGAGAATAGTACAAAAAAGAGCAACTTCGTTTATATGGGGCTCTTCTAAACCACGTATACCTATACACACACTACATCTTCCCAAAAATAAAGGAGGCCTGGGATACCCTAATTTTACTAACTACTACAGAGCAGCACATTTGGCCAGTCTGTCCAAATACCATGCAAAACAGGAAATCCCATTATGGGTATTTATAGAGGCTTCAGAAAATGACCCTCTATTAATATCAAATTTATTATGGCTTGATCCTAAAGACCGCTTTAAAATTCATAATCCCATAACTAAACACTTCTTATCTCTCTGGGATAAACTAAAAACCAAATATCAGTTACAATCTCCACACAATCCTCTCCTTTCTTTTATCAGAAATCCGGCCTTTTATCCGGCATGGATCTACCCAAATTCTTTTAAAGCTTGGACAACATCAGGCATTCAGACACTAAATGACTTCATAGCATCTAAATCATTCCTTTCATTCCCATCGCTTAGAGAAAAATATGATCTACCAAACTCTGAGATATTTAGATATCTCCAAATCAAAAATTTCTATACACCATTCCTAAAGGGGGATACACCATTATCCCAATTATCCATTTTTGAATCAATCTGTACAAAAGATCCATATGCTAAAGGTACAATTTCATCACTTTATAATCAATTATATGGAGTAGCAAATCTTAATAGACCCTCTTACGTTCAGAGGTGGGAGGAGGACCTGGGACGAACTTTAGAAGACACGGACTGGTCTAACATATGGCTCACATCTAAGTCATCTTCACCCAACATCTTAGCACTGGAGACAAATTATAAAGTCCTAACTCGCTGGTACCATGTACCCGCTAGATTGGCAAAATATTCACCTAATACCTCAGCTCTTTGTTTTCGAGGATGCCCAGAAATAGGCACATATTTACACATATGGTGGACGTGCCCAGTAATCCAAACCTTCTGGAAGGAAGTCTTCGTGATTGCATCTAAAATATTTAAAAAAATAATACAACCAGATCCATATTTAACTTTACTTAATCTAAAACCGGAATGGTTAACACTCTCTCAATTCAAACTTATGATCCAACTAATAACGGCTGCAAAACAAACAGTGGCCAAGGCATGGAAATCTCCTACATTGGTACTAGCAGAAACAATTCACAGAATGAATAATACAATGTCCCATGCTAAGATGGTAGCCATCGATCAAAATCAAATTCCAAAATTTGAAAAACTTTGGCATCCTTGGATAAAACAACAGTTCCTGTCAAACTTCAATGACTCTGTCCTGTTGTCATGGTAACAGATTAAATTACTTACAGAGACACCCATTCTAAGGCTTCAAAGAGAACTAAAAAGAATAATAAACTGACGAGCGGGACAACCTTGTGGACCATACCTCTACCTTTCAACCCTTTTTCTTCTTTCTCTTTCCTTTTCTCCACCTTACGATTAAAGCTCATTATCAGAATTTATTTGACCTATATACACTCTACTTGTAAACAATATGTATAGTAGGTATAAATCATTTAAATACCTACAAAAGTAACTAAGGAAATGATATATATCTTTAATTTAGGTTTACGTGACCCCAATGTTTAATATTTGAAATTTCATGATATTTACCTATATAAACCCTACTGTAAAACAATGAGCTTACTTTATAGATCCTTGTAAACTTACTTTATGTATCTTTATAATATTGTATACTCAATAAACTTCTTTTGACAAGGAAAAAATTTGTTACAAAAATAAAGAAATGTCCAAAAACATGACCAAATAAGAATGTTCATAGCTGCTTTATATTTACCTTCATCTTTCGAATATCAAGTCATACAAAGATTTTAGATAACCTTATATATAATTCTCTAGATCTACTTGGAGAAAGAAAATAGAACATATACAGACAGCTAATGTACACATATAAATATTGGTTAGATATAAATCTTGATTACTTTTTTTTTATGATCTGATGTGGTCTTGCTCATGGTGTTTGAGATCAGACCATCGTTTTCTGATTTGGTCCTTTGATCGGTCCACCAAAAAATCACTCTGTAAAACAGAGATGACCTTCTCCATAATGCTGTCCTTTCGGCTGTTGGGCCTTTTGTAATTGCGCAGCTTGCAGTCGTAGTCATGCTTCTCTAGGATGCGCACCATCTCCACCCATGGGGGTTGCTTTATGCCTCCTATGAGCTCCACCGCCACTGGGTTGCCTGGAATCCGCCGAATCCGTCATGTTGTCCCTCCCGAATGTTCCGCCGTGTGTGTCGCATGCCCCAGCGTCATGACGCACTGAGAGTGGAGTTTCACGCATGCGCAGTGTATATTAAGCCATAACCCACGGTCGATGTAGGAACGATCTTGGAGTGGAGGATGAATGATCACCATTGCCAACACATGAAAGGAGCCAGAAAACGAAGGGACAATTGGAAATTGGGGCATAGGTGGTTAGTAGCCTATACTGCTTAGATTGAGGCCTGGATTGTTAGCAGCTTAGGAGTTAGGCCAGACATTATGTTTTGTCTTGTGTTCTGTCTTGCAGGCATCATATCATTTATCATGACGGATACATTTACTGCACCTGATTTTTTTTCCTAATTCTTTGACCTGTACTGAGAGCTGCCCTGTCTCTGAAAGGTCAAGAGTCGAGACAACTTGAATAAAAATCTTAAGGAAGGCAGCGTTGGAGAAATTGCTTGAGTTGGTGAAGCCTGTGTACCCCAGGGCAGACATCAAATATGTCAAGACAAAAATATCAAACCCGAGGAGTACTTTTAAAAGGGAGCTCAACAAGATGATGGGCTCACAGAGAACTGGAGCATCAGCAGATGACATATATGTCCCCAGGCTCTGGTATTACCACAGCCTGCGGTTTTTGTCCGACCAGACAGAACCCAGGCCATCACTGTCTACACTCCCTTCGACATCTGCTGAGGCCACAGCTCCAGAGGTCCACACAGGTCCTGCTGCACAGGATGAAGATGTGGAGGAGCCCAGCTTGACCCAGGTATAGCATTGTTGAACATATTTGTATCCAAAAATACAATGATGATAACTAGACATTATTGTTAAAACATTTCTGCCTTAACAAAGTGATTTCCATATCAATAGACAGTAGTGACCAAAAATGATTTGTACAAGAATAAAAAATGCTTGGGTCAGAATGATAGTCTTTTCTATTTGTCCACATTCAATTTGCAACAGTGAGGAGATCAAAATTGTCTGTAATTGATGACCAAACCCTAAAAAATTTTTAATTATGTCCCATTTTCATACACAGAAAAGTGTCAGTCAGGAGAAGCCCTTGGCCAGCAGCCAGACGCAATCCCAGATCCCCCCTACGCCCTCCTGCTAAAAGGGCCAGGTAGAGCAGGAATCTGGATGAGGCCACAGCTGCCTTCCTCAGCCAAGGCCACTAATGCCATGCGGACAGACTCAGATGCGGCTGAGTCATTTGAGTGTCTGGTGGCAAACAAATTAAGGGAGATGGATGTTGAGCAAAGGAGAAGGTATGAGGAACTCATCCTACAGCTCCTCAACAAGAGGGGTTAGTGCCAAATTTCAGAAAAAACACACATTTCTTATTTTGAGACCCC
Organism: Aquarana catesbeiana; assembly: GCF_042186555.1. Taxonomy (NCBI): domain Eukaryota; kingdom Metazoa; phylum Chordata; class Amphibia; order Anura; family Ranidae; genus Aquarana; species Aquarana catesbeiana. Next base: position 623,410,293 of record NC_133324.1, read on the forward strand.
ACCTCCACCACCTCCACAGCCACCCCACCCACCACCGCCACCCCACCCACTACAGCAGCATGGCGGACAGTGCCAATATCAGCCACAAGAACCCCAACAAGGCCCCTGGACTGGAGATTTTTAGCTCTTCACCAATTACTAATTCTCTTTTTTTGGGGGTGGGTGGAATAATGATTTTATTTGTTATATTTTCTATTTTTGTATGCATAGAATGCACTTTTTGGTTAAGTTCTTTATATTTGGATGGCAGATGGTATCTCTAATTAATTTTTTTTGCTTGTTTTAATACACAATAAAAAAAAATTGTAGAATATTACTTGTGTTTTACTTCAAATGACAGTTTGGGAGTAGGCAGTTACATTTAAAAAAAATACAAGGTAAAATTAACAAGGGGCATCAACATAGTTGTATCTCTGATCTTAAAAACTACAGGATAATGGTGTTGTGGTAACTTGCCCCAAAACAAAAAAAACAAGCAGAATATTATTTTTGATATCACTAGAAAAAAAAAGCCATTGAAAATACATTTGGCAGAACTCCATCAGTATCATCAGCAAAGCAGCTTCATTATTATCCCATTAAAGAAGAAGAGAATGTGTGCATATTGAGATTTCATAATTTACTGCATCACAAATGTTAATTCTCCATTACGAACGCTAGTTTACAAGACTGACCGCTTCCGGCTTGTCTTTGCTTCCGAGCATGCGTGTTTGTACTTTGGACTTTTGTGTGATGGACTTGTGTACAGACAAGGCGAAAATCTGACAACAGACCTTTGTCCTCCGAAAATTTACTAGCCTGCCATTCAACATTTATTGGTGGAAAGTTGGACAACAATTGTCTGATGGAGTGTACTAATGGATTTTAGGCAAACAGTCTGTCATCACACAATTCCCTGCCAAAAATCCGATTGTGTGTACGAGGCTTTCGTTTCTGAAGCACACGACAGACATCTGTGTGGTGGCTCTCCAGGGACTTGGAAAATATGAGGATATTGTCGAGATAAACCACCACACATAACTGCAACAAATCTCGGAGGACATCATTAATAAATTCCTGGAAAACTGCTGGGACGTTACAAAGGCCAAAAGGCATTACGAGGTACTCATAATGGCCTGTTCTGTTATTAAACACAGTTTCCACTCGTCACCCTCCTTTATCCTCATGAGCTTGTATGCCCCCCTCAAATCAAGCTTTGTGAAAATCGCTGCTCCCTTGAGGCGGTTAAATAACTCTGTAATCAACAGAATCAAATAGGCATTCTTAATCATGAAACAATTGAGACCCCTATAATCAATACAAGGTCTCAGTTCACCACTCCTCTTCTTCACCATGAAGAAACCAGCACCAGCAGGAGACAAGGATTTGCAGATAAAACCTCGGGAAAGTGCGTCTGCAACATACTCCTCCATGGCCCTATCCTTCAAGACTGATAAAGGGTAAACCCAGCCACGAGGGGGTATGGCACCAGGTTGAAGGTCGATTGCGCAGTCATACGACCGTTTTGAAGGCAAACTACCGGCTTGTCCTTTGTCAAAGACATCGCTAAAAACGCGGTACTCCTCCAGCAGGGAGGAGAGTGAAAAGGTGCATAGGACCTTAGCTACCTTCTAGAAGCATGACTTACTGCATTGTGGCGACCAGGAGAGAACCTGAGCATGGAGCCAATCAAAAGAGGGGTTGTGCCTCTGTAACCAAGGATAACCAATAACCAGCTGAATCTTAGGTGAGGAAATAACTAGCAATTGGATTATATCATGGTGAAGAGCTCTTACGGCCATGGACAATGGAACATTCTCATGAGTCACATGGGCAGGCTGTAGAGGTCTCCCATCAAGAGCTTCAATGGCAAGTGGAGTGTCGCGCAGCTGCAGCGGAATCGAGTGTTCGATACAAAGGCAGCATCAATAAACAGGCCTGCAGCCCCAGAGTTGATTAGAGTCTGTATCTCGACGGACGACTCAGCCCAAGAAAGGGTAACCAAAACCAGGGGCTTATCCTTATGGATAACTGGGGACGAAACAATGCCAACTAAGGTCCGTCCATGACAGGACCTCAAGTTTCAGGCATTCCCTGGACGGGTAGGACGAGACTTCAAAAAGTGACCTGCCTGGCCACAAAGGCACAATCGCTCCCTCCTCCTAAGGGTTCTCTCATCCACAGAGAGACGTGTGAAGCCTGAGTGCATGGGTTCATCTTCACAGACCGACTCGGTACCAGGAGGCATAGGAGGTAAGGGAGGCAAGGGTGGAACTACAAAGTCCGGAGACAAATGTGCAGGAGGCTTCCACAAGCGCTTCTTAAAAGGAAGTCTTTCTCTGAGTCTGGAGTCAATGAGGATGGCAAACGTGATCAACTTCTTCAGCTCAGTGGGTATATCTCCGGCTGCTATCTCATCCTTGATGGTATCCAAGAGACCATGAGAAAATGCAGCCACGAGGGCCTCATTATTCCAAGCAACCTCTGCTGCCAGAGTATGGAATTCAATGGCGCAATCAGCAACAGTTCTCGTACTCTGTTTGGAGGACATGAGGCACTTGGCAGCAGAAGCGGGGCATGCAGGAACATCAAATACCCTTTTAAAAGAAGCCTCAAACTCTGGGTAACTCAAAACAACAGGTTTTGCGTCTCCCATAGAAGGTTTGCCCAGGCCAAGGCTCTCTCAAAAAGCAAAGATATCACAAAACCTTTGCTTCTGTCTGTGGGAAACTCCTGGGGCAGCATCTCAAAGTATATCTCAACCTGGTTTGAGAAACCCATTGCATCGCGCCCAAATTGCTGGAGAAGTGGAGCGGAACCAGACATACCTCTTATAGAGGTAATACTCGAGGTGGGTGCCTGCATAGAGACTGGAGCAACAGCAGGGATGGCCTGCAACACAGGTTGTACCGAAGCAGCCACAGTGGGAGATTCCAGGTTAGAGACTCAGGAGCATTTGTAACGCTATAGCAAACTGATCCATGCTGTGATCCTGCTCATCCAATCTGAAAAATTATTACCAACAAGAGGATTGACTGCATCTTCTGAATTCATGGCCTTCGCCTACTGTCAGAAACCATGAATCAGTCTGAGACAGAAGTACAGTTAAATTACACTTGTTTAATAATAATAATAAAAAGGTAAACAGAGTAAACGTAGTCAAAACATAGCCAGAGTTCAGGAACTGAAACCGATAGTCAGACAAGCCAAAATGTCAGGGAGCCAGAGATGAGCATAGTAGAACAGCAAGCATGATCTGGAGCCAGAAGGAATGTCAGCCAAGCAAGTCTTTAACAGGAACACAGGAGAGCATCTCTAGAGATGTGACCAAGGTGAAGGCAGAGATCATCTGGGCTGGACAGCTTAAGTAGGCAGGACTGACGAGCAGGATATCATCAACAGGTGAGTCACTGTGGAGAGAAAGGAATTGGCAATTAGCCGACAGCTGAGCGGACAAGTTTGAGTAGGAAGGGCTGAGCCCAGCCATGTCAACCGGTTAGATTGAACAAAAACAAGCCCATCTAGTTCATCCAACAGAAAATAAATACATAAATATTAAGTATGTAAATACAACACAGCAGTTTTTGTATTTCTGAGTCCAACAGCATTAACACAGCAGCCTATGACATAGTTTTGGTATCTCTGGATCCTGTCAGTAGTTCTATTAAGTTATCATTTTTTTTCTGTAACAATCCAAGAGTGACCTTGAGTTGAGCTTTAGATTGGGTTCACACTGCTCTGACATGAAAGTCGGATGACTTCCTATCCGAATTTGCCCTACCACTTCATGCCCAACTTTGATTTGACTTCAGTCAATAGGGTCCGACTTTGATCCGACAATACTAGGCCCTTTGGGTCTGGTATGAATCTTGAGGGGGGAAACCCCACACCAAAATTGTAAAAAAAAAATGACGTGTGTTCCCCCCAAGACCATACCAGACCCTTCAGTCTGGTATAGATTTTGAGGGGAACCCCACGACAAAAAAACGGTATGGGGTCGCCACCAAGACCCATACCAGACCCTTATCCGAGCACACAGCCCATCAGGTCAGAAATGGGAGGGGATGAGCGAGCACCCCCCCTCCTGGATTATACCAGGCCACATGCCCTCAACATGGGGGGGTGGGTGCTTTGGGGCAGGAGGGCTCTGCGCCCCCCGACCCCAAAGCACCTTGTCCCCATGTTAATGGCACAAGGGCCTCTTTCCGATAACCGTGGACGGTGGTTGTGGGGGTCTGTGGGCAGGGGGCTTATCGTAATCGGGAAGCCCCCTTTAACAAGGGGGCCCTATCCCTCCACCCTTTGTGAATGAGTATGGGGTATAATGTACACAGGTTTTTAACAAAGTCTTTTATTAAAGTAGCTCCAACGTGTCTTCTTCCTCCGGTTCTTCTCCTTCCACTGATGTCTTATTCCTCTGGTTCTTCTCCCTCCAGTTCTTCTTCTTCTGATGTCTTCTTCCTCTGGTTCTGCTTCCGGTTCTTCTCCCTCCACTGTCTTCTACCTCTGGTTCTTCTGCCGGCTCTTCTTCCTCCTGATGTCTTCTCCCTACACTAGTTCTCACTGTTGTGTTAGTTCTGGCGTGATTACTTGTATAGCCATGGGGCGTGGCCACCTGGTGATGTCATCCGGAGGCCCCACCCCCTTGTGACATCACCCCATCATGCCCTGGGCAGTGAAGTAACAGGGGACGGGGTCTCCGGATGATGTCACCCACCCCATGTTGAGGACATGTGGCTTGCTATGGTCCAGGAGGGGGGGAGTGCTCGTTCGTCCCCCCTTTCTTGACCTCCCGGTGTTAGGATTGAGTTCACCTCCTTGTGTCACTGTGCTGCTCTGGACTGTTTGCTGCAGCTCCAGTGTCCACCAGCAGGTGTCTCCCAGAAGCCAGCAGGCTGGAATGATTAGTGACACCAGGGTTTAGCTGACAAGTGGATATTTAAGGCTGCTCCTCCCTTCTCCCAGCGCGTTTCTATCCTGATGATTGCCCCCTTGCTACCAGATCCTTGTGCTTCCTATATCCTGATCCTGATCCTTCCTGATTCCTCCCTCAGCCTTGCTCCTGCTCCCTGCTCTTGTACCCAGTTGTGATTCCCTTCCTTGCATCCCTGTTGCCTTTGTCCCTTATATTGTATATAGTTAGTAGGTTTTATTATTTTTGTTCTTGTTTGCTGGAGGGGTTTATGTTTTCACTGGTTGCTGTGTATGTTTATTGGTGTGTGTTCACTAATAATAAATATCACTTTAACCACGTGCTGACCAGCCGCCGTCATCATACTGCGGCAGGTCTGCATAATCCCCCGAACCGTCGTAGCTGTACGTCATCTCCTTTAAAGCAGGATAGCAGGTGCGCCCGCTGCACTGTGGGGGTGCCGATGCGCGTGGCTAATGGTCGTGGGCACAAGAGCCAGAACAGGGACCTGTTCTGTGAGGAGAGGAGAGGCAGATCACGAGTTCCCACTAGCTAGGAACAGCGATCTGTCATCTCCTCTAGTCAGTTCCATCCCCCTACAGTTAGAACACACACTAGGGAACACAGTTAACCTCTTTATCGCCCCCTAGTGTTAACCCCTTCCCTGCCAGTGACATTTACACAGTAATCAGTGCATTCTTATAGCACTGATCGCTGTCTATGGTCCCAAAAATGTGTCAAAAGTGTCCGATGTGTCTGCCATAATGTCGCATTCCTGATAAAAATTGCAGATCACTGCCATTACTAGTAAAAAAATAAAAAAATAATCAAAATGCCATAAATCTTTACCCTATTTTGTTAATGCTATAACTTTTGCGCAAACCAATCAATATATGCTTATTGCAATTTTTTTATTACCAACAATTTGTAGAAGAATACATTTCGGCCTAAACTGAGGAAAAAATAAAAAAAAAATTGGGGATATTTATTATAGCAAAAAGTACAAAATATTGTGGTTTTTTTTTCAAAATTGTCGCTCTTTTTATTGTTTATAGCGCAAAAAACAAAAACCGCATAGATGATCAAATACCACCAAAAGAAAGCTCTATTTGTGGGAAAAAAAGGACATTGATTTTGTTTGGGTACAGCATTGCAGGACCGTGCAATTGTCAGTTAAAGTGATGCAGTGCCATATCGCAAAAAATGGCCTGGTCATTGAGCAGCTAAATCTTCCGGTGCTGAAGTGGTTAAGGATATATATGTTGTTTGTTTGATCTCAGTTTCTGGGTGCGGCTATGTGTCTAGTCTCCTTGCCGCAAATTCCTGACAGCTGTGCTGCGTGTTTGGGTAAGAGTCTGGTATGGATCTTGGGGGCGACCCCACACCATTTTTTTGGTGTGGGGTTGCCCCTTAACCACTTCAGCCCCGGAAGGATTTACCCCCTTCCTGACCAGAGCACTTTTTACAATTTGGCACTGCGTCGCTTTAACTGCTAATTGCGCGGTCATGCAATGCTGTAACTCAAAACAACGAAAACGAAACAACGAAACGAAATTTGCGTCCTTTTCTTCCCATGGCGTGTATGTTGAGGCATGGCGAGTATTTTGCAGCTCTCATTTGTTTTTAAAAATGAAGAAAGACAAGAAAAACGTATTTTTTTTTTTCTTTTTTCAATTTTCAAAAGTTTGTGACAAAAAGTGAGGTCTGCAAAATACTCACTATACCTCTCAGCAAATAGCTTTGGGTGTCTATTTTCCAAAATGGGGTCATTTGGAGGGGTTTGTGCCATCTGGGCATTCCATGGCCTCCGAAACTGTGATAGGCAGTGAAGAGTGAAATCAAAAATTTACGTCCTTAGAAAGCCTGAAGGCGGTGCTTGGTTTTCGGGGTCCCGTACGCGGCTAGGCTCCCAAAAAGTCTCACACATGGGGTATCCCCGTATTCAGGAGAAGCAACAGAATGTATTTTGGGGTGTAATTTCACATATTCCCATGGCATGTTTGAGCAATATATCATTTAGTGACAACTTTGTGCAAAAAAAAAAAAAAAAAAAATTTGTCTTTTTCCCGCAACTTGTGTCACAATATAAAATATTCCATGGACTCGACATGCCTCTCAGCAAATAGCTTGGGGTGTCTACTTTCCAAAATGGGGTCATTTGGGGGGGTTTTGAACTGTCCTGGCATTTTATGCACAACATTTAGAAGCTTATGTCACACATCACCCACTTTTCTAACCACTTGAAGACAAAGCCCTTTCTGACACTTTTTGTTTACATGAAAAAATTATTTTTTTTTTGCAAGAAAATTACTTTGAACCCCCAAACATTATATATTTTTTTAAAGCAAATGCCCTACAGATTAAAATGGTGGGTGTTTCATTTTTTTTTTTCACACAGTATTTGCGCAGCGATTTTTCAAACGCATTTTTTGGGGAAAAAACACACTTTTTAACATTTTAATGCACTAAAACACACTATATTGCCCAAATGTTTGATGAAATAAAAAAGATGATCTTAGGCCGAGTACATGGATACCAAACATGACATGCTTTAAAATTGCGCACAAACGTGCAGTGGCGACAAACTAAATACATTTTTAAAAGTCTTTAAAAGCCTTTACAGGTTACCACTTTAGATTTACAGAGGAGGTCTACTGCTAAAATTACTGCCCTCGATCTGACCTTCGCGGTGATACCTCACATGCATGGTGCAATTGCTGTTTACATTTGACGCCAGACCGACGCTTGCGTTCGCCTTTGTGCGAGAGCAGGGGGGGGCAGGGGTGCTTTTTTTTTTTTTTTTTTCCTTATTATTTTTTTGCTTTTTTATCTTATTTTTAAACTGTTCCTTTCATTTTTTTTTTTTTTTAATCATTTTTATTGTTATCTCAGGGAATGTAAATATCCCCTATGATAGCAATAGGTAGTGACAGGTACTCTTTTTTGAAAAAATTGGGGTCTATTAGACCCTAGATCTCTCCTCTGCCCTCAAAGCATCTGACCACACCAAGATCTGTGTGATAAAATGCTTTCCCAATTTCCCAATGGTGCTGTTTACATCCGGCGAAATCTAAGTCATGAAATGCTCATAGCTTCCGGTTTCTTAGGCCATAGAGATGTTTGGAGCCATTCTGGTCTCTGATCAGCTCTATGGTCAGCTGGCTGAATCACCGGCTGCATTCTCAGGTTCCCTGTTGGGACAGGAGAGCCAGAGAAAAACATGGAAGACGGTAGGGGGGGCATTCCCTCCCACTGCTTGTAAAAGCAGTCTAGAGGCTAATTAGCCCCTAGGATTGCTTTTACATGAAAGCCGACCGCTGGCTGAAAAGAATGATACCAAGATGATACCTAAACCTGCAGGCTTTATTCTGGTATAACCACTCAAAGTCCAGCAACATACCAGTACATTGCTGGTCCTTGTTGGGCATACATTGTAAACTTTTTTTTCATGCAGCCTGTGGGCTGAACAAAAAAAAGATCTTGATCGGTGGGTATGCCCACCATTAGAATACCTCCCTTCATCCACCCACTTCTAATGATGGGCATACATGCACCGTTTTATATATGCCAAAGCATGGAGGCATCCTCCCACAAAAGGCAGGAGCAAATCGCTCCTCCACCCAGTGCTGCCCCCACGCTTCGGCATATATGCTGAAGTATGTAACTGTGGTGGTGAAATCACCTCCGACAGCGCTGGAGTCACGGCTTTATGTATCGTGGGAGCAAACGCTGTTGCTGTCAAGATACATAAATCTGCGCTGCAACTGAATGGCGTACCTGCTAAGCAAATGATGGTAAACAAAGTAACATTACAGTATAACAGTAATACTTACCATACCTGCAAAGCAAATACAAAAAAAAAACGTAGTAAAAAATAAAACATTTAACGCAACCTGTGCCTACCTAAAATATATATATGCCGAAGCATGGGGGCATCCTCCCACAAAAGGCAGGAGCAAATCGCTCCTCCACCCACTGCTGCCCCCACGCTTCGACATATATGCTGAAGTATGTAACTGTGGTGGTGAAATCACCTCCGACAGCGATGGAGTCACGGCTTTATGTATCGTGGGAGCAAACGCTGTTGCTGTCAAGATAAATAAATCCGCGCTGCAACTGAATGGCGTACCTGCTAAGCAAATGATGGTTAACAAAAGACAAAGTAACATTACAGTATAACAGTAATACTTACCATACCTGCAAAGCAAATACAAAAAAAAAACATAGTAAAAAATAAAACATTTAACGCAACCTGTGCCTACCTAAAATATATATATGCCGAAGCATGGGGGCATCCTCCCACAAAAGGCAGGAGCAAATCGCTCCTCCACCCACTGCTGCCCCCACGCTTCGGCATATATGCTGAAGTATGTAACTGTGGTGGTGAAATCACCTCCGACAGCGCTGGAGTCACGGCTTTATGTATCGTGGGAGCAAACGCTGTTGCTGTCAAGATAAATAAATCCGCGCTGCAGCTGAATGGCGTACCTGAAAACAAAAAAATGGTTAGAACACATTAAACTATAAAAAAATTACATACCTGAAAAGCAAACATGATAAAACATAACAATAAAACATTGCAGAATAGAATACAGTAAAAAAGAGCAGAACAATAGAGAGAAAAAAGAGAGAGAGAACAATAAAACGACAACTATTTTTGGTTTTTTTATTTTATATTTTTTTTGTGTATTTTTTTTTTTTTTTACTTTTTTTTTTTTTTTTTTACATTTTTTTTTATAACTGTAACTTTTAAAACTGTAACGGTTCCAGGTTTGGGTCTCTCAAAATGCGATGGCATCTTGGGAGACCCTGTGAAAGTGTGTCCTAGTCTGTGCAGTGCTGTACCCTACGCTAAAACTCAACTAGTGTATGGTAGCGTTCAAAACATTCACCAATGCAAAGACCAGGATTGCCAGGACAGGAGGGACAATAATACCGGGTGTCACGCCTAAATCCGCGCTTGCTGCAGACACGACATTTTCTTTGGGGGGCTCGTTGGGTAGGGGTACTCGGGATGGCATAAGGAAAATGCCTCTCATGCAGCCGGCCTACTGCATTTGGTTGGGGAAGGTGAGGTGGAGCACCGTCTGGAAACAGAAGGGCTCTGACGATCTCTTCCTGGAATTTAAGGAAGGATCCAGTCCGTCCTGAAGCTCTGTATAGCACATGAGCGTTCAGCAAAGCCAATTGAAATAAGTATACAGACACTTTTTTGTACCAGCGTCTGGCCTCACGGGCAATTAGGTACGGCGCCAACAACTGGTCGTTGAGGTCCACCCCTCCCATATTTTGGTTATATTCGTGGACACAGAGGGGTTTCTCCACAACACCAGTCGCCGTAGTAATTTGGGTCGTCGTGTCTGCATGAAGGGAGGTAAGAACGAAAACATTCTTATTGTCCCTCCACTTCATAGCGAGCAAGTTATTACACTGCCTAAGATGGGAATCTACAAGCCGCTGAGGAAAGCCCCGGCGATTAGGTCGCACGGTGCCACATGCTCCAATTTGATGATCAAAAAGGTGACTAAAAAGTGGCACGCTCGTGTAATAATTGTCCACGTACAAGTGGTACCCCTTTCCGAATAAGGGTGACACCAAGTCCCACACTATCTTGCCAGCGCTTCCTATGTAGTCAGGGCAGTTTGTCGGCTCTACATGACTATCTTTGCCCTCGTAAACCATAAATCTACATGTATAGCCTGTGGCCCTGTCACAGAGCTTATACATCTTGACCCCGTATCTGGCATGCTTGCTGGGAAGGTACTGTTTGAATGACAAGCGGCCAGAAAATTTAATCAGGGACTCATCAATGCAGACAACTTGATGGGGAGTAAACAAGTCTGCAAAACGTTGGTTGAAGTGGTTTACGAGGGGCCAAATTTTGTAGAGCCGATCGTATTCAGGGTCTCCACGAGGACGACAGAGTTCATTGTCGTTGAAGTGCATGAACCGCAAAATCTGCTCGTATCGTGCCCTGGTCATGGAGGCAGAGAACACGGGCATATGGTGAATTGGGTCAGTGGACCAATATGACCGCAACTAACTCTTTTTGGTTATGCCCATGTTGAGGGAAAGGCCCAGAAAGATCTTAAATTCGGAGACCGTAATTGGTCTCCAATCTCTGGCAAGGGAGGACTGGGGAATAGTGGCGATGTGTTGACCAGCGTATAAATTGCTTTGGTCCACAATAGATCTATAGAGATCTTCGGTGAAAAACAGTGAATAAAAATCCAGTGGCGTAAAGTCAACTGTTTCCACCTGAATGCCGGGTTGGCCAGTGAATGGGGGCAATACGGGTGCTGCAGAAGTGGTGGGTACCCAATTCGGATTGGCGAATGCAGCAGGAAGGGCACTATGGGCACGACGGGCCTGTGTTCGTCTTCTTGGTGGCAGCGGGACCCTACTAGTGCTTGCCACCTCACCAGCTTGAACTGCACTTATGGAACTCGCCACGTCACCACGTGATAATGCAGTGCTGGATGTACGACCAGGGTGTACTAGGCCGCTGGTGCTTGCCAGTTCACCAGAAGGAATAGCGGCACTAGTACTGCTCTGCTCCATACGAGGGACCTGCGGTTCTTGCACTTCAAGGACAGAAGAAGAAGTTCGGGGTCTGGTACGCCTGACCCTAGCAGGGACCACAACTCCGTCGTCAGAGCTATCTGTCATGGAGCCGCTGTCCTCTACAGGATCGTATTCTGAGCCTGAACTTGACAGATGAGTGATTTCCTCTTCACTATCTGTCATGCTCAGAAACGTGTAGGCCTCTTCACTAGTGTACCTTCGATTTACCATTTTGGGCTCTAAATTTAGGGGTACACTAGTGAGACTCACAGGCAAAAAAGCTCCTGACTGTCAGCGACTGATTCAAAACGCTACCAAAAAACTGTTAGCGATCGCAGGGATCAGGCCTGACTCTGCGAACGCTGCAGTTATGTGTGCTTAGTGTTTTGTGGCAGTTATCGATCGATACTGCACTTGGGTGGGCTGGGCAGGGCTCGGCCGAGGAGCAAAACGCAGGTGCTAGCAGGTATCTGGGCTGATCCCGCTAACACTGCGTTTTTTTGGGGGACCCTAAACTGCTGGGGAGTATAGATCTGATCGGATCAGATATCGATCCGTTCAGATACTATAGCACTAAGGGAGGTGTATGCTGCGTGCGTGGGTGTTAGCAGTACTGGCGCTAACCTGACGCTGCCTGGGGCGACGCAGACCTTATCTGACCCTAAAAACTTAACTTATATCACCGCCGGGCAATTAGGGGGTTAAACCTTTATAAGGTAATAAACGGCGGGTGCCCTAAAACTATAATAAACTATAAAAAACTACAAAAAACAAACCAACTAACCAGCGTCACCCGTAACAATTATATGGTGATCACTGGTAAAAGGGTTAACTAGGGGGCAATCAAGGGGTTAAAACCTTTAGAAGGTAGTATATGGGGGTCCCTGTCGCTATAAAACACTGACGGCGAACCTATATACTTACCTCCCTAACTAGCGTCACCTGTGTCACTAATACAGCGATCAGAAAAACGATCGCTTAGTGACACTGGCGACGGGGGGTGATCACGGGGTTAAAACTTTATTAGGGGGGGTTAGGGGGGTACCCTGGACCTAAGGGGGGGTACCCTAGACCTAAAGGGGGCTAACCTAACTGCCCTAACACTTATAACTGACACAAACTGACACCAATGCAATAATCAGAAAAAAAAAAAACCTGCTATTGGTGTCAGTATGTGTGGGGGTACAGGGGGGTGATCAGGGGGTGACTGGGGGGTGACAGGGGGGTGACAAGTGTGCCTGCGTGTTCTACTGTTAGTGTAGTGTTGGTGCACTTACTTGGATGTCTTCTCTCCTCGGCGCCGGATCAAAAAGACCGGCTCGAGGAGAGATGACATCACTTCCTTCGCTTCTGTTTACATTCACAGAAGCCGAGGAAGCCCATCATTGGCCAGGAGCGATCGCGAGGGGGGAGCCACGAATGAGTGGCCTCCCCCTCACCTTCGATCGACCCTGACCTGAATCTGACCGCCGCTGGCACCGGGGGGGGTCCGATCGGACCCCCCACCCGCGGGCAGGCAAGGACGTACCTGTAAGTCCTTTTGCCTGCCCGTGCCATTCTGCCGACGTATATAGTCGTGCGGCGGTCGGCAAGTAGTTAAAATCCATACTTGGTCTGGTATGGTCTTGGAGGGGGACCCCAGGCTGTTTTTTATTTTTTCAATTTGGGTGTTGGGTTCCCCCCTCAAAATCCTCAAAGCACAATTCGCATACCACAAGTTGGATCAGTTAAGATGATGATCTGACTTGGATGTGACTTTCATTCAAATCAATGGGCTAAAATTGTGCCCAAGATGGACCAAAGTAGTGCAGGAACCTTTTTGAGCCTGGGTTCAAACTTGTACGACAAACGCTCCGACATTGGGAGCTCATGTCATATGACATGTGAAAATCAATGTTTCCCTATAAGGCTGGGTTCACACTGGTCCGACAAACGCTCCGACATTGGGAGCTCATGTCGCATGACGTGTGAAATCCAATGTTTCCCTATGGGAGCCGTCCTAACTGGTCCGACACAAGTCGTTCCGACTTTAGAAATGCTCCCTGTACTACTTTGATCCGACTTTGATCCTACTTCAGCCTATTGACTATCATTGAAGTCGGATCAAAGTCGCATCGCCGTCTTGCATGATCCGACTTCGGCACGCGACTTGTGCTCAGATGATCTTGAGGGGGAACCCCGCGCCAAATTTTAAATAAAAAAACGGCATGGGTTCCCCCCCAAGAGCATACCAGGCCCTTAGGTCTGGTATGGACCTTGAGGGGAATCCCCTACGCCGAAAAAACGGCGTGGGGGTCCCCCCAATCCATACCAGACCCTTACCCGAGCACGCAGCCCGGCCGGACAGAAATGGGGGTGGGGACGAGCGAGCGCCCCCCCCCCATCCTGAACCGTACCAGGCCTCATGCCCTCAACATGGGGGGTTGGTGCCTTGGGGGAGAGGGGCGCGCTGCGGGCCCCCCACCCCAAAGCACCTTGTCCCCATGTTGATGAGGACAAGGGCCTCTTCCCGACAACCCTGGCCGTTGGTTGTCGGGGGCTGCGTGCTCGGATAAGGGTCTGGTATGGATTGAGGGGGACCCCCACGCCGTTTTTTCGGCGTAGGGGGTTCCCCTTAAGGTATATACCGGACCCAAGGGCCTGGTATGCTCTTGGAGGGGGAACGCATGCCGGTTTTTTATTTAAAATTTGGCGCAGAGTTCCCCCTAAAGATTCATACCAAACACAGTGCCGGGCATTGGCGGGGATCCAAGTCTGATCCCCGTTCATTGAAAGTCGGACACATGCCGGCTTCATGTCGCAGGGCAAAGTCGGATCCAAAGTAGGACGGCTGTCGTGTCGCACCAGTGTGAACCCAGCCTGAGAGCCGTCTTAACTGGTCTGACACAAGTCGGTCTGACTTTGAAAATACTCCCTGCACTACTTTGGTCCAACTTTGTTCCTACTTCAGCCCATTGAATATCATTGAAGTCGGATCAAAGTAGGATCCTTGTCCTAACCATCCGACTTCTGACATCTGACATGGTGATTACAGCAGCAGTAAAAAGAATTTAGTATGTAGAAAGTAGTATCCTGTTCATTCAAGTCGGATGGATGTAGGACCGATGTAGGAATGATGTCGCAGAGCAAAGTAGGATGACAGTCGTATAGTATCTGTGTGACCCCAGCCTCAAAGTCGGACTGACTTGTATTGGACCAGTTAAGATGACTCTCATTGTATGATTTATACATGTCATGCAACATCTGCTCCCAAAGTTGGAGCGTATGTTGCACCAGTGTGAACCTAGTCTTAGGCCAGGTTCACACTGGTACCACACGACTGTCGATCCGACTTTGCCCTGCAACTTTAGTCCTACATCAGTTTGACTTTTATCCGACTTGAATGAACGGGATACGAATTTGCTCCAACTTTGTGATAGTCTGACTTGTCCTTTTACCAATCAAAACAATCCCTGTGTGACATAAATTCCTTTTTTCTGCTGCTGTAATCCCTCTTCCTTTCCTGTGTGTTGGTGTATGTCAGTCAGCCATTATGTCCTCTCTGGCAACTGCAGTGTCAGCCTTTATCACATCTAGTGTATCGGTGTTGATGGAAGCACAATGGAAGGAAGAGCAGAGGAGGAAGAGGAGGCATCGATATTGGGTCCATCCCATCATCGCAAACTGAGAACAAAGAGGAAAGTTCTGGGTCATCTAGGAGGACCTCCATGCACATGAGGATAAGTTCTACAATTATGCACGCATGTTTAAAGCTAGGTGAGAGCATTTGTTTTGTTAGATTAAATTTTAAAAAAAGGGTGTGGGGTTCCCCCAAATCCATACTAGACCCTTAGGTCTGGTATGGATTTTATATTTTAAAAGAAAAAAAATGACGTGGGAGCCCCCAAAATCCATACCAGACTCTTATCTGAGAATGCAAGCCGGCAGGCCAGAAAAGGGGGGGATGAGCGAGTGCCCCTGCCGAGCCATGACAGGCCACATGCCCTCAACATGGGGGGGTGGGTGCTTTGGGGCGGGGGGGCTCTGTGCCCTCCACCCAAAAGCACTTTGCCCCATGTTGATGGTGACAAGGGCCTCATCCCCACAACCCTGGCTGGTGGTAGTGGGGGTTTTCGGGCAGGGGGCTTATCAAAATCTGGAAGCCCCCTTTAAAAGGGGGCCCCCAGATCCCACCCCCCACGTGAATGAGTATGGGGTACATAGTACCCCTACCCATTCACCCAAAAAAGTGTATAACTGTAATAAAAACACAGACACAGTTTTTGACAACTCCTTTAAAAAAACGTAATGTTCCCTGTCGTAGCTCCAACGTCAATCACAATGTCTTCTTTCTCCGCCGATGTCGCTGGCTCTTCAAACGTTGTCTTTTGTTTGTTTCCTCCACCGATGTCTCCGGTCTTCGGTCGCTTCCCTGTTTCTGCTTCCTCTGTCTGTATTTTTCCTCTGCTCCCTCTGTTTTCTTCCTCCGCTGCTGTCCCTAAGAAAATAAAGCAATTGCTCCTTCACAGATGCTCGCTGTTGCCTCTCTGTGAGCTCCATCTTCTGTCAGTTCTTATCTAACGATGGGTCGCGGCTATGCTTTGACGTTCCCCTTAGACCCTGCCCCTTGTTATGTCACAAAACCCGGGCATTCTGGGTCTGTGACGTCACAAGGGGTGGCGTCTGAGGGTGATGTCACGGCCACGTCCCATAGCTATAAAAGAAGTGTCAGACCCAGGAGGTCACAGAACGACAGCAGCTAGCATTGGTGAATGAGCAATTTTTTTTTCCCAGGGGAGCAGCGGGCAGCAGTGGAGGAAGAAAACAGAAGGAGAGGAGACAGAAGATAACATGGGAGCAACCGAAGACCAGAGACATCGGTGAAAGAGGAGGAAGACATCATGATTGATGCTGGAGCAACATCGGGGGATATTTATCATAATTAAAGAACTTTGGGATTTTCAAAAGATCCCCTATTAGTATACCCCCCCACACACAAAACGCTAAACAGTTATTACATTTGTGAAATTTCGTACCGTTTAAGAGATATGACTGATTGAATTTTCAGGAAGTCAGCTTTGTGATTTAAAAAATGCATCATCTTTTCTGGCAGGGAGGATCTTTTAGAACAGTGATTGCATCATATCCTCTTCTCTCTCTCTAACTGTAATCAGCCATTTCCCATGAATACTTGGGATGGGAGCGAATGTTGGAGGTACACTAGGCTTGTACATGTAAATGCAAACACGCCCACTTCAACATAAATCACACCCCTCATTCTGAAGCCAGAAAGGCATACATAACACACGGTATGATAGGTTACAGCCTTATAAATGCAAACCATCTTAATATAAATGCATATTAATATAATATTAATTTAATGCATTTAAAAAATAAAGCTTATCAGTGTCCACCAGTGCCGAATGTCAGGGACCACCAGTGCAGCATGACAGGGACCAACAGTGCCGCTTGCCAGGGACCACCATGTCAGGGACCACCAATGCTGCTTGTCAGGGACCACCAGTCAGGGACCACCAGTGCCGCTTGTCCAGGACCACCAGTCAAGGACCACCAGTGCCGAATGTCAGGGACCACCAATGCCGAATGTCAGGGACCACCATCCACCATGTCAGGGACCACCATCCAGCATGTCAGGGACCACTGTTGTGGAATCTCATATTAGCCAATGTATTTCATATATATATATATATATATATATATATATATATATATATATATATATATATATATATATATATATATATATATATATATATATATATATATTGATTTGCATATATTTTATTGATAATTATTATTATTATTATTATTATTATTATTATTATTCATATTATTATATAGTAGTGGTTTTATCAATATTATTATTCAATAAGTAAAGCAACAATTATTAATCTTTAATAATGTATACTGTGTTTTCCATAGATTTAGAAAGTCTTCATTTATAAGTGTTGAACTTTAAATGACCTCTGCTTTATGACAAGTACTTGTACACAGGTGTTCTCGAAAATGTATTAAGATAGTTTACTGGGTGAAAGTTCATTAGGATAGATTCAAGTAATATAGAATTGTCTCAAGTCTGAAATGCATATAAATCAGACAGATAAAGATATGAAAACAGGTGGTTTAGAAATAATTAAAGTTATGTACAGTACATTAAATTAAGTTTGACAAGGTCAAACAAAGGTCTGCTTGTGCCCTCATTAAAACTGTTAAAATACATGCATATAGTGAGACATATAACACATCTGGTGGGGTTATTGAAAGTTCATTGTCTCAGTCGTAAATCTGCAAATCCTTGAAGCTAGTATCAAGATAAGGAGAGTTTGATAACACAGCTGGGTGCCAGACTGTCTCTATACAGGTGTTTTTAATTGGACAAAAACAGTTATAAATCACTTTAATGAACATATAGGAATTTTGGGAATAATTAAGTTTATCTGGTTGTAGAACAAGTGTCAGATTTATGGTTGGTTACTTTGACGTAGATCTTAGTGACCAATCATATGTAAGACAGATAGTTGAGATAAGACTTGTAAAAGGGTATATAAATGCAAGCTCTACAATTGTTAGACAGACAAGTCAGATAGGAGCTCATAAGGCTGAACTCTATGTATGCTGCCCTATTGCATGGGTCATAGAGGTCAGAACCAATGGGCAAGTATCTGTCCTAACTTGTCCCCTCGGACAAGTCAGATAGGAGCTCATAAGGCTGAACTCTATTTATGCTGCCCTATTGCACGGGTCATAGAGGTCAGAACCAATGGGCAAGTATCTGTCCTAACTTGTCCCCTCGGACAAGTCAGATAGGAGCTCATAAGGCTGAACTCTATGTATGCTGCCCTATTGCACGGGTCATAGAGGTCAGAACCAATGCGCAAGTATCTGTCCTAACTTGTCCCCTCGGACAAGTCAGATAGGAGCTCATAAGGCTGAACTCTATGTATGCTGCCCTATTGCACGGGTCATAGAGGTCAGAACCAATGGGAAAGTATCTGTCCTAACTTGTCCCCTCGGACAAGTCAGATAGGAGCTCATAAGGCTGAACTCTATGTATGCTGCCCTATTGCACGGGTCATAGAGGTCAGAACCAATGGGCAAGTATCTGTCCTAACTTGTCCCCTCGGACAAGTCAGATGGGAGCTCATAAGGCTGAACTCTATGTATGCTGCCCTATTGCATGGGTCATAGAGGTCAGAACCAATGGGCAAGTATCTGTCCTAACTTGTCCCCTCGGACAAGTCAGATAGGAGCTCATAAGGCTGAACTCTATGTATGCTGCCCTATTGCATGGGTCATAGAGGTCAGAACCAATGGGCAAGTATCTGTCCTAACTTGTCCCCTCGGACAAGTCAGATAGGAGCTCATAAGGCTAAACTCTATGTATGCTGCCCTATTGCACGGGTCATAGAGGTCAGAACCAATGGGCAAGTATCTGTCCTAACTTGTCCCCTCGGACAAGTCAGATAGGAGCTCATAAGGCTGAACTCTGTGTATGCTGCCCTATTGCACGGGTCATAGAGGTCAGAACCAATGGGCAAGTATCTGTCCATAACTTGTCTCCTCGTACGAGTCAGAGAAGACTTCTTAACTTGTTCCAGAATGTGGTCTCAGGTGAATTTCCCTCAAGAACTTGGTCGAGCTGGAACCCAGAACTCTGTGAGGGGACCAGACCACCAGCAGATCGGCTGGTCCCTATCAGGTGAGAGGTTCCCAAGAATTGGCAGAAAAGACCCATTCTGGTTCAAGGTGAGAACAATTCACAATTGTTTAAATTTGGTTAGAGGATAAGAATATTTATATCTAATATGCTTGCATTGTAAGAAACTGTATAAATTAGATCTGTATCTTGTAATACTTTGAACATAAACCTGTATGTTATCAGCTGTTAATAAACCTGCATTGCTGAAGTTCTGCCTGGTTCGATACTTTACTATTCTACTTCACCACCCATGCCGCTTGTCAGGGACCACCATGTCAGGGGCCACCAGTGCCACTTGTCAGGGACCACCATGTCAGGGACCACCAATGCCACTTGTCAGGGATCACCATGTCAGGGACCACCAGTGCCGCTTGTTGGGGACCATGTTAGGGACCACCATGTCAGGGGCCACCAGTGCCGCTTGTCAGGGACCACCATATCAGGGACCACCAGTGCCGCTTTTCAGGGATCACCATGTCAGGGACCACCAGTGCCGCTTGTCAGGTACCACCATGTCCAGGACCACTAGTGCCGCTTGTCAGGGACCACCATGTCAAGGACCATCAGTGCCGCTTGTCAGGGGCCATCATGTCAGGGACCCGGACCACCAGTGCCACTTGTCAGGGACCACCATGTCAGGGACCACCAGTGCCACATGTCAGGGACCACCATGTCAGGGACCACCAGTGCCGCTTGTCAGGGACCACCATGTCAGGGACCACCATTGCCGCTTGTCTGGGACCACCATTGCCGCTTGTCCGGGACCACCATGTTCGGGACCACAATATCAGGGACCACCAGTGCCGCTTGTCAGGGACCACCAGTGCCACTTGTCAGGGACCACCATGCCAGAGACCATCATGTCAGGGACCACCATGGGAACACCATGTCAGGGGCCACCATGGGACCACCATGTCAGAGACCACCAGTGTAAAGCCGGGATTATTATCAGAAATCACTTGTATGACACAGTGGGGATCTCCTACTGTGTCAGGTATTGTATGTGAGAGCAACGATCGCTGATGCCCCGCCCCGTCGTTATTATGATTGACAGCACACTGTTCCTATAACGGCAGAGGAGCAGGAGATCAGCGATCGGTGTTCTCATAAAACAATACTTGACACAGCAGGAGATCCCCATTGTGTCATACAAGTAATTACTGATGATAATTCCTGCTCTGCACGGAGATAGCAGGCGGCGGGGTGGTGCGCCGTGGGGGGGGTGGAGTGGAGGGGCAGATTGCTGGCAGGAGCAGAGGTGGAGGACACCTTCTGCATGGGTGGCACAGACCGGGGGCTGTGAGACCCCATCCACCCACTACATCTTTGCTTCCTTCCTGCTCGTTTTCAGAGGACTACAAGGGGGTGTGTCAGACCGCTGGCTGAGCTTAGGAGAGGGATAGAAGCCAGCGGTCTTACAAACAGGATGTCAGCAGGCAATAATGGTTTTTCAGCAAGTTCAGTGCAAGTTCAATGTTACAGCAGCCTATTACAGAGGAACTACAGAGCTCAGAAGAAGATGGATGGCAAAGTTGGTGAAGGTAGGAGATCATCAACAAGGACATGGAAAAAAAAATTTGGCTGAAGTTCTGCTTTAATAAAGGACTTGTCAAAAACTGCATCCTGTTTTTATTTTTTTGAACACATGTTTGGTGAATAGGTATGGGTGCTATGTACCCCTTATTTCTTCCCATGGGGGGGCAGGATCTGGGGGCCCCCTTGTCAAAGGGGGCTTCCAGATTCTGATAAGCTCCCTGCCCGCTGACCCCCACAACCAACGGCCAGGGTTGTGTGGAAGAGGCCCTTGTGCCCATGCGGACAAGGTACTTTGGGGTGGGGGGTGCAGAGCCCCCCTGCCCCAAAGCACCCACCCCCTCATGTTAAGTGGATGTGGCCTGGTATGGCTCATGGGGGGGTCATGCATATTTTTTTATTTTGGCATGGGGATTCACCTTAAGAAATAAACCATTGTGCATGTGTGAGATTAAGATGTGTCAGCACGTTGTGTGCATGCTACTGGCATCAATGCACGTTTGCTACACGTGCCAATGAAAAAAAAACATTTTTGAACTATTCCAATAAACGTAAATTTTCAAAGCGTATTTTGCTCTTGCAGTTTGTCACCTTAAATGATATTGTAATTTGGCGTAGTAGTTTCTTGTACAAAAGTAAATTTAATTAATTGCCATTTTGTTTTGACAGCTTTGATGAATTTCTGGATTTAGTAACATAGCCACATAGAGCATCAGAACATGACCTTACGTGCTAGTATTCCCCCCCCCCGTTGAAAGACTACTGATAACCTTGAGGTAACCTATATATATGTTAGCTTCATTATTTTGTGAAATTTTGAGATCAATTGCACTCTTGCTAGCCTCGCTTTACTATAGTTAAAGAAATTTGCATGTTAGGGAAAAAGAGAGAGTAGGGAGGGTTAGAACCACTATCACTTTATTTTTCAACATCTGTCTTTTATCATGGAAAGTTACCTTCACTTCCTATCCACACAAAGCGTGAGGAAATACAAATAATTATTTTGTGAACACAAGATCGCCAGAACTAGTGTCCCCATCTAAATATTTTCATTCTGTTTTCAATGGACAACACCCAATTTTTTAATTTTTGGTCACTTCAATTTTCAAGGATCCTAGTAAAAAAGGACACTAGATAAGGTGAATCTTAAAGTGGAGGGCCACCCTGAAAAAAAAAATTGCACCAAAAATCTTTAAAAAATTAAAAAAAAAACATTTGAAAACATTTTTTTTTTAAACTTACCTGAAGCCTTGTTGCTAGGCAGTCTTCCTAATCTGCCTCTTCCTATTCCGCGGCGTGTCCTGTTCCTCGGTGAGCGGCCCCGTTGCCTTCTGGGAAATGTGTGTGTTCCCAGAAAACCACGGGGCCATTCACAGATCGACGCGCCGCTCGCGCGTGCACATTAGGAAACTGGCAGTGAAGCTGCAAGGCTCCATTGCCTGTTTCCCTTAGGATGGCGGTGCCGGGACCCGAGAGCTGAGGGACGGGTCGGCCTCGGGCGGCCGACATCACGAGCACCCAGGACAGGTAAGTGTACTTATTTAAAATCAGCAGCTACAGTGTTTTTAACTGCTGACTTAAAAAAAAAATTTGCTTTAACTGGGACATAGTCATCATTTATAAAGTTTTTAGGTGTAATCCCTTTCCACTCTGCAAACAAAGAAAAGTCAACTTTTTCATTAAGTAAAAAAATAAAACAACACGGATAGCAATTTAAAAAAAAAATAAAATCTATTGGAACAAGTGGCTCCAAAACTGTAGTACAAAATAAATCAAATATATTTAACAATAATAAACTTTGGAGGACCATGAACACTCAAAAAATAAAGATTATATATAAAATAGTAGAGATTTATTACAAAAGATAAATAGCATTATACTTTAAAAACTAAAACACATGATAACAATGAGGTGATCCAGACAACAAATAAATACATGAATGGTGGAAGAGGCCTAAACCAGCTGTCAAAAAGACAGATAAAAACCAACGCATTTCGACATGTGAGGTGAGGGTCTTCTTCAGGGAAAAAGGAATGGGCTGAAAGCTTCTAGATGAATACGGACAATCAACAATATTAATATAAATATACTATTATAATCAAGATTATACATAGAAAAACACTATATCGTATATTCAATGGATACAACAGCTGGATCAGTATAAGTAAACGTCTATTGATATCAGTACTAGACATGTACACTGACAAAAAATTTGTTCATTTTCGTTTCATTCGTTTTTTTGCTTTTTTCGGAAATTTAGAAATTCGGAAATTCAAAAATTTGAAAATTTGGAAATCCGAGATTTCGGATTTTCAAATTTTCGAATTCGGAAATTCAAAAATTTGAAAATCCGAAAATCTGAAAAAAGAAAGAAAATCAGTAAAATTTGAAATAATAACTAAATAATAACTAACTATTAAATTATAGGTATTGGAATTCCCTTTCAAATTTGGCTGTTTGTGAACATAACGAATACAAATTTATCCGAAGTTACGAACTATCCGAAATAACGAATGCCGCATCTAAACAAATGGAATGGAAAAAATTAATAATAAATAATAATAAAATGGTTTTATTATTATTATCATTATTTATTATTATTGGATAGTTATGTTCCATTCGTTTAAATACAGCATTCGATATTTCATACCATTCGTAACTTAAGATAAATTTGTACTCGTTACGTTCACTAACAGCCAAATTTGAAAGGAAATTCCAATAACTATAATTTAATATTTATTATTAGTTAGTTATTATTTCAGATTTTCGGGTTTTCAAATTTTCAGATTTTCATTCTTTTGAATTTTCAGATTTTCATTCTTATTTTTGGATTTTCAAACTTCCAAATTTTTGAATGTTCAAATTTATGAATTTCCAGATATTTGAAAATTCGGAAATTTGGAAATTTTGGAATTAACGAATTTGTTAAAATACGTTCAAAAACAAATTCGGAACTTGCACATGTCTAATCAGTACTGACCTCCATGTGTTAAACGTTTTAAGCACTGGAGATCATATACTCGAAAAAGAAGAAGGAGACAGGAGTGCCCAAAGAGGCATTAAGCAAGCCAAAATAGGATAAAAGAATGTCATGTCCAGGTGCAGCACCCCCGTGCCAAAGTAATACCTCCCAAAAAGGGGGCAGGGAGACAACCGGGGAGGGAGGGGGGGCAAAAGAAACAAAGTCTTCACAGCTAGTATCCCAGCTTACATCTAAATATGGGACATAATAGTATAAAAATATAAATAAAATACCAAATTAGACCAAAGCATAAAGAAAAAGCAATGCATATAATAAAGGAAAAACTCAATAGAGTTAACCAGTATGTCAAATAAATCAAGGTGCACATACCTATCGCTGTGAGGTTTTTTGCTGGAATCTTGTAAAGCGCAGACCCTATCAGAAACCTGCATAAAGTGTAAATAGCCACTAGTATTCGGATGTGCTTTTGGTTGTGCTTTTACTTCTTTGTCGAGTTTATGATCTCCAGTGCTTGAAGCGTTTAACAGATGAGGTCAGTACTGATATCAACAGGTGTTTACTTATACTGATCCAGCTATTGTATCCATTGAATATACAATATTTTGTTTTTCTATGTATAATTATGATTATAATAGTATATTTATATTAATATTGTAGATTGTCCATATTAATCTGGAAGCTTTCAGCCCATTCCTTTTTCCCTGAAGAAGACCCTCACCTCAAATGTCGAAACACGTTGGTTTTTATCTGTCTTTTTGACAGTTGGTTTGGGGGGACATACTAAAACATTTAATGTGAAAATGGCTTAATGTAGCTTAACGTGTAATAAAGTGCCTAAACCTCAATCAATTGCCCTGAAACTTTGCACAGCATAAGTTTTTACATTTCCAAATGTATCCAAGAAGTTTCATGCGATTCGGTGTACCACAAGGCAAACTATGGACATTAAGCTTGTTTTTTGGAGAGCCTAATGTGGCTTACAAAAATGTTAACCAATTTCCCCCAAACTTCACACAATAAAAGACTCTATCTATGCCAACATATTCTGAAAATTTCAGCTCATTTAGTAAATCACACCAAAGGTTATTTACATTAAGCTATATTTTAAAATGCTAAAACGTTTAATTTAATGTGAAAATGGCTTAATGTAGCTTAATGTTTAATAAAGTGCCTAAACCTCAATCAATTACCCGGAAACTTTGCACAACCTAAGATGTCAACTTCCCAAACCTATCCAAGAAGTTTCATGTGATTCGGTGTTCCACAAGGCAAACTATGGACATTAAGCTTGATTTTTGTGGAGCTTAATGTGGCTTAATGTACAAAAAACACATTAAATGTTAACCAATTTCCCCCAAACTTTACACAATAGAAGACTCTATCCATGCCAACACATTCTGAAAATTTCAGCTCATTTGGTTAATCACACCAAAAGTTATTCACGTTAAGCTATATTATACAATGCTAAAATAGTTAATGTGAAAATGGCTTAATGTAGCTTAACGTGTAATAAAGTGCCCAAACCTCAATCAATTACCCTGAAACTTTGCACACCCTAAGATCTCAACTTCCCAAACCTATCCAAGAAGTTTCATGCGATTCGGTGTTCCACAAGGCAAATTAGGGACATTAAGCTTGTTTTTTGGAGAGCTTAACATACAAAAAAGATCTTAAATGTTAACCAATTTCCCCCAAACTTCGCACAATAGAAGACTTTATCAATGCCAACATATTCTGAAAATTTCAGCTCATTTAGTAAATCACACCAAAGGTTATTTACATTAAGCTATATTTTACAATGCTAAAACATTTAATTTAAAGAGCTTAAGGTACCATAATGTGCCTTAACCTCAATCAATTGTCTTGAACAGCCTAAGTTCTCAACTTCCCAAACCTATCCAAGAAGTTTCATGCGATTCGGTGTACCACAAGGCAAACTATGGACATTAAGCTTGTTTTTTGGAGAGCTTAATGTGGCTTAACGTACAAAAAAGACCTTAAATGTTAACCAATTTCCCCCAAACTTCATACAATAGAAGACTCTATCCATGCCAACATATTCTGAACATTTCAGCTCATTTAGTAAATCACACCAAAAGTTATTCACATTAAGCTATATTTTACAATGCTAAAACGTTTAATGTGAAAATGGCTTAATGTAGCTTAATGTAGCTTAATGTAGCTTAACGTGTAATAAAGTGCCTAAACCCCAATCAATTGCCCTGAAACTTTGCACAACCCAAACTTTCAGCTCATTTGTTAAATCACACCAAAAGTTATTCACATTAAGCTATATTTTACAATCCCAAAAGATGTGGCTCGGTGTAAAAAGAGTCTAATGTACCATAATGTGTCTAAACTTTCATAAATTGTCTTGAAACTTTGCATAACCTAAGTTTTCAACTTCCCAAACCAATCCTAGAAGAGTCATGGATTTTGGTCTCCCACAAAGAAAGAAGGTGTTAAGCTTGTTTTTTTGGGGAGCTTAATGGGGCTTAACTTACAATAAAGTTGCCTAAACCTTAATCAATTGCCTTGAAAGTTTGCACAACCCAAGCTTTTAGCTTCCCCAAACCTATCCTAGATGTTTCATGGATTTTTGTTTTCCACAAAACAAGTGAGTGACATTAAGCTTGTGAAGCCCCTACCACCTTTTGTGTAGTGGCTGTAGTGTGGGACAGCCAATGGGGGAATATTATGCATGTGTGTGTGGCTCACCAGCCATTCACTAGGGGTTTCTTGGCCAGTGGTGCATGCTGGGGAAGTGCCTATATAGTTAGGAGAATTGCCATATGCTCAGTCTTCATACAGCCTACATCCAGGCTTGTCCTGGAGATGGGAATGCTCAAGTGTGGGAAAGGTTTGACTTGGACTCAAGCCTAGAAGAGGCCTCACATGCTGATTGAGGAGGAGAACCAGAGATGCTGGATGGCTACTGGAGGTATCTGTTACTGGAAAGGACCTAAGGAGCAAGTCTGGTGTCCCTCCCACTGAAGATCTTATGTCTATTCCCTATTCAGCTGTTTCTCTAATACCCAGTGCCAGCCTGTGCTCCTATTGATTCTGCACTGTGGAATACTGAAAGGGACTGGTGAGTCTGGAGTTATGTTCTAATCTAGTTTTGCCATGGATGTTCTCAGTCCTATGCCTTCTGTCAGTTATTGAGTTCTCCAATAAAGCATTTAAAAATGTACTTAAAATGACTGACGCCAAACCTTTCTTCACAGCCCTTCACTGGTCTAGGATCTGCCCGAGATCAAAATGTTAGTGTTTCCTGCCTTTGGGTGTCCATGCTCTCTGGGGGTCAGGGGGTGCTGTACTTTTTTTTGTATGTTATCCAATTTCTCCAAAATTCCCCCTATGTCAGCATATTCTAAAAATCTCAGATTGTTTGGTAAAACAGACCAAAGGTTATTCACTTTTAACAATTTTATTATAGTCCTGAAACATTTAATTGGAATAGCTTAAAGGGTAAGTTCACCTTTACAGAAAATCTGTAAGGTGAACTTACACTAGACCACCTCCCCATCCCCCTCTCCCACACGAGTTCCCCCAAGGGAGAGCGGCTCTCCAACGGGTCACTTGAGAAGAGGAGGAGCACCGTTGAGGAACCCCAGAAGAGGAGGATCGGTGCTACTCTGTGCAAAACCAACTGCACAGAGGAGGTAAGTATGAAATGTTTGTTTAAAAAAAGAAAATTAAGTTTTACATATCCTTTAAGCTAAATGTCACTCATTTCCCTTTTGGGAAACCAAAATCCATATTCAGGATAGGGTTGGGAAGATAAAAACTTTGGTTCTGCAAAGTTTCAAGGCTATTGAATAACCACTTCAGCCCCGGAAGGATTTGCCCCCTTAATGAATAATAAATATCCCAAAAAAATGTAAAAAAAAAAAAGTCTTCATCAGTTTAGACCAATATATATTCTTCTACATATTTTTGGTAAAAAAATAGCAATAAGCGTACATTGATTGGTTTTTTGCAAAAGTTATAGCGTCTACAAAATAGGTAGTAGATTTATGGTATTTTTATGGAATTTTTATTATTTATTTATTTGTTACTAGTAATGGCGGCGATCTGCGATTTTTAGCGGGACTGCAACATTGTGGTGGACAGATCGGACACTTTACACTTTTTTGGGACCATTCACATTTATACAGCAATCAGTGCTAGAAAAATGCACTAATTACCACACGCATCGGGTCTCCCACCGTACAGCGGGCACGTGCCTGCTATGGCTCCTAAAGGATATTTCTTCAACGTTGTCACATGAAAAGATATAATACAATATTTACAAAAATGTGAGGGTGTACTCACTTTTGTGAGATACTGTACCTCTTATGTGCAGTGATTTTTTTAAAGAGCAGCCCTGATCCTCCTCTTCTCAGTTCCCTCCCTGGCGCTCCTGG
The DNA here is from genome assembly GCF_042186555.1 of Aquarana catesbeiana. NCBI lineage: Eukaryota > Metazoa > Chordata > Amphibia > Anura > Ranidae > Aquarana > Aquarana catesbeiana. The sequence goes on from NC_133324.1 coordinate 623,438,372, forward strand.
CTGCTTCCTCCTGCCAAGTGCCCCCACAGCAAGCAGCTTGCTATGGGGCACTTGAGCTGAGCCATAGCTTTGTGTGTCCATTTAGACACTGAGCCATGGTTTGGCCCGCCCCCTCTCTCCTGATTGGCTACCTGACTTTGATTGACAGCAGTGGGATTCAATGGCGACACTGCTGTGTCTCAGCCTCTTCAAAACAAGCTTAACCACTTGCCAACCAGCCACTGCAGTTTTACTGATCACTGATCGCTGTTAAAAATGACAATGGTCCCAAAAATGTGTCAAAAGTGTTCGATGTGTCTGCCATAATGTTGCAGTCCAGATAAAAATCGCAGATCGCCGCCATTACTAATAAAAAAATAATAATAATAAAAATGCCATAATTCTATCCCCTATTTTGTAGACGCTTTAACTTTTGCGCAAACCAATCAATATACGCTTATTGCGATTTTTTTTTACCAAAAATATGTGGAAGAATACATATCGGCCTAAACTGACGGCCTACAATTTTCAAATTTTGTTTGGGTACAATGTCGCACGATCGCGCAATTGTCAGTTAAACGATGCAGTGCCAAATTGTATAAAGTGTTCTGGTCAGGAAGGGGGTAAAATCTTCTGGGCCTGAAGCAGTTAAAGGGATTTTAAAGTCAGAAGGTTTATTTATCTTAATGCATTATATGCATTAAGATAAAAAGCCTTCTGTGCGCAGCAACCCCCCTAATGCTGCATACACACAGGAGGACTTTTCGACCATGTGTGGGCTCCATTGGACCTGCAGCGGACTTTTTCGGTCGAAAATTTGACGGACTTTAGATTTGGAACATGTTTCAAATCTTTCCGAGGGACTTGAGTCCGGTCAAAAAGTCCGCTCATCGGTATGCTAGTCCGACAGACAAAAACCGACGCTAGGGCAGTAAGGATGAGCCGAACACCACCCCGGTTCGGTTCGCACCAGAACCTGCGAATGGACCGAAAATTTGCACGAACGTTAGAACCCCATTGACATCTATGGGGCTTGAACTTTCGAAATCAAAAGTGCTCATTTTAAAGGCTAATTTTCATGGTATTGTCCTAAAAAGGGTTTGGGGACCCGGGTCCTGCCCCAGGGGACATTTATCAATGCAAAAAAAACTTTTAAAAACGTCCGTTTTTTCGGGAGCAGTGATTTTATAGATGCTTAAAGTAAAAAAAAAAAGAAAAGAGAAATATTCCTTTAAATATCGTACCTGGGGGGTGTCTATAGTATGCCTGTAAAGTGGCTCGTGTTTCCCGTGCTTAGAACAGTCCCTGCACAAAATGACATTTTTAAAGGAAAAAAAGTAATTTAAAACTGCTTGCGGCTTTAATGTAATGTCGGGTCCTGGCAATATGGATGAAAATCAGTGAGACAAACGGCATGGGTATCCTCCAGTCCATTACCAAGCCCTTTGGGTCCTGTATGGATATTAAGGGGAACCCCGTACCCAAATTAAAAAAAGGAAAGGCGTAGGGCCCCAGTATACAGGCAGTGCAAACAAGACAGGGACTGTAGGTTTGTTGTTAAGTAGAATCTGTTTGTAATTTTGAACTGGTACAATTTTAAAGTGTAGCTCCATCCAAAAAATCTGTTTTTAAGCTTTTTGGAAAACATAGGGAAGGGTTATCACCCCTGTGTCATTTGTTTTGCTGTCTGTGCTCCTCTTCAGAAGATTTCACCTCACTTTTTGTCCCAATGACAAATGTTTTTTGAAAATTTGGGGTTTTTAGTGAAACAAGGATTGGTGATAAAGCATCAGTGGAAAGGAGAAAAGTTTTTTCCCATATTAACTCTTACAGGAGAGAATTTCCCTTCCTATGTGGTAGATTTCATTTCACTTCCTGTTGTCTCCTTCCATTTGCAAGTAGGAGTCGTTTGTAAGTTGGATGTTTGAAAGTAGGGGCCTGCCCTATATACTCAGCAGAAATTTGGGCCTTAGTTGTGGCCTCAACACTGTAAGCCCTCACAGGGCCCTGCTGTGAAATATTCGTTTAAGAATTGTAATTACATGCCCCTGTTGAACAGGGGCTGAAAAATTGGGCCTTTGGTGGTGGTGGTGGTGCTGGTCCCACAACACTGTAAGTCCTCACAGTTAATCTTGGTGGGCGCAGAAATGGGCCCTGCTGTGAAATATTAGATCAAGAATTCTAATTACATGTCCCCGTTGAGCAGGGGCTGAAAAATTGGGCCTTAGGCACTGGTGCTGGTGCCAAAACACTGCAACCCCTCACAGATACTCTAGTTGGAGCACAGGAACTAGCCCTGCTGCAAAAGAATTGCATCAAAAATTGTAATTACACGCCCCTGTTAAACAGGGGCTGAAAAATTGGGCCTTAGGCACTGGTGCTGTTGCCACAACGCTGCAACCCCTCACAGATGCTCTAGTTGGAACGCAGGAACGAGCCCTGCTGCAAAGTATTGCATCAAAAATTGTAATTACACGCCCCTGTTAAACAGGGGCTGAAAAATTGGGCCTTAGGCACTGGTGCTGGTGCCACAACACTGCAACCCCTCACAGATACTCTAGTTGGAGCGCAGGAACGAGCCCTGCTGCAAAGTATTGCATCAAAAATTGTAATTATATGCCCCTGTTAAACAGGGGATGAAAAATTGGGCCTTAGGCACGGGTGGCAGCGCCCAGAACCAAAAATGTTCTTGCAAGCTATCAGCATGATCATTGAGGAGGAAGAGGATAATTACTCAGCATAACAGGATAGTCACTCAGCATCAGCATAGGCAGTCTTTGAAGGGATCTGACATTTAAAAAAAAATGATTCGGTTACATCAGCATCAGGTGCTTGGTAGCTGGTGGTGATCCAAGACTGATTCATTTTTATGAAGGTCAGTCGATCGACCGAGTTGGTGGACAGACGTACCCTGTGATCGGTTACAAAGCCTCCAGCAGCACTGAATGTGCATTCCGAAAGAACGCTGGATGCAGGACAGGCCAGTAGCTCAATTGCATACTGTGCAAGCTCTGGCCAGTGATCCATCCTCAAGACCCAGTAACCCAGAGGATTTTCGGTGGGAAAGGTGTCCAAGTCAGATCTTGCCCCTAGGTATTCCTGCACCATGTAAAACAGACGCTGGCGATGGTTGCTGGAATCGATCATACCTTGGGGCTGCGGACTAAAAAATTGTCTGAACGCATCGGTCAGACAGCCACCTTCTCCACCACTCCTTCTTTGACTGACCGAAGCCTCAGCAACACGTTGTCCAGAAACAGGAGTTTGTAACCTCCCAGTCTCTGGGAACGCATTGCACAGACCTTTCTGCAAGGCCTCCCGAAGATGTTTCATCCTCTGCTCCCTCTGCGACGGCAAGATAAGGTCCGCAACCTTACCCTTGTAACCTTCAAGGAGGGTTGCCAGCCAGTATTGGTCCTTTTCCTTGATACCATGAATACGAGGATCCTTACGCAGGCTTTGCAGGATCAGGGAGGCCATACAGTGTAGGTTTGCTGAGGCATTCGGTCCGGAGTCCTCTGGGTCACTAAGGATGACATGGTCCGCAGCCACCTCCTCCCAGCCACGTACAAGTCCATGTGTTTCTTGGGACTGATCCCTTAAAGACTGCTGCTGATGCTGAGTGCCAGGCTCCACCTCCATACTGACACAATCCTCCTCCTCTTCCTGTGTGATCGGCGGGCATGCAGGAACACTGTCTGGATAAAGGGGGCCTTGAGAGCTATGGAAGTCCTCCTCTTCTTGCCTCTGTTCTGCCTCAAGTGCCCTGTCCATTATTCCACGCAGCGTGTGCTCCAACAGGTGGACAAGGGGGACAGTGTCACTGATGCATGCACTGTCACTGCTCACCATCCTCGTGGCATCCTCAAATGGTGACAGGACAGTGCATGCATCCCTGATCATGGCCCACTGGCGTGGGGAAAAAAAACAAGCTCCCCTGACCCTGTCCTGGTGCCATAGTCGCACAGGTACTCATTGATGGCCCTCTACTGCGTGTGCAGCCGCTGCAGCATGGCCAACGTTGAGTTCCACCTGGTGGGCATGTCATAGATTAGGCGTTTTTTGGGCAGGTTAAACTCCTTTTGGAGGTCTGCCAGCCGAGCACTGGCATTATATGACCGGCGGAAATGCACACAGACTTTCCTGGCCTGCCTCAGGACATCCTGTAAGCCTGGGTACCTGCCCAAGAACCGCTGCACCACCAAGTTAAGGATGTGAGCCAAACAGGGCACATGGGTCAATTGTCCCTGTCGGAGGGCAGAGAGGAGGTTGGTGCCATTGTCACAAACCACCATTCCTGCCTTAAGTTGGCGTGGCGGCAACCACCTCTGAACCTGCCCCTGCAGAGCTGACAGAACCTCTGCCCCAGTGTGGCTCCTGTCCCCCAAGCACACCAGCTCAAGCACCGCATGGCATCTCTTTTGGCCTGCGTACTTGCGTAGCCCCTTGAACGCTACGGAGCACCACTGGAGGAAGAAGAAGAGGAGGGGGTGGAGGAGAGAGGTGTGTCACAATCATTAGTAGTGGCATTTTGGAGGTGTGGTGGCGGAACAACCTCCAACACTACTGCACCTTGTCCTGCATCCTTCCCAGCTGCCAGCAGAGTCACCCAGTGCCTTAGGTAACGTCCCTGTCCATGCCTGCTGGACCATGAGTCAGCGGTAATATGCACCTTACCGCTGACTGCCCTGTCCAGCGAGGCATGGACATTGCCTTCCACATGCCGGTAGAGAGCCGGATTCGCCTTCCGTGAGAAAAAGTGGCATTTGGGTACCTGCCACTGAGGAACCGCACATTCCACAAACTCACGGAAGGGGTCAGAGTCTACCAACTGAAAAGGTTGCAGTTGAAGTGCTAGCAATTTTGCCAAGCTAGCATTCAACCGCTGGGCATGTGGATGGCTGGGAGTGAACTTCTTTCGGCGGTGCAGCAGCTGGGGCAGGGAAATTTGCCTGGTACAATCTGACGTCGGTGTACCGAAAGCAGATTGCCCACAAGTACTTGGCTGTGACACACCTAATTCTATACCTTCATTCCTCTCAGTGCAGGTCTCAGAGAGGACTGAAGGTATAGTGGGGTTGGAGATCTCAGCTGATGAGGAGCAAGTAGAGGTCCTCTTTGTTCTTTGGTGTGGGTCTTTTAGATACGCTTGCCAACGAACTGCATGGCAGGTCAACATATGTCTGGTCAAGCATGTGGTGCCCAAGCGGGAGATGTTTTGGCCACGCGAGATATGCTTGAGACATATGTTGCAAATAGCAGCGGTGCGATCTGATGCACTTGTCTCAAAAAAGACCCACACCAAAGAACTTTTGGAATAACGCGCAGAGACAGCAGCGCCCTGCACATGCGGAGCTTTGGGGTGTGATGCAGTCAGTGTGCTGCCCTTAGGCTGGCTCCTGGAGGGCATCCTGCCTCGTTGGTGATGTGCCTCCTCCTCCTCTCTCCTATCAGGCACCAACATTAAGTCAGTGACCTCATAATCCCCTCCCTCCTCATCACTGGAGCTAACCTGGCAGTATGCTGCAGCAGGGGGAGCATGACTGCCAGATTGCTGTCCTTCTTGGGCACCCCCTCTGTCCGTGCTCACGTTACTGCATTCATCTAGCTCAGTATCATCATCAGAGCCTTCTAAACGCTGGGCATCCTCCTGGAGCATGTACCCAACACTGTGGTCAAACAGTTCGAGGGACTCCTCAGGAGGACATGGTGGGGCTAGGGAAGGAGTCACTGATGACATTGAGCTGAGGGAAGAAGCCGCGTTGGCAGCTGCTTTGCCAGACAAAGTACCCTGAGAATGGGTGAGAGAGGATGAGGAGGATGAGGACGGCTTGGTCATCCACACGACCAAGTCTTCCGCATGTTGGGGCTCAACACGGCCAACTGCCGAAAAAAAGGCCAAGCGTGTCCCACGGCCACGTGCAGATGAGGATGCACCGTCTCCATGACCAGCACTGTTGCCTCTAGACACAGAGCCTGCTTGCCCTACACTACGCACACTACACGCACTACACTAACTTGTAGATTTAGCTGAACACTTGTAGCTTTAGCTGAACACTGTGAGGAGGACGCACTACACTAACTTGTAGTTTTAGCTGAACACTGTGCAGAGGTCGCACTACACTAACTTGTAGTTTTAGCTGAACACTGTGAGGAGGACGCACTACACTAACTTGTAGCTTTAGCTGAACACTGTGAGGAGGACGCACTACACTAACTTGTATCTTTAGCTGAACACTGTGCACTACACTAACTTGTAGCTTTAGCTGAACACTGTGCAGAGGTCGCACTACACTAACTTGTAGCTTATTTAGCTGCCTGCGGTAGTGATAGGATCAGGAAAACACCACCAACCTTCTACAGGTAGCTTTAGCTGAGAACTGTGCAGAGGTCACAAAAAACTAACTTGTAGCTTATTTAGCTGCCTGCGGTAGTGATAGGATCAGGAAAACACCACCAACCTTCTACAGGTAGCTTTAGCTGAACACTGTGCAGAGGACGCACTACACTAATTTGTAGCTTATTTAGCTGCCTGCGGTAGTGATAAGATCAGGAAGACACCACCAACCTTCTACAGGTAGCTTTAGCTGAACAATATGCAGAGGTCGCACTACACTAACTTGTAGCTTTAGCTGAACACTGTTCAGAGGATGCACTACACTAACTTGTAGCTTTAGCTGAACACTGTGCAGAGGTCACACTACACTAACTTGTAGTTTTAGCTGAAAACTGTAAAGGTGGACACACTACACTAACTTGTAGCTTTAGCTGAACACTGTGAGGAGGACGCACTACACTAACTTGTAGCTTTAGCTGAACACTGTGCATTACACTAAATTGTAGCTTTAGCTGAACACTGTTCAGAGGACGCACTACACTAACTTGTAGCTTTAGCTGAACACTGTGCAGAGGTCGCACTACACTATCTTGTAGTTTTAGCTGAACACTGTGCAGAGGCAGGGCCGCCATTAGGGGGGTACAGGCATTACACCTGTAAGGGACCCGCATGTCCCCAGGGGCCCGGCCGTCGCCCACCCTAATAATCAGCGCATTGCTGGTGAGAGGAGGAGAGTGACACTATCCTTTTCGCCCCCCCCTCAGCAGCTGCTGGACAGAGTAGGAGAGAGCGCCAGAAGGGCTGACACTTTTTCGCCAGCAACCCCCCCCCATTAGTCAGCTGGCTGCAGGAGGAGAGAACTTGAAGGGATGACACTTTCACCACAGCCAGTGCACTCTGCTCATCCATTCCCTTCTGAGGCAGAGCCTGATGGCTGCTGCAGGATTTGGACTCCGATTGTGCAGGACAGGGACAGGGGGAGTGGCCAGCTAGGCGGCAGTGCACATGGACACAGACACCAATAACAGATTGGAGAGTGCAGCATGGAGGGTAAATCAGAAATATTTAATGTGTGCTGCTTACTGTACCCCTTGTGCTACCTGTACATTTTAGTGGGACTTTATTTATCTCCTTCTTGGATGGGACACCCTGTGAGGCTGAATAACTGCATATAATTGTTTTGCATTGTGAAAATGGATGACTCTGTGGGTGCAAATAAGTTACATTTTGGAGAGCCCGCTGCCTGCCTCTTCGCTATGTAACTCTCATCCCCATCCACAGTCATCCTCATCAATTTTCACAATGCAACTCAATCATCTACATCCGCACCCAGCCTCTACTCCATCCCTCCAGTCTCCGCAATGCACACACACATCCCCACCCATCCCTCCGCACCATCCATCCCTCCAGTCTCCACAACACACGCACCTCCACCCAGACCGAGCACCATCCATCCCTCCAGTCTCCACAACGCATGCATCCCCACCCAGACCGAGCACCATCCATCCTTCCAGTCTCCACAACACACGCACCTCCACCCAGACCGAGCACCATCCATCCCTCCAGTCTCTACAACGCATGCATCCCCACCCACTCTGAGCACCATCCATCCCTCCAGTCTTCACAACGCACGCATCCCCACCCAGACCGAGCACCATCCATCCCTCCAGTCTCCACAACGCACGCATCCGCACCCAGACCGAGCACCATCCATCCCTCCAGTCACCAGAACACACTCACCTCCACCCAGACCGAGCACCATCCATCCCTCCAGTCTCCACAACACACGCATCCCCACCCAGAGCAAGCACCATCCATCCCTCCAGTCTCCACAACGCACGCATCCCCACGCAGACCGAGCACCATCCATCCCTCCAGTCTTCTTTTTTTTTTTTTTTTCCACATCAGTAAACAGTGTTTGGAGGGCTAAATCAGTTTGATGTTCATTAACTGTCGCCTTCTCGTATTCACATCATAGTGGATTATACTTTTTCTCATTGCTTTTTATATCGTCATAATGACCAACGGATTCCAATACGCCTCTTTACCAACAAGTCCTCTGTCCCTTCCATCTCGTAAGCCCCACCAACTAGGACTCGATAACCAAAGGGACCCATCCTTTTCCAACTCAGTTTAGAGAAAGAGGGGACCAGTAAGAATGAAGAAAAAGGACAAAAACACCAACAAAAAATACAAGAAGAGAGGTTTGTAAAAATGAACTTGTGGGCTACCCGTGCCCATCTTCTACTGACCCAGCCTGTATTGTGTACCAAATTACCTATGCCCTAATACCCCGATCCCCCCCCCCACCTACTCCCTATATGTTTATCCTATGCCCTACTAAGCTATATATTTAACTAAAAATGTTCATATCCAGAAACACTTTATTATAGCATCCTTTGCCTGCAAGGATACCAGTTGCCTATATACCTATATTAAGCCCATCCCTCAGTCTATTCCGTGTCTATGCCGATCCCACTATTAATGACTCTTCACTTTCTCTATCCACATCTTCCACATGCTTTCAAATTCCTGAAGATTGCCCCTTTTTATGTACACCATTCTTTCCCTACCCAAGGTTTCATTCATTGTAGAGATCCAGTCTTTCACGGTGGGGGGCTCCTTTACCTGCCATCTAAGTGCTATCAACTTTCTAGCCTGAAACAGGGCCCGCGTGACAGCTAAGGTAGTACTCAACCTTTCTCCCATCACTCTTCTATGCCCCAGAATACAAGCCAAGGGCTCGTTTGCCACTGTCGTACCGAAAATATTTCCCAAGTTCCCAGTCACCTCCTCCCAGTATCTAAACAACTTGGGACACCTCCACACCATGTGAATGAGATCTCCCGTCCTTCGACACCTGGGGCAGTTGTCATTGGGCCTTCTCCCAAATTTAAAAAGTCTTTTAGGAGTATAATAGGCTCTGTTTAACAGCATTAAGTGTGAGAGTCTCTGTGAAGGGGTCACAGAAACCTGCGCTCCCAACTCCAAAATTCTCGCCCATTGTTCCTGGGTCATTCCTCCCACCTCCTCTTCCCATTTAGCCTTTACCCCAAGGAGTATTTCCCTGCTATTAACCGATTTGCTTAATTGGTCATAAATTCTTGAAATTACCCCTCTAGTGGGGGTTATTTGAATTATGCACTGAAATAGAGGCATCTCTTCCCATCTCGGAGTCTGGGCTTTAAATTGTGCTTTAAGGGCATGTTCCAACCGGACATATAGGAAGAAAGACCCCCGGGGAAGCTTAAACTCCCTAACCAGTTCTGAAAATTTCTTTAACCCAGAGTCATTATATAATTGACCAAGCTTACTGAGACCAAGCCCTCCAGTCTTCACAACACACGCATCCCCACCCAGACCGAGCACCATCCATTCCTCCAGTCGCCAGAACACACGCACCTCCACCCAGACCGAGCACCATCCATCCCTCCGCACCATCCATCCCTCCAGTCTCCACAACACACGCATCCCCACCCAGAGCGAGCACCATCCATCCCACCAGTCTCCACAACACACGCATCCCCACCCAGACTGAGCACCATCCATCCCTCCAGTCTCCACAACACACGCTTCCCCATCCAGACCGAGCACCATCCATCCCTCCAGTCTCCACAACGCTCGCATCCCCACCCAGACCAAGCACCATCTTCTATAGGTAGCTATAGCTGAACACTGTGCAGAGGTCCCACTACACTAACTTGTAGCTTTAGCTGAACACTGTACAGAGGTCGCACTACACTAACTTGTAGCTTTAGCTGAACTCTGTGAGGAGGACGCACTACTCTAACTTGTAGCTTTAGCTGAACACTGTGCAGAGGTCGCACTACACTAACTTGTAGCTTTAGCTGAACACTGTAAGGAGGACGCACTACACTAACTTGTAGCTTTGGCTGAACACTGTGCACTACACTAACTTGTAGCTTTAGCTGAACACTGTGAGGAGGACGTACTACACTAACTTGTAGCTTTAGCTGAACACTGTGCAGAGGTCGCACTACACTAACTTGTAGCTTATTTAGCTGCCTGTGGTAGTGAAAGCATCATTAAAACACCACCAACCTTCTACAGGTAGTTTTAGCTGAACACTGTGCAGAGGTTGCAAAAAACTAACTTGTAGCTTAGTTAGCTGCCTGCGGTAGTGATAGGATCAGGAAAACACCACCAACCTTCTACAGGTAGCTTTAGCTGAACACTGTGCAGAGGACGCACTACACTAACTTGTAGCTTATTTAGCTGCCTGCGGGAGTGATAGGATCAGGAAAACACCACCAACCTTCTACAGGTAGCTTTAGCTAAACAATATGCAGAGGTCGCACTACACTAACTTGTAGCTTTAGCTGAACACTGTTCAGAGGACGCACTACACTAACTTGTAGCTTTAGCTGAACACTGTGCAGAGGTCACACTACACTAACTTGTAGTTTTAGCTGAACACTGTGAGGAGGACACACTACAATAACTTGTAGCTTTAGCTGAACACTGTGAGGAGGACGCACTACACTAACTTGTAGCTTTAGCTGAACACTGTGCATTACACTAACTTGTAGCTTTAGCTGAACACTGTGAGGAGGACGCAATACACTAACTTGTAGCTTTAGCTGAACACTGTGAGGAGGACGCACTACACTAACTTGTAGCTTTAGCTGAACACTGTGCACTACACTAACTTGTAGCTTTAGCTGAACACTGTGAGGAGGACGCAATACACTAACTTGTAGCTTTAGCTGAACACTGTGCAGAGGTCGCACTACTCTAACTTGTAGCTTTAGCTGAACACTGTGAGGAGGACGCACTACACTAACTTGTAGCTTTAGCTGAATACTGTGCAGAGGTCACACTACACTAACTTGTAGTTTTAGCTGAGCACTGTGAGGAGGACACACTACACTAACTTGTAGCTTTAGCTGAACACTGTGAGGAGGACACACTACATTAACTTGTAGCTTTAGCTGAACACTGTGCAGAGGTCGCACTACACTAACTTGTAGCTTATTTAGCTGCCTGCAGTAGTGATAGGATCACGAAAACACCACCAACCTTCTACAGGTAGCTTTAGCTGAACACTGTGCAGAGGTCGCAAAAAACTAACTTGTAGCTTAGTTACCTGCTTGCGGTAGTGATAGGATCAGGAAAACACCACCAACCTTCTACAGGTAGCTTTAGCTGAACACTGTGCAGAGGACGCACTACACTAACTTGTAGCTTATTTAGCTGCCTGCGGTAGTGATAGGATCAGGAAAACACCACCAACCTTCTACAGGTAGCTTTAGCTGAACAATATGCAGAGGTCGCACTACACTAACTTGTAGCTTTAGCTGAACATTGTTCAGAGGACGCACTACACTAACTTGTAGCTTTAGCTGAACATTGTGCAGAGGTCACACTACACTAACTTGTAGTTTTAGCTGAACACTATGAGGAGGACACACTACACTAACTTGTAGCTTTAGCTGAACACTGTGAGGAGGACACACTACATTAACTTGTAGCTTTAGCTGAACACTGTGCACTACACTAACTTGTAGCTTTAGCTGAACACTGTGAGGACGCACTACACTAACTTGTAGCTTTAGCTGAACACTGTGCAGAGGTCGCACTACACTAACTTGTAGCTTATTTAGCTGCCTGCGGTAGTGATAGGATCAGGAAAACACCACCAACCTTCTACAGGTAGCTTTAGCTGAACACTGTGCAGAGGACGCACTACACTAACTTGTAGCTTATTTAGCTGCCTGCGGTAGTGATAGGATCAGGAAAACACCACCAACCTTCTATAGGTAGCTTTAGCTGAACAATATGCAGAGGTCACACTACACTAACTTGTAGCTTTAGCTGAACACTGTTCAGAGGACGCACTATACTAACTTGTAGCTTTAGCTGAACACTGTTCAGAGAACGCACTATACTAACTTGTAGTTTTAGCTGAACACTGTGAGGAGGACACACTACAATAACTTGTAGCTTTAGCTGAACACTGTGAGGAGGACGCACTACACTAACTTGTAGCTTTAGCTGAACACTGTGCATTACACTAACTTGTAGCTTTAGCTGAACACTGTTCAGAGGACGCATTACACTAACTTGTAGCTTTAGCTGAACACCGTGCAGAGGTCGCACTACACTAACTTGTAGTTTTAGCTGAACACTGTGAGTAGGACGCACTACACTAACTTGTAGCTTTAGCTGAACACTGTGAGGAGGACGCACTGCACTGACTTGTAGCTTTAGCTGAATGCTGTGCACTACACTAACTTGTAGCTTTAGCTGAACACTGTGAGGAGGACGCACTACACTAACTTGTAGCTTTAGCTGAACACTGTGCAGAGGTCGCACTACACTAACTTGTAGCTTTAGCTGAACACTGTGAGGAGGACGTACTACACTAACTTGTAGCTTTAGCTGAACACTGTGCAGAGGTCACACTAAACTAACTAGTAGCTTTAGCTGAACACTGTGAGGAGGACGCACTACACTAACTGTAAATAGTCTAGCTGCCTGACTGTGGTACTAATAGGATCAAAAGAACACCAGCAATTTTCTTCAGGTAGCTGTAAATACTGTAACAACACAAGCCTGCCTGTCAGTAGCAAGATATATATATACAACACCTGGGATGCATATATACACAATACACTGTAAGTGCAGCTAACTGACAGACTGTCCTGTCTAATCTATCTAACTTAAATCAAATGACACTGTCTGTCTCTCTCTCTATCTATGAACGCCGGAACACACTACACAGGGCCACCGTGCAGGCGGCCTTATATAGTGTGGGGCGTGTACTAAATCCCCTGAGCCATAATTGGCCAAAGCCTCCTTGGCTTTGGCCAATTATGGCTCTCTGTTCAGACGGCACTGTGATTGGCCAAGCATGCGGGTCACAGTGCATGCTTGGCCAATCATCAGCCAGCAATGCACTGCGATGCCGCAGTGAATTATGGGCCGTGACGCGCCACATGAATTTGGGGTGAACGGCCCATATTGTTCGCAATTCGGCCAAGGGGTGAACAGACGATGTTCGAGTCGAACATGGGTTCGACTCGAACACGAAGCTCATCCCTATAGGGCAGCTATTGGCTACTGGCTATCAACTTCCTTATTTTAGTCCAGTCGTACGTCATCACGTACGAATCCGTCGGACTTTGGTGTGATCGTGTGTAGGCAAGTCCGTTCATTCGAAAGTCCGTCGGAAGTCCATCGAAAGTCCGTCGGACCAGTACGGTCAAAAAGTCCGCCCGTGTGTACACGGCATAACACTACCCTGAGTCCCATCTAGATCCAGCGATGACATTACAAGACCCTGACAATCACAGGCATGACTCCTAGAGGCAGAGGCATGATGGGATTTGTAGTCACCACAGCTGGAGTTCTGAGCTTGCCTAACCCCTGACTTAAGATAACAACATAATACATTCATTTTTTTATTAAGGACAAACAAGGCTTTCTTTTTGTGAATATTTTCCTGCAACAATAATTATTTTTGCAATCCTTAGACAATTAAATGTAATAAAACTAAACAAAAGGCATTTTTTACTTTCTTTCAGTATATATATGTAAACAGGTGTCAAAAATATTAATAAGTAAAGCAAACAAAAAAACTGAAAAAAGTTTAACTATTAGTTAATAAAATAGAAAAGAAAAAATACCAGGAAAATTACAATTGAATAGAGAAGGAGAATATAGAGTTAATCAGTGCTGATTAGAGAAAACTAAAGTGTTAATAAGGAGTTCAACAGAGGAACATTTACTTAGAAAAAACATTTTTTTTTACTTGTCAAGGTTGCTTTAACTCTCTTCACCTGCAAATCGAAGTTCATCTCTTTAATCTGTGAATGCAAAACACAGAAAGTTACAATTGATACAATATTTCAATGTAAATTTCTGTGATGTGGTTGTTGATAAACATTGCCAGCCTGCTTCTTTTTTTTGACAGCTCCTGCTGAATTGTTGGGTACTGAGACAGGGAAGGGTCCTGGCAGCAGAGCAGAAGGACTAGATGTACTAGACATGACCTATGTACACTGATGACATGTTTTTGTGCGTGTCTAGTTTGCCCAAAGTCTGCAACTGGTTAACAACCTCAATACTGGACACTTTCATCCCCTTCCTTCCCAGATCAATTTTCAGCTTTCAATTGCGCGGTCATGGAATGCTGTACCCAAATGAAATTTTTATCATTTTGTTCACACAAATAGAGCTTTCTTTTGGTGATATTTATTCACGACTCCGTGTTTTATGTTTTGCGATATAAGCAAAAAAAGAGCGGAAATATTTTAACAGAAATCCAATAAAATCGAATTTTGTCATACATTTAAGCCAAAATGTATTCTGCTACATGTTTTTGGTAAAAAAAAAATCACGTTAAGTGTATAATACAGGCATACCCCATTTTTAAGTACACAATGGGGTTTATTTACTAACGCTAGAAAGTGCAAAATCAGGCTCACTTCTGCATAGAAACCAATGAGCTTCTAACCCCAGCTTGTTCAATTAAGCTTTGGTAATAAAGCCTGGAAGCTCATTGGTTTCTATGCAGAAGTGAGCCTGATTTTGCACTTTCTAGCATTAGTAAATAAACCCCTTTGTGTACTTAAAAGTGGGGTATGCCTGTAATTGGTTCGTGTGATCACAGACAGATGTACGCAAATGATCATGTACAGATGTGTGCAGGTGATCACGGACATATATGTGCAGATAAACATTGGGACATGTGATTTTACTGTTACATATGTGGGGGACTGGTGTTTTTACTATGTGGGGACATGTGTTTTGGGGACATGTATTTTGGGGACATGTGTTTTGGGGACATGTGTGTTTACTTTGTGTTTTTTACATTGTGGGGACACTAGACTGGTGATCAGTGAGTAAAAAGCTGTAAAAAATAGCTCATACTCACTGATCACCAGCCGGCTACAGTGATCTGCTCTCCTCTCCTCAACTGACAACTTCCCTGTGAGGAGAGGTGAGCCGATTGCCTAGCAACCTGCTCTGTATTTACATCACATGACGGCTGTGATTGGACATGGCCGTCATGTGATCAGGAGGGCCAATCGCAGAGCCCTCCTGCCGATCGGAGATGTGCCGTGTCCGGGTGACACGAGCGCATTGGAAACACACCGCTGCGTGAGCATGCACGCGCGTGATCCCGCTCCTTCTGAGGGACGTTCCTGAAGTCCACTCAGAAGGAGAGAGTGCCCACCCGGTAGTTTATGTGCAGTGGCCTGGTGGGAAGTGGTTAAGGATTGTAAAAAAATGGTTAAATGTAAATAACTGTCGGGGTGATTTACCAAACGATCTGGAATTCTTGAATAGGTTTGAGAAGTTGAGAACTTAGGCTGTGCAAAGTTTCAAGACAATTGATTGAGGGACATTATGGTACGTTAAGCTCTTTACATTAAATGTTTAAGCATTGTAAAATATAGCTTAACGGGAATAACGTTTGGTTATTGACCCTGGCATTTCCAGTCTTAAGGGACCTGTTAAAACATTGACACCAACACTTTTGAAAAATTGGTGTCCGGACATTCACTCTCCTCCAGCTTTTCCTCCAGCTTGCCCATTGCCTCTCTAAATTTGGCCATGTGCTCGTCCATTTTGGATTTTGCAGGCTGTGTGTATGGACGAGGTCTATGCCTGACATCCTGTGACAGACCAGCTTTATCCGAGGCTGGAGAGGGAGTGGGAACCTCAAAAGGGGACACCCTTTCTTGCTGGTCTTCACATGCGGATTCATCCCCTCAGCCTCCCGTTGCTCCTGATCTGCCTTTCTGTCTTGGAACTCCTCCCAGCTAGACTGTGTACTGAAACAAAAAACAGTTTTTAGTTATAGCATTATCCCACAATTGTAGATGGTGAAAAATAAACATTTTATATCTCCAGCGGTCATGAAGTGACTCTTCCTGATGGTCACACCCCTACCATTATGCATAGAGTCACATGTCATACTTTTGGAGTTGTATACCTAGCCAAATGTCAATGTGGATATTTTTATGTAGAAAAATGTAAACGCCCTTTTTTAAGCAAATGAAAGATTACACTACTCCTATTTACAAACGCCTCATGACCACTGCCATCAGTAGACATGTGGGGCTTCAACACAATTTTTACACCAATATGATCAAGTTTATGGCCCTTGAGCATATGCTTACACATGTGAGAGGTGGCAGTATTGATTGTACTCTATTACTAGAAACTCAATGGATTCACAACTTGGATGCTACCACATATCCAGAGCTGAATGAATACATACGTTTCAGATCTTTTTTTATAATTCAATTCATTGATATTTTTTTCATATCCCCCCTCTCTCCCTTTCTTTACATCTGGGAATACCTTCCCACTTTTTCTGTTTGGTCGACTAATGCTGTTATATGTATCTAAATTAAACATTTCAATGCAACATTTAGAAGTTTATAGAATAATCTGTAGACCATTTGATAAATGTATATATATACTTGACCCATTTTTCCTTTGTGTAATAAACAACTTTATTATATGCAATTTTTCTGTATCCATGTTTAATTTGCTGTTTTATTACTGTTACTGTGTTTTCTTCATGTATCGTGGTTCATGTTGATGACAGGCACCCACTGGCTGGGTTACTTCTGGGTTGCCCTTCCCAATCATCTTTTTCCCCCCTTTTATCCTGTGACACCTTTCTCCCCTCTCTACCACTTGGACCTTTGAGATGCCCCGGACTGTTCTTTCCGAGAATGGTGTCCATTCGGACATCGGCCCGCTTTGGCTGCTTGCGTTATGCAATGGGAGGCTTGCCATAGGCCCTATGGGTAAATCATTACCCTCTTCCCACTTTATCATCCCTGGCTGCGAGACATCTGAAGCATTTGGTTTCCTTTGCTCCATTTAGATTGGATGATCTGCGTCACGTGACATGGATGCATGACGTGACTGTTATTTTGCGCTGCTCGGTATTGTGGGGTTTGTAGGTGAGCTGAGGACCTCCCCGCATGCATGGCAGCCCTGTTACGTCCACACTCGGTCAGTGACGTCAGACGCTGACCGAGTGGGGGGTATATAGGGCCGGCCTGTGCAGCACACCATCAGCTGGACAACAGGGGCCACCACTGCTATATATAAATATTGATTAATTATCAACCACATCTTTTGCCAAGTTACAGCCTAGCTTGACTATGCTGTTGACATGCTTGCTGAGCTTAGATTGTACTTTGAATATGATGGCCTAATTTATCCTATTTTCTTGATGTGAGGGCATTTCCTTTCCCTCTTTCTTTCATATGTTAGTCTGGTGTTAAGTGGAAATATGTCTGGCTATAATCCATTTGTTATAGATGGATTATTAGCTTATGTGCAGTGCTAAGTTGAGGACACTGTAACTGTGGAAAGTTTACATGCATGTTTGATTGCATTGTAAGCCTATTTACAGTGTTAGATCCACCATGCCACTATAATTCCCATGTTTTACTATACTACCTCATATATATCAATCCCCTTTATTCTTTTCAATAGTGGTTTATACGGTGTCATTTTTCCACACTTTCTTATCATTTGGTTTCAATATTTGGCGCCCCTGTACCTACACCATATTGCAGCAGAGCTTATGTAATTATAGTAGAGGCTATGTTAGCCTAAAATATATATTGGACTGATATTTGTGCAATGGTATTTTATTAATTTTTATCTCTCTTGATTTTAATATACATTTTTTTGTTACCTGGCCCCTGTGGCTACACAGAACCTCCTCCATCGCTGAACTGAACTCTTTGGTGTGCACTTCTTTTGGGGGTCCCTTTTGGTGAGTGTGCTGGGGATCGCGGGATGAAAGGAGCCTTGAACAACGATATATGAATTGCTGTTATTACCCAATCATCTTATGATGAACTTTTTTGTGTATCTATTGTTATTAGAGCCGCCTTGAACACTGGTGATTTGTATAATCCCCTGAGGAAGCCATTGTTGGCGAAACATGTAGGAATGTGATACTCATCAGTGACTATTTTCCATACAAGGATACTTTGGCCAGTATATATGCTATGTAGTTACTCTGCTTATAATAATTTTTTTATATTGTATGTTTATTGTTTTACATAATAAAATACATTTCTATATTTTTATCAGTTTTGCATATTTTTCTTTGGTATATGTGGCACCGTTATAATCCCTATAACCCTTTTGCTACCAAAACAATTTAAATGTTTCTTACTCTCGCATTTCCATGAAGGGCTTTAAAAAGTCCAGCTCCCGGAGTGCGCATGCGCGAGAGCTCCGTGATGGCTGCCTAAGCCCGGAGCTCCGCACCACCCCGGACCGTCGAGCGGCATAACCCCGGTCACAGCAGGCGGAGGACCCACACGAGCACTCCCCCCGTTTGCGGAACAGCGGGGGAACACGGTGAGATGTCCGGTGCACAAGCTCGCCGAGATTTGGGCCCGCAATTTGCAGCGGTGGCGGCTGAAGGGTGCACCAAGATGGCCACTGACAGTGACACAGCTAGGCCTCACCCAGCCACACAGTACAAGGGGACGGAGACCCTGACCTATGCCCAGGCAGCTCAGGGAGGCCCCAGCACACTTCAAACTGCTCATCAGAGCCTGCACCAGCACCAAGCCTCACAGGGAGCTCACAGAGAGACACACAGCGGTGAGCAGAGGGAAGATGGCGCTTCTCCCTCAGGCATATCCCCTCATCTCCCCTCATCTGCTGGCACCCCACCAGGATACTCATTTAAGGACATTTCTGCTATCCAAGAAGATCTCTTCACCAAATTCTCTGCTCTTTTAGAAAAGGGCCTGGCCAATACAGCCTCCCAGATCACTAATGCAATCAAATCGGACCTCTCTAACCTGGGTTCTAGGATGGAGGCTATGGAAGACAAAATTGACCACACGGTCGCCAGAACCAACCAGAATGCCGCACACCTCCAGTCAGTCCAAGAACAGCTAGACACGACCCTATTAAGAATTGATGAACTCGAGAACAGGTCCAGGAGGTATAATTTCCGAATAAGAGGCCTCCCTGAGTCATTTACGGATATCCCCCTCACGGTGCAGGACTTTATCTCAGAACTCATTCCCAACATCCCGCCACATAGGCTAGAGCTGGATAGGGCTCACAGAGCCCTGGGACCCCCGAGGAAAGACGGGTCCCCAAGGGACATAATAGTAAAACCGCACTTCTACGCGGTCAAAAAGGAGGTAATGAGACAATCTCGTTTGAAGCCCAAGCTCCAACATCAGGGTCACCAAATTCAGGTTTTTGTAGACCTAGCTCAGTCCACCATACAAAGAAGATGCACCCTTAAACCCCTCCTTTCAGTTTTGATGGAACGAGACATCAAATACCGATGGATATTCCCCTTTGCCGTTAAGTTTTCATTACAAGGCAAGACCCATGCCTTCTCCAACCTCCCGGAAGGTGAGAGACTTTTCCAGGAAGCCCCCATGGAACTCTCCTCATCTTCTTCGGGCTCATCCAAACGCCCCCCTCCAGGCAGCCCAGTCTCCCCTCTCTGGATCAAGGGCCCTTCCAAGAGGAGCAAGGACGGCAGACCCCCATAACGGGGCTTGAAGGTCCCCTTCTTATACACCCAGACCTTCCACAGTCTTTCCTGTTCGGGACTGCTCCCCTCCATTGATTGAGCTAATGCTCTTCCTTCTAATCCCACGGCCCAATCGGGGCCTCGGTCACAGGCCATTTTAGTTCCACCACAGACTGGACACCGCCGGCTGTTGAGGCTTTCCGAAGTGAATCTCCTACGGAGAACAGTTCCTGAGTTCCCTTTGCCTTTTAGCAGCGGAAGAGAGATCTCTTTTCAACCCCATCTGAGATTTAGAACACTGAAACTTCGGTTCTTCATAGCACTTAGTAACCAATTTTCTTTTTAGATCCAGGATCAGGGTTGTAGGTAGATTAGAGCTGGTGGCCATTCTTTTTCTATTTTCTCTCTATTTTTTTTTTGTGTTGTCAGCTCCCCCTGATTCCTTTTATAGTCTTCTCGAATGTTAAAAAATGTTTTAAGATTGCAGTATAATATTGCACTTAATGAGATGAAGATCTTATACTACGTTATGCAAATTTTTTGTCAAAGTTACATAGAAGTAAGGGTCCGGGGTGGTACCCTTGCGCCTCCTCTCACTTCGAGGGAAAACCAATGTGCTACCACGGAGTGAGACTTCCCTCGCCCAGTACGGACGAGAGAAGATTTAAAATGGAGACTAAGCGGTCTGATACACCGCTACCCTCCACGGGTCCTGATAGAGGGCCCTTGACATTATTGTTGTTTTTTTTGTCTACTTGTCTCTCTTTCTTCCCCCCCACTCTTTCTCATCACTTTTTTCTCCCCTAGCTGGCCGTCTGGGGATGCCCCGGAACCTCCCGCACACAGTCCTAGGTCGGACCCGCACCCCTTCACTTTCTCTATGAATACACTCCAACACGAGGTAAGTGGCTGCTGGGCCGGTGATCAATCTCCCCTCTGTTCCCATGGCTGATTTAGTGTCTAAGGGTCTAGATCTCAGGGTGGCTTCTCATAACGCTCAGGGGCTCAATTCACCTAGGAAAAGAAGAGTAGCTTTAGACCATTACAAATCCCTCAAACTAGATGTAGTGCTCCTACAGGAGACGCACTTCCCGATTCGGTACAGTCCCAAGTTCCTACATGCCTATTACCCATCCTTTTTTCTGGCCAACGCGCCAAACAAAACCAAAGGTGTAGCAGTACTTTTCTCTAAAAACAGTAAATTTAACCATATTTCTGATCTTAAAGACCCAGAGGGCAGGTTCATTCTTGTAAGGGGTACTCTGGAGGGAGTACTATACTCCATTATCTCTTATTATGCCCCTAATAAGGGTCAAGCAACCTTCTTCTAGAACCTCTTTGCAACTCTCAACCCCCTCCTGGAGGGAAAAGTCATTTGGGGAGGGGACTCAAATGTAGCGTTTGACCAGGGTCTAGACAAAAACAACCCTCGCAAAGGAAGACTAACACGCCCCACAAAATTAAGCACCAGAATAGCTAAAATGATTCACTCCCAGGGGTTAGTAGATATTTGGCGGGAGCTGAATCCCTCGGGCAGGGACTTTGCACACTTCTCCTCACCCCACCAGACCTACGCAAGGATAGACCACATACTTACTCAGACTAACCTCATCCCTCTTTCCTCTAAAGCTAAAATTTTAGACATAGTCTGGTCGGACCACTCATTGGTCCTCCTGACGTTGAAAAATGTTCTGATGCGTAGCGGGGGCTCTTATTGGAGATTGAAGGAGTCTATCCTGGGGGATCCGGTTAACGCCAAATTAGTAGCAGATGCTATCAAGGAATACTTTCTGATAAATGATGTGGGAAACATCTCCCCCGAAACCCTGTGGGCAGCCCACAAGGCCTCGGTCCACGGTGAGCTCATCAGATTAGCCACTCAAGTTAAAAAAGAGAGGCTGATAGACATTCATAGGCTAGAGCAGAAATGTATTACTTTAAAAATCGAACACAAAAAAACTCAGTCTAAAGATCTTAACGAAAAACTAGACGCGATTAGATTGGAACTCAACATAGCCTTAACGGCCAAAGCCGAAAAACACATTAGATGGAGCGGAGCAAAATTTTACTGCCACAAGGACAGAGTCGGGACAATGCTAGCCGCGAAACTCTCCCCCAAGTTCCAATCTCGCGCTTTCCCCTAAGTGCGCATAGCTGGTCAACCTCCCATGGCCAGTCCTTCCAAAATCATGGCAGCCTTCCACGAATTTTACTCAGAATTATATAAAACCACACAAAAACCGAGCAACATCTCGATCGCTTCCTTTCTCTCGAATATTAAACTGCCCTCTCTTTCCAAGGACCATAGAGACCTTATGGAGGAACCCTTTACCTCAGACGAGATAAGGGAAGTTATCAAAAACCTTAAGACAGGCTCGGCCCCGGGGCCGGATGGTTTGTCAGTCCCTTACTACAAAAAATTTGGGGACATACTGGCCCCCCCATATAGCAAAATTTTTCAATTCTAAGAAATCAGGCTCCCCAATGGATCCCCACTTGAACACGGCTTTCATAACAGTAATTCCCAAACCCAATAAGAACCACGAAGAAGTAGAGAACTATAGGCCCATTTCCCTAATCAATAATGATCTCAAGATACTCACTAAAATCTTAGCCAACCGTCTCGCCTCCTTTATCAAGCAGTACGTCCACAAAGATCAGGTAGGTTTTATCCCGGGGAGGCAGGGCCCAGATCAAATTAGGAGAGCGGTGGACATTGTCTCTATTCTCCAATCAAATTGGGAGGGGGGCCCCAAACAGGCAGGAATGCTGTTGTCTTTAGATTTACATAAGGCCTTCGACTCAATCGAGTGGCCGTACCTTTTTTCTCCTCTGGAGAGCTGGGGTTTCGGGGGTTGGCTTCTTAGGGATATTGCGATCCCTCTACTCCAACCCGGCAGCAATAATCCGACTACAGGGCCAATACTCCAAACCCCTTCAAATAGCGAAAGGGACGAGACAGGGATGCCCTCTCTCCCCTCTGATTTTCGCCATGGCCATAGAAACACTTGCGATAGCGATTAGATCAAACCCAAATATCCACGGCGTATCCTGTGGGGAACAAGTCCACAAGTGTGGGCTCTTCGCCGATGATATGCTCCTTTTCATAACGTCCCCTATCACATCACTCTCTAATTTATGCAAACTATTGAAAGACTTCTCTAGCACCTCAGGTCTTAAGGTAAACTATTCTAAATCATCGGCTTTAAATATCTCCCTGCAATCCGATACAGTATCCACACTTCAAAGCTCCTTTGACTTTAAATGGAATGACCAATGGATAGATTATTTAGGAATTAAACTTTCAGCTAAAACAGAACAATTGTATCCCTTAAACTTCCCTCCAATGTACCGTAAATTAGCGGCTGATCTGGGATCATGGTCCAAGGGTGAGATTTCTTGGCTGGGCAGAGTTCACGCAGTAAAGATGACACTTTTGCCCAGACTGCTATACCTTTTCAGGGCCATTCCGATTAATATTAACAAAGTACACTTATCCAATTTCCAAAAGAAGATCACCAAATTCATCTGGGGGGGGGAGAGGACATAGATTTCAACAAAAAACCCTATTCCTTCCAAGAGCTCAGGGTGGCATGGGGGCTCCTCAGCTCTTCTGGTACTTTCAAGCTGCCAGGCTGGCCCAAATCTCCACGGTTTACTCTAAGGCAGAGAAGCCAGATTGGATTCAGATAGAGAGACGGGCAGCCCCCACATACACCCTGGACTTTCTCCTCTGGACTCCCCCCAAACAGAGACCCCCTATACTTTCCCCATCTCTTTCTCAATCATTTCAATTATGGGATAACCTGAGGAAAAATTTGGCCCTAATCGCAAGATGCCTACCCTTGGCGCACATCTTCAACAATCCTGATTTTGCCCCTGGGTTGGATATTAAGGCTTTTCGTTGGTGGTTGGATAAGGGACTGTACCGAATCGGACACTTTTTCACGAATGAGGGTCCAATCTCCTTGGAGCAAGGGGTAAGGCTTCTAGAAATTCCGAACTCTGAGCGTTTTAGATTCCACCAAATAAGACATTTCCTCTGCCAACTTTGGAGAGGAGGTATTCCCTCACACACCGCCTTTACGCCATATGAACTATGGTGTGGTCGCTCTTTGGAACAGAGGGGAGGGATTTCCGTCATCTACCAGTCACTAGCCCTTCACCCCCAAAAGTCTCCTTATATGCTTGACTGGGAAAGGGAACTAGCTTTTGAATGGGAAGCCTCTAAATGGAGAAGCTCCTTTGACAAAGCCTTTAAAGGTATTAAAAACATTTCCTTAATCGAAAGTGTTAAGGTATTGACAAGATGGTATCTTACCCCTGCCAAGCTTTCCAGAATGTTCCCAACAGCTGACCCCAAGTGTTTTCGGGGGTGTCAGCTCTTGGGCTCAATGGCTCATGTCTGGTGGGAATGCCCTAGACTGAGACCCTTCTGGGATAAGATATTCTCCCTGATATGGAAAACAACGCAGATTCAAATCCCGAATTCCCCGGCCATAGCTCTTCTCAATGATAACTTGCCCAAGACTCCGAAGCACTTACGTAAACTTATACACTTCATCCTCCTAGGTGCAAAACTCACCATTCCTAAGGCTTGGAAACAGCCCAAAGTCTCGGTCAAAGCAGCAATTCGTAAAATTTCCTGGATTATGGCACAGGAAAAATTAGCTAGCATCCTAGATGACAAAAAAACGCAATTTGAAGCTATTTGGGAGCCTTGGGCACAGTTCGTTGGCATCTCTCTTGTACCCGGAGTCCAACCCCAAAACTAAAAGTGGACAATTGGCAGGGCGGGGGTCCCCCCAGATGGCCGGCTAACCTTCTTTTCTCACTTTGCCCCCTCCTCTATCTCTCTCCTACTCTTCTAGCTTTAGTTCTCGTCGATTGTGTTCACCTGCTGGGGGAGACTAGGTCAGATCCTCCTGTAAGTAACTGATTTTTGTTCCAGGGTTCACACTGATTGGCTTTAGCCTAAAGTATTTAGTTTGAAACGATATTTGGGACCCTAGGGCCTTAGGACAATAGCTGGTAAAGGGAGGCGTAGGGGCTCCTACTGTGCACAGCATGATCCCTTCAGGGGTGCTGGTAGGATCTCCTAGAGCCACTCTGGACAACGGTCAATGATCCTAGTGGTCCCTTTCTATATATGTTCCAGTAACTTCTCTACAGGCTTTGCTCCTATTCGAAATATTTAGACAATCATATTGAGCCTCTCTACTGTTAGCTCTCCTGCCCCTGCAGGGGTTTGTTATTTAACAATTGATGTTACACGATATGTTGATACAAATTCTGTATTTTATTTTCTTGTTTTTGCAAAAAAACAATAAAAGATTGTGAAAGCAAAAAAAAGTCCAGCTCCCTAGCATGAGTATAGGAAGTTATACGTTGACTGCCTAGTCCGCCCTCAGTTTTCGGAGATAGCGGCTGAAGCTATCACAAATGCTCATCCATCTTCTTTGTAAGCAACCCACTGCAAAACATAAACCATGAGATAACATTATTTTTCTTTTCATGTACCTTGCAGCTTGACATTCGTTTGCTAGCCTACATTACGAATTCATGGTGGGCAAGTCCACGGCTAGTACCATTGTACATGACACATGTCTAGTTTTATGGGAGATGCTGAAGGATTTAGTCATGCGGAAGCCTACGAAAGTAATTTGGTCTAATATTGCCCAAGTGTTTTGGAATCGTTGCAATTTTCCAAACTGTGTCGGAGCAATTGATGGCAAGCACATCAGAATTGTTATGCCAGTGGCTACTGGCAGTAGATATGGGCCTCCTCTCCAATATGTGTTTGTAGGAGATGAGGCCTTTTCCCTGGGTGAACACCTGGAGGCCATTCTCCAATCAAAACCTGAGTGTGGAGAAGCGGCTATTTAATTACTGTTTAACCAGGGACAGAAGGGTGGTGGAATGCAGTTTTGGCATTTTGCCAAACAAGTGGTGTTTGCTATATACACCAATAAATTTAAACATGGAGAATGCCATATCCAAGGTCAAATTAACATGTGTAATTTTGTAAGGGAGCGTGATGGGAAGCAATTTGAAGAAGCTATAATGCTCGATTTTGAAAGTGCACAGTGGACTGCAAGCAGGGGCTCCATCACTGGTGCAGATATCAGAGATAACTTTAAAGACATCTTCATGTCACCGGCAGGTGAAGTAACATGGCAGCTTCAAGCAATCTCATAATCATAATGCACCTATACCTACATTTTGTGGAATGACCTTCTGACTAAGAAGATGTGTTCTTTTGCTTTCTTTTTTGGGTTGTATATATTGTTTCAATAAAACCATCTTCAAGTTCAAATGACAAGGCAGCACACAAGCAGCAAAGCAGAGCCATAGATGGGGAATCATCCTTAGAGGTGCTGTGCATAACACATGTAGCAATAACTCTTGGTGGAGCTGCTGATTTATTATTGGGCCTGTACTCTGCTATCACAACCCCGGTTATTTGGCTCATTCCCCTTGACACAGCTGTGGTGTAATGTGGATGTGCGACAAACAGTCAAAAAAACAACTCTACAAAGTATAATATAATATACCTGTCTGTCTTTACCTTGAGCTCCAACACTCCGTCTGGCCTGTACGTGAAAGGAAATAGCACTCCACACAATAGTACTTAATCACCATAAGAGTTTACTGTAGTTGTTTAGAAATAGTAATCACAGTTGTTGTACTGTCACACCAATGTAGTGTGACAGCCAGCAAATTCAATTCACAATAGTATATCAGAGAATAAGATTATTCAGATTAACAACCTTTTATGTGTCTACAGAATGGAACCCATGACAGAGTGAAACCGACTTCACTATGGACACCGTTCCACTCTCAGCGCGCTCTGCTATGCACAAAACACAATTACCATCCTAGTACAGCATGACATATTTCCTAGGGAGCTTCCCCTGCTTTTTAGATGACAATCCCTCTAAAGGGCAGTAAAAGGCAAGGCCTTGCGTTAACAGAGGCAGTCCTTCTTTGTTCTTCTGTCTTCTGCTAGCAAGGATTAAGTGAAATTTGTAATCCAGGGAGTTAACAATCCAAGTCAAAGTAAACTGAACGTTAAACTATTGCTGTGGTGTGGCAGCTCTGCAACTGTCTCCGGTGCAAGTAGCTCTTTCCAACCAAACTGTCCTGTGGGACTATCAGTCCCAGCAACACTTTGCAGACAATCTAAATGTGTGTAATGTGAAGCAAACTTCTGGGCTTGAGCCCTCTCACCGCAATGGATACAGACAGAGGGATGTCTCCATTTCAGCAGTTCTCAGTCCGTATGGAGGCACCACCACACCGTCACACTGTTCCGTTACTAATGACCAGGAGTCCTCGGTTACCTCCCCACAGGTCTCCAGAACGATCACTTCAGCTGCTCCAGCACACTGTGATACGATGGCAGGATCCTTGCAGCTGCTCCGCTCTGCGCAGGGTAGGCCACGACTCCGTGGGACACACACACCCACAGAGCCTTGCTGGCAGGCCCCACGTCCCAGGAACAAGAGACCTAAGATGGCCGCTCCCAGCCTTTTTATAGTCTCCCCACAATGCAGTTCTGCTCTCCGAGATTTGTGGGAGTCCCTATGCATTCTGGGTAGGTCAAGTTAATGTCCCAGCGTAAACAAACAGAATACTTCCATGTCACCTCTGTGCAATACATAACAAAAATAAAGGTGTTGTACTTTTAGATTTTGGTCACTAGATGGTGCTATACCAACTTATTACCTTTACAACACACATATAACTAAAAGCAAAAATTGTCAGCGCTACACACAGTATCAGAGTCTGGATGGGCACATACACAGCACAACCTGAGCAGACTGCCTGTAGTGTGATACAATCTAGATGCAATTCTGGCCACTTTACAGGGCAGTTTTATTACATAAACTGACAAGTTGTCCTAATTTTACATCATGAGTACAAATACTGTACTTGTATTGAGTATTTTGTGGGTACAAGACTGCAGACTGTGTACAGTGTATACAATGGGGGAGATTTATTATACCTGGAGCATGCAAAATCTAGTGCAGCTTTGCAAAGAAAACCAATCAGCTTCCAGGTTTTATTGTCAAAGCTTAATTGAATAGGCTGAAGTTAGAAGCTGATGCACAGTTGCCTCAGATTGTGAGTGCTTCAGTTTTAGTAAATTGTCCCCATTATTTGGTCTCCGACTCTACTTAACCATAGTCCC
The DNA here is from genome assembly GCF_042186555.1 of Aquarana catesbeiana. Lineage (NCBI taxonomy): Eukaryota > Metazoa > Chordata > Amphibia > Anura > Ranidae > Aquarana > Aquarana catesbeiana. The sequence goes on from NC_133324.1 coordinate 623,466,401, forward strand.
TTAAGTCGTATCCAATATTCAGTGCAACCTTTTTGGCGCAGCAAACCCTGCATCTCTTCTTCATTTTGAGTGTCCCTCTTGCTCAAGTTCCAAAGTTGGCAGGTATACATAGACAGATTTTCTATAATTTTGCCCATATTTACATTTAAATATGAACAATCTCACCAATATGTGATAATGCATTATGAACATGTTTTTTTGTTTTGTTTTGTTTTTTTCTGTACATTTTTATTGATTATAACAAAAGTACAGGGTTATCACAGGTATAGCCAGTGTAAATAGTACAGTGCAGATTCCAAGATACAATTCTCAGTCTACAAGATAATACCAACAGTGCTATTTTAGCGATTACCTCTATCCGTCCATATGCTCCAAGATTTGCTAAATGCATCATATGACAATGATTTTATGGCCAATAGCCTCTCATAAGTGTAGTTCAGGAAAATTATGCTTACTGCTTCAAAGAGGTTTGGTGCTAAAAGTGATTTGCATTGTCAGAGAATTACAGAGCAATGTGTATTTATATGACAACTTATCGATACGCTTGTGGGTACTTGTCTGTACCAATATGGAGTAGGGCTAATGCAGGAAAGGGGGAAGTGAGCATTCCAGTGCATGTGGATATAAGTTGGAATATTTGCCACCAAAAGCTGGTCCGGGTGGGGCATTCCGAGGAGAGCAGGAAGAGGAGAATGTTGCCATCCTGAAGGGGGTATAATACCATTGACTGGTGATTTGTAATGCAATTTCCCAAAGGGAAACGCAATGTGATGCCTTTGAGATAGAGTAGAAGGCGACTCGCCATTGGCTAGGGGTAAATGTTGATCTAAGGCCATTTTCCCACTTAATCATTGAGCTAGGTTTGCAGAAGATACCTTTATTTTGCAAGGTGTTGTAAAACAAGGAGATCCCCTTCGCCTTCTGCCCAACAGAGGTGTAAAAGCACCACAATTTAGGGTGTGTGACTGATGTAGGAATGGAATATTTAGCAAGAAAATGTAGTATGCGTATACTGGTGAATAATGCTGATCTGGGTACATTAATTTCCTCTTCCAGCTCTTCCAGCTCTCTCAGGGTTTTGAGGTTACTTTGGGTATAAAGGTCACTTGGATTTAACTTTTTTTTTTTTTTTGTGTGAAATTAAAAAAAAAAATACAATTACAAATAAAAATCCTTGCATTCAGCCATGACACCTTCTCCTGAGAAACATCTAAAAGGTAATTAAAATATTTTTTGCATTTTTTTTTGGTATGCTGTGTTAATGGGATAACATAACATTTAGTAAAGTGGGGCATTCTCAAATTTGACTGAAAAAGTGGAAATACACTTTAAAACTACTTGGTAAAGTGGAGGGGATTGGGGAAAAAATGTTAGGGACTTTAAGGAAGCCATGGTCTGGTAAGATCATGTATTTCCATCCCTAGGGACTTTAAATGATAACATGGCCTGGTAAGTTCATGAATATCCATCCCATTAGAGTTTGGAGAAAAAAATTATATATAAAAATATACAAAAAAATATACAAAAAAGGGTGGGACTTTGTATCAAGCACATGGTAGCAAAAGAATAATTGGGTGAGCATAAAGGAATTTTATTGAACACTGAATTAAACATACATATTCCAGATAACATTGATAAATAACATACGTAAACTACTCAGGCCATTGGGCACAGTTCATGGTACATATGATGATAATGACAATAGTATGCAAACAAGCAGGGTAATAACAATAAAATGGTGATCTCTTATGGTAAAAGTATATAAAATTCCCAGGTTCACCTCAAATTGTTAGCAATGATTCAAAAGGTTATGACCTGTAGGACCTATAGCCTCACTAAACCTGTATGGGTACAAAATACATAAAAGGCTTGAAATTCTTGATAAGATGAGTAGAAACACGGCAACCAGTAGCTCTACGCATTTCGTGGCTTAACTGCCACTCTTCAGGAGCAAGCATGTGTGATTTCTATAGTAGAATAGTTGAAAGGGTTTATTATTCCCCTCCTTTCCCCTTCCACCTCCCTTGCTTACATTGTGCCCCTTCATTCCCAGAATGTCCTCAATTTCTGTGCCTGCCTGGGTATCGCCACTCCCAAATCCATGTGGCTGCCCATCTCAGCTCCCGATTTGGAGTTACCCTCTGGACTGTTTGCAGGGCCTTGCCACTGCGCCATCAACACACCCAACCATAGTAAATAAGCCTTGGTTATGGGGGTCGTACACTCTACCCCTAACCTTGTCTTTCTATTTACAATTCTTATTGCTTTTTTACCCTTTCCACTATTCTACTATAGAAATCACACGTGCTTGCACCTGACGAGTGGCAGTTAAGCCACGAAATGCGTAGAGCTACTGGTTGCTGTGTTTCTTCTCATCTTATCAAGAATTTCAAGCCTTTTATGTAATTTGTACCCCTACAGGTTTAGTGAGGCTATAGGTCCTGCAGGTCATAACCTTTTGAATCATTGCTATATACTAACAATTTGAGGTGAACCTGGGAATTTTATATACTTTTACCATAAGAGATCACCATTTTATTGTTATTACCCTGCTTGTTTGCATACTATTGTCATTATCATCATATGTACCATGAACTGTGCCCAATGGCCTAAGTACTTTACGTATGTTATTTATTAATGTTATCTGGAATATGTATGCTTAATTCAGTGTTCAATAAAATTCCTTTATGCTCACCCAATTATTCTTTTGCTACCATGTGCTTCATACAAAGTCCCACCCTTTTTTTGTATATTTTTTTGTATATTTTTATATAATTTTTTCTTAAAACTACTTAGAACTTTTTATCTAAAAAAAAATATACTTTTTGGTAATGCTGACATGTGCCCTGGAGATTCATGTAAAGTGCAAATTTTAATGATAGGCCTGCTTTTAGTAAGTTATTTTTGTGATTTTCCAATAATGTTTGTATTTAGTGACTAGGACATTGTCCTATACACAGCATGTGATCCTGGTAATCAATACAATGCAATAATGCGCATCAGGGGGCCCTTCAATATGACTGGAGAAACACAGAGACAGCAAGTGCACATGTTTAATTATACTTCTACATATTGATCTTACTACCTTAGGCAAACCTCAAATGGTATCATTTAGGCATATCTGAAACATGTTTATTTTCCAAGTTGCACATCAACGGACCTGGACTATATAGTATGTTTAAAGATTAAACATTTTATTCAATAATTAGAACAAGATCAGTCAATTGTATCTATATATTATATACCATAGTAATAATCAGTGTACCCTACAAAAATATTTAATATATTATATATTGGCATAATGATATAAAACAGTTAATTATGCTTAAGGTGTAGATTTTTTAAATTTTTTTTTTATTGATAAACCCATTTTAAAGCTCAATCCACCCAAAACTGAAAAAAGTTTTTGGTTGATTATGGAGAATAAAAACACCTTGATAGAATTGTATGTACTGCATCTCTCATTGGATCTTGGAATGATCTGTACTTGAGTTTTTGGGTCTGCACAGCTGTTGTGGCACCTACTAATCATGTAAGAGGATGGACAAAACTGAATAAAACCACATGGAACAGAATGAGATTGGGTAACTAAAGTGAATGTTTAGAGCCTGCCTTACTGGTTAGTCCAGTTACAGCAGATGTGAAGTAAAAAGTGACACGGGTGGATATTAGGGTAAAGATAATTTATATATAAGATGTCAAAATACCTTTTTATTATTTTTTTTTGTTGTTGTTGTTGTGCACACATAACCACTTTCTCCTTTGTTTTGCTTGAAAATCTGCTGGAATAAGGGAATGGGAGGATCCAGTCCTGCAGATGTTAGAGTCCAGCTTATAGAAGCTCTTCCTGTCCCAAGCACTACAAGGCATGGAAGGGGGTATGGACATCAATAATGGGCAGACTTTGCTGCAATGTTATCAGTGGTACACGCTATGGGTGTCAACTTGTATATAGTATCTCTTTTAGGGGGTCTTTAGGATCTCAATTCTCCTTGCCTCTTGTTCTCCTCCTTGACACCTAATAGTGGTACTCAAGCACCACCAAATAACAACTTGCACATTTAGAGTATTTTACCCAAAAAACTCTAGCTTCCTCACCTCTTCAGCAGAGCTTGTCAGGTTCACACATTGAGGGTTCTACTGCTATGTGGTTCATGGGGAAAGCAATTTCAAGGCTTCTACCATTGTATTTACCTGATACCATTATAATAAACTGTATGTAGCGCCACCCTCGTAAGGGCTACTGGAAGATGACTGTCCCCAAAGTTTGCCCCTGACCTTGCAAGCCTCCCAGCACCTCTGACACCCTGGGTTCGGACATAATTCAAAGAAAGAAACAATTGCAAAGACACCAGACTGTAGCAAAGTAAATGAATATTTTACTGAGGATTCAGAAGTCAGCAAAGAGAAAGGAATGTTAATGCAGATATCTTTCAATTTCAAAGTTTAGTCTTAGCAGGTGTATATAAAGGATAATCAAATGGCAATAACCAATAGGCCCTGGAAGAACCTATGACCCCAGGTATAAAAGGGAGGAGAAAAACCTTTGTGTCAAGCCACTCCCTTAAAATCCTGATGCCATGGGCCCAGAAAGTAAACAGCAGAATTTATAAGAACACAATATGTGAAGAATGCGATTTTTTCTGAGTATAAGTTCCCCTTAATGCTCACAGATATTATGAACTGAGTCCTTGATGTGGGGGGAGAGAAGAAGAGAGAAGTCCTTGTAGTGTAGGTGTTCTGAATCTTCACTGCTCAACAAGGGCCCAAAGAGATTGCTGTGTAATGGTGACCAGCAACAGTAGATACCGCATGCAAAGTGTTTCCTGCTGGAAACTTTTGTGTAAAGAGATGGGGTAAAGGTACCTGATGATGCCAAGGCTCAAGGGAGTAGAATGTCCTAGAACAAGCTCTTGAAGAACCTGCAACCAGTAAAGGGTGCCTTGCCATGCACCTGTTGACATTGGGATTCAGCTGGGTCTGTAATGGTGACAATGAGAGTGATCACTCAGGGACAGGGAGCTGGTAATTGTGGATCTTCCTGCAGGTGTATGGCTCACTCGCTAAAGACTCTACTTGGCATCCAGGCCACGGGGCCTGTTTACATCCCCCAGTGCGGTCAGGTCCCTGCTCTCAGCTGAAGGACGTGGTCCCAAAAGGAAGAGCTCCTCCACCGGACCAGGCTATTTATGTCCTCACCCAGCATTCTTCAACAGGCTGGAATTTGTAGTCTGCAGCAGCACTGGCTCCATGGAAATCTTGGCTCTCTGGACCACATGTCCAACAATAACCTGCTTTCAGTAGTGGTCTCTCTCTCTCTCTCTCTCTCTCTCTCTCTCTCTCTCTCTCTCTCTCTGCCTGCAGGAAATGATGACACAATGTCCAGGCTGAACACTAGAGGGAAACAAACTCAAGACAGCCCTTGTTAAAGAATGTCCCATGATGACTAGCCAGCGCCTGGCTACATGTATTTAGTGATATAGAAGTATTTTTATTAGGTTAGGTTATATTAGAACATGTATGTCCTTTAAATTAGCTTTTATAGGGAGTACATAACTGTTTCAGTAGGATCACTCTGTTGTTTCAATTTCTTCACTGAGAAGTGGGACAGATTGCATTATTGGACCACATATTTAAAGAGTATGGTGTGTAGGAGAAATGCCCTTCTTTCTGGCTATTAGGGATGAGCCGAACACCCCCCAGTTCGGTTCGCAGCAGAACTTGCGAACAGGCAAAAAATTTGCTCGGACACGCGAACACCGTTAAAGTCTATGGGACACGAACATGAATAATCAAAAGTGCTCATTTTAAAGGCTTATATGCAAGTTATTGTCATAAAAAGTGTTTGGGGACCTGGGTCCTGCTTAAAGTGAAACAATAAAAGTATAATATTCCTTTAAATTTCATACCTGGGGGGTGTCTATAGTATGCCTGTAAAGGGGTGCATGTTTCCCGTGTTTAGAACAGTCTGACAGCAAAATGACATTTCAAAGGAAATTTAAAACCAAAATTAAAAAAAAAAAATGCATGGGGGTCCCCCTAAATTCCATACCAGGCCCTTCAGGTCTGGTATGGATATTAAGGGGAACCCCACACCGAAATTAAAAAAAAAATGGTGTGGGGTCCCCCTAAAAATCCATACCAGACCCTTATCTGAGCACGCAACCTGGCAGGCTGCAGGAAAAGAGGGGGGGAAAGAGAGAGCACCCCCTCCTGAACCGCACCAGGCCACATGCCCTCAGCATTAGGAGGGTGCTTTGAGGTAGCCCCCCACAGCACCTTGTCCCCATGTTGAGGAACAAGGTGTCCATCTTTTTCCATCTTTCTTATGGTGTTCTTTCGGTGTTCTTCTTCCTTCATCTTCTTCTTCTCCATCTTCTTCTTTGTCTGCTCTTCTCATCCCTCATCTTTCTCCAGGCTTCTTCTCTGCTCCGTCCGCATGATCCATCTCAGAGGGAGTCTTCAGCCATGTGACACTTCGCTTCTTCTGACACTTCTTATATAATGGAAGGCGGGGCCACCCGGAGACCCCGCCCTTCTCTGACGTACGGGGAATTCACGGGACTTCCCTAAGACATTCCTCGTGTTGTCAGAGGGGGCGGGGTCACATAACCGGGTGGCTGAGGCGGATCGTGCAGACGGAGCGGAGAAGAAGCCTAGAGGAAGACGCGGGATGAGAAGAGCTGACAAAGAAGAAGAAGATGGAGAAGAAGAAGAAGAAGATGGAGGAAGAAGAAGAACTTTTACAAACTTTTTCTTCATTGATACATGTCCCCCAGGTCAGTACCTGGACCCCTATACCCTTTGCAAAGCCCCTTAAAATGGGTATTCCAGTCCCATAGACAATGGGGTTTGTTATTTGGCTTTGAACTTTTGGGATGTTTGAGAGTTCTGGCGCAAACCAACCCGGTGGTGTTCGGCCCCTCTCTAATGACTGCATAAATGCAATTTAAAGAGCAAGAGAACTTCACGTGTGCCAGGCCCAGGTTGCCTAGCTACACTACAGGGATACAAATGGCTACTGATGCAGACAAATAAAAACTATTTAACTATGCGCCTGATGTACATAAACATGGATAGCCAGTAGGGATGAGCATCGAGTTTGAGTCGAACATGAGTTTGACTCGAACATCGGCTGCTCGCCAGTTCGCCGAACAGCGAACAATTTGGGGTGTTCGCGGCAAGGTCACAGGAAAAGAGGAGGGGACGAGAGAGCGACCCCCCCCCTCTGGAACCATACCAGGCCACATGCCCTCAATATGGGGAGGGTGCTTTGGGATGGCCCCCCAAAGCACCTTGTCCACATATTGATGGGGACAAGGGCCTCATCCCCACAACCCTTGGCCAGTGGTTGTGGGGGTCTGCGGGCGGGTGGCTTATCGGAATCTGGAAGCCCCCTTTAACAAGGGGACCCCCAGATCCCGGGCTTCTACCCTGTGTCAATTGGTAATGGGGTACGATGTACCCCTACCATTTCACAAAAAAAAAAGAGTCAGAATGGTAAAAAAGACAAGAGACAGCTTGGGACAAGTCCTTTATTAAAAAATTTTAAAAAAAGGTCCCACGATGTCCAATCATCCTCTATCATGCCGTCCGACGGACCAAAAAAAAAAAAAGCTGCAACCGATCCCCATGGTTAATATGGGGTGCTGTGTGTACATTAATTAGGAAAAAAAAAAACTTAAATGATTTTAGCAAATGGCTGCAATATAACGAGTGAAAAATGTAAGGGGGTCTGAATACTTTCTGTCCCCACTGTATATATACATACATACATATACACATACACAGTGCAGGCAGTGTACAGTATATAATACAGTGTATTGAAGTGGTTAAGGGAAAGCCTATGACAGAAACAAGAATTAAAAAAATTGGCATGGGGTCTCCCTAAAATCTATACCAGACCCTTATCCAAGCAAGCTGCCTGGCAGGCCAAGAAAGGGGGGGCGAGTGAGTGACCCCCTCTGAGCCATACCAGGCCGCTTGCCCTCAACATGGGGAGGGTACTTTGGGGTCCCCCCAAAGCCCCATATCCCCATGTTGATGTGGACAAGGGCCTTGTCCCAACAACCCTGGCCATTGGTTGTCGGGGTCTGCCGGCAGGGGGGTTTATCAGAATCTGGAAGCCCCCTTTAACAAGGGGGCCCCTAGATCCCCCCCTGTGAATGGGTATCGGGTACATTGTACCCCTAGCCATTCACCAAAAAAAGTGTCAAAAAGTAAAAACCACAAAAGACAGTTTTTGACAATTCCTTTATTAAAAAAGAAAAAAAAATGTGCCCCTCGATGTCCATCCATCTTCAATCACGCCGCCCGATGGACCCGAAAAATAGAAAAATTTAAAAAGCTCCGCCTCGATGGGAGGTCTCCCGCCGACTGCTGTCTCTTGGCTGTGACAGCTGTTATATAGGCAAGGGCGGGCCACCCGGTGACATAACAGAGTGACCCTGCCCCCTTCTGACGTCATGTGGCGGAGCTTATTTTTCTATTTTTCTGGTGCGTTGTGAGGTGCGATTGACAATGGATGTATATTGCGGGACACTTTTTTTCTTTTTCTTTTAATAAAGGAATTGTCTAATAAATTTAATAAAGGAACTGTGGTTCTTACTTTTTTGACACTTTTTTTGGTGAATGGGTAGGGGTACAATGTAGCCGGCAATACATTACAGCCACGAGCAATTTTAAATGACATTTTTTCCTTTAGAAATGTAATTTTGCTGCGGCACTGTAATACACATCACTCAGATGTGCGACTTTACAGGCAGACTAAGGGGATCCCCAGGCATGATATTTAAAGGAATATTTCATTTTTATTGTTTTACTTTAAGCATTATTAAAATCACTGCTAATTTTAAAACTTTTTTTTGCACTGATACATGTTCCCTAGGGCAGTACACGGGTCCCCATACACTTTTTATGGCAATAACTTGCATATAAGCCTTTAAAATTAGCACTTTTGATTTTTCATGTTCTTGTCTCATAGACTTTAATAGTTTGCATGTTTGCAAAAATGTTTTGCCTGTTCGCATGTTCTGGTGCGAACCGAACCGGGGGGGTGTTCGGCTCATCCCTACTTCTAATCAAGGACTGATTCATTTTGATACATGTCAGCAGATCAACGGAGTCTGTGGACAGACGCGCTCTTTTATCTGTCACAAAGCCCCCAGCAGCACTGAATGCCTGGTCGGAAAGCACGCTGGATGCAGGGCAGCCAAGAAGCAGCTCAATTGCATATTGGGCAAGTTCTGGCCAGTGGTCTATTCTCATGACCCAGTAACCCAGTAGATCCTCAACTGGAAAGCTCTCCATGTCTGTTTTGGCCCCTAGATAATCTCCCACCATATGATGCAGACTGTAAGGTACCTGTGATAGGTAGCGTCCGAAGTGGAGCTTGTGTGCTGAGGATTCATGCGAAAACGTAGTCAGGCAGATCAGGACAGCAACAGATCAGGCAAAGCAATACACAATCGAAATCCAGAGATTGGTCAGGCAGGCAAAGGTCATACATGAGCTGGCGGTGAAGTACAAAATCAGCAGGCTAGATAGTAGTCAAGCATTCAGGCAGAAGTTCAAATACGGTATTTAGAGTCACAAAGCAGTCAAAACACCCAGGAATCTAGTCCAAACAAACAGGCATTGAGAGATAGGAAGTGCTGCTATTTATGGGCTGCTTTGATTGTAGATTGTCCACAGCTGGCAGCAGGTGGGGCTAGTGAGTCCAAGGTAATGCATCAAACTAAGAAAACATAGCTATAGCTCCAGAGCTTCTCTCTGGCACAACAAGTAAGACTGCAGCTGTGGGACCAGGAACATCCTGGTTCAAATACACCCAGGTGCATAACACAGATGCTGCCAATGGGATGTGAAAGCTGACAGCTCTGGGCACTGAGGACTAAAAAAAAATGTGAAATGCATAACTGAGGAGGCCCCCTTTTTCCACCGCTCCTCTCTTGACCAACAGAAGCCTCAAAAATAGTCTTTCCATGAGACTGTAACCTAGAGTAGACCAGAGTCTGTAAAGGCATTACATAAACTCCTCTTTAAGTTGTCTTCAAGCTATTTCATACTCTGCTCCCTCTGTGAGGACAGGATGAGTTCCGAGACTTTCCCCTTGTAATGGTGGTCAATGAGGGTTGCCAACCAATAATGATCCTTCTACTTGATGCCACAAATTCTTGTGTCCTTTCGCAGGCTTTAAAGTATGAGGGAGACCATGCATCGCAAGTTTGTAGAGGAATGAGAAGCAGAGTCCTCGGGGTTACTGAGGATTACAGTATCTGGAATTGCCTCCTCCCAGCCATGTACTACTCCTAAGGGTTCTGGGGATGGAAAACAATCTCTTAAGGTTTGACATACATCTTCCTTTGCTTCAATGCCTCCTTAACTGCCAAAATCCTCCTCATCTTGTATGTTCTGTGGCATTGCAAGAATAGTGTCTGCAAAAAGTGGGCCCTGAGAGGAAAGGAAGTCCTGTTCTGCTGCGAGTACCCTGTCCATAGTGCCACGCAGAGCCTGCTGAAGCAGAAACACAAGAGGGATTGGGTCACTGATGCATGCATTGTCACGGCTCACCATCCTTGTCACCTCCTTAAATTGTGACAGCACAGTGCATGCATCCTTTATGAGCAGCCGTTAGCGTGGGGGAAAAAAGGTTGAGCTGGCCAGAGCCTGTCAAAGTACCATACTCACGCAGGTACTCGTTGAGTTCCACCTGGTAGGTATGTCACAAATAACAGTTTACGGGCAGGTGAAATTTCACTGAATTTCAGCCAGCCAAGCACTGGCTGTGTATGATCACCTGAAATGGCTACAGACTCTTCAGACCAGCTTTAGCAGATCTTTCAACCCTTTGTACCTATTTAAGAAATGCTACACCACCAAATTGAGGACATGTGCCAGGCATGGCACATGTGTCAACTTTCCCAGGAGGTTAGTGCCATTATTGCACACCACTATTCCTGGTTCCAGCTGGTAAAAGTGCACTAAGGCACATCAATATACTGCCGTAAAAGTACCCTGATGTACTTCAATATACTGCAGTAAAAGTGCACTAATGGGGTGTACACACGGTCGGACTTTTCAGCTACAAGTCCGACAAACTTTCGACTGACTTTTGGCGGACTTGCGGCAGACTTTCTAATGAATGGACTTTCCTACATAGGATCACACAAAAGTCTGACGGATTTGTACGTGATGACGTACACCGGACTTAAATAAGGAAGTTAATAGCCAGTAGCCAATAGCTGCCCTAGCATGGGTTTTTGTCCGTCGGACTAGCATTCAAACGAGCGCATTTCTGGGTCCAGCGGAGTTACAACGTAAAGATTTGAAGCAAGTTCCAAATCTAAAGTCCGTCAGATTTGCGACTGGAAAAGTCCACTGAAAGTCCGGGGAAGCCCACACACGATCGGATTGTCCGCCGGATTTGGTCCGTCGGACTTTTGTAGCCAAAAAATCCGACCGTGTGTGTACGCCCCATAAGGCACAACCATATACTGCCGTAAAAGTACTCTGACGCACTTCAATATACTGCAGTAAAAGTACACTAACACACTTCAATATACTGCAGTAAAAGTGCACTAAAGCAATGCAATATACTGCAGTAAAAGTACCCTGATGCTCTTCAATAACCTGCAGTAAACGCGCACTAACTGCAGTTCAAAATACCTTAGTAAGTGTACACTAACACACTTCAATATACTGCAGTAAACATGCACTAATGCACTTCAATATACTGCAATAAACGTGCACTAATGCAGTTCAATATACTGCAGTAAACGTGCACTAACGCACTACAATATACTGTAGTAAAAGTTCACTAACGCATTACTATACTGCAGTCAAACTACCCTGACACACTTCAATATACTGCAGTAAACGTGCACTAACACACTACGATATACTGTAGTAAAACTGCACTAACGCACTACTATACTGCAGTCAAACTACCCTGACACACTTCAATATACTGCAGTAAATGTGCACTAACGCACTTCAATATACTGCAGTAAAAGTGATTTGACGCACTACTATACTGCAGTCAAACTACCCTGCACTCTGCACTGACACACTTCAATATACTGCAGGTAACCTGCCCTGAAACACTAAACTGACACAACAGTAAACTTGAACAGTCGCACTACACTCATGATGTACTATCACTATATTCACACTACACTGATTCTTTTCACTCACAATAAAATCACAATAGAATCACAATAGCACACTAACTCACTAGTAGCAATGAACAGAGCCCAGTTCTATCTATCTCCACTCCAAAACCACAGTACAAATGACTGCCCTTGGAAGGAACCTTTTATAGTGTGGGGTTGGTCTATGAGCAATGAGTCATGATTGGGCACAGTCCTCATTACTTTCTCCAATCATGGCTCTGACAGTGTTTTCCGTGCCCTGATTGGGCAAACTCTTCATTGCTTCAGCCAGTTGGGCCTTCCAATGCACTGTGCGGCGCACAGTGCATTGTTGGGTGCTCGGCAGGCCAAATAAACAGTCGAATGCCCCAACAATTTGGGTGTTCACCAAACAGGTGAACAGCCAATGGTCGGCCTGAACTCATGCTCGAACCGAACTGTTTGCCCAACACTAGCAGTTATGTGCCTTACTATTGCATAAATGAATATAAATGGTGTGGCCCTTAAAACAATAAAACCTAACTAGATACTGAAAAATTGCATGTAAATGTTTAAAATGCAAATTAAACCTTTAAATTAGTATGACTAATATCACATTGCTATTCCAAATTGCTCAGTGCACTGTATCACTGTGATTTACTATTCTCTAATATGTTTAATGATGCACCTTTCTTATTTGATCATCCAGTTTTCCCCATCCTGTCATTTTTAAAATTGCAGTCTATATTAAGGAAGAATAGATAGGCTCTGGATGTCATACTATATGCACTCTGCAGGATAACATGTAGGGAAGACAGAACACTCCTGATAATAAAACAAATCACTGAGTTTCCTCTGTAGATTATTCTCTCATACTTTCTCGTACCAGTCAAATGTTCAGCTTGACACACAGCAGGTAATCTCAGAGCAATCCATGCCCCTCATCATATGTGTCAGTATCATTTGCCATGCTGACAGTGCAGCTGAATGAATACAGCAAAAGAAGTTGATGCGCTTTACGGCAAAGTAGCTGTGAAGATTTGTTCCCTAAAGAAATCCCAGAATCCAGTTGATTCAAGCTATCAGAGAGAGATGCATAGTAAAAACATAATCACGCTATGATAATTATAAAATATCAACATCCAATTTAATCAGCAGTAGCTTCCTGTAATAGAGGCAATTTAGAAAAAAACAGCATGTGCATGATTTTAGAAATCACCAAAGTCAAAAAAAATGTAATACACTGCTAAAATATTGAAACAAAAGCTGAGACTTGAAAGAAAGAATGTGAAGCAGCAAATGAGAATTTAGTTGGAGCGCCGATAAGATTTCTCCAGAGATATAAAACCTAAGCAGTAAATGGGAAGCTTGTAGAAATCCTGACATTTGAATGTTTAAGTTCAATCAGTACCTATGGCAAATTCTAAAACTGGGCTAATATTGGTACACTGTAAAAAATATTGTGCTGGGTCTACTCAAAAAAATGAGGCAACTATTTGCATCAGCTTTTTAAGTACTGTCATCTAAACTTATTTTTGTTTGACTCATTAGACTTTTCATGTTTTCAACTTTGTTGTTTTAAATAAAACCAACTCAATTATCCAGTTTATAGACCATAGGTTTAAGTAAAGTCAACTAAATGTTTCCAGTTTATAGACCATAGGTTCAAGTAAAGCAAACTCAATTTTTCCAGTTTACGTTAGAAACACATACATTAACTTATTTATTTCAAGTACTTATATAGCATTGTCAATTTACAGAGCACTTTACACATAATTTGTACATTCACAGCAGTCCCTGCCCTCAAGGAGCTTTCAATCTATTCAGGTCATATTCAGGTAGTGTCATGGTTGGGATTTTAACCAGTGACCCTTTTGCTACTAGGCGAAAGTGCTAATCACTACACCACTGTGCTACCCTATTACTTAGCCTTAAAGGGGTTGTAAACCCTCGTATTTGTTTTTTTAAAATAACAAACATGACTTACTTACCTCCACTGTGCAGTCCATTTTGCACAGTGGCCCCACGCCTCCTCTTCTGGGGTCCTCCAACGGTGCTGGTGACTCCGCCCCGCATCAAGTGTCCACATTGAAAAAGGCTCTCCTAAGGTGGACACCCGTGCGGGCGCGCTCCCAAGTCCTGCATCTGCGTCCATTCACAAAGAATGCAGGACTCGGCCCCGCGTCATTGGATTTGATTGACAGCAGCAGGAGCCAATGGTTGTGCTGCTATCATTCTATCCAATCAGGACACGAGACACCAGCTAGAGCTGGTGTGCCCATTCCCGGCCGGAGGATGACAGCGTTCAGGTAAGTAAAATGGGGGGCGGGGGGGCTGGGGGGCTGCAGCACTACAGAAGATTTTTCATCTTAATGCATAGAATGCAATAAGGTGAAAAACCATAAGGGTTTACAACCCCTTTAAGCTTTAAGTTGGTAAAACTTATTTTCCAAATGTATTTGATATGTTTGAAGGTTTTTATATAAAAATAATACAATCATATGGTTTTTAAAAAGAAGGAATAGTCTCATGAAACAGGATTTCAAAACAAATTAACAAATTGACAAATTGACAAATTAACAAATTAACATTTATTATTTATAAAGTGTTACAAATGTAATATTATTAAAGCAGCATCAAATGTAAATGTAAACATTAAAAAAAGAAAAAGAAAAAAATGCCCCTTTCTCAGTTAACAAATCAAACTGAAACACACACATGTATATACAGTATACATGTAAAGAACATTAAATACAGAATGTATTCACTTTTTTTTAAGCCTTTTAAGAAAGTATTTTGCACTTTAACCAGTTCAGCCCCAGAAGGATTTGCCCCCTTAATGACCAGGCCATTTTTGGTGGTATTTGATAACCTATGCAGTTTTTATTTTTTGGGCTATAAACAAAAAAAGACCATTTTGAAAATATATTGATTGTTTTTTATTGTTTTTACTGGTAATGGTGGTGATCTGCGATTTTGAGCAGGACTGCGACATTGCGGCGAATGAATCTGACCCCAAATGACACTTTTTGGGGACCAGTAACATTATTACATTGATCAGTGCAATAAAAATGCACTAATCAATGTATAAATGACACTGGCAGGGAAGGGGTCAACACTAGGGGGCGATCAAGGAGTTAAGTGTGTTCCCTGGGTGTGTTCTAACTGTAGGGGGAATGGGCTACAAGGGACATGGCAGATAGCTGTTCACGATCACTGGGAACAGAAGATCTTTGACATGTCATCTGGAAGAACAGGGAATCACATTGTTTACATAGGCAGCTCCTCATTCTGCCTCTGTATACCGCGATCATGGTTCGCCAAAGGACATCGAGTTCGCCGGACTCGTAAGCTGGTCGACAAGTGGTTAAAGCGTGAACTTTTGAAGACAGAAAAACAAAAAACAAACTCCCGCTCCTCATTACCTCTTATTAGTGGCCACCATATAGGAGGAATCCCTTCAGTTCTCCCACATAGAGGAGTTTGTCTCCCATGATTAAAACGCAGGTTCTTTCATTCCATTACTAGGGTAGGACCCACTAATTTGGGGTACTTTGTCACAGTAAGTGGGCTTGGCACTATATGATCATATAGTGTGACCAAACCCCCATATTTTTTTAATATGTTCAGGTGTTTTTAACTAGTCTTGCAGGATAAATGTAATTTTTGTATGTGTGCACTATAATCTGTTTTGTACTTTTGAAGATAGATTCCCCACATCTAGCTCTAAAAAGATCTTCTGAAAAACTTCAGAGGTATATTTTAGGTTTTCAGGGTAGCTCAGGCTAAGTGAGTCCCATAATCATTCTTTCTGATACAAAATGAGAATGAAAAAAATAAACTATAGCAATATGCTTGTGTTTCCTGCCAATGCAGCATTATTATGGTATATTTGTTTTTGAAATGTAATAACATAATGCAAAGTGGGCAGGGCTTTAGGTTACATAATCTAATGTTGAATGTCCAATATATCAAAAAACGAACAAACAGAAATTTTGTTTTCATTGTACAAACCAGCACAAATTCAGCACAAATAAATTGTATAATTGTTTTTAAAATGTAATAACATGTGGTGCAAAGTGGGAGAGGTTTCATCAACTATAATGTGCAATATCTCTGAAACCAAACCAGCACATACATTCGTTTTTGCAGTACAAATCAACACAGATGCAGTGCAAACGAATGCTATCTTTGTTTTTAAATTGTAATAACATTGGGTGCAAAGTGGGCGAGGCTTGATGTTACATAATCTGAATTTTAATTCCAATATCTCAAAAACTGAACCCACTGAAACATTCATTTTTGTGGCACAAAATAGTTTTTAAGCTTAACAGCTGGCGGTCCCTCACCCTGCATCTTGGTTGCATTCTGCCATATGCAGTAAGAGCAAACTTTGCGTGCACACAAGTGAGTTGTCTCAATAGGTGTATACAATGGACATATGTCCATTTATTATATTAATCTGCAAATAAAACAAACATTTTGGATGGTATGTTAAGCAACATTTATGCTATTTTTGTGAACAATAATTTATTCAATGTTCACTCTTAAGCCCCATACACACAATAGGACTTTGTACAAACTTTCCCTTGGATTTTTGTACAAAGGGCGTTGGCTAGATGTTTGTCTTGCATACAGACAACAGGACTTTTCCAGCCAACTTTCACCAAATCACGTGGTTTTTCAGCTCTTTACCACCAACCTTTGGTCAACTCCTTTATTGTCTGATATTGTGTCAATCTCGCCACTTTTATTGGCGAGATTGACACCTTGCGAGCCGGGTTCACACTGGTACGGGGATCAGATTTGGATCCCCGCCAATACCAGGCACTGTGTTTGGTATGAATCTTGAGGGGGAACTCCACACCAAATTTTAAATAAAAAACCAGCATGGGTTCCCCTCCAGGGGCATACCAGGCCCTTAGATCTGGTATGGATTTTAAGGGTAACCCCCCTACGCCAAAAAAACAGAGTGGGGGTCCCCCCAAAATCCATACCAGACCCTTATCCATGCACACAGCCTGGCCCATCAGGAAAGGGGGTGGGGACGAGCGAGCACCCCCCCTCCTGAGCCGTACCAGGCCGCATGCCCGAAACATGGGGGGTGGGTGCGGGCCCCCCCACCCCAAAGCACCTTGTCCCCATGTTGATGAGGACAAGGGCCTCTTCCCGACAACCCTGGCCGTTGGTTGTCGGGGTCTGCAGGCAGGGGGCTTATTAGGCTTTAATAAGGGGGCCCCCAGATCCTGGCCCCCCACCCTATGTGAATGAGTATGGGGTACATCGTACCCCTACCCATTCACCTAGGGAAAAAAGTGTCAATAAAAAACACAGTACACAGGTTTTTAAAGTAATTTATTAGGCAGCTCTGGGGTCTTCTTCCGACTTTGGGGGCCCTTTCTGACTTCGGGGGTCCTCTTCCGACTTCGGGGGTCTCTCCGGCGTCTTCTCCCGGTGTCCGCATCTTCTGCCGGCTCTACCGCTATCTTCTGCCGCTCTTTTGCCAGCGGTGGCCCGGACTTCTAGATCGTCTTCTTCCCTCTTCTCTTCCAGAGATGTTGACACGACGCTCTCTCCAGCTGGAATGCTCTCTGAGCGCTCCGCAACGGACTTATATAGGCGGTGACCCCGCCCCCCTATGACATCACAGTCCCGGGGCATGCTGGGACTGTGAGGTCATAAGGGGGCATGGTCATGTCATCCTATAGTTTGTACAAAAGTCCGATGGCTTTGTGTACACACGATCGGACTTTGCTCCATCGGACTTTTGTTGCCAGAAAGTTTGTCCGGTCGCACAGCCAACAAAGGTCAGATGGAAACAGAAAAGGTTTGTCCGATGGAGCGTACACACGGTCGGATGTTGCTCCAAAACAGCTAATTTGCATGTTTGTTGTCAAAAAGTCCGATCGTGTGTACAGGCCTTTACCTTTCAATGGCATTGCATGGCTTTGTAGTGACTTGGAAAAATTCTTGTCACTGGTGGCGCTCTTTTGTCCTGATGGGCCTCAAACATATGGGAACTGCCTTGTGCAGGCTTTCAAAGTTCCAAAAGACGTCAAACTCTTTCAAATATACAGCATCAAAACTTGTGCGTTTGCACGTTTGGCAAAAATATGCGTCCCTCAATTTCAGTCAAATGAAAAGATAATTTTTTTAAAGTAAATGTAACTCAATTAGAATATGGAAATGCACATACCTTAAAAGTTTTGTCTAGATTACTCAATATTATACATTATTTTTGTAAACGTAAAAGGTGTGTTTTAAGGACTAATGAAAATTAAGTAAGGTACTTAAAATAGCAAAGTAAATTAATTAACATTTATTTTTATGTTGAAAAGTTAAACATTTTTATGTTAAAATTACAAGCCAACAGAATCATTTTATCAGTGTATCAACATAATTCATATTCTTCTTTTCTGTAAGAGCCATACAGTTACCAGGTATGATTAAAAGCCAAAAACTATTTAGGAAATCAGTCCATCTTAACATGAATCATTTTGAAGTAATCAATCTAAAACATTACAAAAAAAAATACATTTCTGAAATTATTTGAGGAATTGTGAGGATCTAAATGAATGCGTTTATAAACATAGTTTAGCATTAAAGTAAACATGGGATAAAAAAAATAGTTTTCCTACAAGGGATAATAAAGGAGCATAAATAAACTAATTAATAAAATGGAAGCTACAAATAAATCTGTTTTTGAAAACAAAAGGGATCGAAAGGATAAATTGCATTCTCAAAGGTTTCCACAAAATAAAGGCTTTTGATGGATGGAGCCAGCAAAAAGTGACCACAAGCATTTTTCCAATATCAGTAAATGCTGTCAGCAGATAAGCTGCTGTGTATTTATTAATTCCCTTAGTAATGAGGAATGCAGTTGTATTTACAATGTAGATCTGTAAGAAAGCTTTGCCTTCCACAATCTACATTTATTTTGTTTTGAAGTTTCTGCTATTTACTATTATGCTTGATTTAAACCAATAATCAGCAGATGTCATTGATGTCTAGATGTCCTGGTCGTCACACTTTGGTTAACTTTGACTTTGGATGCAAAGTGTTGTCACACTTTGGTAACTTTACCATACCTGTATGATGTATTTGGATAGCTAAATACTTTTTTAGTTGGTACAAATATTTTATTATTGAGGGCCAGTTCACACCATAGAAACGCAGTCCAGATGGATTCCAGATGCTTTTCTGCATATGCCTTTTTGACATGTTTTTTATGCTTTCCAGTGCATTTTTTGCTGTGTTTTTGATGCAGTCCAGTGCATTTTCCTCCTCTTTTTTTCTTAACCTTAAATAAGGACATGTGTGTTCCAGTTTGTTTTTGGTGCGTTCCGGTTCGTTCCTGTGCGTTTTTTAAGTGTTTTACAGTGTTCTAGTACAGTCCAGTACAGGGAAAATGCAGCAAGTTCTACTTTCTTTTCTGGAACTGCAAGCACTGGTGTGAACTATGCAATTGAAAACTATATAACCTACTTTCCATGTGTTTTTGATGCAGAAAAAAAAGCACTGGACTGCATATGGTGTGAACTGGCCTAATAAAAGGAGTGAAAAAAATGTATTATATTTTTTTAATACTGTAATTGCATTTGACAATTAAATACATTTCAAGCTTCAGTTCCTCTACTGCATTGTCATATGCAGGCTGAAGGCTTATTTTGAACAGAATCCTCCAGCCTTCACATGTCAGTTACAGCTAGGCTCTCGAAGCAAATATATTTATTAACATGGTTTAAAAAAAAAAAGAGAAGTGGAACTTTAAATGAAGCACACAGCAACACAAAAGCAAGTCAAGTGATCAAAATACATTTATTTGGCATAATCCATGGTATGTAAAAAACATTTTGGGCATCCAACCTCTAAAATGAATTGTGCATTGCAAGAGTGGACAATTCCATACACATGAGTGTGATGCTGAACAGGAAAGCAGGTAAAGTGTGTGAAGCCCAGCCTTGGAGATGCCTATATAGGTGTTCCATCATGGCCCAACCCCCAACGTCAGGTCGACAAACAACACCTGAGAGGGGAGCACTTTCACCTGGGCGGCTCAGCTGTCAGGCAATTAGCGCCTATCCATCTCCCCAGTGTGTCTACCGAACAATGACACACTGCCGGAAACACTGCACCACAAGGACGCCTGGTGACCGGAGCATGTGGCATGACACAGAGAGGGAGGGACCATGCATCCGCCCCCTCCACAACACCGAACGGGCAGGGGGAGGGGTAGGAGACCCACATAAGACACTTCAACTATTGATTGGTTGTTGTGTCCTGCCGAGTTTGCATCTGCGATCCCTTTGACAGCGTTTTTGCTTTTGCTGATCTGTCTGCATTTTCTCGCCTCCGCTAGCTGCAGTGTCTCATGTGGGTCTCCCACCCCTCCCCCCACCCGTTCGGTGTTGTGGAGGGGGCGGAAGCATGGTCCCTCCCTCTCTGCGTCATGCCACATGCTCCGTTCACAGGTGTCCTTGTGGCGCAGTGTTTTCGGCGGTGTGTCATTGTTCGGCGGACACACTGGGGAGATGGTTAGGCGCTAATCACCTAACGACTGAGCCGCCCAGGTGAAAGTGCTCCACTCTCAGGTGTTGTTTGTTGACCTGACGTTGGGGGGTTGGGCCATGATGGAACACCTATATAGGCATCTCCAAGGCTGGGCTTCACACACTGTACCTGCTTTCCTGTTCAGCATCACACTCATGTGTATGGAATTGTCTACTCTGTGCACACCAGGTATTGTCTCCTTTTTTCCTCATCTCATCTTTTTCACCAGTCTTTATTGTTTATGTTTTTTCATGGCTTCATTTCATCCTTTGCTTTTCCACCCTTTTTTCACTCCTTCCTATCACACCCTCACTCTTTATTTCCCTGTTTGTCACTACATCACTCCTTTTTTACATTTTCCCACACTTACACATCATCACACATCACTGCGATTTTTCCATCTAGGTTTCCCACATGGAGGTCCACATCTTACACTCACTGCACCCACCAGCTATGGTTTTGCTTATGGCAGTTGTTCTTATTCCCGCAGACCACCCTGCCATCCGGCGGTGTTGCTTTGCAGCTCTCTGCAATTCTGAATGCAGTTTTACTGGATCGCTGATGCAGACGTGAGTTTGGACGCACAACCTTTAATTAATTCTATACAATCAAACTATTCTTATATAAAAAAAACGTTTTCATCTCCTCCTTATTTATTGAATATATATATATATATATATATATATATATATATATTTAGAATCATTCCATGAGGTATTCTCCTGATGAACGGTTGTTATACCGCGAAACGCGTAGAGATTTCAATACCAATCTTTCCTTATCATGGAATATCAAGAATTCAATGATTCCACTTACCTCCATAGGTATCTGTTATGGCATTAAGTCTCTTATTATTTGAATTCTCTGTCTTTATTTTTTTACTTTCAATATGTTTTTATTTTCAATTACGTCATACAGTTTATGCATTGACATATTAGAATGCACAGGAGGCAACGCCTCCTCGAACATGAGACATAAAGGTTACATTTTGAGAAAGAAAATAACATATAACATACGGTTTCTCAGCCTTACAGGCTATTGGGGGGGTCAACCTGATATATATCAATGTCTATACTTTAAATAATCAGTCTCCATGTATTGTCCCTAAAACATCACGGGACCTTTCCCCAACCCCAGCACCCCTGACCGGATCTAGCTGTGCCGGGCGGGGAAATCTCCGTACTTCTCCTTTGCCCATTTGGGCTGAACCATCAGGAGTATTGAGGAGGTTATGAATCCCCGTAAGCTAAGTAGTTTACCGTATGGTAGCTTCATATTGAGTTGCCACCAGTTAGCTATCTGATGTGAGGTAGTAGACAGGAAGAAGAGATGAAAGAGAGGGAAAGAAGAGTGAGGAGGGAGGGGGGTGAAGGGGTTCTTCAGGGTGGGTGAGGAGGGAGAAGGAGTACATCTGTGTGCCTTTAATAGTACTGTAGGATTAATTCGTCTAGGTGTGGGTTAGGTGTTGTTGCGCACCTGAATCCCTGGTATGAGGGAGGTTCCCATATATTGGGCCCAAGGTTCCCATATTGTTTGGAATTTCGTGGAGGTGTTTGTCAGGATGCTGGAAAGTTTTTCTTGGGCCATAATCCATGAAACCTTCCTTTTTACTGCGTTGAACGAGGGCCTTGGCTGTTTCCAGGCTTTGGCAATGGAGATTTTAGTGTCCAGTAATATAAAGTTGATCAGTGTTTGGGTAGCCTTAGGAATTCCAGATAGGTTTGCATTGAGAAAAGCCACCAATGGGGACCTAGGGATCTGGCAAGCCGTCACCTTGTAAATCATAGAGAAGACTTTTCTCCAAAAAGTGCGTATTTTGGGGCATTCCCACCAAATGTGGGCCATTGTGCCCAGGTGTTGGCATCCTCTGAAACATAAGGGGTTCGCTGAGGGATAGATTGCTGCCAACCTGGTAGGGGTCAGGTACCATCTGGTTATCAGTTTGATGCTTGCCTCCATCAAGGAGATGTTCTGGATCCCCTTAAAGGATTTAGTTAGAGCTGCTTGCCAAATCTCTATGTCCCTGCAGCATTGGAAGTCAGCCTCCCAAGCCTTCATGTATGTGGTTTTGTCCGTAGGGCAAGTGAGGGCCGAATATATCACTGATATGCCTCCCCTCTGCTCCATGGCTTGTCCGCACCATTGTTCGTATACAGTAAATTTAGGGGGAAGCGGTTTCTCCTGCCAAATAATGTGGAGAAAGTGAGCGATTTGGTAAAAGCGGAATTGTTCAGATTCCGGGAGGTCCAGATGTTTGATACAGAATTTGAGGGTGATTGGTCCATTGGGGGTGAAGAAGTGCCCTATCCGGTATAGCCCTTTGTCCAGCCACCATTTGAATGCTGAGATGTCAAGTCCAGGTGGAAAGTCAGGGTTGTGGAATAGGTGAGCTAGGGGACGACCCGTGGAGACCAGAGCTGTGGATTGCCGGAGGAAATCCCAAAAGGCGCAGGAGTGGGATAAAGTGGGTGATAGGATGGGCGGTCTAGATTTAGTCGGGCACCAAAGTATGTAATCTAGCGTATGGTTGGGGATGGCCTGTCTTTCAATATTCACCCAGTCTAGTTTTTCATAGCGTGAGTAAATTGAGGACAATTGGGCTAATCTAGCAGCCAAGTAGTATTTATGTAGATTTGGAAGACCCAGCCCTCCCTTGCGTCTGTGAATGAATAGGGTATTCTGAGGAATACGGTATCCTTTCTTACCCCATATAAATTGGAGTATTTTACTCTGTAAAGCTCTCAGGTGATCTTTCCTGATTGGGATAGGGAGGGAGTGAAAGAAGTAGAGGAGCCTGGGGAGTAAGGTCATCTTAATGGAGTTGATCCGACCCAGACAGGATAGCTCGTGTTTTGACCATGTAGTAAGGTCTGCCTCCAGTTTCCTGAAGAGTGAAGGATAATTTTGTGCATAAAGAGTTTCCGTCGTGGCCGTCAGTGTGATACCTAGGTAGTTAATGGAGGTGTTGCCCCATTTGAACTGGAAGGACTGTTTTAGAGAGTCTACTGTTTGTGGCGGTAAGGAGACATTAAGAGCTTGAGATTTGGCGAAATTAACTTTGAGTCCAGAAATTTTAGCAAAGTTCCTTAAAACTAGGCAGAGATTAGGGAGTGTAGTGAGGGGGGATGTCAGGAAAAGGAGGATGTTGTCGGCGAAAAGCCCACATTTGTGCGTCTGGTCTCCACAGGTCACCCCTTTTATATCTGGGTTCTGTCGAATTGCGATCGCTAAGGTTTCTATGGCTATTGCGAAGATTAGAGGAGATAGAGGGCACCCTTGCCTAGTGCCACGTAAAATGTCTATTGGTTTGGAGTAATGTCCTTGGAGGCGTATTTGGGCCTTTGGTTGTGAGTAGAGAGCATGTAGAAGTCCCAGGAAATGGTCGCCAAATCCCCACCTCTCCAGCACAGTGAAGATGTAGTGCCAAGAGACCGTGTCAAAGGCCTTCTGCAGGTCTAATGATAGAAGGAATCCCGATTGGTTTGGCCCCCCTTCCCAGTTAGTTTGAAGAATCGAGGTGATATCTATCGCCCTCCTTATTTGGTCAGGACCCTGTCTCCCGGGTATGAATCCTACCTGGTCCCTATGTATATATTGAGTAATAAAGGATGACAACCTGTTAGCCATTATTTTGGTGAGTACTTTTAGGTCATTGTTTATGAGTGAGATCGGTCTGTAGTTGCTAACGTCTTCGTGGTTTTTGTCAGGTTTGGGTATGACCGTGCTTAAAGCAGTATTGAGGTTGATGTCTAGGGGGGTTCCATTGGTTTTGGAGTTAAAGAAGGAGGTCAGGTGAGGTGCCAGAATGGCTGTAAAAGACTTGTAGTATGCTACAGAAAGACCATCAGGACCTGGAGCTGACCCCCTTCTAAGAGCTTTTATGACCCCCAAGACCTCCTCCTCTGTGATGGGTATTTCCATCTTTTGTTTGTGGACATCTTTTAGGGAGGGTAGGGGAATACCCTCCAGAAACTGAGGGATTAAGTTCGCGTTTGGCGTAGTTGTTTGGCTAT
Organism: Aquarana catesbeiana; assembly: GCF_042186555.1. NCBI lineage: Eukaryota > Metazoa > Chordata > Amphibia > Anura > Ranidae > Aquarana > Aquarana catesbeiana. The sequence continues at coordinate 623,491,095 of NC_133324.1, forward strand.
ATAATTTAGAGTAAAAACCCCGGCAGGCTTCTAGTATCTTTGAAGGGTTGGTTGTGGGGGGTTGACCATTTATTCTTAGTTTGGAAAAAGCGTGGATCTTGATGGGGGGAGACAGTTTTTTAGCTAGGAGGGGGCCTATTTTGTCTGCCTGAGTGTAAAATTTTTGTCCATTCCAGCGAACGGCCTTTTCAGCCTTGGATGTGAGTGCTAGATTGAGATCAAGTCTAGCTTTATCGATGAGGGAAACAGGGGTCTTGGAGGGGTCTTTTTTGTGGTAAGCCTTCAGTGCGGTATATTCCCTGTCCAACCTAATTAGGTCTGCTTTTTGTGCTCGTTTGGTTTGAGTGGCAATCTGGATGAGTTTACCCCTTATAAAAGCTTTATGTGCAGCCCATAACGTTTCGGGAGAAATGTCCTCTGATTTATTGAGTTTAAAGTATTCTTGTAGGGCTTTTTCAAGTTCTATGACCCTGATGGGATCAGATAATAGCGACTCATTCAGTCTCTATTGTCCCCTGGATCCGCCCAGGGGGCCTGTTTTGATTGATATGGTGACTATGGAGTGGTCCGAGAGGGCCGACTCCCTGATTTGAGCTCTGTGGATCAAAGGGAGTAGGGAGGATGGGGTTAATATGTGGTCAATCCTCGCATAGGTGTTATGAGGGGGAGAGTAATGGGTATAGTCCCTTTTGTTGGGGTTAAGTTCCCTCCAAGTGTCATCTAAGCCGTGGGCATGGATTATCTTTGCGATCCTGAGGCTCTCTTTGGTGGGTCACGTTAGTTGAGTCGGCAGGGGTTTAGACTTGTCCAATCCCTGATCGAACGCTGCGTTCGAGTCTCCGCCAAAGATGACCATTCCCTCCAATTTCTGAGCGAGGCTGCGCAATAGGGAATCAAAAAATTTTGCCTGTCCTCTATTTGGAGCATAGTAGGAGACCAGAGAATACAGGTGGTCCCCCACTGTGCCTTTGACCAGGATGAACCTGCCCTCTGGGTCAGTGAATTCAGAGATCTTTACAAATTTAAGGTGTTTGGAAATGATGGTTGCCACTCCCTTAGTTTTGTTGTCAGCGCTCGCTAAGAAAAACTGTGGGAAGTGAGGGTGGAGATACTTAGGGCTATACCGGGAGGGGAAGTGTGTTTCTTGCAGCATAACAATGTCTAGCTTGAGATGCTTGTAATAATCGAGGACCTTTCTCCTCTTAATCTGGGAATTGATTCCCTGGACATTATGGGAGGCTATGTGGAGTTCAGCTGTAGGGTCGTTAGCCATGGAGTAGTTGGAGTGAAGTGCATCGGCCCTCACTTACCCTTTGATGCGTGTGAACCTGGACTTTAGGATGATGATCATTCTTCCTTCTTGGTGGGAAGATATCAGGAACTTCCGTGGGGGTGTGTGTGGTATCTGAAACACAAGATGTGGTTAGGCACATTGTAGTGATCGGGGAGGAGGGGTGGGGTGCAGGATAGAAAAGAAAAGGTCTCCTAGAAAAGAAAGAAAAGACATAGGGAAGGAGAAACCCCCTATGTCTTTTAGAAAAAAATTAGAGTATGTCTGGCCCATCTGGGCTCAAACAGCCTAGCCCCTAGAGACCTACGGGTGTCTAAGGGTTAGGTGGGTGCGCAAGTGTTTCCTCACGAAACCGAACGCCCTACAGAAAACTCGTTCCCTTAAGGGAAAAAAAAAGGAAGAAAAAACAAAGAAAATTTTTGAAACCATTACCGGTGTATACCAGGTTATCTTAACAGTGTGACTAGCTAGTGGCCCTAAACCTCCGCCCAGTGTAGTAACCTCCTAGGTCTCTATTCATTCGCTATCACAGCAAAGCGTCCATAGACTAGACCTAAATAAAATCCCTAATCATGGGGGTTAAATTCCCTCCCCCCCCCCATGGATAGGCGTGAGGATACAGTCACTCTCAATCCGGAGAGGCACAGCTCCCTTGAGCTTAGTAGATATGTCAATGGGCCAGTTAAAAGCAGCAAAAAATAAAGAGGAAAAATTTGAACAAAAACCAAAAAACCTGGAACAAGAAAAACAAAAAACAAAAAGTTCTGAAAAGTCAGAAAATGGTGCCCGGTTGGCTAGCATGCCTAAGGAATAGGCACGAGGGATCCCCCACATTCGTGGGGATGATCAAACCGGTCCCTACTTCACAACCGGGATAGAAGAGATGCAGTTCACATCATCACTGGCTTCAAGTTTGGTTGTTGTCTTTGGCCTTCTTTGCTTTTCCTGTTGACCACAGGGGAGATTGAGGGCTGGTGGGGGTCTGTCATTTGTTGGAGTTGATCCCGGCATTGGTTGTGTCCATTTCGGCTTCCTGGGAGATGATTTTCAGGTGCAGGAGAAGTTTTTCTCCTTCTGGGAGGGAGGAGAAGGCGTATTGTTTCCCCTTGATGGAGAATTTAACCGCGAATGGGAAGGCCCACTTGTATTTTACGTCTCTTTGGGTGAGAGCGAGAAGCAGGGGTTTCAATGATCTCCTCATCTGGATCGTAGAGGGTGAGAGGTCTGCGAAGATCTGTACTGGGTGTCCCATGCACTGCACTGAGTGAGAGGACCTGGCCTGTCTCATCACTTCCTCTTTAACTGTGTAGTGGTGGGGCTTAGCGATAATATCTCTTGGGGTGCCGTCTTTTCTGGGGGGCCTTAAGGCTCTGTGTGCCCTGTCCAATTCAAGGCATTGAGAGGAGATATTAGGGATTAGATGTTTAATCAGGTCTTGGACTGCTTCTGGAACATTGTGAATCGTAGGCCGCGGATTCTGATGTTATATCGTCTTGACCTATTCTCAAGTTCGTCAATACGAGCCATTGCTAGGTCCAATTGATCTTGCACAGTGCTGATGTGCTGCGAGTGTTGGTTAGTGATAGCTATAGTGTCCTCCATTTTGTGTTCGATCGTATCGACCCAGGCTCCTAAATTAATAAAGTCTGCCTTCAGGTCCCCTGTAATTTTAGCTGCCGTTTGAGCCAGGCCTCTGTCCAGAAGTTCAGAGAATCTGTGGAAGAGGGAGTCCATGTGAGATGCAGGGTCACTGGCAGGGAAGGCATGTGGAGGGAGGCCTGAGTGACCTGAGATAGATCCCAGGGGGGACAGAGGGCCATCACAGAGGGAGCGATCCTGCAGGGATCCTGTAAAGGCTGGAGAAGGGGTCAGCAGAGGTGGGTATCCCGGTTGTCTTCCTGGGGTGAGGTGAGGGGGAATGTGGGGTTGCTCTGACCTGTAGTCCTCCGGGCCTGTGGAGCAGAGATCCTGTGGCTGTGCCTGTGTAGCGGCGGCCATCTTGGGAGTCCCAGTCGTTCCTGCTCTCTCCAACTGTGGCCACAGGTTTCGTTTCACCGGGGCCCCGGTCATATGGGGGTGTAGCTGGGACCTTGGGGAACGTCTCCAGGTGCTTTTGATGTGCGGGGGTGCGCTGTGGTCAGTGCTGTGGGCGCCGGTAGATCGTGAGGGAGCGGAGCTCTAGGCTTTAGCGGCCATCTTGCGAGCCCCGCGCATGCGCACCTGTCTTTATTTTTTATGGCTCTTTTTGGGTCCAATCATAGTAACAAATGTACACATGTATATTGATTGTTATCTTTGCTCTCTGTGTGTGACAACGGATCATGATTTATTGTGTAATTTATGTATAATTAATCCATGGTTTATTATATAGAGGCTTGATGCCCACAGCATTTTAGAGGTTGGATGCCCAAAATGTTTTTTACATACCATGGATTATACCAAATAAATGTATTTTGGTCACTTGACTTGCTTTTGTGCTGCTGTGTGCTTCATTTAAAGTCCTACTTCTCTTTTTCTTTTTTAAACCAATGACCGGGATGGAGGCGAGCATCCCTTTGGTGCCAGCCTCATTTAAAGTCCCAAATGTACTTTTCCTTTTTGAATATTTATTAACATATCCTTAGCCTGACTGTTACTGGCACAGCGCTCCGCCCATGCCTCCAAGCAGATCCATGTCAGGAGGAGGAAACTGGAGTGGAGGAGAAAGTCAGCTGATGGGCCACTCGAGTGAAGGGGGGGAGCTCTCCCCTTTGTGAGGAAATGTGCAGACAGTGTCCCCATGTCAGAAGAAGCATTACTGGAGACACTGTGAGTCCAATTTCTCAACTCCATACCTCAATGCGCCCTAACAGATCATGTTTTCAAGATTTCCCTCAGATGGAACAGCTGTGGTAATTACTAAAGGCAGTAAAACAGATCAAATCACCTGTGCAAAATAATGGGAAGCCAGAAAACATGAATTGTTGGGGCGTCTTGAGGACTGGAGAAACACTGGTCCAGACTGAGAGAGTACTGAGCAAGTACTGAGAGTACTGAGCAAGGAGGGGGAATCAACTGACACCGAGAGATGGTGAGTGCCAGTGTCAACATACCTTCCCATCCCCCATCATCCCTCTGCCTCTGATCCCATCCAATCCCTCCCCCCCACCATCCCTTTGCCCCTGATCCCATCCCCCCACAATCCCTCTGCCCCTGATCCCATCCCTCACCATCCCTCTGCCCCTGATCCAACCCCCCCACTATCCCTGTGCTTCTAATCCTATCACCATCCCTCTGCCCCTGATCCCACCACCCACCATCCCTCTGCCCCAGATTCTATCCTCTCCACCACTATCACCATGCTCCTGATACCATCTCCCCCACCATCCCTCTGCCACTGGTCCCCCCCACCATCCCCCTGTCTCTGATCCCACCCCCCATCACCATCCCTCTGTCCCTGATCCCCCCCCCCCACCACCATCCCTCTGCCCCTGATCACATACCCCCCACCACCCCTCTGTCCCTGATACTCAAATCATAAGATGCATCTGTGCTCCACCAGTGCCTATATTATAGGAGATCATGAACAGCATGAGATAAAGGGTCTTTTTCATCCACCCAAATCCAGGTACACAACGGCACATGTCCAGGGGCAGATCGTAACCTCAATGATGAACAACTCAACCTCCACACATCCATGTCAGATCTCACTACAATTCTCAGGTTAGCTATCCTTTAATCTCGGACCATGGTATATGTATGAAAAGTGGGGGAACTGATCGTGCAGTATGTACAAAAAAAATAAAAATAAAAATTACACTTACAAAAGATAAAATTAAAAACAAGCAGAAGAAAGAGAGGTCTGACTGTGGCTTCCACCACCAAGTACAGGACGCAATGACTTCACAGCTCCTGTCCCCTCCAGATGCGTTTCCCTGTAGAAGACAACATCTGGTAATGGAGAGTGGAGCTGAGATGCCTATCAGTGATCTTTAAAGCGGTCCGGACACCGGAAGATAAATGTAAACCATGTTGACCTGGGATCACAGCACAACAAAGGCTTAAACGTTATGAATTAATATACGAAAGACAGAATAGGAATCAGACTAGTGCTAAAAGAACTCCCATCCTATGCCGTGTATGATAAACAATACAGACAAATCTAACAAAAAAAGTTAAATTCATTAAATTCATTTTTTAATTTTTGAAAAGTACAATCCCAATAAAAACATGTTAAATTTCCAAGAAGAAAAAGCCAAGCAGAGAAAAAAAACCTGGATAAAAAACGTTCCTCTTCACTATGTAAATACACCCAAAAACTTCCTCAGATGTGTATGCAGGAAGGGTGAAAAAAATCACTAGGTCACATGATTTACCAAACATACACTAAAACTTTACAACCAATGCAATAATGAAATCATTATACATATTTTCAAAGATCATATAGGTTTTCGCAATGAAATACACACACATTTAGGCAAGATAATGAAAATGCTAAAAGTATTCAGTATACAATTAAACAGGAATTAGAGTGAAAATAAAATCAGCTATTATTGATGAAGGAATTGATATCCCACTCCAAAAATCCAAAGATTCAAAAATCTAGCGGGTTTCACTTCTGTATATCTGTCTCCTCAAATTACTTCCCCGCCAATGTGGAGTGCATTTTTCAATTCCTAAAACTTCCAAAGAGGAGGGATTTTTGTTGTGATGGTGAGCAAAAGGTTTAGAACTATGTTCACCAAAACCTTTGCGTATATTGGTCAAATGCTCACCTATATGGACATTTAAACCCCGTGTGGTTCTGCCAACATACTGGTAACCACATGCACACCTAAGGAGGTAAACAACCCCCTTGGTGCTGCATGTGATAAAATCTTTGATTTCATATTCCTTTTTCGTGCCAGCGGATACACAGGATGTGGTATGGATGGTCTTTGAATTCCTGTATACTTTACACCAATGGCAAGGAAAGAAACCTGAAAATTGTCAAACATTTTAAGTCTAGAGGGCTGCTCAACTACATTGGGAGCAAGAACACGTCTAAGAGATTGTGGTTTCCTAAAAATCACTTCCTAAATCATTATTTAAGATATTGCAATGTCTACTAAAAATCCTGTTAAACCACTTGCCAACCGTGTCGTGCAGATATACTGCGGCACAATGGCTCTCCTGAGCGAAATCCCGTACAGGTACATCCTACCCGTTTTCGGCCACCAGAGGACAGCGCACACCCACTGCATGGTGGGGGACCCAATGTGCGTGGCCAGCGGGCATGATCGCCGCCAGCCATGCATGATCGTGTGCGCGAGCGCCAGCATGGGGATTTGTGTGTGTAAACGCACAAATCCCTGTGCTGTCAGAGGAGAGGAGCCATATTGTTTCTTCCTACAAAGAGGAAAAATTATATGGCTCCTCTTCTAGTCACTCACATCCCCACACAGTTAGAACATGCTGAGGGAACACATATTTAACCCCTTGATCGCCCCCTAGTGTTAACCCCTTCCCTGCCAGTGACATTTACACAGTAATCAGTGCATTTTTATAGCACTGATCACTGTATAAATGCCAATGATCCAAAAAAAGTGTTAAAAGTCTCTGATCTGTCCGTCACAATGTTGCAGTACCGCTAAAAATCGCAGATCACTGCCATTACTAGTAAAAAAAAAATAAATTAAAATGCCATAAATCTTTCCCATAGTTTGCAGACACTATAACTTTTGTGCAAACCAATCAACATATGCTTATTGCAATTTTTTTTTTTTTTTTACCAGAAATATGTAGAAGAATATATATTGGCATAAACTGATAAAGAAATTTGTTTTTTAATAAAATTTTGGGGATATTTATTATAGCAAAAAGTAAATATTGTTTTTTTTTTTAAATTGACGCTCTTTTTTTGTTTATAGCACAAAAAATAAAAAACGCAGAGGTGATCAAATACCACCAAAAGAAAGCTCTATTTGTGGGAAAAAAAGCACACAAATTTTGTTCGGGTACAGCGTTGAATGACTGCTCAATTGTCAGTTAAAGTGCCAAATTGTAAAAAGTGCTCTGGTCAAGAAGGGGGTAAAATCTTCTGGGGCTGAAGCGGTTAATCCAGTGATAATGACTAGAAAAAAAATGTTAGGAACGCCCATTCATGAGGGCTATCTCCTATATCAGATCAAATTTTAGGAGCTAGAAGAATATATTGGTCTAACTCAGATACTTCATGCAATTTCTAATCCAACCCTTCACGAGAATAACCCTTCTGAAGGAATCTGTCTCTCAGCATAACAGCTTGGACCAGAAAATCTTCCCTTTTGGAACAATTACATTGAAGCCTCCAAAATCGCCCGTTTGGGAATTGCCCTCAACCAAGTCGGGTGGTGGCAACTAAGGATGGGCCGAACGACCCCCTGTTCAGTTCGTACCAGAACTTTCGAACATATCGAAAGTTCAGAACTGAATAAACAAACCCCATTGAAGACTATGGGACCTGGACTTGAAAAAACAAAAGTGCCCATTTTGAAGGCTTATATGCAAGTAATTGGGCATACCATACAATGATTATGGGGATCCGGGTACTGCCCAGGAGGACATGTATCAATGAAAAAAAGTTTGTAAAAAATGTCATTTTTAAATGAGCAGTAATTTATTGATGCTTAAAGTGAAAGCATAAAAATGAAAAAAAAATCCTTTCAAAATAGTGCCTGGGGGGTAAAGTGGCACATCTGTCCTGTGTGTAGAAGCTGCTGCAGCAATAATTGCATTTATAAAGTCCAATAAATGACATTTTCCCTGCAAGCTGTCTTTATTTTGTAAACAACAGCTTCTGGAGCCAGTCTGTATGATAAGGCTACAATGTAGTTCACTGGGAACAAGATTAGACATTTTTTGGACAAATTCTGGTGTCTCTTCCACAGACTTTGCATAGTAGTAGCAGGTGTAGAAAAAGTGGTCTTTGGGTGTTGGTGCCTTCACACCATAACCTTATAGAGGTAATCTTGATGAAAGCAAGAATTGGCCTTGCTGTCAAAAACTGAAATGATATGCACTTGTCAAACAGGTGCGGAAAAATTGGTCTTTCTTTGGGTGATAATTGTGCCGATGAAACCTACCCCAAAAAAATTCTGAAATCAATACCCACAATGCTAGGCAGCCTAGAAGTTCTGCAGAGATTCCACATCTCAAAAACATGTAATCAGCGACATCGGCATCAGGGGCTTCATAGCTGCTGGTAATCCAGGACTGATTCATTTTAAAAAATGTCAGACAGTCTACCAAGTCTGTGGACAGACATGTTCTATTATCAGTAACAAAACCCCCAGCAGCACTGAATGCCCATTCAGAAAGCACACTGGATGCAGGGCAGCCCAGCAGCTCAATTGCATACTGGGCAAGTTCTGACCTGTGGTCTATTCTCAGGACAAAGTAAGCGCTCCATATCCGTTTTCGCACCTAGATAATCATCCACCATGTGATGCAGATGCTGCCGATGGGATGTGGAAGCTGACAGCCCTGGGCGAGAGGACTAAAAAAATTCAGAAAAGCATCACTTAGGCCTTTTCCACTGCTCCTCTCTTGACCAACAGAAGCCTCAAAACTACGTTTTCCATGACACTGTAACCTACCAGAGCCTACCAGATAAATTGCTATTTAAGGTGTCCTCGTGAGATTTAGTCTTCTGCACCCTCTATGGGGACGGGAAGAGTTCTGAGAATTTCCCCTTGCAACGGTGGTCAAGGAGGGTTGCCAACCAATAGTAATCCTTCTCCTTTACACCACATATTCTTGGGTCCTTTTGCAGGCTTTGAAGCATGAGGGAGCCCATGCACTGCAAATTTGCAGAGGCATGAGAAGCAGACTCCTCTGGGTCACTTAGGATTATAGTATCTGGAATTGCCTCCTCCCAGCCACATACTACTCGCAAGGGTCCTGGAGATGGAAAACCATCTCTTACTGTTTGACGTATGTCTTCTTCTGCTTCAATGCCTCCAAAACTGATGGAATCCTCCTCCTCTTCTCTCTCATTGTTTGTTCTGTGGCATAGGAACAATGATGTCTGCATAAAGTGGGCCTTAAGAGGAAAGGAAGTCCTCCTCTTCCTCCCGTTGCTCTGCCTCAAATTCCCTGTCCATAATGCCACACAGAGTCTGCTCCAGCAGGGATTGTTTCACTGATGTATGCATTGGCACGGCTCACCATCCTAGTAACCTACTCAAATGGTGACAGTACATTGCATGCATCCTTGATAAGTAGCCATTTGCGTGGGGGAAAAAAAAACGAGCGGTCTGAGCCTGTCGTTGTGCCATACTCACACAGGTACTCATTGATGGCCCTCTGCTTCATGTGCAGATGCTTCAGCATTGCCAAAGTCGAGTTCCACCTGGTGGGCATGTCACAAATCAGGCGGTTTATGGGCAGGTGGAATTCCTGCTGAATTTCAGCCAACCGAGCACTGGCAGTGTATGACCGCCTGAAATGGCTACAGACTCTTCTGGCCTGCTTTAGCAGATCTTCCAACCCTGGGTACCTATTTAGGAAACGCTGCACCACCAAATGGAGGACATGTGCCAGGCATGGTGCATGTGTCAACTTTCCCTGTCTAAGTTGTGCCATTATCACACACCACCATTCCTGGCTCCAACTGGTATGGTGTGAATCACCTCTGGGCCTGCCCCTGCAGAGCTGCAAGAATCTCTGCTCTAGTGTGGTTCCTGTCCCCTAGACACACCAGCTGAAGCATTCCATAGCACCTCTTAGCCTGACCCATTAAAAAGCCGCTTGAACGCTTAGGGGTTACTTGTGGTTCATAGGACTATTCAGCAGAGAAGGACATGTAGGAGGAAGAAGAGGAGGAGGAGGGGGTAGACCTGACAAATCTCGCATCATCACCACTAGCTGTATAGAGAGGTAGGGGGCACAACAAGCTGCAGCACTGAGCCTTGTCCTGCATCCTTCAGAGTTGCAAGCAGAGTTACCCAGTGTGCTGTGAACAAAATATATCATCCCTGACCATTCTTGCTGGACCACGTGTCAGCAGTAACATGGACTTTGCAGCTGACTGCCTTGCCCAACGATGCCACAATATTGCCTTCCACGTAATGCTACAGAGCTGGAATGGCCTTACATGAAAGGAAATCATGACTGGGAACTTGCCATTGTGGTACAGCACATTCTGCAAATTCAGGGAAGGGGGCAGAATCCACCAGACGGAAAGGCAAAAGCTGTAGAGCCAGCAGCTTTGACAAGCTTGTATTTAGACGGTGGGCATGTGGGTGGCATTGATTGTATTTTTTTTTCCGCTGCAGCAGATGGGGCAGAGAAATTTGCCGTCTGCAGTCTACATCTGATGGTGTGCTGCTTGAAGATGTGCTGCAAAGACCTGGGACACTCTGCGCTATACCATCATCCCTGTCGGTGAGGCTGCTGAGAGGTCATGAGGTATAGCAGGGCAGACTGAGGTGAGTAAGGAGGAGGAACAGATTTGTGCCCTTTTTGTGTGGTTTTCAGGTGCTCTTGCCAAGGGGCTGAGTGGTGGGAGGTTAAATGCCTTGTCAAGCATGTGGTACCCAAATGGCTGGTGTTTTTGCCACGCTTGATGTGCTTGAGACAAAGTTTGCAAATTGCAACAGTGTGATCAGCTGCACATGTGCTAAAAAGCCCAGACTGTTGAGCTGTGGAAAGTGAGTCGGGAGATAACAGCTCCACAATGTGATGGAATAGGGTGGCTGCTCTCTACTTTTCCATGATGGATGCCTCATTAGAGTTGCCTCACTCTAACTTTCCTCCTCTGCTCTATCTGGCACCCAAGTCATGTCAGTGACCTCATCATCATCATCTCCTTCATCCTCATTACCACTGGAGATAACTTGGCAATACGGTGCGGCTGGAAGAACACGACTGCAATTTGTGTACCAATGTTCTCCCCTCTCTGTAGGCTCATGTTCCTGCCTTCCTCAACCTCAACCTCAGAACCAACATCTGAATCAAATAATGCCTGTGCATCGTCAAGTTGCAAGTGGCTGATGATGTGTTCAAATAACTCCTGACTAGTCCATGCCTGATGCTGATGCTATGGCAAGAATAGCTGTGGAAAAGGAGGAAGGTTTAGCCACTTTGTCAGCTGCAGAGAACTGTGCACCAGTCTCTGCTTGGGTGACAGAGAATGAGGATGGTTTAGTAAGCAAGTCCACCACCTCCTCTACATGCTGTGGCTGGATAGCACGGGCAACATCACTAAACAGAGGAAATAATGCACTGCTTGAGGACTGACCATGTCCACCTTTGCCTGTGGACACATATGCTGCTGGCCCCCCTCACAGTGCCATGGGAACGTCTGCTTCTCCTTGTTGTCCTCCCAGACATGATAGGGGTGCTTATTAACGAAATGTAATATAGATGTGGAAATGTGTACGTGGATGCACTAATCAATAAAAAGTGGTGTTTGGTGCACTTTAACTTGAGTACTCAAGTACCCAGACACACGTCACTGATACACTATAATATAGCAAAACTGCACTGACGCACTGCAATATACTGCATCAAACGTGCAGTAACGCACAGACATATACTGCGTTAAATGGAAGATAACACACTGAAATATACGGTGTTAAACTTGTAGTAACACACTGAACTATACTGCGTTAAGCATTTGTACAGAAATGTACTGCGTTAAACGTCACGTAATGCACTAAAAGATACTGCGTTAAGCATGCTCTAACTCACAGAAATGTACTGCGTTAAACGGCACATAACCCACTGCAATATACAGCGTTAAACTTGCAGTAATGCACTGAACTATACTGCATTAAATGGAAGATAATGCACTGAAATATATGGTGTTAAACTTGCAGTAATGCAATTAAATATACTGTATTAAGTGTGCAGTAACACACAGAAATGTACTGTGTTAAATGGGACGTAACGCACTGAAATATACAGCATTAAACTTGCAGTAACGCAATTAAATATACTGTGTTAAATGGTCACTACACTCACACTGACTGAACTATCCCTAGCTTCACACTAATTAAAAGATGAACTGTTGCACTACACTCACACTAACTGAACTATCCCTACATTCACAATAATGTAAAGATGAATGGCCACACTACATTCACATTGAACTATCCCTAGATTTATACTAAACTGATATTATACACTGACAATAGAATCAGAATAGCACACTAACTGTCTAATAGCACTGAACAGAGCCCTGTTCTATCTCTCTCCACGCCGATATCACACTGAAAATGGCCGCTATTGAAAGAATACTTTTATAATGTGGGGCAGGACTAACAGCGATGAGCCATGATTGGATAGAGTCATCATCACAGCGTCCAATCATGGCTCTGACAGTGCTCTGTGCCCTGACTGAGCAAAGCTTTCATTGCTTCAGTCAATCAGGGCTTTCAATGCACTGTTCGGAGGTGCAGTGCATTGTGGTTGTTCGATGGGCTGAACAAATGGTTGAACGTCCTGATAATTCAGTTGTTCGGTAAACGTGTGAACAGTCAGTGTTTGCCCTTCCTTAGTGGCGACTATAATGGGGTATAAAACCATTTCCGTCAGTATTTTTAAAATGAGTTTTAGTGAGAAGTTGATTACCTTCCCTATAAATCAATAAATCAAGAAAGCTTATAGCTGTTTCACTCCACTCATATGTAAAATTATTACCCCATGTGTTGGAGTTAAGATGGGCCATAAAGGTATTTATAGAGTCACAGTCCCCCCTCCATAAGAAGAAGGCATCATCTATAAAACGACACCAAAACTGTAACTCTGAAACTGAGTTTGTGTACAGCATTTGTTCCTCCCACAGCGCCATAAATAAATTATCGAGGCTGGGAGTAAATTTGGATCCCATAGCCACGCCAGTGCATTATAGGTAGAAATCCCCTCCAAAGAAAAAATAGTTATGCTACATACCGAACTGTAATAGTTTCAGTATGAACGCTCTTTGTGCGGGGGGAATCTTACCATCTACCTCCAGAAAATGCTAAGCAGCCTCATAACCTTTCGTATGTGGTATAATAGTATAAAGAGATTAAACATCCACTGTTACCAGCAGAACATCACCCTCCAAAACTATTTGGGATAGATTATCAATCATATGTGTAGTATCTCTCAAATAGGCTGGTGCTTTACTAACCAAGGGCTCCAGAAAAACTTTGACATATTTACCAATACATGAAGTAAGTGAGTCTATACCACTCACGATCGGTCTTCCTGTAGGTTTGGTCAGACATTTGTGAACCTTAGGAAGATAGTAAATGATTGGCATTGTAGGTGCCAACGGCACCAGAAATTCCTTTTCTTTTTTATCCAAAATGCCATTTTGGAATCATGCCCACACAATCCTATCAAGCTTTATATCCCCATATGCGATCTTTCCTAAGGACTTCATTCTGATAATAAGCAACTCCATTCCTCTAAATAGTCCTCTTTTTTGTATTCAAGAATTTTATTGTTTTTTCTTAACATAGAAATAAATTGTTACTGCAAATAAAGAATGATATACAGTATCTCACAAAAGTCAGTACACCCCTCCACATTTTTGTAAATATTTTATTATATCTTTTCATGTGATAACACTGAATAAATGACACTTTGCTACAATGTAAAATAGTGAGTGTAGTGAGTGTACAGCTTGTAAAACAGTGTATATTTGCTGTCCCTTCAAAATAACTCAACACACATTAATGTCTAAACCGCTGGCAATAAAAGTGAGTACACCCCTAAGTGAAAATGTCCAAATTGTCAATATTTTGTGTGGTCACCATTATTTTCCAGCACTGTCTTAACCCTCTTGGGCATGGAGCTCACCAGAGATTCACAGGTTGCCACTGGAGGCCTCTTCCACTCCTCCATGACAACATCACTGAGCTTATGGATGTTAGAGACCTTGCGCTCTTCCATCTTCTCTTTGAGGATGCCCCACAGATGTTCAATAGGGTTTAGGTCTGGAGACATGCTTGGCCAGTCCATCACCTTTACCCTCAGTTTCTTTAGGAAGGCAATGGTCATCTTGGAGATGTGTTTGGGGTTATCATGTTGGAATACTGCCCTGCGGGCCACTCTCCAAGGGGAGGGGATCATGCTCTGCTTCAGTATGTCACAGTACATGTTGACATTCATGGTTCTCTCAATGAACTGTAGCTCCACAGTGTCAGCAGCACTCATGCAGCCCCAGACCATGACACTGCCACCACCATGCTTGACTGTAGGCAAGACACACTTGTCTTTGCATTCCTTACCTGGTTGCCGCGACACATGCTTGACACCATCTGAACCAAATAAATTTATCTTGGTCTCATCAGACCACAGGACATGGTTCCAGTAATCCATGTCCTTAGTCTGCCTGTCTTCAGCAAACTGTTTGTGGGCTATCTTGTGCATCAACTTTAGAAGAGGCTTCCTTCTGAGATGACAGCCATGCAGACCAATTTGATGCAGTGTGCGGCGTATGGTCTGAGCACTGACAGGCTGCCCCCCCACCCTTTTAACCTCTGCAGCAATTCTGGCAGCACTCATATGTCTATTTCCCAAAGACAACCCCTGGATATGACACTGAACACATGCACTCAACTTCTTTGGTCGACCATGGCGAGGCCTGTTCTGAGTGGAACCTGCCCTGTTAAACCACTGTATGGTCTTGGCCACCGTGCTGCAGCTCAGTTTCAGGGTCTTGGCAATCTTCTTATAGCCTAGGTCATCTTTATGTAGAGCATCAATTATTTTTTTCAGATTCTCAGAGAGTTCTTTGCCATGAGGTGCCATATTGAACTTCCAGTGACCAGTATAAGAAAGTGAGAGTGATAACACCAAATTTAACATAGCTGCTCCCCACTCACACCTGAGACCTTGTAACACTAACGGGTCACATGACACCGGGGAGGGAAAATGGCTAATTGGGCCCAATTTGGACATTTTCACTTTTGTTGCCAGCAGTTTAGACATGAATGGCTGCATGTGGAGCTATTTTGAGGGGACAGCAAATTTACACTGTTATACAAGCTGTAAACTCACTACTTTACATTGTAGCAAAGTGTCATTTCTTCAGTGTTGTCACATGAAAAGATATAATAAAATATTTACAAACATGTGAGGGGTGTACTCACTTTTGTGAGATACTGTATATAAATACAATAAATATATAAAGGTATCCCTAATAAAAAGAAAGTAGGGATATATCAAACAAATAAAATAAAAATAATTAACTGATATTTAATGTTTAATAATTAACACTTATGTTATAATAAGTATTATCGTAATGAATCACTTAATTATCATTATTATTATTATTATTATTAATAATTGGGTTTAAGTTAGGGCTCTGGCTGGGTCATTCAAGAACAGTCACGGAGTTGTTATGAAGTCACTCCTTCGTTATTTTAGCTGTGTGCTCAGGGTCATTGTCTTGTTGGAAGGTAAACCTTTGGCCCAATCTGAGGTCCTGAGCACTCTGGAGAAGGTTTTCGTCCAAGATATCCCTGTACTTGGCCGCATTCATCTTTGCCTCGATTGCAACCAGTCGTCCTGTCCCTGCAGCTGAAAAACACCCCCACAGCGTGATGCTGCCACCACCATGCTTCACTGTTGGGACTGTATTGGACATGTTATGAGCAGTGCCTGGTTTTCTCCACACATACTGCTAAGAATTAAGGCCAAAACATTCTATCTTAGTCTCATCAGACCAGAGAATCTTATTTCTCACCATCTTGGAGTCCTTCAGGTTTTTTTTAGCAAACTCCATGCGGGCTTTCATGTGTCTTGCACTGAGGAGAGGCTTCTGTCGGGCCACTCTGCCATAAAGCCCTGACTGGTGGAGGGCTGCAGTGACGGTTGACTTTCTACAACTTTCTTCCATCTCCCGACTGCATCTCTGGAGCTCAGCCACAGTGATCTTTGGGTTCTTCTTTACCTCACTCACCAAGGCTCTTCTCCCCCCGATAGCTCAGTTTGGCTGGACAGCCAGCTCTAGGAAGGATTCTGGTCGTCCCAAATGTCTTCCATTTAAGGATTATGGAGGCCACTGTGCTCTTAGGAACCTTAAGTGCAGCAGAAATTTTTTGTAACCTTGGCCAGATCTGTGCCTTGCTACAATTCTGTCTCTGAGCTCTTCAGGCAGTTCCTTTGACCTCATGATTCTCATTTGCTCTGACATGCACTGTGAGCTGTAAGGTCTTATATAGATAGGTGTGTGGCTTTGATAATCAAGTGCAATCAGTATAATCAAACACAGCTGGACTCAAATGAAGGCGTAGAACCATCTCAAGGATGATCAGAAGAAATAGACAGCACCTGAGTTAAATATATGACCCTAACAGCAAAGGGTCTGAATACTTAGGACCATGTGATATTTCAGTTTTTCTTTTTTAATAAATCTGCAAAAATGTCAGCAATTCTGTGTTTTTCTGTCAATCTGGGGTGCTGTGTGCACATTAATGAGGAAAAAAATAACTTAAATGATTTTAGAAAATGGCTGCAATATAACAAAGAGTGAAAAATTTAAGGGTCTGAATACTTTCTGTCCCCACTGTATATATATAATATATATAATTATTTTCCTCCAAGGATAATAAATTGTATTTAAAATGGACTTCCTCAGATTCTCTGAGGTTAGAAGATGTCCCGAAGGGAAAGGTCCTTTGTTCTTTAGTGGAACTACAAGGGAAATACAGGGTAACATCATGGAATACATGGAGGTAGAGACAACTTCAACATTTTGTAGAATCTCTTCCAAAACCCCTCTGTTCAGTGAGTGAGCTAAATTTATGAGAAAGATCAGTCGATCAAGGGGGAATAAATATGCAGGGAATTTCCAATATATACAGGATGTTGATGATGCCCCAAAATGTGGAATCCCTGGGTCCCTTGGAGGGGTGGGAACTGGAATTGAATCAGCTATTGCCTGAGACAATGAGAAGTAAAGTTTTTGACTATGTTCACTCATCTTCAATGCACACAAGGATGAAGGAAATGAATTACAAATTAATAATTAAATGTTGAACATATGTTGGAGGGGATGTGGGGAGAACAGAATGCATGCACACATATGGTGGCAGCGTCCCCTAATTCAACCTCACTGGAGGGAAGTACTGGATTGGATAAAGAAGATCAGTGGGAATGAAATTGGACTAGATCCTTGGCATTGCCTGTTCCATGCAACAGGGATGCCAAGGAAGAAATATAGAGCATCAATTATCCCATTCCTACTGAATGCAGCAAAGGCATTAATTCCGAAACAATGGAAGTCCATAATAATCCAGACGATAAAGGATTGGTTTAGGGAGGTAGATAAAATTAGGCTAATGGAAGAAGTAATACATATGCAGAATAACATGGAAACATAATTTGTCAGTACTTGGAAGAGCTGGCTAGAATTTAGACAAACCCAGATTTATGTGAACTATATGGGAAGTAACTAGACGTTCCGCTGTTCCCCGCCTATGTCACCCTCTACCCTCCCCCCCCCCCTTTTTTTTTTTTTTCATCTGTACACAGTAATTAGGAACACCTTATTGGAGAATTTTTCGATGGATTTAAAAAATCCATATTTCACTCTTTATGTAAATAAGTAGGAATGCCACTAAGAGATTTTTTTTATATATATTGGCATAAAACAAGTAAAAATTCGCGCTGAACTGAAAAAAGCAAGCGGCCAGCAAAGTTCATAGATAACAAACAAAAAGTCACATGCATAAAAGTTATTACGGTGCTGAAAAGTTCAAAATGGGTCCTTCATTTTCTTTTCTCGGATATATGATGACTACATGCCTGAATGCCTAATTCTGAAGTGACCATTGGGAGATGTTTATATGTGAAGGAAATCCCACGGATGTTGTGGTCTGATGAGGGGTTCCAGTGGGCTGGATTTGCTGGATGCTATTGAGAATTTATCATCTATACCTAATCCTTAACACCTTCTGGTAAGCAGACTACATTACCACGTGGTGACGAGTGACTCTTTCTACATCTGCACGATATATTTGGTGATTGGATTCCTCCCACTCTTCAATTTCATTTTTTATATATATAAATGGGGGAATAGGGCATTTTTCACAAATTCAACAAGGATAAGATACCGGTAGCATGAGGTGGCTGTGGGTTTTTTTTTTTTCCCGGGGGGGGGGGGGGAGAGATGGACGGGAGATGGTGAAATATCTCTAACATGATGGAGTACATTAGGAGATAGATTCATGTTTGTGTTGATTGTATTTTATGTTTGTTTTATTATGAATGTTATGTATGTGATTATATATTTGTATGGTAATGAAGGGAATGTTTTTTTGTGTATAATAATTCAATAAAAATAATTGAAAGAGATTATATAAGAAATTAAGCATTTAGTGTGTCTGGGTAAACCTATAGCAATTTTTTGAAAAAGAGATATGTTAGGGGATTTAAGAATATTTATCTTGGTAACTTTATGTATAAAGTCAAATATTTTTATCCAAAATTTACGTATTTTAGGACATCGCCACCAGATGTGTATCATAGAGCCTTCTTGTCCACAATTTCTAAAACATTTAGAAGAGACTTGTCGATTAATTTTAGCCATTCTCAAAGAAACCATGTACCATCTCAATGGAGTTTTGTAATTAAACTCCACTATAGATGTATTTTATTGAGACTTTAGAGATTTTATTGATTATGTTATACCATTCTGAGACTTCCCAGGAAAAATTAAGTTCTTTTTCCCATTGTGTCATATATGGGAGCTTATGTATCGGCTCAATTAAAATATTATATATGATAGATATAAGACCCGTTGTGAGATTACCTTTTCTAGTAACACAAGATTGTTCAAATAGGGATAATGTGGATTGGTGACTAATCCCATTAAGTTTATTTTCCAAGAACAAATTAATCAATTTTTATCAAGATAATTCTGAGAATGGTAATTGTAATATGGATTGATAATAGTTTAGTGAGTATAATTTATTTCCAGATAAAAAATTCAAACCTTTATTTTGCTTCACCACTGAAAAAGATCAGAGGACAATCCAGGTACAAATTCAGGATTATTAAATAAAGGAGATAATGGTGTATGAGGTGAACAAAGACTTTTTTTAATCGACATCTGTCCCAAATTGATAAAGAGAATGATAGATTAGAACATAAAATAGGGGGTCTCAATTTGGTAGGAATCCACATTAAAGCTGCAATCGAACCTTTAGAGCATGCGATGTCCTCCATATCAACCCAGTGTGGAGTTGGGCCAGGAATTGTAGTGACAGCTAGTTGGGCTATTTGAGCTTGAAAGTAAGCTATTAAATTTGGGACCCCTAGGCCACCACATTTTTTTTAAGTGAAAATTGTTAGTTTATTAATTCTAGGGTGTTTTTGTCCCCAAATAAAATGTAAGATTTTCTTTTGAAATATAAAAGGAGGTCTTGTTTAGGAGTTATGATAGAGAGATTTCGAAAAAGATATAACATTTTTGGTAAGATATTCATTTTGACTGATGAAATTCTTCCAAACCAAGAAAGATTTGACCATGACCATTTCTTCATATCTTCCAAAGTAGAATAGAAAGTACTTAAGGAAGAGGTCAATTGAATTCCTAAATAAGAAAGAGAATGAGCGGCCCATTGGAATTCAAAATTATGTTTAAATGACTGAACTGTAGATTCGGAGAGATTGAGGTTTAAGGCAATTGATTTGTTTTTATTTACCATCAGTCCCGATATTCTCGAAAGTGATGTAAGAAGTTTCATTAGGTTAGGTATTGTTGTATGAGGGGAAGTAATATACATCAAAACATCATCTGCATATAATACGCATTTAGTTCATAATGTCCACAATGAATGCCTTTAATATTTGGATAATCACATATAGATTTAGCAAGTGGTTCTTTGCAATTGCAAATAGAAGGGGTGAAAGAGGACAACCTTGTCTTGTGCCACGTTGTATATTTATGGAGTCAGATTTGAAACCTTTAAGAAGAATGTGTGCAGTGGGAGTGTGGTAAAGAGCACATAGAATGCATAGGAAAGAAGAGCCAAATTGAATAGTTTTTAATACTGAGAACAAATAATCCCAGGATAAACTATCAAAGGCCTTGTGAAGGTCCAATGACAAACAACATAGTTTGGCGAATTAATGGGGAGTCCCAATTTGAATGGACAGCTATAATGAGGTTTAAGGATTGACTGATTTGATCTGAGGTTTGTCGATGTTTGATAAAACCTGATTGATCCTTATGAATATAAAGTTCTAAGAAAGAACTAAGTCATAATGCTAAGGCTTTCGTAAGAATTTTAAAAGGGTTGTAAAGGTAAAAGTTTTTTCACCTTAATGCATTCTATGCATTAAGGTGAAAAAACATCCGACAATACCGCCCCCCCCCCCCAGCCCCCCCGTTTTACTTACCTGACCCCTCGAAAGTCCCGCGCTCGCCCCCGACATCCTCTTCGCCGCTCAGCCTGGTCGTTGATTGACTGGAGTGGATGGATTGAAAGCAGCGCAGCCATTGGCTCGCGCTGCTGTCAATCACATCCAATGACGCGACGCACCAGGGGGCGGGGCCGAGTGCTACAGTGAGCAGCTAAGGACACCTGCAGTATCATGGGAGTGCGCCCGCAAGCACTCAACAACATGCGGGGGAGCTTGCATGAAGGTGTTGAGTCCTTGCGGGGGGGAGCCGAGACAGCCACCGAGGGACCCCAGGTGACCAGGTTCGGGCCACTCTGTGCAAAACGAGCTGCACAGTGGAGGTAAGTATAACATGTTTGTTATTTAAAAAAAAAATAAGTAACTTTAGTGATCCTTTAAGGTCTCAGTTAATTAAGGATATAGGCCTATAGTTTGATATTTCAGTATGATCTTTATGTGGTTTGGGAATTACTCTAATAAATGTTATATTTTCATCATTGAGAATATTATTACCCTCTCTTAGATGGTTGAAATACAAGACCAAGTGAGGAATCAATATATCAGCATATTTTTTATAATAACCATTAGACAAACCATCAGGTCCTGGGGATTTCAATTTTAATGTCTCTAAAACTTGAGAATGTTCCTCATGTGTAAAAGGTTTATCCATAATTTCAACATGTTGTGTAGTAAGTTTAGGAAGATGTGTTTGTTCTAGAAATTTATGGAGAGATCTTTCAAAATCAATTGCAATTTTTTGGTAAAGTTTGTTATAATCTGAATGAAATTCTTTAAGAATACGGTTCAGATTTTGGGAAAGTGTTCCATCACCAAGTTTAATCTTGGGTAAAGCGGAAATTTGAGATCTAGGATTAAGTTTATTCACCAAGATAGACCCTGGTTTATGTTGCGTCCATTTGAAACACTTTCCAGCTCTAGTAGTTAGACATAAATTCAAATCAGTACGTGCTTGTTCTAATTGAGATAAAAGATTAGAGTCTGGTGTTTGTTTATGTTTATGTTTAGTTATTAATTAATTATATATTTTAGTTTTAGTATTAACAAATTCATCACAGACTTTTTTCAGTTGTGAAGACAATTTGATAAAAAATCCTGTTATAGAGGCTTTGTGAGCTGCCCATTTTATAGATGGTGAAGTATCGTCTGATTTGTTAAATTCAAAATATGTTTTTAGGTGTAATGTAGTATCAAAGAAATAAGATTAATTTTCCAATAAATATTCATTTAATTTCCAATTAAGTCCTTTTGTTTGTATTGTTAGATCGGAAAAGGAGGTTGATAAAGGTTCGTGATCAGACCAAGGGGTCGGGATGTATTTGGCTGATAACAATTTAGGAATGAGATGAGACTGAATAAAAATATGGTCAGTTCTAGAATATTTGTTATGGGCGCTTGAATAAAATGAGTAATCTCTCGCCGTAGGGTTGGCTTCTCTCCATGCATCAAAGAGATTATTATTAAATAATAAATCAGCAAGTTTATAGCTAATTTCAGAAGGATGTTTATAAATAGTAGAATAAGATTTATCCAATGTATTATCAAGGGCCAAGTTGGTATCACCAGCTAATAGGAGTGTGCCTTCAATTTCGGAATGTAGAAAAGAGAAGATTTTTGAAAAAGACTAATTGATTGGAATTTGGGGAGTAATACACTATAAAGGTAACTACATTTCCTCCCAGTAACCCTTTAAGTAAAAGATAACAACCTTTTTTATCTCTAATAATTTTATGTTCAGTAAAGGATAGTCAGTTAGTTAAACATAAGGCCACTCCTCTTTTCTTTACCGAAGCATTAGCATAATAGCAAACAAGAAACTTTCTATGGAGGTAAGTAGGTATAAAAGAATGAGGAAAATGTGTCTCTTGTAAAGCTATAATGTCAGCTCCTAAGGAATGGTAAAAAGAAAAGTCTTTAATACGTTTTGTTTGTGAATTTAAACATTGCACATTATGGGAAACAATCTTTATATTAGAAGGAAAAATATTTGAAGAAGTTATAATAACAATCACCAAGTCATCAGTGATAAAGTTATTAAGAGGAAAGACAAATATGTTTTGGTTAAGAGAAGAATATATAAAAAAAAAAATTGAAAAAATTAATATAAAGTTATAAAGTCAAATATATATATGAATATGAATATATATATATATATTCATTATAGTTAAAAAAAGAGTGAAAAGAGTGGAATAGATGTCACAATAAACACCACAACCACTAGTATTGTGTTCTGGATATAGGTCCAGAATTAAGGTAATGAATGAGTACGATTCCTTGTGTGGTAGTAGAAGACGAAATTAGACCCAATTCCATCAATAGTTGTTCACCTCCAGATATAATAGAGAAGGGGTAGTTTTTTCCTTCAAAAGTGAATGAAAGTCTAAATGGGTAAGCCCAGTGGTAAGGCATGTTGTGAGAGACTAAGGGTAGTAGAAGAGGTTTTAAGGCTTTTCTTTTTTGTATTGTTATAGGTGCAATATCTGTAAATATCTGATATTGAAATCCTTTGTATTTTAAGTTTGGATTCTCTCTAGCATAACGCATAATTGCGTTTTTAGTGTTATAAAAATGTGGATTTACAAGAATGTCTCTAGGTAGACCATCCGGTTTAGGTATTGATAATACTCTATGAATCCTATCAATTTCCAAATGATAAGCATCTGCATTTGGGAGAGCATTTAGCATTAAGGAGTGAGCGACATCATATATGTCTCTAATAGATTCCGGGATACCACAAATGCAAAAGTTACAACGCCTAGAATGATTCAAAGTCTTCAATTTTGGTATTTGCGTCATCGTTGTCCTAATACGTTAAAATCCTGTTTCAATTCATTAGTTAATTTTGAGGCCATTTGGTTTAGTTCATGTTGTAATAAACAAGTGAAATTTTTTAAAAAGAGATTCATCTAAATAAAGTACAGGATCTGATTGTATAGGAGCTGAAGAAATTATATTATCAGTAGGCAATGGTTGGTCATATATTTTGATAAGAGAGGCATCAGCAGGCATTTCCATAGGCATATCAGGAAATAAAGTTTCATATTTTTCATGTAGCATGAATTCTTGTGGAGAAGAAGGAGTAACCGAGCTGCATAAAATAAGATTGCCTGTCTCTTTAGGTTCAGGGGCTGTTATCTTGTGGGAGGAGATCGAGGGTGGAGCATAGACAGGAGGAGAGCGTTTCTCCTTTGCTTTGTGATGTAAAGGTAAAGCCTACTGCATAGTGCGAGGAGAGCCAGGTGAGTTAGAGGCCATTGCCATTTTATGTCCGCTGCCGCGAGTATAATATGAAGAGGTCGGGCAGCTGCTCTGGGACTTATTACCGGACTTTGAGGACATAAAAGCAATTTCCGGTATCTCCGGTAATATAGTATGTAGGCAGTATTTCAAATAAAGCCGCGGGAGCGCTGACAGAAGTAAGAAAGTGCCTTGGGTGCAGAGTGGGTTAGAGATCTGTCCACATCCTGCGCATGCACTCTTTTTTAAGTAGAACTACCCCCCCTCCCTTATCCATCGGTCTGATAATTAAATGTTTTTGATCGCAAACAGATAGTATGCCCATCTTTAAATGATTATCGGACTTAAACTGCAAATGGCTCTTTCCAGATGCTATAAGACCAAGCTTTTGAAAATAGCCAGATTAGGTCCAGGATTCCTGAGGGGGGGTTGAATAAAGAGGCATTACGTAGCCCATGTATAATCTCACCATCCCATTTAACAGCCCTGTCTTTTTCACCAGGTTTAGATAAGAAAGGTCATTTGATACTTAATTTGCGCATATATTTTTGCACATCAATAAACGTCTGAAATTTATTCAAAGGTTTCTTGGGTGCAAATATAAGTCCTTTACTCAAAATGAATTTTTCAGAGTCAGTCAAAACCACTCCACGTAAGTTAAAAATACCTTCACAACCTTTACCTCTTGCTTTTTTGTAAATGTTTCCTCCTCCTTCCCTGGCACCCCCTCTTCTTTTTCCTCCATTGTGCCTCCCTGGGCCTTGTCCTAAAAAACTATTAGGTTTACCTCTCAATGGACCAGATCCATAATGTGCACCACCCGAGCCATAATAATCAGTACTGTAATATTCATCATCATTGTCATCATCCTCATCCTCTTCAAGATGTTGATTTAATGGTTAAAATCTATTATGCATGGGGACATGTGGGGCCTCATATATATAGTAGTTGGAAAGTGCATTATAATTACCTCAATAGCTGCAATATATTGCATGTTTGGTTTTGGAATTAATTGCACTTTAACTAAAGGTCAAAAGCTTTTGTAATATTAGTCAACAACAGTTATGGGAGCTGCCCTTGCAAACTTTTGTTTAAGTTTAGGATTTTGGGCATACTTCCTCTAAATCAGTGACAAACAGGGCTTTTCAGCGGTAACGTGGGGGAGCGCAGTTCCGGCACCTTCTGCACTGAATTTATGTAATGGCAAAGGGTGCTGGGGTGTGCTGGGGGCTGGGAGATCTATTGTTGATGGGAGGAATCTACTGTTGAGGAAAGGGTCTATTGTTTTTGGCTGCTGGGGGATCGTTGCTGGGGCCAATTGTTGCTGGGAGGGATCTACTGATGAGAGAGGGGTTTATTGTTGCTGGCAGCTGGAGGGCCTATTGATGCTGGCTGCTGGGAGATCTGTTGTTGCTGACAGGGGTCTATTGTTGCTGGGGTGGATCTGTTGTTACTAGGGTGGATATTTTGTTACTGGAGGGTCATTTTGTTGCAGGGAGGTCTATTGTTAAAAGGGAGGATCTATTGTTTAAAGAATGACGTATATCTTAATGCTTATTAATAAAATCTATACAAATTACTTAGCACCACAAAATGATACTTGGTTGTGTATTCTCTTAAAAGGGCCGTACAGGAAGGTGGGTAGAGGATGGAACCAAGGGACCATGCTCAGAGGTGGATAGGGGGAAAAGACAAGGGGTGACTTGAAAAGGGGAGTTCCTGAACCTATTCTCTGAGAAAAAAAGCCCTGGTGACAAATAAAGCTGGCCAAAGATGCAGAGACCAGCCGAGATTCAATTCATCTATGGGCAGGCTGATTCTACCCAAGTCAATTCATCAATCGACTTGGGTACAACCAGCATTTTTTATTTTTAGCATGTGATTAATGCCAGCGGCTATAGCCACTAGCAGTAATCAATGTGTTCTCCCAGCAGGGACCCCCCCCCCCCACTCTGCAAGATGGATTCCCCCATCAATACTAAGGGGTTAATTTACTAAAACTGGAGAGTGCACAATCTGGTGCAGCTGTGCATGGTAGCCAATCAGCTTCTAACTTAAATTTGTTCAATTAAGCTTTGACAATTTAACCTGGAAGCTGATACCTGGCGGTAGTTTGAGCAGTCAAACAAGAAAATATTTTTTGTCAACAAAAAACGCAACAACTCAAGAACAAAAGTTGTTATATGGACTGGCCCTAGGGCCTCATTCAGAAATAAAACTCTCCACAACCCAAACCCCCGATTCATGGGGGATTGAGTTGTAGAGGGCCTCTACGTCGATGGCCACCAACCATGCTCCTTTGGGCACACAGACTCCATCCAGGCATCTCAAAAGATCCACCGTGTCCTGAATATATGAACTTAAAGCCTTCACATGAGGATGTAAATAGTCATCTATCAGCTCACTAGCTGATTCGGTTAGACATCTGTTTCCGGATACAATTGGACATCCGGGAGGACATTCAGCATTTTTATGTATCTTTGGTAAAGCATATAGAGTTGGCAATCTAGGGTTTTTTATTGTCATCGCTCCAGATGACGTCAGAGTGATGAAACGCGTAGGGCGGGGTCAGCACATGCTTTTGCATCACTTCCGGTCACCGGTCTTTGTGTCAGCAACAAATGCTTTTTTGTATCTTACTGAATGTGAGTACCCTTTTCATGATTTTAAACAATAAACTGGTTGAAGCAATATCACACTATTGGCACCTTTTTCTCCTATACCTTATATGACATTTGGGACAAGAGTGACAACTATTAATACACCAGGAATATCCAGCCCTCAGATTGCTGCACAGTGGCAGATACTGTGAATGCTCCACACCCCAAGAAGGGGGGGGGGGGGCTCCGGTGAGTGCGGCTACAATAAGAGCACAGAAAGAGCATGCATGCTGTGATCACTTTTATAAAACGGACTATATTGTTTTTTACCAGCACAGAAGCACCTTATTCTTTGGACACCAAAAGAACTTTATATCGGCAATATTAAATTCTTTACTTGTAGTTTTACTTTTATATTTAGATTTGCAATTACATTCACAAAGTTTTGCACTAAATCACAATGGAACCATGTAAAGTTTTACAGTAACTTTTAGTGGGAATTTATTGATTTAACATACTAGCACAGGAAATTATTTTGTTTACAATGGTTTGATAACATATTATATGTGTATTTCTTTTGGACAATTGCACCAATACTTACATATTCACCTATTTATTTATCTAGTTGGGAGTCTTTCAACACGGGTATTGAACGGCACCATATCTACTTTATTTTTTTTTAAATCTTATACTCCACCTGGTGGTAGTAATTGGTAGAGGCAGCAGTTCTTTCTTTTTTGGTTTCCTCTTTTTTTCCTTTTTTTCTTCATTTACTCACCTCCTTTGCGCGGAATCATTTCACATCTTCTATAATATAAGGTGTATCTATGTGTTTAAAATTGTAAATTAATATATTTTTTGTCTCTAAAAAAAAGTCTTTATTATTTTTTGGCTCTTAGTGACTATACATGCAGTGCCTGATAACAATTCTCCTGAAGAAGCCATTGATGTGGCGAAACATGTAGAGATTCCATCAGTCTGCATTTGTCTATGTATTGTATGGTCATTTAGGACATTTTTATGTCTATATATTGATTTTAATGTTTCCCAAATAAAATTGTTATATTTTTCTAAAAAAAATGTTTTGTATTTTTGCACCTTTAAAATCCCAATCTTCTAATTTTTTGATATACTATGCATACATAAGGGATGTGGTGCTAAATGACTCTCAGATGTCCAGCAAATAATATTTCTCCTAAGGCTTTAACAAATGTTAAGTGCCTGTTAGAGCCGCTGATTACTTGGTGCAGTCTGTACACAGATTCATACCAGTGCTGCACCAAAGGAATAACTTGCACAGTTTGCAGTTCACAATGGAAACAGTTTACAATGAATATGCACACACTGGAGGTAAGTGAGGGGCAGTCACTTACTGTAGATAATGTCTTTAGATATTGTCTTTGAATTACCTTCAAAATCCTTCATTACTGTTATTAATACTCTAGGGAAAATATCATAGTTTTGCTGCATTTATTAAATCACTTACATTATGAGAATACTGCAGCCTTCTTTATCAAGTTGCACAAAAAATACCCTATAAACTAACAAAGGACTTTAGCGGTACCAATGCGTTTGCTTGAAAAATGATCAAAATGTATTGTATAAGAACTATGTTAAAACCATAAAAGACATACAATGAGTACATAACATAACACTCATAAGGAGCTACATTTTTACATTGCAGGACGATGGGGAGCTAGATTGGGTCTAGGGATGAGCCGAAACAGAAAGTGCGAAGGGACCAAAAGTTCGCGCAAACTTTAGAACCCCATTAAAGTCTATGGGACTCAAACGTTCAAAATAAAAAGTGCTAATTTTAAAGGCTAATATGCAAGTTATTGTCCTAAAAAGGGTTTGGGGACCCGGGTCCTGCCCCAGGTTTTAAGTTTTAAGAAGGGCCGTTTTTTCGGGAGCAGTGATTTTAATGATGCTTAAAGTAAAGAAAAAGTGAAATATTCCTTTAAATATCGTACCTGGGGGGGTTTCTATAAAATGCCTGTAAAGTGGCGCATGTTTCCCATGCTTAGAACAGTCCCTGCACAAAATGACATTTTTAAAGGAATAAAAGTCATTTAAAACTGCTTGCGGCTTTAATGTAATGTCGGGTCCTGGCAATATGGATGAAAATCAGTGAGACAAAAAGCATGGGTACCCCCCAGCCCCAGTCCATTACCAGGCCCTTTTGGTCTTGTATGGATATTAAGGGGAACCCGGCACCCAAATTAAAAAAAGGAAAGACGTGGGGCCCCCAGGCCCTATATACTCTGAACAGCAGTATACAGGCGGTGCAAACAAGACAGGGACTGTAGGTTTGTTGTTAAGTAGAATCTGTTTTTAATTTTGAACTGGTACATTTTTAAAGTGTAGCTCCAGCCAAAAAATCTATTTTTAATCTTTGTGGAAAACATAGGGAAGGGTTATCACCCCTGTAACATTGATTTTGCTGTCTGTGCACCTCTTCAGAAGATTTCACCTCACTTTCTGTCCCAATGACAAATGTTTTTTGAAAATTTGGGGGTTTTAGTGAAAAAAGGATTGGCGATAAAGCATCAGTGAAGAGGAGACACGTTTTTCCCATATTAACTCTTACAGGAGGGAAGGGACCAAAAAGTTCACGCAAACTTTAGAACCCCATTAAAGTCTATGGGACTCAAACGTTCAAAATAAAAAGTGCTAATTTTAAAGGCTAATATGCAAGTTATTGTCCTAAAAAGGGTTTGGGGACCCGGGTCCTGCCCCAGGTTTTAAGTTTTAAGAAGGGCCGTTTTTTCGGGAGCAGTGATTTTAATGATGCTTAAAGTAAAGAAAAAGTGAAATATTCCTTTAAATATCGTACCTGGGGGGGTTTCTATAAAATGCCTGTAAAGTGGCGCATGTTTCCCATGCTTAGAACAGTCCCTGCACAAAATGACATTTTTAAAGGAATAAAAGTCATTTAAAACTGCTTGCGGCTTTAATGTAATGTCGGGTCCTGGCAATATGGATGAAAATCAGTGAGACAAAAAGCATGGGTACCCCCCAGCCCCAGTCCATTACCAGGCCCTTTTGGTCTTGTATGGATATTAAGGGGAACCCGGCACCCAAATTAAAAAAAGGAAAGACGTGGGGCCCCCAGGCCCTATATACTCTGAACAGCAGTATACAGGCGGTGCAAACAAGACAGGGACTGTAGGTTTGTTGTTAAGTAGAATCTGTTTTTAATTTTGAACTGGTACATTTTTAAAGTGTAGCTCCAGCCAAAAAATCTATTTTTAATCTTTGTGGAAAACATAGGGAAGGGTTATCACCCCTGTAACATTGATTTTGCTGTCTGTGCACCTCTTCAGAAGATTTCACCTCACTTTCTGTCCCAATGACAAATGTTTTTTGAAAATTTGGGGGTTTTAGTGAAAAAAGGATTGGCGATAAAGCATCAGTGAAGAGGAGACAGGTTTTTCCCATATTAACTCTTACAGGAGAGAATTTCCCTTCCTGGGGGTAGATTTCATCTCACTTCCTGTTGTCTCTTTCCGTTTGCAAGTAGGAGTCGTTTGTAAGTTGGATGTTTAAAAGTAGGGGCCTGCCCTATATACTCTGCAGAAATTGGGGCCTTAGGTGTTGGTGTTGCCACAACACTGTAAGCCCTCACAGTTATGCCCCATACACACGGTCGGACTTTGTTCGGACATTCCGACAACAAAATCCTAGGATTTTTTCTGACGGATGTTGGCTCAAACTTGTCTTGCATACACACGGTCACACAAAGTTGTCGGAAAATCCGATCATTCGGAAGGCAGTGACGTAAAACACGTACGTTGGGACTATAAACGAGGCAGTGGCCAATAGCTTTCACCTCTTTATTTATTCTGAACATGCGTGGTACTTTGTCCGTCGGATTTGTGTACACACGATCGGAATTTCCGACAACGGATTTTGTTGTCGGAAAATTTTATAGCTTGCTCTCAAACTTTGTGTGTCGGAAAATACGATGGAAAATGTGTGATGGAGCCTACACACGGTTGGAATTTCCGACAACAAGGTCCTATCACACATTTTCCGTCGGAAAATCTGACCGTGTGTACGGGGCATTACTCTTGGTGGGCGCAGGAACGGGCCCTGCTGTGAAATAATAGATCAAGAATTGTAATTACATGCCATTGTTGAACAGTGGTAGAAAAATTGGGCCTTTGGTGGTGGGGGTGCTGGTGTCACAACACTGTAAGTCCTCACAGTTACTCTTGGTGGGCGCTGGAACGGGCCCTGCTGTGAAATATTATATCAAGAATTGTAATTACATGCACCTGTTGAACAGGGGCAGAAAAATTGGGCCTTTGGCGGTGGTGGTGGTGTTGCCACAACACTGTAAGCCCTCACAGTTACTCTTGGTGGGCGCAGGAATGGGCCCTGCTGTGAAATATTAGATCAAGAATTGTAATTACATGTCCCTGTTGAACAGGGGCAGACAAATTGGGCCTTAGGCACTGGTGCCACAACACTGCAACCCCTCACAGATGCTATAGTTGGAGAGCAGGAATGAGCCCTGCTGCAAAGAATTGCATTAAAAATTGTAATTACATGCCCCTGTTAAACAGGGGCTGAAAAATTGGGCCTTGGGCACTGGTGCTGGTGCCACAATACTGCATCTCCTCACAGATACTCTAGTTGGAGAGCAGGAATGAGCCCTGCTGCAAAGTATTGCATCAAAAAATTGTAATTACATGCCCCTGTTAAACAGGGGCAGAAAAATTGGGCCTTGGCCACTGGTGGCGGTGCCCAGAACCAAAAATGTTCTTACAAGCTATCAGCATTAAAATTGAGGAGGAAGAGGATTGTGACTCAGCATAACAGGATAGTCACTCAGCATCAGCGTAGGCAGTCTTGAAGGGCTCTCACATTAAAAAAAAATAAAATCGGTTACATCAGCATCAGGTGCTTGGTAGCTGGTGATCCAAGACTGATTCATTTTTATGAAGGTCAGCCGATCGACCGATTCGGTGGACAGGCGCACCCTGTAATCGGTTACAAAGCCTCCAGCAGCACTGAATGTGTGTTCCGAAAGAACGCTGGATGCAGGACAGGCCAGTAGCTTAATTGCATACTGTGCAAGCTCTGGCCAGTGATCCATCCTCAAGACCCAGTAACCCAGAGGATTTTCGGTGGGAAAGGTGTCCAAGTCTGATCTTGCCCCTAGGTAATCCTGCACCATGTGAATCAGACGCTGGTGATGGTTGCTGGAACCGATCAGACCTTGGGGCTGCAGACTAAAAAATTGTCTGAAAGCATCGGTCAGACGGCCACCTTCTCCACCGCTCCTTCTGTGACTGACCAAAGCCTCAGCAACACGTTGTCCAGGAGGACCAGGAAATTGTAACCTCCCAGGCTCTGGAAACACGTTGCACAAACCTTTCTGCAAAGTCTCCCGAAGATGTTTCATCCTCTGCTCCCTCTGCAACAGCAAGATAAGGTCCGCAACCTTACCCTTGTAACGTGGATCAAGGAGGGTTGCCAGCCAGTACTCATCCCTCCCCTTGATACCACGAATACAAAGATCCTTCCGCGGGCTTTGCAGGATCAGGGAGGCCATGAAGCATAGGTTTGCTGAGGCATTCGGTCCAAAGTCCTCTGGGTCAATAAGGATGACATGATCCGCAGCCACCTCCTCCCAGCCACGTACAAATCCATGGGTTTCTTCGGACTGTAAATGATCCCTTGAAGACTGCTGCTGATGCTGAGTGCCAGGCTCCACCTCCATGCTGACACAATCCTCCTCCTCCTGTGTGATCAGCGGGCACGCAGGAACACTGTCTGGATAAAGGGGCCTTGACAGGTAAGGAAGTCCTCCTCTTCCTCCCTCTGTTCTGCCCTGTCCATTATTTCATGCAGTGTGTGCTCCAACAGGTGGACAGTGTCACTGATGCATTCTCTGTCACTGCTCACCATCCTCGTGGCATCCTCAAATGGTGACAGGACAGTGCATGCATCCCTGATCATGGCCCACTGGCGTGGGGAAAAAAAACAAGCTCCCCTGACCCTGTCCTGGTGCCATAGTCGCACAGGTACTCATTGATGGCCCTCTGCTGCGTGTGCAGCCGCTGCAGCATGGCCAACGTTGAGTTCCACCTGGTGGGCATGTCACAGATTAGGCGGTTCTTGGGCAGGTTAAATTCCTTTTGGAGGTCAGTCAGCCGAGCACTGGCATTATATGACCTGCGGAAAGGCACACAGATTTTCCTGGCCTGCCTCAGGACATACTGTAAGCCCAGGTACCTGCCCAAGAACTGCTGCTCCACCAAGTTAAAGACGTGAGCCAAACAGGGCACATGGGTCAGTTGTCCCTGTCAGAGGGCAGAGAGGAGGTTGGTGCAATTGTCGCAAACAACCATACCTAGCTTAAGCTGGCGTAGCGTCAACCACCTCTGAACCTGCCCCTGCAGAGCTGATAGAATCTCTGCCCCAGTGTGGCTCCTGTCCTCCAAGCACACCAGCTCAAGCACCACATGGCATCTTTTTGCCTGTGTGCTTGCATAGCCCCTTGAACGCCTATGGAGCACCGCTGGTTCTGAGGACAAATCAGCACAGGAAGAGGCCATGGAGAAAGAAGAAGAGGAGGGGGTGGAGGAGAGAGGTGTGGCAGAATCACAGAGAAAAAAGAAAGAAAGGACGCACCAGACATGTGCATTATCCTTTGGATGTAAATTTATTAAAAACATAATAAAAAGGAATTACTTACAAACAGTTGTAGAAGATCTCATAATGTAAACAATCTTCAAATGACAGCATGCAATCTAAGATCAGCGGAGCCCACCACAGGTCACAGAGGAACTCACAGCGATCACTGCTATCTGACACATTTCAAGGGGAACATCCCCTCTTCCTCAGAGCACAGCAGTGAATCCTCCTTCAGCAGTCCCCTTATAAATGTGTATCCATATGCACCTTCAATCAATGAGCACAAATCATGGTGGCCCCTCCCTCTTACGCCCCCAGATCCATGGGCAGACCAGCAAATAAAATAGTAATTAAGATAATACTGCAAGTAGTATTGATAATAGCCCTAATAATAATAATAATGATAGTAATAATAATGATAATAATAATAATAAGAACGCCCACTAAAAGGGACATGGCCAAACCCTTGTCGACGGCAGCACATACCGTATATAAAATGATGTGTGAAAGTGGTAAGCAAAAGATTCCTCGTATTCCATAAAATCTGGTCAATTTAGTGGCTCCTCGTGGCAGCTGTGAAATGAAAGGGGCCACGCCACCATTAGCTACGGTGTAACTACGGTGTAACTTCCTGGTTCGTTAGTAAGGCCTGGAATGCACGCCAGTGTGTCTGCACTTCAGGCAAGTGGAAGGGGCGGACCTGGCATCACTTCCTCCGCGTCACTGATCACTCATCAATGACATGGGTGGCGGGAAGCAGGTCGGCGCCATATATTTTTTTTTTTCTGTGGCAGAATCACCACTAGCAGAATTTTGGAGGCGTGGTGGAACAACCTCCAACACTACTGCACCCTGTCCTGCATCCTTCCGGGCTGCCAGAAGAGTCACCCAGTGCACGGTGAAAGATAGGTAACGTCCTTGCCCATGCCTGCTGGACCATGAGTCAGCAGTAATATGTACCGTACCACTGACCGCCCTGTCCAGCGAGGCCAAGACATTGCCTTCCACATGCCGGTAGAGAGCAGGGATTTGCCGTCCGTGAGAAAAAGTGGCGTTTGGGAACCTGCCACTGAGGAAGCGCACATTCCACAAACTCACAGAAGGGGGCAGAGTCTACCAACTGAAAAGGCAGCAGTTGAAGTGCTAGCAATTTAGCCAAGCTAGCATTCAACCGCTGGACATGTAAATGGCTGGGAGCGAACTTCTTTTGGCGGTGCAGCAGCTGGGGCGGGGAAATTTGCCTGGTACAATCTGACATTGGTGTACCGATAGCAGATTGCCTGCAAGTACTTGGCTGTGACACACCTAATTCTACACCTTCATTCCTCTCAGTGCAGGTTTCAGAGAGGGCTGAAGGTATAGTGGGGTTGGAGATCCCAGCTGATGAGGAGCAAGGAGAGGTCCACTTTGTTCTTTGGTGTGGG
This sequence comes from Aquarana catesbeiana, assembly GCF_042186555.1. Lineage (NCBI taxonomy): Eukaryota > Metazoa > Chordata > Amphibia > Anura > Ranidae > Aquarana > Aquarana catesbeiana. The sequence continues at coordinate 623,525,660 of NC_133324.1, forward strand.
TCTTTTAGGTACGCTTGCCAATGAACTGAATGGCAGGTCGACATATGTCTGGTCAAGCATGTGGTGCCCAAGCGGGTGATGTTTTGGCCATGCTAGATACGCTTGACACATATGTTGCAAATAGCAGCGGTGGGATCTGATGCACTCATCTCAAAAAAGGCCCATGCCAAAGAACTTTTGGAATAATGCACAGAGACAGCAGCGCCCTGCACATGCGGAGCTCTGCGGTGTGATGCAATCAGTGTGCTGCCCTTAAGCTGGCCCCTGGAGGGCATCCTGCCTCATTGGAGATGTGCCTCCTCCTCTCTGCTATCAGGCACCCACGTGGAGTCAGTGATCTCATCGTTCCCTCCCTCCTCATCACTGGAGCAAAGCTGGCAGTATGCTGCAGCTGGGGGAACATGACTGCCAGATTGCTGTCCTTCTTGGGCAGCCCCTCTCTCTGGGCTCACGTTACGGCCTTCCTCTAGCTGGATACCATCATCTGAGCCTTCAAAACGCTGGGCATCCTCCTGGAGCATGTACCCAACACTGGGGTCAAACAGTTCGGGGGACTCCTCAGGAGAGCATGGTGGGGCTAGGGAAGGAGTGACTGATGCCATTGAGGCGAGGGAATAGGCCGTGTTGGCAGCTGCTTTGCCAGACAAAGTACCCTAAGCCTGGGTGAGAGAGGATGAGGAGGATGAGGATGGCTTGGTCATCCACTCTACCAAGTCTTCCGCATGCTGCGGCTCAACACGGCCAGCTGCCGAAAAAAAGGACAAGCATGTCCCACGGCTACGTGCTGATGAGGATGCACTGTCTCCACGACCAGCACTGTTGCCTCTAGACACAGAGCCTGCTTGCCCTCTTTTATTGGCTTGTGACTGTCTGCCTCACCTTGTTTGCCTTCCAGACATACTAATGGCCTGCAGTGAGATGTACCTGCACAAAGCTGGGATGTATATATATATATATACTTATACTGCAGCTAGCAGAATCAACTGCCTGCCTGTGGTACTAATAGGATCAGAAGAACACCACCAATTTTCTTCAGGTAGCTTTAAGTGCACACTGTGCAGAGGACACAGTACACTAACTGTAAATACTGTAGCTGCCTGCCTGTGGTATTAATAGGATCAGAACAACAGCAATTGTCTTCAGGTAGCTTTAGGTGCACACTGTGCAGAGGACACAGTACACTAACTGTAAATACTGCAGCTGCCTGCCTGCGGTACTAATAGGATCAGAAAAACACCACCTATTTTCTTCAGGTAGCTTTAGGTGCACACTGTGCAGAGGACGCACTACACCAACTTGTAAATACTGCAGCTGCCTGTGGTACTAATAGGATCAGAAGAACACTACCAATTTTCTTCAGGTAGCTTTAGGTGCACACTGTGCAGAGGACGCACTACACTAACTGTAAATACTGCAGCTGCCTGCGGTACTAATAGGATCAGAAGAACACCACCAATTTTCTTCAGGTAGCTTTAGGTGCACACTGTGCAGAGGAAGCACTACACTAACTGTAAATACTGCAGCTGCCTGCGGTACTAATAGGATCAGAAGAACACCACCAATTTTCTTCAGGTAGCTTTAGGTGCACACTGTGCAGAGGACGCACTAATCTAACTGTAAATACTGTAGCTAATAAGACTAATAGGATCAGAAGAACACCAGCAGGTAGCTGTAAATACTGTAAAAATACCTGCCTGCCTGTCAGTAGGAAGAGAATAACAGGAACGGGTCTAGCTAAACTGAATACAGTATATATATATATATATATATATATATATATATATATATATATATATATATACACACACACACACACACACACAACACCTAGGATGCATATATATACACAATATACTGTAGGTGCAGCTAACTGACTCGCCTGCCTACTCTATCTAACTTAAATCAAATGACACTGTCTCTCTCTCTCTCTCTATCTCTCTCTCAATGCTGAAACACACTAGACAGGGCCGACGTGCAGGCGGCCTTATATAGTGTGGTGCGTGTACTAAACCCCCTGACCACCCTGGCTTTGGCCAATTACGGCTTTCTGTACAGACAGCGCTGTGATTGGCCAAGCATGCGGGTCATAGTGCATGCTTGGCCAATCATCAGCCAGCAATGCACTGTGATGCCACAGTGAATTATGGGCCGTGACGGCCCATATCGTTCGCAGTTCGACGAACGGTCGCACATGCGATGTTCGAGTCGAACTCGAGGCTCATCCCTAATTGGGTCTATTCCCTAAATTACCAGCTTACTTTCCACTCGTAGACCATATTCATTACAGGCATCCATTTTTGATTATTGGAACCACGTTTCAAGATAACTAATTGCAACACACACTTTATTGAGTCAAATTTTGATGACTCATGAATGAGGCAAACTTGGACTAGGGAGGGAGGTGGCAACAGCTGGTCATATCAGAAATAAAGTTTTGACTCTGTTTATATTGATGTAACTTATACTGAGAGCTTGACTGTAACTTACTTTCCTGAAAAAGTCCCACGAAACGCAACTGCGTCGGAAATTGCAGCAAGCGAGGCAAGATTGGGTGATGAAAGGGATGATGATCCAAGTTCTTACTGTGTAGTATACAGATATTACGTCACATGTGTGATTTTGCTTTATGTTATGTCCTCATTGTATGTCTTTGTATGTTTTTAACAAAGTTGTTTTACAATAAATTTTGATAATTTTTCAAGAAAACGCATCTGTACCATTAAAGTCCTTTGTTAGTTTATTGAGTCTTTTCTGTGCCAGACAACAATGTCCAAATATTAGAGAACCCTCTTATGAGGCTCTTCCTCCTTCAAAATATTATTTTAATTATCCCTCTTTATCAAGGTGGAACATCTTAGCAGCACTGCAGAACACTTCACTAAAGATAAACATATGTTTCAGATCTTTTTTTCCAAAATGTACAAGTACAACAAACTAAAAACAGTAATGATAGTACATTATATAGCTTGACTATGCCAGAAGAGCTATTTCAACAAGCAGAAATACATTTTAAGACACTTGCTTGTAAAAGATTGCTTTTGAACTTCCAACAAAACATGTAAATACATACATACATACAGGGTTTTTTTTCTCAGAGAAAAGGTGCAGGAAATCACCCTCTCTGTCCAACTCTCTGTCCCAACCACGCCCAAACTCTGCCCCAACCACACCCAAACTCCACCCCCAGCCACACCTTCCTTAGAGGAGAGATTTACAGCGGCGCCAAAAAACTGTAATGAGTTAAGGCTTAGAACTGTGTATCACATAAGGAAAATTCCCCAAAATCCCCCAGCTCTCCTCTCATCACAAATTCCCTCCAACTTTCCTCTCATCACAAATCCCCCCCCAGCTCTCCTCTCATCACAAATCCCCCCAGCTCTCCTATCATCACAAATCTCCCCCCAGCTCTCCTCTCATCACAAATCTCCCCCCAGCTCTCCTCTTATCACAAATCCCCCCAGCTCTCCTCTCATCACAAATCCCCTCAGCTCTCCTCTCTGCTGACCTCCCCCTCCTCCTCCACACACATACAGTATCTCACAAAAGTGAGTACACCCCTCACAGCTTTGCAAATATTTTATTATATCTGTTCATGTGACAACACTGAAGAAATTACACTTTGCTACAATGTAAAGTAGTGAGTGTACAGCTTGTATAGCAGTGTAAATTTGCTGTCCCCTCAAAATAACTCAACACACAGCCATTAATGTCTAAACCGCTGGCAACAAAAGTGAGGACACCCCTAAGTGAAAATGTCCAAATTGGGCCGAATTAGCCATTTTCCTTATCCGGTGTCATGTGACTCATTAGTGTTGCAAGGTCTCAGGTGTGAATGGGGACCAGGTGTGTTAAATTTGGTGTTATCGCTCTCACTCTCTCATACTGGTCACTGGAAGTTCAACATGGAACCTCATGGCAAAGAACTCACTGAGGATCTGAAAAAAAGAATTGTTGCTCTACATAAAGATGGCCTAGACTATAAGAAGATCGCCAAGATCCTGAAACTGAGCTGCAGGATGGTGGTCAAGATCATACAGCGGTTTAACAGGACAGGTTCCACTCAGAACAGGCCTCGTCCTGGTCGACCAAAGAAGTTGAGTGCACACGGTCAGCGTCATATCCAGATGTTGTCTTTTGGAAATAGACATATGAATGCTGCCAGCATTGCTGCAGAGGTTGAAGGGGTGGGGGGTCAGCCTGTCAGTGCTCAGACCATACGCTGCACACTGCATCAAATTGGTCTGCATGGCTGTCGTCCCAGAAGGAAGCCTTTTCTAAAGATGATGCACAAGAAAGCCCGCAAACAGTTTGCTGAAGACAAGCAGACTAAGGACATGGATTACAGGAACCATGTCCTGTGGTCTGATGAGACCAAGATAATCTTATTTGGTTCAGATGAATGTCAAGCGTGTATGGCGGCAACCAGGTGAGGAGTACAAAGACAAGTGTGTCTTGCCTACGGTCAAGCATGGTGGTGGGAGTGTCATGGTCTGGGGCTGCATGACTGCTGCTGGCACTGGGGAGCTACAGATAATTAAGGTTACCATGAATGCCAACATGTACTGTGACATACTGAAGCAGAGCATGATCTCCTCCCTTCGGAGACATGATACAAGAACTGGTTAGAGGCTGCAGGCATATTACAGGAGATGGTCAGAGGCTGTGGGCATAGTACAGGAGATGTCAAGATGTCAGAGGCTGTGGGCATGGTACAGGAGTTGTCAGAGGCTGTGGGCATGGTACAGGAGATGGTCAGAGACTGAGGACATGATACTAAAGATGTTGAGAATGTAGACATGATTTAGGAGATGGTTAGAGACTGCAGACATGATACAAGAGATGATCATAGACTGCGGACATGATACAAGAGATGGTCAGAGACTGAGGACATGATACAAGAGATCAATGTAGCCTCACCAGTGCCCATGAAATGCAGCCTCACTGTGCCCATCCATGCAGCTTCACTGTGCCCATCCATGCAGCCTCACTGTGCCCATCATTGCAGCCTCACTGTGCCCATCATTGCCGCCTCACCGTGCCCATCATTGCCGCCTCACCGTGCCCATCATTGCAGCCTCACCCTGCCCGTAATTGTAGCCTCACCATGCCCATTATTGCAGCCTCACCGTGCCCTCATTGCAGCCTCCCCATCATTGCAGCCTTACTGTGCCCATCATTGCCACCTTACTGTGCCCATCATTGCCACCTCACTGTGCCCATCATTGCAGCCTCACCATGCCCATCATTGCAGGCTCACCATGCCCATCATTGCAGCCTCACATGCCCATCATTGTAGCCTCACTGTGCCCATCATTACAGCCTCACCGTGCCCATCATTGCCGCCTAACCATGCCCATCATTGCCGCCTCACCATGCCCATCATTGCAGCCTTACCGTGCACTCATTGCAGCCTCACCATCATTGCCACCTTACTGTGCCCTCATTTCAGCCTCCCTCACCATCATAGAAAAGAAAGAAGATGTGAAGGGGCGAGTGGCGCTACCTATATGTCAAATAGTGCTCTAAAATCACTCTATAGTGGCTAAATATTAAAAGACACAGTGCTATTGTGGAATAAATTATAACAAACAGTTACCATAAAGGTAGGTGGGTGCTAAAGCCCTCTATGTGTGGGCCCCAATCCTACACAAGAGAGGTTATCACCAAAAATGTAATAGCTTACAAATTAGTGTAACATAAAAATAACTCCTCTCCTTATATCAGTGCATAAAACATCCAAACATGAATATCATGATAGTATAGTGATCCTCTGCTTATAACAGTGCATATAGTGTCCAAACCCAAAATACAGAATGTGAGTGGACCAAAAAACCAAATCCAAATAAGGATACAAAGAATCGCACCAAAAAACAAAAAAGTTATAAAAAAATCGCACCAAAGTTGCACCAAAATGTAATTATCGCACCATACACAAAAAACATATAAGTGAATACATACAGTGTCCCAATCATAAAATCAAGATGTATATAAACCCAAGATGCAAAAAAACCAAAAAAAATGCAAAAAAAATCACACCAAAAAACTGAAAAAATGCAAAATTCGCACCAAAATTAAAAATTGCACCAAGATGCAGTTTATACAAAGAACACATAGGTGCATTCATCCCAATGAAGGTGACTGTTCTTGTTTAGAGAAATTGTGGCAGGTAACTTTAGTGATCACAGAGTCTTGACAGGTGACTTGCGTGCTCCCCCTCAAGGGTTCCCACTCACCAGATCCTACTACCCCTACAGGGGTAATGCGCATGTAGCTCCTTAGGTTGGCAGGTAACCACTGGTGTCAGCCTCTGCAGTTCCTCGAGCAGCCTTGCACTAAAGTCAAGTACAGGAAATTTTCTGTTTTATGCATAAGCCTGTATGATGTACTCGTGTTTGCGATAGCACCGCCGCCTGCACGAGTACAGCAGTGCACAGTCAATCATGTAATGACAGGTTGTATGCTGCACATGGGCTGCCCGAGCAGAGGAAATATGTGGGGAATGAAGCTAAATGGATCAGTTAGCCCATGTACAAGAGCCCTCCTGTTAAAAAACATGCACTACAACACACACACACACACATATATATACACATATATGTATATATATGTGAGTACACCCCTCACATTTTTGTAAATATTTTATTATATCTTTAGATGTGACAACACTGAAGAAATTACACTTTTCTACAATGTAAAGTAGTGAGTGTACGGTTTGTATAACAGTGTACATTTGCTGTCCCCTCAAAATAACTCAACACACAGCCATTAATGTCTAAACAGCTGGCAGCAAAAGTGAGTACACCCCTAAGTTAGAATGTCCAAATTGGGCTAAAAGTGTCAATATTTTTTGTGTCCACCATTATTTTCCAGCACTGCCTTAACCCCCTTGGGAATGGAGTTCACCAGAGCTTCACAGGTTGCCACTGGAGTCCTCTTCCACGCCTCCATGATGACATCACTGAGCTGGTGGATGTTAGAGACCTTGCACTCCTCCACCTACCATTTGAGGATGCCCCACAGATGCTCAATAGGGTTTAGGTCTGGAGACATGCTTGGCCAGTCCATCACCTTTACCTTCAGCTTCTTTAGCAAGGCAGTGGTCACCTTGGAGGTGTGTTTGGGGTCGGTATCATGTTGAAATACTGCCCTGCAGCCCAGTCCCTGAAGGGAGGGGATCATGCTTCAATATGTCACAGTACATGTTGGCATTCATGGTTCCCTCAATGAACTGTAGCTCCCCAGTGCCGGCAGCACTCCTGCAGCCCCAGACCATGACACTCCCACCACCATGCTTGACTGTAGGCAAGACACACTTGTCTTTGTACTCCTCACCTGGTTGCCGCCACACACGCTTGACACCATCTGAACCAAATAAGTTTATCTTGGTCTCATCAGTAATCCCTGTCCTTAGTCTGTTTGTCTTCAGCAAACTGTTTGCGGGCTTTCTTGTGCATCATCTTTAGAAGAGGTTTCCTTCTGGGATGACAACCATACAGATCAATTGCTACGTATGGTCTGAGCACTGACAGGCTGACCCCCCACCCCTTCAACCTCTGCAGCAATGCAGGCAGCACTCATACGTCTATTTACCAAAGACAACCTCTGGATATGACGCTGAGCACGTGCACTCAACTTCTTTGGTCGACCATGGCGAGGCCTGTTCTGAGTGAAACATGTCCTGTTAAATAGCTGTATAGTCTTGGCCACCATGCTGCAGCTCAGTTTCAGGGTCTTGCCATTCTTCTTAAAGCCTAGGCCAGTGATGGTGAACCTTGGCGCTCCAGATGTTTTGCAACTACATTTCCAATGATGCTCATGCACTCTGCACTCTGCACTCTGAACTTCCAATGACCAGTATGAGAGAGGGAAAGCGATAACACCAAATATAACATACCTGCTCCCCCATTCACATCTGAGACCTTGTAACACTAACGAGTCACATGACATCAGGGAGGGAAAATGGCGAATTGGGCCCAATTTGGACATTTTCACTTAGGGGTGTACTCACTTTTGTTGCCAGCGGTTTAGACATTAATGGCTGTGTGTTGAGTTATTTTGAGGGGACAGCAAATTTACACTGTTATACAAGCTGTACACTCACTACTTTACATTGTAGCAAAGTGTAATTTCTTCAGTGTTGTCACATGAAAAGATATAATAAAATATTTGCAAAAATGTGAAGGGTATACTATACATATCGTAAGTGTATTGTAAGATACTGTATATATTCTTAAATTATGAAGGGCGAGGTGATTGATGGACGTTAGGGATGAGCTCGATGTTCAACTCAAACATTGGGTGTGCGCCTGTTCACCGAACAGCGAACATTAGTTGGCATTCACGGTAAATTTGAGCACAGCGGAATGCCCCATAATGCACTGCGAGATCGCAGTGCATTGCCGTATAATGATCGGCCAAAGCATGCACCTGACCTGCATGCTTTGGCCAATCACAGCACGCTCTGCTGAGAGAGCCATAATTGGCCAAAGGCAGGGTGCCTTTGACCAATCATGGCTCAGGGGGACTAAGTCCATGCCCCACACGGCGTGGAATTAGTCCCCCTGACTAAGTCCACTCCCTAAGGCTGCCTACACGGGGCCATGTGTAGTGTTGTTGATGTGTCGATAGCTTGAGTTAGGCAGACAGGCTATTCAGTTAGTGGCAGTGTATTTGAGATTATATATATATATATATATATATATAGAGAGAGAGAGAGAGAGAGAGAGAGAGAGAGAGAGAGAGCACAAACTGTTGCCAAGATTACTTCCTCTATCCATGCAGACCTGCAGCAACTGGGTCTTCGAATGGAAGTTATAGAAAAGAAAGCTGACCAATCAGTCGCAAAAATTAACCAAAACTCCAGAATCCAGGATGTACAAGATCAATTAGAAACCGCACTGTCCAAAATTGATGACCTTAAGAACAGGTCCAGGCACTACAACTTTAGGCTTAGAGGCCTACCTGAATCTGTGAAAGAGGTTCACCCAGCCATTTGGTCATTTATTAAAGAATTAATCCCAAACATCCCAGACCATTTCCTGGAGCTTGACAGGGCCCACGGAGCCTTACAACCACCACGTACAGATGGGCTCCCACGGGACATCATAGTCAAGCCCCACTTTTATGCGGTGAAGGAAGAAGTGATGAAAAGATCACGTGCAGCAGAAACGCCCGCCTTCCAAGGTCATCCGATCCAGACCTTTGCGGATCTCTCCCCCTACACTGTCCAGAAACGGCGGGTCCTCAAGCCTCTCCTCCAAGTGCTGGCACAGAAAGAAATCTCTTACAGATGTTCCTTTCTGCTACGACTCAACTTCTCCTATCGCAACAAAGGCTATGGCTTTGCCTCATTCCAGGAAGAACATATGCTTTTACAGCTGGGCCTAATATCTCAGGAAATACAACCTCCATCGACCAACAGACGTTCATCCTCTTCTACCAAAATACCGTCACCCCCCAGTCCTCTCACCCCAGTCTGGCAGAAACAACAGACCAAGAGATCGAAGGACTCCCAGTCGCCATGAAATATTCATACCGGGCTATGACATCACTCTTAGGGCCTTGCCCTGCCTTGATTGGACCACTGGGAGGTCCTTGTTCACCTGTTGACTACCGTCCCATCTCCATCCCAGATGCCTACTAACTACCTTTTTGGTTACCCTCACTTTTACATTTATTTTTACTTTTTACTTTTTTTAAGAGACATCTCTTTAGGGTGGGTTAGGGCGTGAGATCTAAGTTCAAAAGTTTAAAAGTTTTGAGTTCAAAAAGTTTTACTTGTATGCTCTCCAAAAGCCTAGTTACAACTTGCTTTATGGTTGTAGGAGAGGTCTGATTCTCAATAATGTTGCCTTGGTGTGCCCTCAGGAGCTGCCTGGGGGGGTCCTGGACCTCTCCCCTTTTCATGGTGAGCACGGGGCCCTACGATAGGCCACCAAATGCTTTGCAGTTACAATAGCAAGCTACTTGGAGCCGGGTGTGATGGACTCCTTGTCACCCTGGATCTCCCAGAGGGACACCGGATGAAATTCTAGAAACAATGAAATCTCTTAAGTCAATTATTACAAGAAATTTGATCCTTGCCTAGCCCCTTACATGGCCTGGTTCTTCAATCCCCTCAGGGATGAAGTTCCATTAACAAAGATCTGAATTCAGCTTATATTTCAGTCATCCCCAAACCAGAGAAAAATTTAATCTCCCTTATTAACAACGATCTCAAAATCATGACCAAAATATTTGCCACAAGAATGTCTGGTTTTAAACACTAAATATATACACAAAGATCAGGTAGGCTTCATTCTGGGAAGGCAGGGCCCAGACCAAGTTAGAAGAGCCTACTACACTCCACGTTACACGTTATCTCCCTACTACACTCTCAGTGGGATGGGGGACCACCGCAAGAAGGCTTCCTCCTCTCCATTAACTTTCAAAAAGCATTTGACTGTCTCCTGGCCCTATCTCTTTGGACTTCTGGAGAGGTGGGGGTTTGGCCCGGGATTTATAGATATTATCTCCTCTACAGATACTCGGATACATTCAAAATCAGTAGAGGAACCAAACAAGGATGCCCCCTGTCCCCTTTAATTTTTGAGATTTTGCGGACCCCAGGAACTCAAATGTGCTCTTTTGCGGATGACTTACTCCTATTTATCACTTCCCCACTGACATCCACCCCCATACTACACCAACTACTTATAGACTTTGGCGCTATATCGGGCCTAACAGTAAATATATCTAAATCCATTGCATTAAATATATCGGTACACGCTGACTTGGTGGAACGAATGAAACAACACTTTGCTTTCACATGGTCCTCTGACTCCATTAGAATTAGACTCCCGGGGAACATAAGCAACCTATACTCCATTAACTATCCTATGAGGTTTCGGAAGTTGGAAGGTGACATGCAAGCATGGTTAAGATGTGGTCTCTCCAGGTGCGCATGCGCGAGAGCTCCAATATGGCTGCTTGAGCCAGGAGCTCCGCTCCACCCCGGACCACAGAGCCACACTACAGCCGCCACAGCCCACAGCACGGCACCCCGCCACTCCATCTGAGCCTGGGACCTCCGGGGGAACCAGCGGAGATGTCCGGTCCCCCGGTGAGACGTGACCTCGGCCCGCAATTCGAGACAGCAGGAACGGACGGGTGTACCAAGATGGCCGCCAGCACGGACGTCTCCCAGCCACATGCAGCCCAGCTCACTAAGGCTCCAGAACACAGGCCGGTATTAACCCCCCCGACACTAACATATGCCCAGGCAGCACAGGGGCCCCCAATCCTGCCTCAGAATCCCCATCAAGGCTCCCTGAAGCACCAGGCCTCTGTTAAGGCCTCCGCAGGCCCCTTGAGCCATACACGCCAGGAGGTATCTCCCCAGGCCTTATCAGCACAGGCCCAACTCCTAGGTGCTGCAAACCAGCCCTCAGGCTTTTCAGTCACTGACTTCACATTGATGCAGGAAGACATGTTTGCTAAATTCTCCTCTTTATTGGAGAAAGGTCTAGCCAGCACAGTACAACAGATCACCAATACCATTAAAGCAGATCTGTCGAGTTTAGGCTCGAGAATTGAAGCCATAGAGGATAAAGTCGAGAGCACAGTCTCCAGAACAAACCAAAATGCAGCCCACCTCCAGACTATTCAAGAACAGCTGGACGTGGCCCTTTCCAGGATTGACGAACTCGAGAACAGGTCCAGGAGGTATAATTTTAGAATCAGAGGCCTCCCGGAAACCTTCACAGACATCCCCTCCATGGTACAGGACATTATATCTGAACTTATACCAAATATCCCCCCTCAACGTCTCGAATTAGACAGGGCACACGGGGCTCTCGGACCCCCCCAGACAAGACGGCTCACCCAGAGACATAATAGTGAAACCGCACTTTTTTGCGGTTAAAGAGGAGGTCATGCGACAATCTCGTCAGAACCCAAAGCTGCAACACAGGGGGCACCAGATCCAGATATTTGCTGATTTAGCTCCTTCAACCATTCAAAGACGCAGAACTCTAAAACCCCTTCTTACGGTCCTTTCACAACGGGACATCAAATACCGCTGGTCCTTTCCTTTTGCTGTAAAATTTACATCTCAGGGCAAATCCCATTCATTCTCCAGTCTCCCAGAAGGTGAAAGACTTTTACTGTCCCTCAAGTTTATTTCCCTGGAGGCGCCAATGGACTTTTCTGCATCTTCATCAGGTTCGACCGAGCGTCCCCCTCCGGGCAGCCCTGTGTCCCCCCTATGGAATAAGGGCACTTCCAAGAGGAGCAAGGATGGTAGACCACCGTAAGGGTCGGCTGGTACCTTCACTTTTCTCTGTCCCCTCAGGGACTCTTTCTTTGGGGCAGTTGTCCCTACAGTTGTCGGAGCTGGAGCTCCAAACCCCCTCTTAAACAAAAGGCATGATGAGCCCACTACCCGGGACACACTTCTCCACACACTTTTTCACTACAGTTTCCCCTGATGCAAACCCCCTCTATGGGAGGAGGGGAGAAACCGTCTATGATCTGAGTATTCACATTCCTCCCTATACTGGAACTGTTCAGCGGATTCAGATGCCCTCCCGCAGAAGACTGGATTCTCACGACAATAGCCCTTTTTGAGTGATAAGGATTTTTCCCACTTAGGAGAGCTGAACTCGGTCTAGATTTCTTGGGACTACTGTATTAGGCCCCGCTCTCGTATATGTTGGGGTCACCTATGTGTCTAGCTACCCATGACCCACATCGTTTTAGGATACGATCCGCTTTTAGGGGTCCTTTTACTCCCATCCCTTGGCGCCAGGGCCTTTTAGGAGGCCCACCCAGCCAGAATGTGGGTAGGGGAAGGGGGAAGTACGGAGGGAGGGGAGTGTTGTTTAACGTTTACAGTTTAATTGTGTTTACATAGTTAACTTGGCATTAAGAGCCGGGAATATAGGGCTGTTTGAACCTTACTAGAGTTTTTCACATTAGTGTGTAAGTTTTACTGAATTTTCTTGACATAGCTAGGGACCGGGGTGGATCCCTTGCACCTCCACTCATTTCCGAAGAACCGTTAGTGTCCTTTGGATTTGGGACTTCAGTCGGCCTCTCGGGTGGACTGAAGGTTAAAATTGGGACTATTGCGGACATTACTTCGCAATATCCCAAGGGTCCTACTAGGGGACCCATGTCGCTATCTTTGTTTTTGTATGTTTGTTTGTCCTTTTCTACTTTCCTTTCCCGCTCAACCTTCTTCTTTTTTCTAGCTGTCCGGCGGGGGGGGGGGGGCTGCACATCCCCGGGATAGATTTAGAAGATCTCCGCTACTTTCCTTGCCAGGCAAGCTATAGAAGACTTCCAATCAGGGGCGGACTGACAACTCATGGGGCCCCCGGGCAATAGGAGATCCTGGGGCCCCCTGTCCCCGCTCATGTGTTCCCACCCACACTCAAGCCACACCCACACAAATCCCCACCTACATTTTGCACTGCCCACACTACATGCGTTCGTCACAGAATTACATTAAAGAAAGTGCAACAACAGGTACCTTTCCAAAATTAAAGTGATTGTAAAGGCTCATTTTTTGTTTTTTTAAATAACAAACATATCATACTTACCTTCACTGTGCAGCTCGTTTTGCACAGAGTGGCCCCGAACCTCGACATCTGGGGGTGGCTCTCGCGGCTCCTCCCCACATCAGATAACTCCCTAGGAGAAGCGCTCTCCCGGGGGGGGGGGAGTTACCTTGCAGGTGGGCTCCCGTGTCCAGCATTTGCGTCTATAGACACATGTTTACATACATGTGCTCATCCTACATAAAGCTTTTCATATAGAGCATGTGCTGGGATCATGGGGGTGCTTTACATTTTTTTTTTTATTATTTTTATTAACTTTATATAATTTTCACTGATCACCAATGTAAGGAACATTCTTCTCACTGACCACCAATGTAAGGAACATTCTTCTCACTGACCACCAATGTAAGGAACATTCTTCTCACTGACCACCAATGTAAGGAACATTCTTCCCACTGACCACCAATGTAAGGAACATTCTTCCCACTGACCACCAATGTAAGGAACATTCTTCTCACTGACCACCAATGTAAGGAACATTCTTCCCACTGATCACCAATGTAAGGAACATTCTTCTCACTGATCACCAATGTAAGGATCATTCTTCTCACTGACCACCAATGTAAGGTACATTCTTCTCACTGACCACCAATGTAAGGAACATTCTTCCCACTGATCACCAATGTAAGGAGCATTCTTCTCACTGACCACCAATGTAAGGAACATTCTTCCCACTGACCACCAATGTAAGGAACATTCTTCTCACTGATCACCAATGTAAGGGGCATTCTTCCCACTATTTATTGAATCCATATTGAGCACTATATTTGATTGGCTGTTTGCTTCTGCTTAGGCCTGGCACACACGCACAATCACAATCACGCACATGATGATGAAGTCATCATCAGGTGCGATTGTGCGTGTTTGCCAGGCCTAAGCAGAAGCAAACAGCCAATCAAATATAGTGCTCAATATGGATTCAATAAATATGCATAGCCATAGATATCATAAATGACTACAGGAGATAACCAGAGACTGCGAATGCAACTACAGGAGATAACCAGAAACTGGGGATGCAACTACAGGAAATAACCAGACTGCAAATGCGACTACAGGAAATAACCAGAGACTGGGGATGCGACTACAGGAGATAACCAGACTGCAAATGCGACTATAGGAGATAACCAGACTGCGAATGCGACTACAGGAGATAACCAGAGGCTGCAAATGAGACTACTGGAAATAACCAGACTGCGAATGCAACTACAGGAAATAACCAGACTGCAAATGCGACTACAGGAGATGACCAGAGACTGGGGATGCGACTACAGGAGATAACCAGACTGCGAATGTGACTACAGGAGATGACCAGACTGGGGATGCAACTACAGGAGATAACCAGAGGCTGCAAATCCGACTACCGGAAATAACCAGACTGTGAATGCGACTACAGGAAATAACCAGAGGCTGCGAATGCGACTACAGGAAATAACCAGAGACTGGGGATGCGACTACAGGAAATAACCAGAGACTGGGGATGCGACTACAGGAGATAACCAGACTGCGAATGCGACTACAGGAGATAACCAGACTGGGGATGCGACTACAGGAGATAACCAGAGGCTGCAAATGCGACTACAGGAAATAACCAGAGACTGGGATTGCAACTACAGGAGATAACCAGAGACTGGGGATGCGACTACAGGAGATAACTAGACTGCGAATGCGACTACAGGAAATAACCAGAGACTGCGAATGCAACTACAGGAAATAACCAGACTGCGAATGCGACTACAGGAAATAACCAGAGACTGGGGATGCGACTACAGGAAATAACCAGAGACTGGGGATGCGACTACAGGAAATAACCAGAGGCTGCGAATGCGACTACAGGAAATAACCAGAGACTGGGGATGCGACTACAGGAAATAACCAGAGACTGGGGATGCGACTACAGGAAATAACCAGAGATTGGGGATGCGACTACAGGAGATAACCAGACTGCGAATGCGACTACAGGAGATAACCAGACTGGGGACGCGACTACAGGAAATAACCAGACTGCGAATGCGACTACAGGAGATAACCAGAGGCTGCAAATGCGACTACAGGAAATAACCAGAGACTGGGGATGCAACTACAGGAGATAATCAGAGACTGCGAATGCGACTACAGGAAATAACCAGAGACTGGGGATGCGACTACAGGAGATAACCAGAGACTGGGGATGCGACTACAGGAGATAACCAGAGACTGGGGATGCGACTACAGGAGATAACCAGAGGCTGCAAATGCGACTACAGGAAATAACCAGAGACTGGGGATGCAACTACAGGAGATAACCAGAGGCTGCAAATGCGACTACAGGAAATAACCAGAGACTGGGGATGCAACTACAGGAGATAACCAGAGACTGCGAATGCGACTACAGGAAATAACCAGAGACTGGGGATGCGACTACAGGAGATAACCAGAGACTGGGGATGCGACTACAGGAGATAACCAGACTGCGAATGCGACTACAGGAAATAACCAGACTGCGAATGCGACTACAGGAAATAACCAGAGACTGCGAATGCAACTACAGGAAATAACCAGACTGCGAATGCGACTACAGGACTTATTGACATCTGGAGGGAACTGAACCCCAACAGTAGGGATTACACACACATCTCCTCCCTCCACCAATCATATGCTAGAATCGACCACATACTCATTCCGTCTTGCCTCATACCCCTGTCCAAAAAAGCCGCAATATTGGATACAGCATGGTCAGACCATTCACTGGTCCTCCTCACCCTGAGAAATGCGCTCTCAGGGAGAGGAGGCTCCTTTTGGCGATTAAATGAGTCCTTCTCTCCGACCCAAGCCATGTCAAGGAGATAGCAAACTCCATTAAAGAATACTTTCTCCTAAATGACATTTATAACATCTCCCCAGAGACCCTATGGGCTGCCCATAAGGCTACCATTAGAGGCGTTCTAATCAGGATTGCGACCCAGTATAAAAAGGAGCGCATGATCGATATTCAACGTCTTGAAAAATCCTTCCTTTCCCTAAAAGCAGAACACAAAAAACACCCAGACAGGACTATTTTAGAAAGGATAGACGCGACTAGACTAGAGCTGAATCTAGCTTTAATGGCCAAAGCAGAGAAAAACATTAGATGGAGTGGAGCCAAATTTTATTGTCACAAAGATAGATTCGGCTCGATGTTAGCCTCTAAACTTACCCCTAAGTTCCGCTCTCTTTCCTTCCCTAAACTAAGGATAGCGGGACAACCCCCAACAGCTAATCCAAACAAAATAATGTCCGCCTTTCACGACTTTTATGCAAATCTTTATAAACCTCCCCAAGCAGAGAAAGGCCCCTTAACCAATGCATTCCTGCAGAACTTGCAGCTTCCCTCTATCTCCAAAGATTGCAAAGATTTAATGGAAGGAGCCTTTACAGCGGAAGAGGTCAGGGAGGTTATCAAAGGCCTTAAGTCCGGCTCAGCCCCAGGGCCAGATGGTCTCTCGGTCCCCTACTACAAAGAATTTGGTGAAATTTTAGCTCCCTACTTGGCTAAATTTTTTAATTTCATAAAATTAGGCTCCCCACTGGACACTCAACTGAACACTGCATGTATCTCTGTAATCCCCAAACCCAACAAAAATCACGAGGAAGTGGAAAATTACAGGCCTATCTCTCTGATTAATAATGACCTCAAAATTCTTACCAAAATCCTTACCAATTGTCTCTCATCATTTATCAATCTTTATGTAAACAAGGACCAGGTCGGTTTTATACTGGGCAGAAAAGGCCCGGATCAAATCAGGAGAGCAATAGATATAGTTTCCATTCTTCAATCAAACTGGGAAGGTGGGCCGAAACAGGAAGGAATGCTCCTTTCGCTGGACCTTCACAAGGCCTTCGACTCCATCGAATGGCCCTACCTTTTCTCCCTACTGGAGAAGTGGAGATTTGGGCCTAGTTTTCTAGGGACCCTCAGATCACTATATTCCACTCCACGAGCGGTAATTCATTTACAAGGCCAATATTCTAAACCTCTTCCTATTGCAAGAGGCACTAGGCAGGGTTGCCCTCTCTCCCCTTTAATTTTCGCTATCGCAATCGAAACCCTAGCAATTGCAGGTAGATCTAATCCCAACATTCAAGGGGTGTCATGCGGCGACCAAGTCCACAAATGTGGGTTATTTGCTGATGATATGCTCCTATTCATCACATCCCCAACCACTTCCCTCCCAAACCTGTGTAGACTCCTGAAGGAGTTTTCATGGATCTCAGGGTTAAAGGTAAACTATTCTAAATCTTCAGCCTTGAACATCTCCCTCAAATCAAACATGGTGACTTCCCTCCAGAGTGCCTTTGAATTCAAATGGAGTGACACTTCTATCGACTATTTAGGAATCAAGCTCACAGCTAAAACGGAACTACTTTATTCGGCCAACTTCCCTCACACATACCGTAAGCTCGAGGCAGACTTAGGTAATTGGGCAAAGGGCGGAATATCCTGGCTAGGGAGAATTCACGCAGTCAAGATGACATTGCTTCCTAGACTCCTCTACCTCTTCAGAGCCCTTCCAATACATATTGTAAAAGAGCACCTGTCTGCTTTTCAAAGAAAGGTTATCAAATTCATTTGGGGGGGTAAGGGACACAGAATCCAGCAAAACACCTTATTCTTATCCAGATCACGGGGGGGTTGGGTCTCCCTCAGCTCTTCTGGTACTATCAAGCTGCCAGGCTTGCCCAGATATCGACAGTGTATGTGAAGGCAGAGAAGCCAGATTGGATCCAAATAGAGAGACAGACTGTACCCTCTCACACTATTGACTTCCTCTTGTGGGTCCCCCCAAGAAAACGCCCCCCAATTCTTTCACCGACTCTCTCACAATCCTTCAAAATATGGGACACATTAAGAAATAACCAGGCTTTAACTTCCAATTGCCACCCACTTGCACACATTTTTAACAATCCGGACTTTGCTCCGGGTCTAGACATCAAAGCATTTCGATGGTGGTTGGACGAGGGGATGTACCGGATCGGACACTTCTACACAAATGTAGGCTCTATCACCCTAGCCTTTTGTGTGAGCCACTTGGAGATGCCTAGCTCTGAGCGTTTCAGATTTCACCAAATACGTCATTTCCTCTCCCATATTGGGGAGGCAAAATCCGCACCCCACACATTCACGCCAAAGGAACTATGGTGTGGACGGTCTACAGAACAGAGGGGTGGTATCTCCATCATCTACCAGTCACTTGCTAACCAGTCTACCAACACTCCATACATGCTCGCATGGGAGTCGGACCTGTCCATACAGTGGGACCTGGATAAATGGAGGGTCGCCTTTTTTAGGGCCTTTAGGGGCATTAAGAATATATCCATGATAGAGTCCAGTCTCAAGGTTATTACCAGGTGGTACCTCTCCCCGGACAGAATAGCCAAAATGTTCACCTCGGCAGACCCCAGGTGTTATAGGGGATGTTTACTTAGGGGCTCTCTGGCCCACATATTTTGGGAATGCCCGAGATTGAGGACTTTCTGGAACAGGATATTCCTCCTGATCAGAAAAATCACTAATGTCCAAATCCCAAAAACCCCAGCATTGGCGCTCCTAAATGATAACTTGCCCAAGGCACCAAAACTTTCCCGTAAACTAATTCATTTTGTTTTTTTGGGTGCTAAGCTCACCATTGCCAAGGCCTGGAAACAACCCAAAGTGTCCTTTAAGGCGGCGATCCGCAAAATTTCCCGGATCATGGCCCAAGAGAAGCTCGCCAGTATTCTTTACAACTCAAAAGAACAATTTGAAGCTATATGGGAGCCTTGGGCAAAATTCATAGGTATTTCCTTGATTCCTGGAATGCAGACATAATACTTCTGACTGTCTTAGGGGTGCTGGGTTTCTTTCCCATGGGAGGGCTCTTGTCTCTATACCCCTCTCCTCTTTTCTACTCCCCCCCTCTCAACTTCTCTTTCTCACCTACTTGTTTGTCTACTTTTCTTTTCAAGACGCAGATAGTTTGTTGGTTTTAATTGCATTTGGGACCCCAGAGGGTAGGTATCCTCAGGGGTTAATATTACTTAAATATTGTCTCCTTCTTATGAATACCTACACTTCCAACTATAATTTTTGGGGGCATTGGGGGGGGGCTGATTGAGAGTTAGCCGGTCACAGTGTGTTTCCTCTTGGGGTGCCGGCGGATTCTCTCCGGTCCCCTCCAATTAGTCCAATGAAGGTAAAGGGATATCCCCTTTTAGGCCAAAGGTCATACTCTCTATGAAAATTTGTTATGGTCACAGACCGGAGCTAGATACCTAACAATTGTTGTCTCTTAAGTTGCGTGGCCCCATTGGGGTCCGTCTGAATTTGATATGTCTAAACTATCTTTATGACTCATGTTTTGTTTAACCCCTTTTTGTTTGAAAATCAATAAATATTTTAAAATATAAGATGTGGTCTCTCCTGGCTGGGTAGAATAAATGCCATTAA
This sequence comes from Aquarana catesbeiana, assembly GCF_042186555.1. Lineage (NCBI taxonomy): Eukaryota > Metazoa > Chordata > Amphibia > Anura > Ranidae > Aquarana > Aquarana catesbeiana. The sequence goes on from NC_133324.1 coordinate 623,545,703, forward strand.
AATGACATTGTTGCCATATCTGTTATACCTTTTCAGATCCCTCCTGATACCCATAAGGAAACAACTGCTCCTTAAGTTTCAATCACATATCATACGCTTCAGTTGGGGAAAAAGGGTTACCGGTGCGCAAAGGAAGTCCTTTTCCGCTGGAAAAAACAGGGGGGTCTAGGCATCCCCAACCTTTGGTGGTACTACCAAGCTGCCCAATTAGCACATGTCTCCATTGTATATGCTGGTGGCTCTAAACTGGGTCACAATGGAAAGGCAAGCGATCCCCCTCAACACAATAGATTATCTGCTCTGGTGCAATCCCACATCAAGACCCTCAATCCTAGCCCCCACCTTATCCAACTCTTTTACCTAATGTGACACTCTACATAAATTGCCCTCACTAATATCCTGCACAAGACCACTATCACACATCTTTCCTCTTTCTTAATTCAACGGGACCCATCTCTCTGGAATACTGTATAAGCAAACTTGACATGCCCCCCTCAGAAATATGCCGACTTTCACAGATTAGACATTTCCTCCACTCGATCTGTGCAACAAATATGAACCTCCCAATTCCACACTCTGAATGATGGTGCTCCAATATCACGGATCAGAGGGGAGGCATCTCAATCATTTTCTCCTTACTGGCACACAGAGATGAAAAACCACCCTATGCCCGGGCCTGAGAATCAGACATGGAGATATCTTGCTGGTTCCAATCGCTGGAATGAGCTTACAAAGGTATCATGAATGTGTCTTTGATTGAAGCAAATGTGAAAATACTCACAAGGTGGTATTATGTACACGCTAGACTGGCCACAATATACCCAGATTCCTCCTCATTGTGCTACAGAAGGTTTAACCTGGTGGGCACCATGTTCCACATGTGGTGGTCATGTCCCCGCATTAGATCAAAATGGAACAGAATATTCCAACTAATATGGAAAGTCACAGGGGTGGCAGTCCCCCAGGAACCCACAATAGCCCTCTTGGGGGGAAGGGTCAACCGAGTACCCAAATACATGCAATCTTTAATCTTTTTAATACTCCTTGGAGCCAAGGTTAAGCTGGCAGGGGCATGGAAAAAACCTTCAATCCCCTTTATAACAGCTAAATGGAAGATCTCTTGGATCATGATGCAGAATCAAATAGTGGCAAAACTACTAGACAAATCAACAACTTTTGAGGCAACCTGGCAACTTTGGACAGACTATATTAAAATTCCCATCTGCCCTGGTATCACAACCCAGTATTAAGGTCTTCCTGGTAGAACCTTTTCTTCTTTGGCTCTTCTTTCTTCTACTTTGTTTCCGAAGGGCATTCTGAAGCCCCCTCTCCTTTAATTTCACCTCTCTTCCTCCCTAGCAGACTTTTGTTAGGGGGGGTGAAATTCGGTAGCTTTATGAATAAGATTATACTGTTATCTACAGATCTTGATAGGATACTCATGATATTAAAAACAGTTTTGTCCGATTGATGCATTACATTAATGATTGATGCAAGACTGGCTTACCCTTCTGCGATCAGCTCCTCCTTGGTCTCGACCTATTGTCCTCAGACTGGCGTGACTCAGGGGGGCGAGATGTGTGCTCCAGGCATGTGGACATGGGGAGGGTGTCTCCATGTCCAAAGTGTGCTCCCAATGGGGTGGTGTGGCAGATGTCCTCCCGGTGGATGTAGCCTAGCAAACCCTCCTGGAAAACCCCTCAGTAACTCCTGGGAGGTTTAGGTCCAAGGAGAAAGCAGATTCTCCCATTCTGGAGGAGATCACGAGAACATGCTTGAAACAATCCCTCCTCTAGCCATGATATACCATGTCAATTCACTTACTGTATCCTTCAAGTCTAGTTTGTTTTTTTGGTAATTGTACCCTTCTATTTTGGGCTCTGCAGGCCAAGAATTTATATGTACATTATTTGCATTTCTTTGTCATTTGTCAAAACTCAATAAAAATATTGAAAAGAAAAAACCTTCAGGCTTCTGCTAGAAAGCTCAGCATGAAGAGGAACTTCATCTTTCAGCATGACAACGACCAAAGCATACATCCAAATAAACAAAGGAATGGCTTCACCAGAAGGAGATTAAAGTTTTGGAATGGCCCAGGCAGATCCCAGACCTGAATCTGATTGAAAATCTGTGGGGAGATCGGAAGAGGGCTGTGCAATCTGACAGATTTGGAGTGTTTTTGCAAAGAAGAGTGGGCAAATATTGCAATATTGCCAAGTCAAAATGTGCCATGCTGATAGACTCATACCCCAAAAGACTGAGTGCTGTTATAAAATCAGAAGGTGCTTCAACAAAGTATGATGCCCTGTACACACAATCGGACATTGATCGGACATTCTGACAACAAAATCCATGGATTTTTTCCAACGGATGTTGGCTCCAACTTGTTTTGCATACACACGGTCGCACAAAGTTGATGGAAAATCCAATCGTTTTGAATGCGGTGACTTAAAACACGTACGTCGAGACTATAAATAAGGGGCAGTAGCCAATAGCTTTCATCTCTTAATTTATTCTGAGCATGCGTGGCACTTTGTGCGTCGGAATTGTTCACACACGGTCGGAATTTACGCGAACGGATTTTGTTGTCGGAAAATTTTATAGCCTGCTCTCAAACTTTGTGTGTCCGAAATCCCGATGGAAAAAGTCTGATGGAGCCCACACATGGTCGGAATTTCCGACAACAAGCTCCAATCGCACATATTCCATTGGAAAGTCCGACTGTGTGTACAGAGCATTAGTGTAAGGTTGTGCACACTAATGCCCTGTACACACGGTCGGACTTTCTGACGGCATATGTGCAATCAGAGCTTGTTGTCCGAAATTCCGACCTTGTGTGGGCTCCATCAGACTTTTTCCATAGGAATTTCCGACACACAAAGTTTGAGAGCAGGCTATAAATTTTTCCGACAACAAAATCCGTTCGCGTAAATTCTGACCGTGTGTGGACAATTCCGACGCACAAAGTGCCACGCATGCTCAGAATAAATTAAGAGATGAAAGCTATTGGCTACTGCCCCGTTTATAGTCCCGACATACGTGTTTTGTGGCAGCCGTGCGGAGAGAAGTCTTGAACGGTAACAGCAGGGTAAACCAGGAACAGGGTCCGCAGCCATGCCAGGGGTCAGATACCAAAAGACAGTCCGAGAGAGGTACAGGAACAAGCCGGGTCATACACAGAGGGCAGAAGATCGGAGAGTAGTCAGCCAAGCCGGGGTCAGAGCGAGGAGATAAACAGGAACACAGGTCAAGCCGAGCAGAGGTCAGGCAGGGATCTTCAGAGTATACAAGGCACAGGAACACAGGAGCTGTTTGATAATCCAGCAAACTGCAAGTGTCAGTGGCAGGTTTAAATAGCCCGGGGGGGTGTGCCCACAAGATCAGGGCGTGCTCACTAGACTCGCCTGCCACCATGACGGTTACTGGCGGAATTGCCTACAACACAGCCATTTCCCTGACAGTGCCCCCCCCAAGGGGCAACCTCCGGATGCCCAACCGGGCCCATCTTTCGGGGTAACGAACTCAGAATCTCTGCAAAAGTCTAGGAGCATGTATATCGGCTGCAGGTTCCCAAGAACTTTCTTCTGCTGGGTAACCCTTCCACTTTATAAGAAATTGAATGATCCTACCTCTCCGGCGGCAGTCCAGGATGGCCTCAACTTCATACTCTGTTTCATCTCCCACAGAAACTGGAGGTGGAGGATCTTCTTTCCTTCCTGAAAAAGGACTAGAGAGAGATAACAGCTTTAAGTAAGGAGACATGAAACACAGGGTGCACTTTATAAGAACTCGGGAGTTCAAAAGCTTGATTAATCTCCCATCTAATCTTGAATGGGCCAATAAATCTTGGTCCCAATTTCCAGGAGGGACAAGGAAGTTTAAGATTTGCCGAGGAGAGCCAAACCTCATCTCCAACCTTAAAGCTAGGGCTCTCCCCCCTCTTTTTGTCATATTGTTCCTTGTAGTCCTCTTGGGCCTTTTGCATGGTTAACCGGAGAGTTTGAAAGTTAGTCTGAATGGATTTTATCCTGTCTTGAACTGCTGGAACTGAGGTCTCTGGAATGACATTAGATAAAAATGAAGGATGGAACCCATAGTTGGCCCAAAACATTGATTGATCGGTGGTTGAGTGTACTGAGTTATTGTATGCAAACTCCGCACAGGGGAGTAACAAGGACCAGTCATCCTGGGAAGTGGAGCAAAAACAGTGTAAATATTGTTCTAAGGTCTGATTAGTCCTTTAAGTCTGACTGTTGCTCTGGGGGTGATAGGCAGAGGATAGGCAAACTTCAATAGACAAAACTTTGCAGAGCTCTTTCCAAAATCGGAAGTAAATTGGACCCCTCTATCAGACACAATGCTGTCAGGAAGGCCGTGAAGTCTGACTATCTCTCTTATGAAGGCCTTTGCTGTGTCTGCAGCGGAAGGAGTACCTATCATAGGCACGAAATGTGACATCTTGGACAGACGGTCTACAACAACTAGAATCGTTGTGAATCTTTCAGAGGGTGGCAGTTCTACTATGAAGTCCATAGATATATTCCTCCATGGTTGTTCTGGTACTGGCAAAGGACGTAGCAGACCCCAAGACTTAATGTTGGACCCCTTGTTTCACTGGCAGGTAGTGCAGGAGCTTACATACTTTTTGCAATCAGTTTTCAAGGTAGGCCACCAAAAGGTTCGCTGAATAAGATCCATAGTTTTCTGTACACCGAAGTGCCCAGCAAGTTGATGATCATGTAAAGTTTGTAAGACCTGGATTCTGGCTTGTTGTGGGACAAAGATCTTGTCCTGATACCAGAGATACCCCCCCTGGCTTCTTAAAGTGGAAGTCTCTGGTTCCTGGCATTGGAGGGGGGCCTGTTCAAGAGAAGATCTTAGATCAGGTTGAATCAAAAGGAAGTATTGTGGAGACAAGATCGTACTGGATGTTGTTTCTTCTGGGGTATCAGGAAACATTCGGGATAAAGCATCAGCCTTGCCGTTCTTAGAGCCAGGGCAGTAGGTGATGTGAAAGTTGAATCGTGAAAAGAACAGAGCCCAGTGAGCTTGACGGGGTCCCAGGCATTTGGCAGTGCGGAGGTACTCGAGGTTTCTATGATCGGTGAATATCATTATTGGGTGCGTGGCTCCCTGAAGAAGGAATTCCTCTCGGGCTGGCTCATTTTCTGGGAGGAGAAGGCCACAGGGTGAAGCAGAGACTTGGGTCCCAGGCGCTGTGAAAGTACTGCTCCTGTAGCTACCTCTGAGGCATCGACCTCTAAAATATAGGGCAGGGCAGGTTTAGGGTGTCGAGGAATTGGTGCAGAAGTAAACAAAGACATCAGTTTCTCAAAGGCAGATTGGGCTTCGGAGGACCACAGGAAGCGAACATGTAGGTGGGTTACTTGGGTTATGGGTGAGATGATGGAAGAAAAGTTCCTTATAAACCTTCTATAGAAGTTTGCAAACCCTACAAAGCCTTTGTATACCCTTCTTGTCTGACGGAGTTGGCCAGTCTAGGATTGCCTGCAATTTCTGTGGATCCATAGCTACACCACCGGTAGAGATGATGAGCCCTAGGAATTGTATGGATTTCTTTTCAAAGTCACACTTTTCTGCTTTCGCGTAAAGTCCGTGTTTTCTTAGTGTGAGTAATACTGTCTTTACGTGAGTCCGATGGAGCTCCAAGGTGGTTGAGAAGATAAGGATGTCATCCAGATAGATGATGACGAAGTAGTCAAGATATTCCCGGAAGATGTTGTTTACGAAGTGCTGGAAAGTAGCCGGGGCATTACAGAGCCCGAACGGCATCACCAAATACTCAAAGTGCCCGAACCTCGTTCTGAATGCCGTCTTCCACTCATCGCCCTCACGGATGCGAACGAGGTTGTAGGCACCCCGGAGGTCGAGTTTGGTGAACACTTGGGCTGAACAAAGTCTCTGGAAGAGTTCGGGGACCAGTGGGAGTGGATATCGGCTCTTTATGGTGATTTTATTTAATTCCCTATAGTCCACACATGGTCTTAGAGTCTTATCTTTTTTTTCGACAAAGAAAATGCCGGCACCGGCAGTAGAAGAAGAAGGACAGATGAAGCCCTTTGCCAAATTTTCATCTATGTACTGTCGTAGTGCCCCCAATTCCACTTCAGAGAGGGGGAATATACGTCCAAATGGAACTTCGGCCCCTGGAAGCAGCTCGATAGGACAATCATATGGCCGATGTGGTGGTAGAACATCAGCCTTTTTCTTATCAAAAACGTCCAGGAATTCATGGTACGCCCGGGGTACATCCTGGTTAGTGGAGGATACCGACTGGACTATCAGACAACTGGTGGTATCTCTGGATTCAGGGATGAGGCAATGTTGTTGGCAATGGGGGGAAGTGAACAGGACTTCCTTCTTGATCCAATCGATCTGGGGGTTATGGGCTTGGAGCCAAGGGATACCCAAGATAATTGGAGACATAGGTAAACTCAAAACGTCAAAACGTATGAATTCCCGATGGCCATCGGGAGAGGTAATAAGGAGAGGAGAAGTCTCTTGAGTAACAAGGCCGGAGTTAGGTAGGGTGCCATCTGCTAAACGGACTTCCAGACCCCGTTTTTTGTGGAGGAGGGGCAACCTAAGGTTCCTTGCCAGGTTCAAGTCCATGAAGCAACTGCATACTCCAGAGTCGATTATAGCCTGGAGCCGGATCTCTTCTTCTCCCAACTGCAGTGAAATGGGAAGAACGAGTTGTGAGGGAGAAGTCTGGGAATATGCTGGAGAGTAGGTAGGTGGCTTCTTGAACTTCCTGGGACAGTCGCATAGAAAATGTCCATTTCCTTCACAATAGAGGCAAAGATTGGCTAGGATACGATGACATCTTTCATCAGGAGTTAGTGCGGAATGTAACAGGCCAATCTGCTTGGGAACTGATCCAAAGGTGGGTGTACTGGCGGGTCTGCAGGTTCATGATCGTTCGGACTGTCTCTCCCACAAACGTCGATCCAGTTGGATGGATAATTGGATGAGACTCTCGAGTGTAGTGGGAATCTCGATCCTGGCCAACTCGTCATTGAGGGAATGGGAGAGTCCTAGGCGGAACTGGTGTAGCAAAGCTGTCTCATTCCAGGCTGTGTCTGCGGACCACCGCCGGAAGTCCAGGGTATAGTCCTCTACTGGTCGCCTACCCTGCTGCAGAGAGTGCAGAGCGGCTTCAGCGGTGGCAGTACGCTGGGGATCCTCGTAAAGTTGTGCCATCGCTGCCAGGAATGCATCCACCGTGCAAATGACTGGACTCTTTTGTTCCCATAAGTTATGGGCCCAGGCCTGAGGTTCATCAGACAGCAAAGAGATGAGGAACCCGACTTTAACAGTCTCTAAAGCAAAAGTCCGGGGTTGCAGGACTAGGTACAATAGGCAGGCAGTCTTGAAGGATCTGAACTTTTTCCGGTCTCCGGAGAATCGCCCTGGAACGGGAACTCGGGGTTCTGGAGGCGGGAACATCATCAAGGGAGCCGCAGAGGGTTGTTCGTGAGCAGATGACTCTGACAGGTGTTGCAACTTATCCATTAGTTGCAGATAACCTTCCTGTAATTTCTGAACTGCTTGGGTCAGAGTGGTGGCTTGTTGGCACAAAGTCTCTAATGGGGACGCACCTCCGCCGGCCTCAGTCATGGCTGGATTATACTGTCAAGTCTGTAATGTGAGGCCGGGTTGCTGAGAGGGCGCCCCTTGCGGCTGAGTGCAGCGTGTCCCTGGATTTGGGTACAGGGAATGCGATGCACAGAGGTGCACGGGTTGCCAGGGATACTGCAAGCTGGCTGGTTGGCTGTAAGTAGATAGAGTGCATTGTGGCAGCCGTGCGGAGAGAAGTCTTGAACGGTAACAGCAGGGTAAACCAGGAACAGGGTCCGCAGCCAGGCCAGGGGTCAGATACCAAAAGACAGTCCGAGAGAGGTACAGGAACAAGCCGGGTCATACACAGAGGGCAGAAGATCGGAGAGTAGTCAGCCAAGCCGGGGTCAGAGTGAGGAGATAAACAGGAACACAGGTCAAGCCGAGCAGAGGTCAGGCAGGGATCTTCAGAGTATACAAAGCACAGGAACACAGGAGCTGTTTGATAATCCAGCAAACTGCAAGTGTCAGTGGCAGGTTTAAATAGGCCGGGGGGGTGTGCCCACAAGATCAGGGCGTGCTCACTAGACTCGCCTGCCACCATGACGGTTACTGGCGGAATTGCCCACAACACGGCCATTTCCCTGACAGCCACCAAGGAGAGGCAGATGCTCACAGGCCACTAAAATAGGGCAAGCAGCCTCTGTGTATACAGTCAACAGTGCTGGTCGTGAACATGGTGCATCCTCTGCAGGTGGCCGTGGGGCATGCTTGTCCTTTTTTTCTGCTGCAGGCCGTGTTATCGAGCCAGAACATGCAGAAGAGTTGGTGTAGTGGATAACAAAGCTGTCCTCATCCTCTGTCACCCAGACTCAGAGTAGTTTGCCTTCCAATGCAGCTGCCAAAGCAACCTATTCCACCAACTCCGTGTCCACAGTCACTCCTTCCGTAGCCCCACCATCGTGCACAGAGGAGTCCCCAGAATTATTCGACCACAGTGTCAGATACATGCTGCTGGAGGATGCGCATCGATTTGAATGCTGGGATGTTGGCTTCCAGGTTGAGGAAGGGAGTAACGTGAGCCTAGAGAGAGGGGGTGTCCAAGAAGGACAAGAAACTGGCAGTCATATTCGAGAAAAAAAGGGGGAACCGAGGGGAGACGGGACAATTGGGACTTTATATGAAACACAACACTAGGGCAGGCTGAGTCATCAAATGTAGAAAAAACATTAGATTTATTGATACCTCATGAAGGCAAAGCGCAATAGATGACACTCACATAAAATCAATAGATATAGTACAGAGTCAGTATAACATGATAATAAAACATATTATAGTAACATGGTAATATGTTAAACACTGTAGCACAAGGCAAATGGCAGTATCATCAACATTACACCCAACATGTATATACATATTCAATATAGTATTAAAATCAAGTTGATGACTAAAACACTAATATGCCTGTGGTAGATGCATCATTGCTGTGACATGTCATCTGTTGTAAATGCTCAATTGTAAATGCTCGACGCGTTTCATGGAAGTTTGTCCACTCATCAGGAGCAGCTATCTGGATATATCTGAAGTAATATGTAAAGTAGTAATTAATGGTAATTAATTACAACAGGAAGAGGGGGAGCAAAATGTGCTGGTCCTAACACTCTTACCTGTGGGTATGTGGTATAGTGAAGGTAAAATATATATGATGATGTTCATGGTGGTAGGAGGTCATCAGGGGTGAATAAAGCATCCCCACGGGAGCTGAGGAGGTAACCAGGCGGCGGCAAGGCGGGGCAATTCAGGACACACATGAAAAAATAGATAGCAAGGAGGTCCCCTTTTGTTTCCAAAATAGTGATGTAAAATGGAACATAGAACCGAAGGTAACTGTAATATAATATAATTAAAATAAGTGTATAGTAGTAAACCAGAACGGGTAGTGTATCGGATAAACACAAGGAGGATGTGGTGTAGCATTGGGGTGAAGTGACGGTTTGAAAAGGTATTGGAGACCAGACAAGTGATAACTGTGGAACAGTGTGACCGGGAAAGAAAAAGAAGAAAGGGGAGTGCCCATCAAAAGTACAGAGTAGACAGGGGTGATCTGAGAGTGCATGGCAGTGAATATGAAGGAAAATAGAATGGGGATATTGATAGCATAGTGCATAAGTGGAGAGGTCTGTGGTTACCTGGAGTGGCAGAATGCCCACCGGCCAGCCAGCGAGGTACCGCCAATGTCACACTGGGTCGTGCTGTGAGGGAGGAAGGGGAGCAGCCTCATACAGGCGACTAGCGCCTATATAGGTAACCTCCGCCTCCGTCAATTTGCACACCAGGTGGAACCAGCGTCACGTCAGCACGTGGCGTCAAGTGACGTCAGACGTGCCGGCGTGGCGTCAAGTGACGTCAGACGTGCCGGGGGGTGGATCCTATCCATTCCCGGGTGCTGCGGTGCGCACCGTTGCTGTCCTCCGATCCCCCTGATCCTATGGTCATGGGATTGGGGGCATGTCTCCGCTGTGCGTCGATGCCACGCCCCGCACGCCGGCACGTCTGATGTCACTTGACACCACGTGCTGACGTGACGCTGGTTCCACCTGGCGTGCAAATTGACGGAGGTTACCTATACAGGCGCTAGTCGCCTGTATGAGGCTGCTCCCCTTCCTCCCTCACAGCACGACCCAGCGTGACGTTGGCGGTACCTCGCTGGCTGGCCGGCGGGCATTTTGCCACTCCAGGTAACCACGGACCTCTCCACTTATGCACTATGCTACCAATATCCCCATTCTATTTTCCTTCATTTTCACTGCCATGCACTCTCAGATCACCCCTGTCTACTCTGTGCTCTGTGCACCACATCCTCCTTGTGTTTATCCGATACACTACCCGTTCCGGTTTACTACTATACACTTATTTTAATTATATTATATTACAGTTACCTTCGGGTCTATGTTCCATTTTACATCACTATGTTGGAAACAAAAGGGGGACCTCCTTGCTATCTATTTTTTCATGTGTGTCCTGAATTGCCCTGCCTTGCCGCCCCCTGGTTACCTCCTCAGCTCCCGTGGGGATGCTTTATTCACCCCTGATGACCTCCTACCACCATGAACATCATCATATATGTTTTACCTTCACTATACCACATACCCACAGGTAAGAGTGTTAGGACCAGCATTTTTTGCTCCCCCTCTTCCTGTTGTAATTAATTACCATTAATTACTACTTTACATTTTACTTCAGATATTTCCAGATAGCTGCTCCTGATGAGTGGACAAACTTCCACGAAACGCGTCAAGCATTTACAATTGAGCATTTACAACAGATGACATGTCACAGCAATGATGCATCTACCATGGGCATATTAGTGTTTTAGTCATCAACTTGATTTTACTACTATATTGATTATGTATACACATGTTGGGTGTAATGTTGATGATACTGCCATTTACCTTGTGCTACAGTGTTTAACATATTACCATGTTACTATAATATGTTTTATTATCATGTTATACTGAATCTGTACTATATCTATTGATTTTATGTGAGTGCCATCTATTGCGCTTTGCCTTCATGAGGTATTAATAAATCTAATGTTTTTTTCTACATTTGATGACTCAGCCTGCCCTAGTGTTGTGTTTCATATAAAGTCCCAATTGTCCCGTCTCCCCTCGGTTCCCCCTTTTTTTCTCATATATTTAGGGATGGAGACCTGTGTACTGGATGGTCACGGTCTCATATAAAGTTCCAACATAATTTTCGTGTTTTAAATGATATCGGGATGGAAACACACACTAGATATTCTTTCTTACTTTATTATTGCTGTTGTCCTGCATCAAGTGCCAATACATATGTAATTTGCTATTTTGGAATATCTTTGTTCTATCTCAGTTTATTTTTTAGGTTAATACCCGGGGGGTGGATCTTATCCATCCCCGGGAGCTGCGACACGCACCGTTGCTGTCCCTTGATCCCCCTGATCCTATGGTCACGGGATTGGGGGAGTGTCTCCACTGTGCGTCGACGCCACGCCCCGCATGCCGGCATGTCTGACGTCACTTGACGCCACGTGCTGACGTGACGCTGGTTCCACCTGGCGTGCAAATTGATGGAGGCAGAGGTTACCTATATAGGCGCTAGTCGCCTGTATGAGGCTGCTCCCCTTCCTCCCTCACAGCACGACCCAGCGTGACGTTGGCGGTACTTCGCTGGCTGGCCGGCAGGCATTCTGCTACTCCAGGTAACCACGGACCTCTCCACTTATGCACTATGCTATCAATATCCCCATTCTATTTTCCTTCATATTCACTGCCATGCACTCTCAGATCACCTCTGTCTACTCTGTGCTTTTGGTGGGCACTCCCCTTTCTTCTTTTTCTTTCCCGGTCACACTGTTCCACAGTTATCACTTGTCTGGTCTCCAATACCTATTCAAACCGTCACTTCACCCCCATCCTACACCACATCCTCCTTGTGTTTATCCGATACACTACCCATTCCGGTTTACTACTATACACTTATTTTAATTATATTATATTACAGTTACCTTCTGGTCTATGTTCCATTTTACATCACTATGTTGGAAACAAAAGGGGGACCTCCTTGCTATTTATTTTTTCATGTGTGTCCTGAATTGCCCCGCCTTGCCGCCACCTGGTTACCTCCTCAGCTCCCGTGGGGATGCTTTATTCACCCCTGATGACCTCCTACCACCATGAACATCATCATATATGTTTTACCTTCACTATACCACATACCCACAGGTAAGAGTGTTAGGACCAGCATTTTTTGCTCCCCCTCTTCCTGTTGTAATTAATTACTACTTTACATTTTACTTCAGATATTTCCAGATAGCTGCTCCTGATGAGTGGACAAACTTCCACGAAACGTGTCGAGCATTTACAATTGAGCATTTACAACAGATGACATGTCACAGCAATGATGCATCTACCATGGGCATATTAGTGTTTTAGTCATCAAATTGATTTTAATACTATATTGATTATGTATATACATGTTGGGTGTAATGTTGATGATACTGCCATTTACCTTGTGCTACAGTGTTTAACATATTACCATGTTACTATAATATGTTTTATTATCATGTTATACTGACTCTGTACTATATCTATTGATTTTATGTGAGTGTCATCTATTGCGCTTTGCCTTCATGAGGTATCAATAAATCTAATGTTTTTTCTACATTTGATGACTCAGCCTGCCCTAGTGTTGTGTTTCATATAAAGTCCCAATTGTCCCGTCCCCCCTCGGTTACCCCTTTTTTTCTCATATATTTAGGGATGGAGACCTGTGTACTGGATGGTCACGGTCTCATATAAAGTCCCAACATAATTTTCGTGTTTTAAATGGCAGTCATGTTCCCCCAACTGCAGCATACTGCCAAGTTTGCTCCAGTGATGAGGAGGGAGGGGATGATGATGTCACTGACTGTACTTGGGTGCCTGAGATAAGAGAGGAGGAGTCACAACTCCAACGAGGCAGGATGTCCTCTAGGGGGCAGCTTAAGGGCAGCCACCCTATTGCATCACACGGCAGAGCTCCACAGGTGCAGGGCACTGAGGACTCCCCGCTGACTTTTAAAAGTTCCTTGGTGTGGGCCTTTTTTGACACGTGTGCAGCAGATTGACAGACCGTTGCTGTTTGCAACCCATGTCTGAAGTAGATCAAGCATGGCCAGAACAGCAGCCGCTTGGGCACCACATGCTTGACCAGACATATGACGACCTGCCATGCAGTCCGTTGGCAACAGCACTTGGAAGACCCAAATCGAAGAAAAAGACAGACTTCTCATTGCTCCTCATCTGGGATCTCCAACCCTAATATACCTCCAGTCCTCTCAAAAACCTGCACTGAGAGGAATTAAGCTATAGCAATAGGTGTTCCAAGTACTTGCAGCCAATCTGCTAGCAGTACACCACCATCTGATTTAAGCAGGCAAATTTCCCTACCCCATTTGCTGAAACATAAGTAAAAAGAAATTCCGTCCCAGCCATCCACATGCTCAGCGTCTAAATGCTAGCTTGGCCAAATTGCTAACACTGCAACTGCTGCCTTTTTAGCTGATAAACTCTGCCCCTTTCATGAATTTGTGGAATTCATGCCTGCTTCAGCCAGAAATGGTTGTATGCGACAATGGCACCAACCTTCTTTCCACCTTCCGTCAGGGACACTTGACCCATGTTCTGTGTTTGGCACACGTCCTGAATTTGGTGGTGCAGTGGTTCTTGAGCAGGTACCCAGGCTTACAGGATCTCCTGAGACAGGGCAGAAAAGTCTATGTTCATTTCTGCTGGTCATACAATGCCAGTGCTCGACTGGCATACATTTAAAGGGAATGCAACCTGCCCACCAACCGCCTCATTTGATGGCCCTCTGCTGCATGTGCAGCCACTGCAGCATTGCCAACGTTGAGTTCCACCTGCCCGCCAGGTGGAACTCAACGTTGGCAATGCTGCAGTGGCTGCACATGCAGCAGAGGGCCATCAATGAGTACCTGTGCGAGTATGGCACCAGGACAGGGTCAGGGGAGCTTGGCTCCTTTTCACCACGCCAGTGGCTACTGTTCAAGGATGCATGCACTGTCCTGTCACCATTTGAGGAGGCCACAAGGATGGTGAGCAGTGACAAAGCATGCATCAGTGACACTGTCAATCTAGTCTTCCTGTTGGAGCACACGCTTCATGGAATCATGGAAAGGGCACTTGAGGCAGAACAGCAGGAGGAAGAGGAGGACTTCCTTACCTTCAAGGCCTCCATTATCCAGATAGCATTCCTGTGGGCCCACCAAACTCACAGGAAGAAGAAGAGGAGGAAGAGGAAGAGCAGCATTGTGTCAGCATGGATGTAGAGAATAACATTCAGCAGCAGTCTTCAAGGGATGGTTTTCAGTCCCCAGAAACCTAAGGAACTGTGTGTGACTGGGAGGAGGTTGTTACGGATCATGTGATCCTTAGTGACCCAGAGGACTCAGAATCGAATGCCTCTGCAAACTTACGTGGCATGGCCTCCCTAATTCTGCAAAGCCTGCAAAAGGACCCTAGGTTTTGTGGTATCAATGAAAGGGATCATTACTGACTGGCAACCCTTCTTGATCCACGTTACAAGGGTAAAGTTGCAGAACTCAACCTGCCTTCCATAGAGGGAGCAGAGGATGAAAAATCTTCAGGAGGCCTTGAAGAAAGGTTTGTGCAACACATTTCCAGACCCTGGGAGGTTACTATTTCCTGGTGCTGGACAACGTGTTGCTGAGGCTTCGTTCAGTCAGAGGAAGAGCAGTGGAGAAGGTGTCCGGCTGACCGATGCCTTTAAACAATTTTTCAGTCCTTAGCGCCAAGGTCTGATCGGTTCAAGCAACCATCACCAGCGTCTGCATTACATGGTGCAGGAATATCTAGGAGCAAGAGCAGACTTGGAGACCTTGACAACAGAGCATCCACTGGCTTACTGGGTCTTGGGGATAGACCATTGGCCAGAACTTTCTCAATATGAAATTGAGCTACTGGCCTGTCCTACATCCAGTGTGCTTTCTGAATGCACATTCAGTGCTGCTGGAGGGTTTGTAATGGATCAAAGAGTGCACCTGTCCACAGCCTCCGTTGATAGGCTCACATTCATAATAATGAATCAGTCTTGGATCAGCAGCTATCAAGCACCTGATGTTGATGTAACTGATTGAATTTGCTATGGATGTGGGATCCCTTGAAGACTGCCTATGCTGACTATCCTATTCCTCCTCAATCTTGATGATGCTAGCTTCCAACAATATTTTTGGTTAAGGGCACCACCACCCAAGGCCAACTTTTTCTGCCCCTGTTTAAAAGGGGCATGTAATTACAATTTTTGATCTAATATTTTACAGCAGGGCCCATTCCTGCGCTCAACATGAGTATCTGTGAGGGGTTACAGTGTTGTGGCACCACCACCATCAAAGGCCCAATTTTTCTGCCTCTGTTTAACAGGGGCATGTAATTACAATTTTTGATCTAATATTTCACTGCAGGGCCCGTTCCTGCGACCACCAAGAGTAACTGTGAGGGCTTACAGTGTTGTGGCACCACCACCGCCCAAGGCTCAATATTTCTGCCCCTCTTTAACAGAAGCATGTAATTACAATTTTTGATATAATATTTCACAGCAGGGCCCGTTCCTGCACCCAACAAGAGTAACAGTGTTCTGGTACCACCAACACCTAAGGCCCAATTTTCTGCAGAGTATATAGGGCAGTGTGCGCTGTAATCTTTTTTTTCTGTCTGTATGGTCTTATGCACCATCTCTTATGCATTTTTTAGGGTGTGCCCCCCAAATCTTTGTTTGTCTAGTGTATGGATTCTAACCAAATCCGTTTGGGCTGGAGCACCCCACCCCCCATCATTGCCTTTTATTAGTGTCCACCTGTGTTATAGGAGGAGTCCTTGAAATTCTCCCATTTAGAGGAGTGTATGGTCCCATGGTTCCGAGAAGCAGGCTCTTCCATTCTATGGATAACGTAGGACCCACTAATTCAGGGTACTTTGTTGCAGTAAGTGGGCTTAGCACTATATGACCATATAGTTTGACCAAACCCCCGTATTTTTTGAATATGTTTAGGTGTTTTTAACTAGCCTTGCAGGATAAATGTCATTTTTGTATGTGTGCGCTGTAATCTCCTTTTTTCTGTCTGTATGGTCTTATGGCTGCACCATCTCTTATGCATTTTTTAGGGTGTGCCCCCCAAATCTTTATTTGTTTAGTGTTACATGACTGTCGCAGCACTAGACCACCGTGCCCAGGGTCTCCATGCTTCTCGGGTCTTGGCGTCCTGTCCACTGCATTATTGTCTCATAGCTGAAGTGTAAGTTTACTAGGTCAATAGTGTGTGCAACGGTTAGGGTCTTGTCAGACTTCCATAGTCTTGTTATGCTTAGTCTGGTGGCCAGAAGTATGTGGGTTGTTACATGTCTGAAGGGATGAGGATTTTCTCGATGTTTAGATTTAGTACCGCAAGTTTGGGCGAGGGGAGTATTGTGCGATTGGTTTTGTCTGAGATAAGTTTGAAAGTATTTTCCCAATAGTTCTGGACATAGGTACAAATCCAGATTATATGAAACATGTCCCCGTTGGTGGCTTTACATCTCCAACATGTGTTGGGAGTTTGGGGGTTGAAGGATGCCAGCTTAGCAGGCGTCAGATACTATCAAAGCAATATTTTCTGTGTGAGTTCCCAGAGGGCTAAACATTTTGTGGCTCTATAGATGGTTCATAATGCGTATTGCCATTGTTTGTGTAGCAGTGTGCTAGATCTGTTTCCCATTGGTAATGTGGGGGCAGTTTAGTGAAAGTGTTCTTCTGGTGAAGGAGGTTGTAAAAGTGGGAGATGCCTTTTGTTTTGGAAGTAGGGTTTGTTAAGATTTCCCAGGTCGTTGGAGGTATGGCGTAGAGGGGAAAGGGGTATTGTACGTAGGCAGTGGTGTATTCGTAGGAACGTAAAGTGTTCTGATGAGGGAAGTGCAAATTATTTTTGTAGTAGGGAAAAAGGTTTGGGCTAATTCCCTTGTAGCAGGTTTTGTAGGGAGTGGATCCTTTTGAGGGTCAATTTTTGTCAACACTAGATCTGGTGTTATGTAGTGAAGAGATTGTAATGGTATTTGGTTGAGTGGTGTGCTAGGGGCGAAATCAGAGAGGACGATCATTCTTTTCCATGCCAGTACTGAAGCTTTCATGATTAGAGAGATGGTGGACGGAATGATGGATCCTAAAGGGGTACTCTATAGCCAGTTCTTTAGGTTTGGACAAATGAGAGAGAGATTATCTATTTGGCCCCATGGAGTGTTTGGATGGGGTTTGAACCATTCAGGTATTTGAGCGAGGATGGCTGCTAAATTATAATCCTCAAAGTCTATGGATCCTGTACCACCCGCTAATTTGCGTTTTATAAGTTTTGAGTGTGCACATCTGGGTCTTTTACTTTCCCAGAGAATTGTATTAAGAATTGTTTGGAGGGATCTGAAGAATGATGTGGGGATGGGAAGGGTTCGAAAAAGTACAGTATTTGTGGGAGACACGTCATTTTAAAGGCTGCAAGCCTCCCTGACCAGGAAAGATCATGTTTCACTATTTGTTGGGAGTCTGTTTGAATTTTATGAAGAAGGGGTAAATAGTTGGTGGAGTAGAGATTTTTAACTGATCTTGTTAGTTGAACCCCCAGGTATGAGATGTCCTTTTCTGCCCAAGTGAATGGGTGTTGTAGTTGAAGTAAGTTTTTTGTCGTGGCATCAAGCTTTATGTCAAGTATAAATGATTTGGTCATATTCACGTTATAATATGAGACCTTGCTAAACCAATTTAGAATGTTTTGTACTTCTGCCAGGGAGGACGCTGGGTTTGTGAGGATTAGTATCACATCATTTATGAAAAGGCTGATTTTATGAGGTATGCTTCCTATTTGTAAGCCTGAGATGGAGGGGTGGGATCTGATGTGTTCCACTAGTGGTTCCATGAGCAGGTTGAAAATTAGCAGGGATAGTGGGCAGCCTTGACGCGTGCCATTAGTTATAGGGAACGGTCGGGAGACCATGTCTGCTGTGAACACTTGGGCCAATGGGGTAGAGTATAGTGCCATGATGGTGCTAAGTATGTAATCTCTGAATCCAATTTTTTGGAATACCATTTTGAGGTATGACCAGCGCACCCTATCGAACGCCTTCTCTGCGTCCAGAGATAGAAGCAGAGAAGGCATTCCGCTGGATTCTGCATGATGGATTAGGTTAATCATCCTTCTAGTGGCATCCGGTGCCTGTCTGCCTTTAGTGAAACCAGTCTGGTCTCTGTGTATTAGGGTGGGCATAATGTCTAGCAATCTCACTGCTATAGTTTTAGTGTACATTTTTAGATCAAGGTTGAGTAGGGATATTGGACGAAAATTTTGGGGTGTATTCAGCTCCTTCTCTGGTTTCAGTATCGTTATTATCAGTGCATTCAGAGATTAATTTGGGAACTTGAAAGAGAAGGCAGCACTATTGAATACATCTGTTAGGTGTGGGAGTAAATGTTCGGAGAATTGTTTGTAATATTTTCCCGTCGGACTATCAGGTCCTGGCGCTTTCCCTGTGGGAAGTGAATTGATCATTGCTTTAATTTCCTGTTCCGTGAACGGAACATTTAAGCCCGATAATTGATTTTAAGTCAAAGCTGGAAGTTGGATATTTCGGAGAAAATGGTTAATGTCGTCATGGGAGGGTTGTGGAGTCTGAGGGTCCTGTTTTATGTTGTATAGGTCGCTGTAATAGTCACTGAAAGCTTTGGCGATGTCTTGAGGGTTTGTCAGTGGGTTTTTCGTGTGGGGGATGGTAAAGTTGGTGTATTTTGGTCTTGGATCTTTTACCTTTGATGCGTTGTGCTAGTCTTTTCCCTGCTTTGTTGGAAGTGAATATGTAGTGGCTTTCAGCTTGCATTGAAGGAGGTCAAAGGAATGAAGGAGTAGTGTTTTAAGTTCCTGTCTAAGGGACAGCAGTTGGTCTGTCTGTGAGGCCTAAAGGTTGGCTTTATGTTGTAATTCTTGGATCGCTATCTGAGATGTGATCTCATCAGGCGCTGGGTCCTCTTGTTTTGTGAAAAGAGCTTAGTTTCATCAATACCCCTCTCATAAAAGCTTTGTGTGCACTCCACACCACGTTAGGATCAGACACTGAGCCCGTGTTGAGTAAAAAGAATTCTGCAATTTGATCAGAAATTTCTGGTGCGTAGTCAGCGTGTTGTAGTATATAATTGTTTGCCCCCCAGATATATGTGTTACGGTGGTGTTTGGAGTCTTCAATAGTTATTGAGATTGGGGGCGTGGTCTGACCATGTTGTGGTGTGGATTGCAGTCGCGCATATTTTTTGTAATAGCCATTTGCTTATTAAAAACAGACAAAACAGGTCTGGGGGAGAAAAAGGTAAAGTCTCTCGCAGATCCATGGTGACACCGCCAGACATCAAATAGATCATGTGTAAAGATAAACTTTTTCAGTGGTGAGTCCCGCCTTTTTGCTGCAGACGTTGTATCCGTAAGGATGTTGGGGACCAGGTTAAAGTCTCCACAGATTACTAGGTGACCCTTCTGTATAGGTTTGGCAATGCATAGTACTTTGTGAAGAAACTTCATCTGGTAGGAGTTTGGGGCATTGACATTGATAAGTGTGTACATTACTTGTTTAATGGTACATACTAGGATTATATAGCGGCCTTCAGGGTCTAGTAGTACGTTGGAAGGGTGGAAGTCCACAGTTCCTCTGATTGCTATCATGACCCCTTTCGATTTGGCGGTGTGGGAGGCATTGTAGATGTGGGGAAACTGGTGATTGTTGCATAGAGATGAGTCCGTTGACAGTAAGTGAGTCTCCTGGACACAGATAATGTCACTGTGAAGAGCCTTTGTTGTTTTCCAAAGTGAGTGTCGTTTAGCCGAGTGATTTAGCCCTTGACATTTAGGGACAGAATATTAAGTGGTATCTTCTGGGTGTAGAGTTAGTGGGATGGGAGAGATAACATATACAGTTAGCCTCTGTGGTTCAGGGTTTGTAGGTTACTTGACGAGAGACGGTATATGAGATGAGCGGTGGTCTGAGGACCTGTCTTCAAGTTGGTTACTAGATCTGTGGTTAGAGCAATAAGTTAATCATATAAAAACAGTGGAAATAATGGTTAGCAAATCTGTTAGTTGAGAACACACTAGATACAGTAAACTTAAAGTGATTTTTAGAGGTGGAGCAAAACACAGCTGCAACCTCTTTTCGGGGGTAAGAACAGTCAGAAACAAAGGGAGCTGAAAAAACAAAGGATTAACTCTGTCAGAGCCTGGGGGAGCAGTAATGATGCGTTTTGGCCCATCTTGGTGATGAGGGTAAGCTCTGCTTAGCTGTGTAGAGGAGGTGCATCCCTTTGTTGAGGTCGCTGATAGTGTGGGATTTCCGCTTTTTGCGATTAGTAGCATTGCTGGACACCTCCATTTATATTGTATTTTGTGGTTTTGAAGACCATTTAGTGGCCGTATTCAGTTGTCTCCTTAATTGAAGTGTGTATTTGGAGAGGTCTGGAAAGAATTGAATACCTGTGTAAGGAGCGGGCACGGGTGTTTTGGCTTTAACTCTGGACAGGAGCTTTTCTTTAATATGAAAAAAGTGGACTCTCATCAGCACATCTCTGAGTCTGAGGCTGCTAGGTGGGGTGGTTTGGCAATTCTGTGGATCTTGTCTATTATTATGTCCCCAGAGGACGCTTCTGGGATGATGATATGCATGAGCTCTTTTGCATATTTGGGCAGGTCTGCCGGTAATATGGCTCCAGGAATCCCTCTCAGTTTAAAATTATTCCTGCGGGACCTGTCCTCCAAATTGGCCAGCTTGGCCTGCATCCACGCTTGTTGCTCTTTTACATCATCATAAACCTCTAAGACTTCATTCACTGTGGAGGTGCACTCATTCATGCCTCTTTCAATACAGGTAACTCTGTCATCCAGAGAATGAATGTCTGAGGATCTTTTTGTATATATTGAAGAAAGATCAGTCATTAAGGAGGTCTGCAGAGACAGTAGCATATCTTTAGGTGTGGTATCGATGACTGGTTGGCCTGAGGTGGGGAAAGAAGCCATAGATGAGTGTAGGGCCTGGTTTGAGATGAGGGGATTGAAAGCCTGGGCCTCGAATTGTGGCTACAGCGGCCGATGCGGCGGTGCATCTGGCCGCATCTTGGCTGGGCTGCTAGTGAGGGGGTCACACTCAGGGGTATGTGTGGACAGTGCAAGGGGACCTGGGATGGATGATTCCACAGGAATCTCATCCGGGAGGTCCCTGTAGGAGTCCTGCGGCATGGCTGAGCTGGCGCCATCTTTGGAAGCACTAACCTGCCCGCTGGCTTGAAGGAGAAAGCAGTCAGTTTCTGGGGTTTATATTTGGTCAATCCCATCCTGGACATGTTGTCTGAGGTCTCTGGTGCCCCTGGAGCAAGGTTGGCAGTGGATTGTGGTTCGATGTGGGCCTATGTTGTTCCCTCGTTCTCCCCTGGCTGACGAGCTCAGTGATCAGGCATCCATCTTCAGCTCCGGTCGGCCCCTTGTTCTGTTTTGTTTGATTTACATGCAACCTTTTAGAATAAAACTGGCTAAAAGTCAAATATTAAGCCTGCCATCTGGACTACCTTTTTCCCAGGGAAGGTGATCCCCATTTGAGCTAACCTCCCACAGTGTGTATATATATATATATATATATATATATATATATATATATATATATATACACACTGTGTGTGTGTATGTGTGTCTACAGCAGTGGTTCCCAACCCCTGTCCTCAGGACCCACTAACAGGTCAGATATTAAGTACTACCTTGGGTAGATGCAGACTAGAATACTGCAATCACCGAGCAGCAAATGATATCACCTGTGATGTATTTCAGTTATCTTGCAAACCTGGCCTGTTAGAGGACAGGAGTTGAGAACCACTGGTCTACAGTTTTACAGTCCCCTTGCAAAGTCCTACAAGTACCCGTTGATCCCACCAGAGAAGCGTTTGCATCTGTCAGGGAAAGTAAAGCTCAATTTGGTACTTGTTTAAACCACTGGAGCTTCTCTCTTGACTAGGGATGAGCCGAACACCCACACGGTTCGGTTCACACCAGAATTTGCGAACAAACAAAAAATTGTTCTGGGAACACCATTAAAGTCTATGGGACACGAACCTGAAAAATCAAAAGTGCTCATTTTAAAGGCCTATATGCAAGTTATTGCCATAAAAAAAGTGTTTGGGGACACGGGTCTTGCCCCAGGGGAAATGTATCAATGCAAAATAAAAACGTTTTTAAAATGGCCGTTTCTTCAGGATCAGTAATTTTAAGAATGCTTAAAGTGAAACAATAAAAATGAAATATTACTTTAAATATCCTACTTGGGGGGTTCCCTTAGTCTGCATGTAAAGTAGCCCATTTTTTCCATGTTTGGAACAGTACTGCAGCAAAATGACATTTCTAAAGGAAAAATTTCATTCAAAATTGCTCATGGATGTAATGTATTTCCAGATCCCGGCAATATACATAAAAAATCATCGAAAGAAACAGCATGGGTCCCCCCCCAGTCCATACCAGACCCGAAATGGTATGGGTATTAAGAGGAACCCCACGCCAATTTTTTTTTTTAAATGGCGTGGGGGCCCCCCCAAAATCCATACCAGACCCAAAGGGCCTGGTATGGACGGGGGAACCTTTGCCATTTTTTTCTTAATTCTGTCATAGGACTCCCCTTAACCACTTCAATACACTATATTATATATTGTAAACTGCACAATATACCCTGCACTGTATTATATATACTACACTGACTGCACTATATACTCTGAACTGCACTATATATACTGTACAGACTGCAATATATACTCTGAACTGCAATATATATACTATATGGACTGCACTATATACTCTGCTGAAAAATTGGGCCTTAGGTGTTGGTGGTGGCAGAACACGGTAATACCTCACAGTTACTCTTGTTGGGCACAGGAATGGGCCCTGATTTTAAATATTATTTCAAAAATTGTAATTACATGCCCCTGTTAAACAGGAGCAAAAAAATTGGGCCTTGGGTGGTGGTGCCCTAAACCAAAAATATTGTTGGAAGCTAGCATCATCATGATTGAGGAGGAATAGTATATTCAGCATAGGCAGTCTTCAAGGGATCCCACATCCATAGCAAATTCAATCAGTTACATCAGCATCAGGTGCTTGATAGCTGATGATCCATGACTGATTAATTTTTATTAATGTGAGCCTATCAACGGAGTCTGTGGACAGGTGCACTCTTTGATCCATAACAAACCCACCAGTAGCACTGAATGTGTGTTCAGAAAGCATGCTGGATGCAGGACAGGCAAGTAGCTCAATTGCATATTGAGCAAGTTCTGACCAGTGGTCCAACCTCAAGACCCAGTAACCCAGTGGATGCTCTGTTGAAAAGGTCTCCAAGTCTGCTCTTGCCCCTAGATATTCCTGCACCATATAATGCAGACACTGGTGATGGTTTCTGGAACCTATCAGACCTTGGCGATGAGGACTGAAAAATTGTTTAAAGGCATTGGTCAGCCAGCCACCTTCTCCACCGCTCTTCCTCTGACTGAACGACGCCTCAGCAACACTTTGTCCAGCAAAGAAAATGAGAAAAACCTTTCTTCAAGGCCTCCTGAAGATTTTTCATCCTCTGCTCCCTCTGCGAAGGCAGGATGAGTTCTGCAACCTTACCCTTGTAACGTGGTTCAAGAAGGGCTGCAAGCCAGTAATGATCCCTCTCCTTATAACGAATCCTAGGGTCCTTTCGCAGCTTTTGCAGAATCAGGGAGGCCATGCAGAGGCATTCGATTCTGAGTCCTCTGGGTCACTAAGGATCACATTATCCATAACTACCTCCTCCCAGCCACGTACAACTCCTTGGGTTTCTGGGAACTGAAAACCATCCCTTGAAGAGTGCTGCGTGTTATCCTTGACATCCATGCTGACACAATCTTTCTCCTCTTCTTCCTGTGTGTTTGGCAGACCCACAGGAATGCTATCTGGGTAAAGGGGGCCTTAAGAGGAAAGGAAGTCCTTCTCTGCCTCTTGCTGTTCTGCATCAAGTGCCCTGTCCATGATTCCACGAAGCGTGTACTCCAGCAGGAAGACTAGAGGGACAGTGTCACTGATGCATGCATTTTCGCTGCTCACCATCCTTGTGGCCTCCTCAAATGGTGACAGGGCAGTGCATGCATCCTTGATCAGTAGCCACTGGCGTGGTGAAAAGAAGCCAAGCTCCCCTGACCCTGTCCTGGTGCCATACTCGCACAGGTACTCATTGATGGTCCTCTGCTGTGTGTGCAGCCACTGCAACATTGCCAATCTTGACTTCCACCTGATGGGCTGACAGAATCTCTGTCCCAGTGTGTCTCCTGTCCCCTAGGCAGACCAACTCAAGCACCACATGACATATTTTTACCTGACTGCTTGCATAGCCCCTTGAGCGTTTAGGGAGCACTGCTGGTTCACAGGACAATTCTGCAGAAGAGGCCATAGAGGAAGAAGAAGGAGGGAGGGGAGAATACAGATGTTGTGGCAGAATCACCACTACTTTCTGGAGGTGTGGCGGCGGAATAAGCTCCAACACTGAACCCTGTCCTGCATCCTTCCCAGCTGCCAGCAGTTACCCAGTGCACCATGAAGGAAAGATAACCTCCCCGCCATTGCCTTCTGGACCATGAGTCAGCAGTAATATGAACCTTACTGCTGACCGCCCTGTCCCACGAGGCCAATACATTGCCTTCCACATGGCAGTAGAGAGCAGGAATGGCCTTACGTGAAAAAAATGGCGTTTTGGAACCTGCCACTGTGGTACAGCACATTCCACAAATTCACGAAAGGGGGCTGAGTCTGCAGCAGTTGCAGTGCTAGCAATTTGGCCAAGCTAGCATTTAGACGCTAAGCATGTGGATGGCTGGGACTGAATTTCATTTTATGGTTCAGCATCTGGGGTAGGGTAATTTGCCTGCTTAAATCAAATGGTGGTGTACTGCTAGCATATTGGCTGCAAGTACTTGTGACATCCATTGCTATATCTTCATTCCTCTCAGTGCAGGTTTGTCAGAGGACTGGAAGTCTAGTAGGGTTGGAGATCCCAGATGAGGAGCAAGGAGAAGTCTGCCTTTTTCTATGATGTGGTTCTTTTAGGTGCTGCTGCCAAAAGACTGCATGACAGGTCATCATATGTTTGGTCAAGCATGTGGTGCTCAAACGGGTGCTGTTCTGGCCACGCTTGATCCGCTTCAGACATAGGTTGCAAACAGCAACAGTGTGATCTGCTGCACACGTGTCAAAAAAGACCCACACCAAGGAACTTTTAAAAGTCAGCGGGGAGCCAGCAGTGCCCTGCACCTTTGGGGCTCTGTGGTGTGATGCAATAGGGTGGCTGCCCTTAAGCTGACTCCTGGAGGACATCCTGCCTTGTTGAAGTTGTGCATCCTCCTCACTTTCCTCCTCTCTTCTCTCAGGCACCCCAGTACAGTGACCTCATCATCCCCTCCCTCCTCATCACTGGAGCAAACTTGGCAGTATGCTGCAGCTTGGGGAAGATGACTGCCAGTTTCTTGTCCTTCTGTGTCACCCCCTCTCTCTAGGCTCACGTTACGCCCTTCCTCCACCTGGGAACCAGCATCGAAGCCTTCAAATTGCTGCTCATCCTCCAGCAGCATGTAACCAAATCTGTGGTCGAATAATTCTGGGGACTCCTCCGTGCATTATGGTGGGGCTACGGAAGGAGTGACTGTGCATAAGGAGCCGGTGGAATAGGCCGCTTTGGCAGCTGCATTGGAAGGCAAACTACTCTGAGCTTGGGTGACAGAGGATGAGGAGGATGAGGACGGCTTTGTTATCCACTCCACCAACTCTTCTGCATGTTCTGGCTCAATAACACGGCCAGCAGCAGAAAAAAAGGACAAGCGTGCCTCACGGCCACATGCAGAGGATGCACCATGTCCACGACCAGCACTGTTGACTGTAGACACAGAGGTTGCTTGCCCACTTTTAGTGGCCTGTGAGTGTCTGCCTCTCCTTGGTGGCCTTCTGGACATGATGGGGATTTTTTCTTTTCACAGCACACTACACTGTATTATATACTGTGTACACCGCCTGCACTGTATTAGAAACGGTGCACCAGCTGCACTGTATTATATACTGTGTACACCACCTGAAGTGTTTTAGAAACTGTACACACTGTATTATATACTGTGTACACTGCCTGCACTGCATTAGAAACTGTACACACTGTATTATATACTGTGTACACCGCCTGAAGTGTATTAGAAACTGTACACCGGCTGCACTGTATTATATACTGTGTACATCACCTGAAGTGTATTAGAAACTGTACACACTGTATTATATACTATATACACTGCCTGAACTGTATTAGAAACTGTACACCACTAAAAAACGCACTGTACAGTGCCTTGCTAAAGTATTCACTCCCTTGGCATTTTTCGTCTTTGTTGCCTCACAACCTGGAATTAACATGGATTGTTTGAGGATTTGCATCATTTAATTTAAGGAACATGCCCACAACTTTGAAGATGCTTTTTTTTTTATTGTGAAGCAAACAACAAATAGGACAAAATAACAGAAAAAGTCAATGTGCAGAACTATTCACCCCCCCTAAAGTCAATACTTTGTAGAGCCACCTTTTACGGCTTTCACAGCTCCACGTCATTTTGGATAAGTCTCTATCAGCTTGCCACATCTTACCACTGGGATTTTTGCCCATTCCTCCTTGCAAAACTGCTCCATTTCCTTAAAGTTGGATGGTTTGCACTTGTGAACAGCAATCTTTAAGTCTGACCACTAGGGATGAGCCAAACACCCCCCTGTTCGGTTCGCACCAGAACATGCGAACAGGAAAAAAGTTCGTTCGAACACGCGAACACTGTTAAAGTCTATGGAACACGAACATGAATAATCAAAAGTGCTAATTTTAAAGGCTTATATGCAAGTTATTGTCATAAAAAGTGTTTGGGGACCTGGGTCCTGCCCCAGGGGACATGGATCAATGCAAAAAAAAAGTTTTAAAAACGGACGTTTTTTCAGGAGCAGTGATTTTAATAATGCTTAAAGTCAAACAATAAAAGTGTAATATCCCTTTAAATTTCGTAGCTGGGGGGTGTCTATAGTATGCCTGTAAAGGGGCGCATGTTTCCCGTGTTTAGAACAGTCTGACAGCAAAATGACATTTCGAAGGAAAAAACCCATTTAACACTACTCGCGGCTATTGCATTGCCGACAATACACATAGAAGTTCATTGATAAAAACGGCATGGGAATTGCCCACAGGGGAACCCCGAACCAAAATTAAAAAAAAAAAAAACGGCGTGGGGTCCCCCCAAAAATCCATACCAGACCCTTATCCGAGCACGCAACCTGGCAGGCCGCAGGAAAAGAGGGGGGGACAAGAGTGCAGCCCCCCCTCCTGAATGTACCAGGCCACATGCCCTCAACATTGGGAGGGTGCTTTGGGGTAGCCCCCCAAAACACCTTGTCCACATGTTGATGAGGACAAGGGCCTCATCCCCACAACCCTGGCCAGTGGTTGTGGGGGTCTGCAGGTGGGGGGCTTATCGGAATCTGGAAGCTCCATTTAACAAGGGGACCCCCAGATCCCACCCCCCCCTGTGTGAAATGGTAAGAAGGTACTTACCCCTACCATTTCACTAAAAAACTGTCAAAAATGTTAAAAATGACAAGAGACAGTTTTTGACAATTCCTTTATTTAAATGCTTCTTCTTTCTTCTATCTTCCTTCATCTTCTTCTTCTTCTGGTTCTTCTGGTTCTTCCTCTGGCGTTCTCGTCCAGCATCTCCTCCGCAACGTCTTCTATCTTCTTCTCCTCGGGCGGCTCCGCACCCATGGCATGGGGGGAGGCTCCCACTCTTCTCTTTATCTTCTTCATCTTCTTCTCTTCTTCTTTTCTTCTTTTCTTCTCTTCTTCTCTTCTTCATTTTCTTCTCCGGGCCGCTCCGCACCAATGCTGGCATGGAGGGAGGCTCCCGCTGTGTGACGGCATCTCCTCGTCTGGCGGTTCTTAAATAACGAGGGGCGGGGCCACCCAGTGACCCCGCCCCCCTTGACGCACGGTGACTTGACGGGACTTCCCTATGACGTCACGGGGAATGCCACAGGGAAGTCCCGTCATGTCCCGTGCGTCAGAGGGGGGCCCCACCCCCCATTATTTAAGAACCGTCAGACGAGGAGACGCCGTCACACAGCGGGAGCCTCCCTCCATTCCAGCATGGATGCGGAGTGGCCCGGAGAAGAAAATGAAGAAGAGAAGAAGAGGAGAAGAAGGAATAAGAGAAGAAGATGAAGAAGAAGATGAAGAGAAGAGCGGGAGCCTCCCCCCAAGTCATGGGTGCGGAGCGGCCCGAGGAGAAGAAGATAGAAGATGCCGCGGAGGAGATGCTGGGCGAGAACGCCGGAGGAAGAACCAGAAGAACCAGAAGAAGAAGAAGATGAAGGAAGATAGAAGAAAGAAGAAGCATTTAAATAAAGGAATTGTCAAGTACCCCCTTACCAGATTCCGATAAGCCCCCCACAACCACCGGCCAGGGTTGTGGGGATGAGGCCCTTGTTGAGGGCATGGGGCCTGGTACGGTTCAGGGGGGGGGGGCACACTCTCGTCCACCCCTCTTTTCCTGCGGCCTGCCAGGTTGCGTGCTCGGATAAGGGTCTGGTATGGAATTTAGGGGGAACCCCAGGTCATTTTCTTTTTAAATTTTGGCCGGGGTTCCTCTTAATATCCATAACAGACCTGAAGGGCCTGGTATGGAATTTAGGGGGACTCCCACATCATTTTTTTTTCTAATTTTGGTTCGGGGTTCCCCTGTGGGGAATTCCCATGCCGTTTTTATCAATGAACTTCTATGCGTATTGTCGGCAATGCAATAGCCGCGAGTAGGTTTAAATGAGTTTTTTCCTTCGAAATGTCATTTTGCTGTCAGACTGTTCTAAACACGGGAAACATGCGCCCCTTTACAGGCATACTATAGACACCCCCCAGCTACGAAATTTAAAGGGATATTACACTTTTATTGTTTGACTTTAAGCATTATTAAAATCACTGCTCCTGAAAAAACGTCCGTTTTTAAAACTTTTTTTTGCATTGATCCATGTCCCCTGAGGCAGGACTCGGGTCCCCAAACACTTTTTATGACAATAACTTGCATATAAGCCTTTAAAATGAGCACTTTTGATTTCTCCCATAGACTTTTAAAGGGTGTTCCGCGGCATTCGAATTTGCCGTGAACACCCCAAATTGTTCGCTGTTCGGCGAACTTGCGAACAGCCAATGTTCGAGTCGAACATGAGTTTGACTCGAACTCGAAGCTCATCCCTACTGACCACAGATTTTCTATTGGATTGAGGTCTGGGCTTTGACTAGGCCATTCCAACACATTTACATGTTTCCCCTTAAACCACTCAAATGTTGATTTAGCAGTGTGTTTGGGGTCATTGTCCTGCTGGAAGGTGAACCTCAGTCCTAGCCTCAAATCACACACAGAGTGGTACAGGTTTTGCTCAAGAATATCCCTGTATTTAGCACTGTCCATTTTTCCCTCAACTCTGACCAGTTTCCCAGTCCCGACTGCTGAAAAACATCCCCACAGCATGATGTTGCCACCACCATGTCTCACTGTGGGGATGGTGTTCTTTGGGTTATGTGATGTGTTGGGTTTGCGCCAGACATAGCATTTTCTTTGATGGCCAAAAAGTTCAATTTTAGTCTTATCAGACCAGAGCACCTTCCTCCATACATTTTGGGAGTCTCCCACATGCCTTTCACAAACTCAATACGTGCCATTTTGTTTTTTGCTGAAAGTAATGGCTTTCTTCTGGCCACCCTGCCATAAAGCCCAACTCTATGGAGTGTATGGCTTATTGTCGTCCTATGTACAGATACCCCCGTCTCTGCTGTGGAACTCTGTAGCTCCTCCAGGGTTACTTAGGTCTCTGTGCTGCCTCTCTGAATAATGCTCTCCTTGCCCGGTCCGTGAGTTTTGGTGTGCAGCCGTCTCTTGGCAGGTGTGCCATGTTCTTTCCATTTGGTTATGATAGATTTGATGGTGCTCCTAGGGATCATCAAAGATTTGGATATTTTTTTATAACCTAACCCTGACTTGTACTTCTCAACAACATTGTCACTTACCTGTTTGGAGAGCTCCTTGGTCTTCATGGCAGTGTTTGGTTAGTGGTGCCTCTTGCTTAGGAGTTGCAGCCTCTGGGGCCTTTCAAAAAGGTGTGTATATGTAATGACAGATCATGTGACACTTGGATTGCACACTGGTGGATATCATTTCACTAATTATGTGACTTCTGAAGGTAATTGGTTGCACCAGAGCTTTTTATGGGCTTTATAACAAAGGGGGTGAATACATAAGCAACATGCCAATTATCAGTTTTTTATTTCTGAAATAGTTTTATGTATATATTTTTCTAATTTTACTTCACCAACTTAGACTATTGTGTTCTGATCCATCACATATAATTCAGATTAAAAAAACATTGAACTAAAGGCTGTAATGTAACAAAGTAGGTAAAAAGCCAAGGAGGGTGAATACTTTTGCAAGGCACTGTATATATAGGCAATACTGAATGCAAAGTGTATGTGTGTATATAATATAATAAAAGTTCCAAAGGTTGCTGCACTTAAAAATGTGTTGCTTTATTCCATCAAATCTTTAGAAAAAGATTACAAAGCAAGTGGAGTCATTCCAAACAAAATCATTACAATCATCTGTTCAGACAAAGATTAAGTTTCGGGCTGATTTGTTCTCGCCCTTCCTTAAGGCCCGTACACATGATCGGACTTTTTGACAACAAACAAGCAAATTAGCTGTTTTGGAGCAACATCCGACCGTGTGTACGCTCCATCGGACAAACTTTTTCTGTTTCCATTGGACTTTTGTTGGCTGTGTGAACGCACAAACTTTCCGGCAACAAAACTCAGATGGAGCAAAGTCCGATCGTGTGTACACAAAACTATCGGACTTTTGTACAAACTACAGTACGCAGCCACGAGAATGTTTCCAGCGTGATCCCTGCGGCCCCCCCCCTAAAGCACCTTGTCCCCATGTTGATGAGGACAAGGGCCTCTTCCCGACAACCCTGGCTGTTGGCTGTCGGGGTCTGCGGGCAAGGGGCTTATCGAGACCCCAAAAAAATCGATGAAACGAATTCCTTTTATTATGCAATATCATCCTTTTTCACACAGAATTTCTAAAATAATTAATAAACATTGGAACGTACTCAGAACCAGCTATCCTGTGGTTCAGGAGTTCTGGTGTCCTCCTATGTCATCTTATAGGAAGGGTAGAACAATACGCGATCGATTGATTAGATCTGATCAATTTTTATCCATAACATCAAAAACAATGTTTTTGGCACCAAAAAATCTAGGTTCATATCCCTGTTTATCATGCATTCAATGTAACTCCATGATTAAGGGTAAATTTTTCACACACCACCAAAGAGGTTTCAATATTCCTATTAGGGGACACTATACATGTCAGTCATCATTTGTAGTATATGCCATCAAATTTCCATGTGGATTAGTCTACATTGGTGAAACTACACAGAAAGCGAAGGATAAGATCACAAGACACAAATATTCCATTAGGGATAAATTAACACAGCTACCACTTGCTAGACATTTTGTTGAATTTGGACATAGTGTGTCACAATTGAAATATATGGTCCTGGAGGGGATTGAAAGAAACAGAAGGGGGGGGGGGGGGGTCGTGAATTAACCCTCAGAGGTACACTAGATCAATTTTTTGAATACAATTGTCCCACAAAGTTTAAACGTGGATCCAGATCTTTATTTATTTATTTAATAGGTCATTGGTTCTGTGTTATGACTGAACAGATTTTTACATCTATTCATTGAAGAAAAATATCCTTTTATGCATATACAATGGGGACGGAAAGTATTCAGACCCCCTTAAATTTTTCACTCTTGTTATATTGCAGCCATTTGCTAAAATCATTTAAGTTCATTTTTTTTCCTCATTAATGTACACACAGCACCCCATATTGACAGAAAAACACAGGATTGTTGACATTTTTGCAGATTTATTGAAAAAGAAAAACTGAAATATCACATGGTCCTAAGTATTCAGACCCTTTGCTTAGTTTTTAGTAGAAGCACCATTTTGATCTAATACAGCCATGAGTCTTTTTGGGAAAGATGCAACAAGTTTTTCATACCTGGATTTTGGGATCCTCTGCCATTCCTCCTTGCAGATCCTCTCCAGTTCTGTCAGGTTGGATGGTAAACGTTGGTGGACAGCCATTTTTAGGTCTCTCCAGAGATGCTCAATTGGGTTTAAGTCAGGGCTCTGGCTGGGCCATTCAAGAACAGTCACGGAGTTTGTTGTGAAGCTACTCCTTCGTTATTTTTACTTCTGCAATATAACAAAGAGTGAAAAATTTAAGGGGGTCTGAATACTTTCCATTCCCACTGTATATATCTTTCAGATCTAAAAATAGGATGAAGCGCAGGATGATAATGAGATATTGAGATTATCGGCCGTGCGATTAGCTATTTGCTGTGTCTATGTATAAGATTAGTATTCAGTGACACTGATTGGATAGAAATTGAGAATGATTAACCATATTGATTCCATGTGAGATGATGCTTGTGAAACACATATAAACTAGATGATTGTGGTGAAAACCTTCAGATGTGTTCTGACTGATCTAAGGAAGGGCGAAACGTAATCTTTGTCTGAACAGATGATTGTAACGATTTTGTTTGGAATGACTCTACTTGCTTTGTAATCTTTTTCTAAAGATTTGATGGAATAAAGCAACACATTTTTAAGTGCAGCAACCTTTGGAACCTTATTTTTATATATACAAGGTCGGTGGGAGGACCTGTTTGCTTGCACTAGATTGAAAGCTGTGTGCGGTTCTCCTCTACACTTCAATATATATATATATATATATATATATATATATATATATATATATATACGCTACACTGAATGCAGAATATGTGTGTGTGTGTGTATATATATATATATATATATATATATATATATATATATATATATATAAATAATTAGACTGTATAAATACGGTATATGAATACACCACCTAAAGTGTATTATATAATGTACACCACCGAATTAGCTGTATATATACGATACACTGAATGAAGAGTATATATTGTGACGTATGCGAGGTGAGGTAGTGGATAATCACTATATTTCCCCTTGCATGCATTCTGTTGCAAGAGACTGAAGCGGAAGCCGGCCCGGTTTTTCCAGCCTCTGTGGCAGGCTTGGTTGTGGTCCATGCTCAGGTGGACTTTAAATGAGCAGGAAGAGAGCACAGGATAGCTCTGGCCTGAAACTCATAAGGGAATCAGAGAGAGAGCTCTGTTTGGATTTAAAAAGAAAGTTTGCTTTGCCACTTGTTTTGTGGTTGTCTGGGACCAGCCCCACATCGTATAGGGAAGAGACTACAGTATAGTTTTGTGCCAGACTGCAAGGATTTGTTTTACTTTTTTTTTTTGTTTTCACTATTTTGCAAACTTCTGCTAAATAAACCTGGCAACCCACTTGCCTGTACGCTTTTTTTCCAGAAAAGGGGATACCCATAAGTTAATCTCCCACACGTGGTGGACTCAGCGGGCAGTTTCTAAAGATGGAGGATGTTAAAGGCCCTGCTACAGGCCAATGCAGCTCAGCGGGAAACCAACTACCAAGTCGCAGAGGAGGCTCAGCAGGAGATGAACCGGCAGTTCGCAGAGGCTCTGGAATTGAAAAAGGGATTCGCACCTCTTGTGCCTGTGGAACCAAAGTTGGTACATGCCTCGTACCATCTACAGAAGATGACACCTGCCGATGATGTCGAGGCATACCTTGTGACATTTGAGAGAGTCGCTGTCCGCGAAGGACAGTGGGTGAGTCTGTTGGCACCATTTTTGACAGGATAACCTCAAAAGGCCTACTTTGATCTGGAGCCGGATAAGGCCCAGGACTATGAGACTCTGAAGACAGAGATACTCTCACGCTTGGGTGTCACCATGGCAGTCCGGGCCCAGCACCTTAACAGGCCCTCAGATCGTGGAGCATGTGGCAATGGACCGGTACCTGCGTGTACCCCCTGCTGCTCTAAGGAAATAGGATGGCCAGGGGGACCCCAAAACTGCAACCCAATTGGTGGACCTAGTGGAGCAGTACACTGCTACTGGGGACTTTGATAATCCATCTACGCCCCACTTCGGTGTGTCTAGGGGTGTAAGATTGCCCAGCTGTTCTGGTAAGACTGTTCCAGGGTTCAAGGGCATGGGGAAGATTGATAAGACTGCTGTTGCAGCTAATGAGACTGTGGGTCCTAGAAAAAAGAGAGAGAAGGAGGGCGCACAAACCTAGTGCATTACCACTGGTAAAACTTTGTTGAAGTGCAGCAAAATATATACTCACAAACGAGCATGGATAACAGGCATGGACAATGTTACAGGCACGCAGTTCTGAACATCGACAGATCAGGCCCTGACGTCAAGCGGATAAAGCGATGGCTGACGCGTTTCAGGGGAGAACCCCCTTCCTCAGAGCCTAAGCGGGCAATCGTTCTGGTAAGACTGTTCCAGGGTTCAAGGGCATGGGGAAGATTGATAAGACTGCTGTTACAGCTGAGACTGTAGGTCCTAGACCTGGAGACTGGCTGTCAGAGAACTATCACAAATGCTCGTTCCCGTGCGCCAGTCAGAGGTTCGGCAGGCATGCACGTTAGTACACTCTTACGAACGAGTGCACATCAGCGCGGGCACGTTGCATGCCAACGAATCACGGCGCAAGGCGCCCTATTTAAAGGATCAGCATACTAGTGTCAGTGCTGGATTGTCTCATCTAGTTCCTGTATCCTTGCTGTTGTTATTGATTGAACCTTGATCCTGAACCCCTGGCTTTCCTGACTACTCTTTTGGATTTTCCCTGCATCTCTGCCTGCCTCTGCTTCCTGTACCGAACCCAGCTTGAACTTCTTACTACGGCTCTGTCTCCCGATTTCTCTGCCAGCTTGTTGCCAACCACAGCCAGTCCCTGACTACGAACCTGCTTGCCAATTGTGTACCTTCCTGCCAGCACGTTGCCGACTCCTGCCTGTCCCCGACCCTGCAAGTATTCCTGCTAGACTTTTCCTGAACCAATCCAGGATCGGCATCCCACCTGCTCCACTAAGGCTCCGGTGTTCTTGATCCTGCCAGCAGGCACCTGCACCCTTCCGCGCAGGTCTCAACCTCCAGGCGTGCTAGGACCGGAACCATGCAAGAGGCCACCCTCGACATTTCGGACTCCGCTGTAAGGTATGCAACACTGGCCAAAGAAGCCTGGAAGGTCTTTGGGACTTTGTAGTGGCCATGCATTAGGGCATATTGCTGCAAACTGTCATCTATAGGATGAACCAATGCAATGCTTATATGAAAAGATGCATATCTCTTTTTGCACAGGTCACATGTACTGCATTATGTCAGAGTCGCATAGAAAAGCAAATATGTGTTATTTCAGTGGATGTAAAGCCATCACAGCCCTCCTAGAATCTGGTAGTGTGGTGATTAGGGATGAGCTTCAAACTTTTTAGTTGACACTTTTTTAGTGAAATGGTAGGCTTACCATTTCACACAGGGGGAAGGGCCAGGATCTGGGGGTCCCCTTGTTAAAGGGGGCTTCCAGATTCCGATAAGCCCCCCGCCCACAGACCCCAACAACCACCGGCCAGGGTTGTGGGGATGAGGCCCTTGTCCTCATCAACATGGGGACAAGGTGTTTTGGGGGCTACCCCAAAGCACCCTCCCAATGTTGAGGGCATGTGGCCTGGTACGGTTCAGGAGGGGGGTGCTCTCTCGTCACCCCCTCTTTTCCTGCAGCCTGCCAGGTTGCGTGCTCAGATAAGGGTCTGCTATGGATTTTTTTTGTCCACATCAACATGGGGACAAGGTGTTTTGGGGGCTACCCCAAAGCACCCTCCCAATGTTGAGGGCATGTGGCCTGGTACGGTTCAGGAGGGGGGCGCTCTCTCGTCCCCCCCTCTTTTCCTGCAGCCTGCCAGGTTGCGTGCTCGGATAAGGGTCTGCTATGGATTTTTGGGGGGACCCCACGCCATTTTTTTTTAAATTTTGGTGCGGGGTTCCCCTTAAATACCATACCAGACCTGAAGGGCCTGGTATGGAATTTAGGGGGACCCCCCACGTCATTTTTTTTTTAAATTTTGGCCGGGGTTCCCCCTAATATCCATACCAGACCTGAAGGGCCTGGTATGGAATTTAGGGGGACCCCTCACGTCATTTTTTTTTCAATTTTAGTTCGGGGTTGAAAAAGTAAAATATATATAACCATTTTCCGAAATTCGAAATTCGTATAGTCTCTTCTATTGTTTTTCTATGCTATTCTTTTCTATTATTTTCTTTTCTATTTTATTGTAATCTTTTCTATTCAAATTCATTCTATATGAAATTAGAATTTCGGAAGATGGCTTCAGAAGTTCAAATTTCGTATAGAATTTCGTATAGAATGAATTTGAATTTGAATAGAAAATAATATAATCATATTTGTTTTCGAATTCGTGGCGATTTGAATTTCGTTCGCTTTTTTTCGGATTAGTTTAAATTCGTTACTTTTGTAATGCGGAAATTCGGATGCATACGAATTTCTGAATAATGAAAA
This sequence comes from Aquarana catesbeiana, assembly GCF_042186555.1. Lineage (NCBI taxonomy): Eukaryota > Metazoa > Chordata > Amphibia > Anura > Ranidae > Aquarana > Aquarana catesbeiana. The sequence continues at coordinate 623,582,537 of NC_133324.1, forward strand.
AATTTGTCCGAATTTCAAACAAAACGTAATGCACATGTCTAGTGGATGGGGAACCGGTGGATCCTAACTGGGGAGTGTCTTTCCCCTACATGGCCCTTAAAAACAATTTGCTGTATTGGATAGTAAAACACAGAGAAGATGAGGTAGAACTGCTACTGGTTCTCAAACCCTTCCGCAGGGTGGTGCTAGACCTGGCCCATGGTCATGTAATGGGGGGACATCTTGGTATCGAAAAGACCAAGGAGAGAATCACTCAGATTTTTCGGGCCTGGGTTGTATGCAGATGTCAGGGAGTACTGTGAATCGTGCCCGAGTGCCAAATGTCGGCACCGTCTCCCCATTTTCTCATTCCCCTTGTCCCACTACCAATAATCAAGGTCCCTTTTGAGAGGGTTGGCGTGGACCTGGTGGGGCCAGTAGTGAAGTCTGCCCGGGGTCACCAGCATATACTGGTAATCCTGAACTATGCAACATGCTATCCTGAGGCCATACCCTTGCGTAACACCTCCGCTAAGGCTATCGCCAAGGAGTTAGTCCAGATGTTTAATCAAGTGGGGATCCCAAAAGAAGTCTTAACTGATCAGGGCACCCCATTTATGTCCAGGGTTACCAAGGAACTGTGTAAATTATACAAAATCTCCCATCTCCATACCTCTGTCTACCACCCCCAAATGGATGGTCTTGTGGAAAGATTTAATAAAACTTTGAAAAGTATGCTGAAAAAGGTGGTCGACAAAGATGGGAGAAATTGGGATGTTTGCTGCCATATTGTCATGGTTATGCAATAGAGTTTGTTTGTCAGCTTACCTGTCTCCATGTGTTCATCTCCAAAGACCATCTGTCTCTCACCTGACTGCTTTTATTAACTCTCCTCTAGCATGGCTCTACCCCAGCTCCTATCAGAGAACTCTATATTAACCTCTGCACTGCAGGCCTGCCCTGCTGATCAACCTTTGTGTGTTTGGCTTCCTGTTCCTGCCTGCCGTGTGCTCTACATTTATTTCTGTTACCGATCTTGGCGTGTTTTATACTATTCCTGTCTGCTCGTGACCCTGACCTTTTGGTGTGTCCCCGACTATCCCTGTTTGCCTGTGACCCTGAACCTTGGCGTGTACTCTGTTGTC